>NW_027518700.1:2750000-3350000 GCF_043159265.1 Tasmannia lanceolata
CCGAGAAATGGCATTACGATTCAGACATTTTTTCAAACAGTTGGCGTCCTTCCTCTTTTAGACCTAACTTCATATACATGTTTATGAGATTGTTGATTATAAAGGATTTTGGTTTGAACCCATGTGAGAAAAGGTGTTGATGGACGAGTTTCTCTTGTTCAATTGCTCTATTTGGATGCAACATTTGATGAGTTCCCAGTAATGTGATCACGCCTGTGTGCACGAATTATGTGGTTTTGGAGGGATATTATGGCGTTGATGGCCATGGGGAGGACCCTTGGGTGACTGAATTTTGTGAAGTCGTTGATCAAGGTAGAGGGAGCTTTGGGTTGATTGATAGAGAGGAGAGTGTGAGAGAGGATAATCGAAAGTGCTTTGAAGGATTCCAGGAGACATCACATAGGGGACTGAGAGAGACCTTGAAGCTTTGCAGCGAGAGACGTGATGCAGAGGAGAAGCTGAGGGTTGCGGGATTTGGAAGCGCGAGAGAGATAGGAGGGGGTTCAGTTGAAAGGGCATTTTGGTCATGTTTGGAACAATTCTTTCTTTGTAACTTGCAACCAATTTTAGCTAGTTTGAGAGTGTGAAAGCGGGTGTCCGCAGAATTAAGAGAGGCGTAAATATCAGCTCCCATATATATATATATATATATATATAGGGGCTGGAGGCAATAAACTGGGTATCCAAACTAGATACCTTGGGTGTAATGCTTCAAGTAACCTCTTGCTTGACCTCATTACCTCTACTAGTGATAACGTTTGAAAATAACGTTCACACTTCTTGCCCCACTCTTCTCGTGGTGGTCGATAATAGGTCTCATCTTCACCTCATAGAATGATTTTGGGGGACAACCCATCCGTAGATAAATAGTTTGGCCAGCCAACTGTTGGGTCCCATTTATTAATAGTAAATAGCCCTCTTGAGAGAGAGAGAGAGAGAGAGAGAGAGAGAGAGAGAGAGAGAGAGAGAGAGAGAGAGAGAGAGAGAGAGAGGGGGAGTCCCCTTTTTTAGTTATGAGTGTCCATTTTTAGTTATGAGTGTCCAAGATGTGAAATCTTTTCCCAGTTGGGAAGCAGAAAGATGGAGGTAGATTATGATGTAACAGGTCGGCAGATACGGATTACATGTTGGATGAGTGAAATCTTTCTTTTGCACAACAGGACAGCCCTTCTAATTGAAATCTAAGAAAATTGCCTATTTTTCCTATCTTTTTCTCGCCCAAGTTACGCAACAGAACATACCGTGGGGTTTGTAGGGGTGAGAGATTCTCCATTTCTCGTTTTATATGTGGCAAGTAGCGAGTACACGTTGGAATTCGAACATAGCACTAATAATCCCTCGATTATCCTTCACTTCTCCCTTTCGGAAAAATTAATGGCCTTGGCTCTGATACCAACTATACTATGATATCAACTATAGAGCATTCTTACTTTAGCTCTTTGAATCTTTAGCTCGTTCATTTTCAGCTCCTTATATGGAAGAAAATATACAAGGAATGAACCTGGGTCAAGCCTTCTTAATATGCCTTGGCATAATATGCAATCTCCTCATATTTCGACTCAGGAATTGAACCGTGTGTTTCTTCTAGGATTCTAACGTGGCATGGGAAATGCCTCGGTTTTCCCTCGTTTCTCCACGCTAGGAGGGCAACCAGACGGAGCCTACTTATCTCAACTGTGCTTTGCAAATGTGTGGACAATCCACATTCAAATCTACTGATTGAGTGGCCCCGATGAAGCCTTTTTTTGTGCGTTTTCTTTTTGCGAGGCAACGACCTCACTCTTGTCTCTGCAGGGAATGCCAAGAAACCTTTTCACTTTTCCTACCACGATTGATGGAGGGGAATCTAGGGTTTGCCTTTTCACGTTGGATATACTTTGAATGGCTCTAAAACATCCTTTAAAAGCAGATATCAGAATGAAAATCATCCCTCATGTGGTTGGGCCAACAACAAGCTTCACATGTATGGAGTTCCATTATTAAAAAAAGCTTACCTCATTCTTTAAGTGATCTATTACCTCATCTTTACGAATCTTATTCTATCTCTTTTTCTTTTTTGTTATTCCACTCTTCTAGGAAAATAATATTTATATGATTTCTCTACACAATATTTGAAGGAAAATGCTTTCTGCGCTCCAATGTTTTGATAAACATGCGCTCCGAATGTTTGTCGTGTAGTATTTAAAGGGTTTTCAGAGCTTTTTGAGAACCGTAATATTCATCTGACAGCCCTTTAAATACTATACGACAAAATTTGGAGCGCATAAATCATTTCCCTATCTGAATCCAATGCCATCCAATGAACAGCCGCATATTGACATTTTAACATATTCGGGGAGCACTGCATTTTAATGTTATTGTTGGCTCCTTACTCATTGAGTCTTATCTACAAAGCACCTCCTGCTTTCTTATCTGTGAACCCAACTCGACAACCCGAACCGATTTCGGGTTAGATGGGTTGGGTTAGGGTTGACCATCCTCAAATCGAGGCTCGGGTTAGGTTAGGTTAGGGTTGAGGGAATGCTATCTGTGGTTGGGCTAGAGTTGGTCTCAACCCGAGTTGAACCCCTAAATAAAATGAAGAAAACACCATTACTTTATTCCTTCCTTCTCTTTTTCAATTAGGATGTATGATGACTGAGAGAGACATGAAAATAACAGCTGGAAGTTCTTAGCCCCTCAAATACGACGTCCGATTGGATCTGTTTGTTGATATTTTATATGGTGTAAACCCTTATAGTCCTTTATATTTTTCAAAAGGTACTCTACGGACAACACTATAGGATGATCCAAACCGTCCATGTGATGGGCCACATTGTAAATAGGTTGTGCCCAAAAAATTATTCATATAGGATTATCCTAGCCCTCTGATCTATAGAGGTACTATTTATTATGGAAACCTCTATAGATCGGAGTGCTAGGATCATCCTATGGAAATGATTTTGGGGGCACAACCTATTTACGTTGTGTTCCATCATATGGATGGTTTGAATCATTCTATAGTGTGGTCCGTACAGTACTTTATTGAAAAAGTTTCGGGACTATAAGGGCTTACGCCATATAAAAT
This sequence comes from Tasmannia lanceolata, assembly GCF_043159265.1. Taxonomy (NCBI): domain Eukaryota; kingdom Viridiplantae; phylum Streptophyta; class Magnoliopsida; order Canellales; family Winteraceae; genus Tasmannia; species Tasmannia lanceolata. Next base: position 2,753,068 of record NW_027518700.1, read on the forward strand.
TTGGAAGGGTTTCCCTGTTTTGGCTGTCGGTTCCTTCTAGAAGTTACTGTACAATGAATCTTAATTTGTTTGTGAAGGGGCATCCCTTGATACCGTGTGGGGTAATCCTACCCTTGAAGGGGCATCCCTTGATGCCGTCGATCAACCCTTCAACTAATGGTTTTTCTTTTTCTTTTTTCAATTTTTTATTTTGTCACTTATCTATGAATACATGTTAGAAGGTATAATGAAAAAAGAAAAATTGCATGTTGGAACGTAAATTGTTAGTGCATAATTTCTTAAAGATGAGATAGTATTCATTTATACTCACAATGACACATTATATAACTAATTAATAATTACTCCAAAAGCTTAGTAAATTGGTTGTTTCACATGGTATCAGAAGAACGGAACTTGGCTCAGGTCGGGGTCTGAGGAACTTTCCTCAGACCCCTTGCTAATAGTCTAATAGCAAGGGGTGTGAAATATCAATTACTTCTGAAAATAAAAAGTATGGAATTGATATTTCCACAACCCCACACTCTTTGCTATTATACTATTATAGGAGGTCTGAGGAGCTCTCCTCAAACCCTGACTTGAGCCAAGTTTTGTTCTTATCAGAGCTACACGTTCTGAGTCCATAAGTCAAAACTCCTCGATATTAAAATTCCACAAGTAATGGCCGGCCAAACCAAAAGAGAGGCACATGAGGGGGGAGTGTTAAAGTATAGAAGATTAAATAACGCTATCTCCAACAGCACAAGCTTCTGGAGGAATAGGTTGTTTCACAGATACCATTTCCCTTAAAAAATCAGGAGCATATGTAAACCTCTACAAAAAGACAAGAAAGAGCCCTTGTTGAATATATCTTGGATTTAATAAAGGGAAATGATATCACAACTGCTATGCTTTGATATTTTTGAGGAATCTTCTTGTCTATATGTATTTAAAAGGCTTTCAAAAGGATATACTTAGATATTAGATTAGTATCCCAGGCAGCCGTCTGACCTTCTTTAGCCGGCCTAACTCTCCTCGGATGCCTTATTGGCCGGTTAGAAAGTGCCTAGCATGCATTTCTCACATAATGATGCCGTTAACAGCATGACTATTGATGGCAGTTGCGTGAAAATTTGACCTTTGGATAAGAGAAAAGCACGGGATTCATGTACAGATTGCAAACAAATATGGATTGTCGGTAGTTTTGAACTTTACTTCAAAACACTCACGAATCTTGAAAAGTTGACGTACAAATACACTTTTGCCCTTCCAGACACCATCAGAGCCCAACCTCAATCATTCTCTTTGGAGTCCCATTTTGAATATTTTCATTTATTTATGCCTGCCTCTTTCGGCTAGCATTTAATACATATCGATTCCCTTTAATGGCCCTTTAGTAGAAACCCTAACATTAAGAACGGCTATGTTATTAGTTATACAGGTAACGTTTATCGGCCTGTCGTTGCCAACCAACAGAAACCCTAGAACTAAGAATGTCAACGTTATTAAGTACACGAGCATTGTCTCTGCCACTTGATCCGAGTTGATTAAGATGGATAGCCAGTAGGTAGATAAAAAACAATAATGTTATTAACTCCAACCGTTATATCCACTGATCGACCCTGATCAGAAACGACAATGTTATTAAATATACCGTCAGCGTTTTTCTCACTCGAACCGCTATATCAAGTGATCGAACAAATCGTTGGTTGAGGTGGTTGATCGCCCCGATCAGAAACGGCAACGTTATTAAATATACCGCCATCGTTTTTTCCACTCGAATATCCACTACTCGAACCATCGTTTATTAAGGTAGTCGAACCAGCGTTTTTTCTAACTCTATGAATGGCAACGATTGTCTCTTATAGAGGCAAGCTATACATTGAGGTGTAGTCTAGTGCAACAAATCTGGGGAGGCTACTTGAATTTTGATGTTGTCGGTAAGGGCAATAGGATCTTTTTCATCCACCTTTACAAGATTCACGTATTTTGAACTAAAGTCCAAAGCTACCTCAATCGAGTATTAGTTGGCAATCTTTACCCATATGCTGTGCTTTCCTCCTTGGATAATGATATTCTTTTGTCTTTTTTACTTCCATCCTTCTCACTGAAATGGATCTCTTTTGGTAGTGTGTTCTTATCTTGATTGTGGGATCCTTATGGGAGTTAATGCACCATGAACCTCAGTTTGTGATTGTTTCGTTTCTTCTTGCTTGCATGTGGGTGATTGGTGGATTACCCCTAAAACAGTAGTTTTTCTTTCTTTATTTTCACTTTTTAATGGGCAATGATAAATTCACACCCTGTAGGATAATTCACACCACTTTTAATGTGAATTGTGGCAGACTTTAACGTCCTTTGATATGCAAATTATCCTACAGGGGGTGCAAATTTATCATCCCCCTTTTTTATTGGGAAATGATATCAACACTCCAATGTTTTGATATCACGCTCCACTAGCTTGTCTTTTAGTATTTAAAAGACAGTCAACATATTATTACTGTTCCCAAAAGGCTCCCACAAAGCCCATTAAATACTAACAGACAAGCAAGGAGAGCGTGGATATCAAAACATTGAAGTGCTGATATCATTTCCCTTATTTATTTTGTCCCTGATCCATGACTGCGATTGATGTTAGAAGCGATATGAAAAGAAGTCGTAAGACAAATCGCCATATGGCCAAGATTCCTACCATATGGCTACTGGAATATTGATTTTCCATGAAGTATTTTCGCCCCCTTTTCTTACCCAAGCCACCCCTTGGCTCTATAATAGTCTAATAGAATCGCCATGTTTGACTAGTCCATGGTAATATAGGGATGGCTCAACCTTTATTTTTTACTTTTATTTTTTTCCACCCATTTTTTATACGTAATAAATATATGTTTGTTTGACCAAAATTATACTTAAATAATAATAATAACAATACTAATAAATATATTTTTGTTGGACCAAAAATATACTTAAATAATAATAATAATAATAATAATAATAAGAGGAATGGTAGAATGAAGGGCCCCTATTGGTCTTTCTCAACAAAGTCTATTCTTGATTAATTTTATATGGGGAGTGATAAATCGACTCCCAAATATCTTAAATCGACTCCCCATGTTTCTTTCTCTCTATATATCTGTCAATAGGGACCCCTCCACTATACTTATGTACAATTGGGAATATTATAAAGGGAGATGATATTTTCACTCCCCCTGCATTACGTGCACACCCCCTTATAACTTGATTTGACGTGAAAAGTGGGCCACTTTATGTCAGGTTATACGGTGAATGAAAATATCATCACCCTATTCTCAAATATTCTTGATATATCAAAAAGTCTACTGATGGTCGCACTACGATGTTTTAGTAACTGCACCAACTCATAGTATTTAACCAGCTGTAAAAGGTTATCACAATTGCAAAAAAAACAGTCAGAATCAAATAAAGAAAGAAAAGACAAAATGAGTTGGTGCAATTATCAAAACATAACAGTGCCAATATCAGCAGCGATGAATGAATGTTCCGAATAAATCCACGTACAGAAGACACATGATCTGTCTCAATATTTTTTATGGCAGAAGGTGTTATATAAAAGTGATGGGTGACAAAGACCAAACAAGGGGGTGGAAACATGATCTCTCCTCTATAATCCATGGTTTAAATACGAAGAGAGAAGACCAAAGAGAGGAGTTGCAGAAGAACAACAAGATGGATTCTCCTCTCCATATCGTTCTGTTTCCTTTCATGGCCAAAGGCCACACAATCCCACTAATCCACCTTGCACATATTTTGTTCAAAAGAGGTTTTCTCCTCACAATCTTCACCACACCTTCAAATTCTCCTTTCATTCGCCATTCTCTCTCCACCACCAGAGCCACCATCATCGAACTCCCATTCCCACAAGACATCCCTGGAATTCCAGCCGGAATCGAATGCACCGATAACCTCTCTTCCATCTCCCTCTTTCCCCCATTTGTTCAAGCTACTAAAAAGATTCAGACCCACTTCGAACAAGCGCTACAAAACCTAAGACAAGTTAGTTGTATTATTTCTGATGGATTTCTTGGTTGGACTCTGAAATCAGCTTTGAAATTCGATATACCGAGATACGTCTTCTATGGGATGAACAACTTTGCCATGGCTGTTTCTGCGGTCATCAGTCGAGACCGGCCGCACAAGGATGTGGCCTCCGATGACGAACCCTTCTCGCTGTCTCCATTTCCTTGGATCCAACTCACAAAAAATGACTTGGAGTCGCCGTTCAAAGACCCAGAGCCCCATGGTCCTCATTTCGATTTCCTCCTCGAATTGGTAAATAACACTGACTTCAAAACCCGACAACTCCATGTTATTAAAAATCCATGTGTACGGCCAATCCAAAAAGGCGAGACGGGACGAGAGTGTTGAAGTTTAAATGATTAAATAACACCAACTCCAATAGCATAGGTTTTAGAGTAATTGGTTGTTTTAACCATAGTGTCAGAACTCCCCCGCGTCATCGTGGACTCCCATGAGTCGACTCCCTTTTGCGTTGGCCGTGATCTAGTCCGAATCCGCGTTTTGCCCTATAAAGTCTATCAAAACTCCTTTGGCTCTCAAGGATACGCGTTCCGCGTTCCACCTGTATGAATCCAAAAAATAAAAACTCCTTTGGCTCTCCCAAGTATTTAGTCGCGTCAACTGAGTACTCAATCGGGTTGACGTGCCTAATCCACTAGGATTTGCTTCGGCTGCATTTTGATCCACTTTCACATTTTAAAATAGTAGTTTTAACATGGTCTTCTATTTGATTTTGTCTTCGAACAGGTAATAGCAACGTCGGAGAGCCGAGGAATGGTCGTCAATAGCTTCTACGAGCTCGAGTCCGTTTATGCAGACTATTGGAATAAGGAGTTCGGCCCGAGAACTTGGTGCGTGGGCCCACTCTGCTTGGCCAAACCGCCGAATATCGAGAAGGAGAGCGCATTGTCAGAGTGCACGGTTTTAGCTAACGGAATTAATAGGCCCGTGCCAGTATGGAAGCAATGGCTTGACCAGAAACAAAAAGAACCGGTTGTGTATGTCGCGTTTGGGACCCAAGCGCAGCTCTCAGGGGAGCAACTAAGAGAGATTGGAATTGGGTTGGAGCGATCAGAGGTGTCATTTTTGTGGGTGGTAAGATCGAAGGAATCGGAATCGGAATTGGGAGACGGGTTTGAAGAGCGAGTTGCGGGGAGAGGATTAGTGGTGAGGGAATGGGTTGAGCAGAAGGAGATTCTTGAGCATGAGAGGGTTAAAGGGTTTGTGAGTCATTGCGGTTGGAACTCGGTGATGGAGAGTATTTGCGCCGGAGTGCCGATTTTGGCATGGCCAATGATGGCAGAGCAGGGTCTAAATGCGAAGATGGTGGTGGACGAGTTGGGAATCGCTTTGAGACTCGGTGGTGGTGGTGGGGGTAAGTTGGTGAGTTCGGAGCGAGTGGAGGAAATGGTGAGGGAGTTAATGATGGGGGAGAAAGGGAAGGTGGTGGGAGAGAAGGCTAAAGAGGTGAAAGAAAGTGCTATAAAAGCCATGAATGAAGGTGGGTCATCCTGGCGCACGTTAGATTTGCTCATTGAAGAGGTCTCTAACTGCAAGCTGGTTGAGAATGAAGGAAATGTACTTTGAGTGAAGGTGGGGTTTAGGGGTGTTCATTAATCGGTTTAAACCGAAGTAAACGACCGAACTGAATTCGGTCGGTTAATATATAAAACGGTTCGGTTTCGGTTATGAGATCATAGAAATTTCGGATATCGGTTTCCAGTTCGGTTTTTAGTGCAAATTAATTCGGTTAACCGAACAAACCGAACATAGTGTAAAAGTAATACCAAAACTCTTTGGTTTGGGCTGTTTCGCCTTTTGCTTTCACTCCTAAAATAATATAATAATATAATATTATAATGTTATCTAGTTGGTCTCTTAGGGGTGTACTACTCCCAACACAAGTAAAGGGAAATGACAGGCGTGACATAAAGGAATGATATTAGACCTTTTGCTATTTTCAAGAAAGAGAAAAGACTACTTAGAATAGGTATGGCAGAGAGATATTAAATGCTCTCTGCAAACCCATCATAACTTTTCCCTCTTCTTATCTAATCTCCCACTGTCTTCTTCCTTTCGGAAAACCAGGAAGGGAGGGTTAGGTATGGTTGTTTTGCTTATGAAAAACCAATGAAGGTGCCACTATTCGCACACCTCCCACCCGACCCGAGGATGCCGGAAGTCCTGCCCGTGAGTCCAAACCATCGTCCATAAAGGCACCGGTGGAGAGAAACCACCACAAAGATGACACCCCTATTTCCAGTGAGTCTATATAACCTGTATTTCTCACCCAAATCAGTCATCTGCAACCTATTTTCCCCACATCTACTTCCATTTTAAAATCCAAAATTTTACACTCATATAATCCGGTTAAAACCGAACTAACCGAACAACAGAATTCATTTTTCGGTTTCGGTTCAAGTTCGGTTATCAAATAATTCGGTTCGGTTTCGGTTATCTTTTTTCAATAACCGAAATAATTCGGTGATTTCGGTTCGGTTTAAACCGAATGAACACCCCTAGTGGGGTTGGAAGTTTCCATTTATTTTGTGTAAGTGATATTTTCACCCCCTTTTTTCACTTGGGACAGCCCCCCTCTAGTGTTTTTTTTTTTGGATGACATAGGGTATCCTTACGCCATTTTTAGGGCAGGACTAAACCCTAGGGATGCGCGCAATCACCCATAAACCACTTTATTTTGGCAATAATGAAATTTTGTTTCTGGTATTTTTTCCTTAAGGATCAGTTTCTTTAAAAATTATTTTGTATTTTCCCACTTAAAAATTGGTTAACATGGTGAAGAAGTGGCTCTTAAAAGTGGCGAACAATGTGAAGAAGGAAGAAGTAAACACACCTAAGAAGAATAGAAGAGGAGTAGAAGAAAAAGAACAGAAGGTGAAGTAAATGGAATGAGCAGATAAGATTAGTAAAATGTTCTTAACATCGCGATGTTATCTGACCCTCTACCGAACTCCTGGTCTGTTTGGTTGCCAGTAAAATTTAAAACCTAGGAAGTTTTTAGTAAAATTTTCGTCCCATCCCATGTTTGGTTGCTTTTAGCACTAGAATTTTTTTAATCCCACTCTTGTAATGATTGCTTATGAGTATGACATGGACTCCTTGTCCTCTCTTTTTCTTTCTTAGGGAATGATGTCCTCTCTCTCTCTCTCTTCCCTCTCTCTCCTCCCTTCCCATATTTGATAATGACACCTCTAAATTCTGACGGGAATTTTAGGAATTGTAGGAAAAAAAAAAAACCTAGGAAATCCCGTTGACTTCACTGTTGGGATTAAAAAGCTTCTAGGATAAAAATTTTACTGGCAACCAAACGGAGCAGAGAACTTGGTCGATCTCCACCGGCCTTTTAACTTCACGATGGCCTCTACTGAATCGTGCCCTCTCAAGTCTCTCCTCCTTCCACCCTCCTACCCGTCCCTCACCACTTGGAGAAACTAATTTATCATGAAAAAAAAAATTCTGGTTGCCAAACATGACCTATATGATAAACACTTTCCCTCCTAAATATGTTCACTAACTTTTAATGATGAGTATAACTATACAAGCAAAAAGTATGTTGCAGGTGTGTGTAGAAAATATGTACTTTCATTGCAAAAAATATGAAATTTTTTAGTATAGTTTAGTGACAGCGATTTCATTAAACCAAAAAAAGAAGAAACAGGAAGACCAAGGAGGTTTCGAGCTTCATGGCCAACAAAACACCCAAATGTGCCAAAATTTTTATGTGGTAGAAATAGAGGTGGATGCTAAATAGAAGGGCACCCTTGCAAAAACTAGCTAAAGGACACCTCCATTGGGCCATATCACCAAAGTGCAATTATTTTTCTTTTAATTTTACATATTTCTGTATCATTATAAATGAACTTTGGTGAGATGGACCAATGGGGAGGGGGGGGGGGGGGGGGGGGGGGGCACCCTTGTCGCTGGCTTTTGCAAGGGTGCCCTACAATTCAGCATTCCTCAATATAGAGACAATATGTATTGAGAGCTTAAATTTATGAATTCATTTTTGTAGTTCATATTATCAAAATATGATTTTAAAGTGATAAACTCTAATCCCATGCCATGAGAAACTCCATTTATATGATCATAGTTGATGACTAAGATTCTTTTGGCACTAAGTTTTAGGGTTAATGGATTCAATTACGTAGATGTGACACATGCATGGATAAGAGACCCCTTAATTTCTTTGTTTTCTTCTCAGAAGTGACATCCATGGACCATGCAAAAAAATCCCTTTTTGGAATTTAGACTATGATTGATGGTTATATTTGGTTTTAGATTATGATTGATGATTAGGGTTTTGTTTCGGTTTCAAATAACCATAGGCCTAAGTTTTTCCTCTATATGTGGCATAGAATATAAGGTTTGGTTTTAAATTTCGGTTTCAAAATTTAAGTCAAAATCCGACGGACTAATAAAAAGAATATTTTATTGGTTATCGAAATCCCTGAAATTTCAGTAATTTCAGCCAAAATTTCAGGATAATCATAAAATAATTACAAAATCGAAAAAATTGGTCGAAATCCCTAAAATTTCGCACGAAATTTCGTACTAAATAATGACACGTTTCGGATATGTGCCATTTCGGTTTCGATCTCCACCGAGACCCAAAATTTCGGATTTCAGTCGAAATTTAAAAACATGGTACAAGCATTACAGGCCCGCCTATGCATGGCTGTAAAATGGTGGGTCTCATCCTACCATATTTTTGAGGTGTAAAATGGTGGAACCCACCCGTGGCAGTAAAATGAGGAGCCCCTATAAATTTGTGGGCCCCACTGTATGCATGGGTTTGGGTGGAGATAGTGGATCACTCTTACCCATGGTGAGCCTCACCCATCAAAACAAGTGTAAAATAATGGGCCCTATCTATCCAATGCATGGGTTTGGAAGGAGATGGTGGGTCCCACCCCATCAAAACATCAGGTGTAAAATAGTGACCGTGTGTGTAAAATAGCGGGGGCTCAAACTATCTAAACACGAGGTATCAAATGGTGGATTCCCTCCATGCCATGCATGGTGTGAAAAAATTCCATGGAAAAACAATCCATGGTCCAGTAGGTTTGCAATATTTCATGAAAACAGGGGGGAAATTTTATTTTGTAAAATAATTTTCATAGAAAATGAGTTTAGGAATTATCTGTAGCATACTTTAGCCCTCCAAAGATTAGATTCTTTGCTATTTCTTTTCAAGAGTGATGAATTAACCCTGACTCGCTCGGCCTCTTTCTCTGATTTCCTTGTCAGGCAACAAAATATTTGAATTTTTTGCTGAATTCTCAAATAGAAGCTGATGTAGGACATTAATTGTTAATTTCTTTAGATCTAGGGCGATGATATTTTCACTCCCCCTGCAGTACGCGTTCCCACCCCTTATAATGCTTTTTGAGGTTAAAAGGGGGAGCGGATGCGTACTGCAGGGGAGTGAAAGTATCATCGCCCTAGATTTATTATTATTAGTTTATTTGTATTGGGATTAAGAGTTATGGTTATATTAGGAGTCCCAAGTCTTCGTTTGATTACAGATAGATCTTATCCTAGTCCGAGTTGGATTAGAGATAGAGTTTGAGTAGGAGATAGATTTGAAATCTATAAATATGTGGTCATGTGACCATTACAAAAAATGTAGTCATGTGATGTATAGTTGAGAACTTTTGTTGGAATAACAAAATCTTTTCAGTTCTTTATCTTGTTTCCTTGTGGATTCGAGGGTTTTTAATTAGAGAAGATGGTGTTCTTCTTCAATAAGTTGAAGGTGGTGATCTTTCCTTCTTTTTTTTCGTAACCTTCCGCCATGTCAGAAGCGGAGTCGCTCCAATCGATATTTTTCTGCTCGATTCACCCGCTCCCAAGTTTGGATAATGAGAAAAGTTGAAGAACATAGGCTTAGGTTTCAAGGGCAACTAAGGCCCTGTTCTTCTGGATCTCAAGGGTTGTTTTTTGGTCCAAAACTAATTATTGGACTCAAAACTGCATTTAATTTTGAATCCAATAATCAGCTATGGACTCAAAATCTCTTCTTTTGGATTTTGAGAATCAATTTTGAGTCCAAAACAGATTATTGGGTTCAACATTGTGTTTAATTTTGAGTCCAATAATCAGTCCAAAACGAACAGGGCCTAAACTTCAAATGTCATCTTGTCCCCAAGAGATCCGCCTAAACTTCACATGTTTCGTGTCCAAGAGATCTGCCTAAAGGCCCTGAACATGTTTTTACTGAAGAGATCTGCCTAAATTTCACATGTTTTGTCTATAAGAGATCGGCCTAAACTTCATATGTTTTGTCTCCAAGAGATCCATCGATATGGTTCTTCCTCATTTGCATTGATTACCCAACTTGATATTGGGTTCGAGAGCACAAGCACTGAAACAAAGGTCAAGTGTTTTGTCCTTAGTTTTGGTGGTCGACTTTTGAGAAATCTCCACAGAATCAAATTAGTCAAAGGTGTGCGTTCATGAGCCTAAGCTCAAGTTTCAATCAATTCCTGGCAAAAATATGGTCCTTCAATTTTTCTGGTGGTTAACAGTGAGGAAAAGTATGGTGCATTTGGATGCCAATTTCCATCCATATGGTTCAAGTGGACGCCATGTCACATCCCCAAGGATTTTCTCTCCTTTTCAAGCAGATACATCATGAGATTTTCTCCAATTTCCATGGTTGAAATGCAACTAGACACATCCTATGCTTTTCCACTATTTTCCATGGTGGGATTGCAACCACAGAGATCCTAGAAATTGACCTCTTTCTCTCTCTCTCTCAGTGGGTGCCTACCTGGGGATGAGACTAGGTGGGACCCAGCCTAGGATAGGATAGGTTTAAAGGGTCTAGCCTAATACATCCCATTGGTTCGATACCTACCATTTAGGTCAAAAGTCCCAGACCTTGACATCTTGTGGAACCGTTAGGCTAGGCCCTATAAACTTGTCCCATACTAGGCTAGGTCCCACCTAGTCCTACACCTAGGTGGGTCCTAACTCCTAAGTACTCTCTCTTTCTCTCTCATCCCCAAATCTCTCTCTCTCTCTCTCTCTCTCTCTCTCTCTCTCTCTTAGTTTCAATTATAAAATATTAGAGATATTTAGGAAATTGGATATTTTCATGAAAATTTGCAGCAAAAGTAGAGCTGGTGGTTGAGGAAAGGGGTCGAGTAGTTCTGTGATCTAAACAATCCATCTGCTGAGCTTGATAATGGTGAAGAAGAGGCAATTGTATATTAACAAGTCTTTTTCATTACATTTTGTTAATCCATCTGCTGAGCTTGATATCAGACTTCCTTGCTTTTTTCTTCAACCCAAAGATATTTTAAACCAGTCTTTTAAGGCTTGGCATTTCCAGCAACCATACATTTTTGCTAAATAAGGCTGTAAATACCTCAGAATTAAGCATGAAGCCTGTGTATGCATGCCATTAAAAGGATTGCCTAGTTTTGGTATTTTTCACTCCCTCGTTTTGTTTCACACTCTTTCATTTGTTCATCAACTAAACCCGTCATTTAACTGGAGCTTAAAGGGAGGCAATTATGAAAGTAGCTTGTTCAGCATTTACCCCACATTTTATTTTGGGAAATGATTTCAACACAACCATGTTTTAATACAAGACGCTCATGTTTCTTGTCTTCTAGTATTTAAAGAGCTGTAAAAGGGTTTTTACGGTTCCCAATAAGCACTTACGTGACAATTAAATGCTAAAAGACAAGATACATGAGCCCATGTATCAAAACATAGTTGTGCTGAAATCATTTCCCTTTATTTTTATTTTGTTTTTCGTGGTCGCATAGCTTCCCCGAAGGAAACTAAACCATTGATTTTTGTACTGTTTATCTTATGGAAGGGATGAATGTTTACAGATTGGGTCAAAGATTAAAATTAGTCTTTTTCATACAGAGAATTACTGAACAAATGCAGGCCAAAATGTAGCCGAAGAACATCCTAGTCGACTCTAAGTGGGGCAATCATGTATTAAGCGGATGCGGTCATAACTCGGGAGAGTAGGCGTTTTATTGTCTTTGTAGGGCAAAACACAGGCTCTGAGAAGAATTCGACCATGGCGAAAGCAGGTGAACTTGGGCAAGTGATACAGGGTAGCTGTGAAACTATGATGCTAACCATGCTAACCATCGGATTGAAGACCTAAAAACAGTTAAGGAACAAAATGGTCAATCGTCCATAGTGAACAAGGACGCCCATTGATTGGATGACTAAGATGATCTGATGGGTTCATTTTTTACATCGTGGCCCATCACACCATATAGAAAGTCTGGATCACCTGAACACAGGCCATGCCTAAAGGTAGTAATGTGTGATGAACACATCTTGGTAGCTTGGAATGTGCGAAAATAGAGCGCAATAACCAGAAATGCATAAATCATTACTGATAATTTATATGAACTTTTTTTTATGGCATAGGGTATCCCCACGCCATTTTAGGGCGAGACTAATCTTTATGTATGCGCGCAATCACCGATAAATTTCGCGCATCGGGTTACTATGGGGGGATTCGAACTCGGCTCGCTGGGGAGCATATACCCATGACTTTAATCAATACTGATAATTTATATGAACTTTTTTAAATGAACTTAGATAATGGAAAACATGTAGAGTCAAGATTCTGATATTTTAAGCAGAAAGGTTTTCATAGGAGTCTTAGTCATTTAGAGTACTGGTTTTCATAGGAGACTTAGTCATTTAGAGTACCTAGTATGACATGTTCAGAGGGCAACAGCGTGGTAAAAGGAGTGCTTTAGCTCTTCTCTACATTGCTCTCTAGCTCTCTTTTCAGTTGCACAGAGAAGTCATCATTGACATCATCATCATCCCACTCGTCCTCCCACTGCTGCATGGCTTCTTTCCCTTCTTCCTTGTCATCCCACTCTGCAATATTAAGCCAAAGAAGTAAAATGAAGTCAGAATAGATATAGTAAAATTGAAAAGGAAATTGTGCCTTTGGAGAAGAAGAAAAAGCCAATCGTCCGGTTCATGTTGTCCTGGTGTGATAGTAAATATAGATTGGGAAAAGCTTCAAAGGGACTTCCTTAGGAAAAGGACAAGGTACCACATCTTATTGATTAGAAGGTGTGCAACCAAAGAAGGATAGGGAAACAGTTTTGGAAGGCTGAAGTTTCCCGTATAGCATCACTTGAGATCCTTAATGGAAGAGTTACCAAGACTACTCGAGACTAGCAGGTGTTTGTGATTCAAATGAGCAGAAGCAAAGGTACTCCTGTGGAGTCAAAAAAAATTCTCCTCGCTATGCGGACAATTGATACAGGGAGGAGATTCTTCAAATGCTAACAGATTGGTGGCTGGCCCATGGAATGTGCAGCAAGGAAATTAGCTAGACCCTGCAGTCACTCCAAAAACGCATTTTAGCGAATTCATTTTCAATCAATCCTTCTGAAGGCATTTGAGTACATGAGAAAGATCATTGACATGCTTTCGTCGATCTTCCGTTTTGACTACCAAAACATATTAACATAGGACCCAACAATATCATGAAGAATATCATAAAAAATAACAGTGATTGCACATTGTTATGTGGCTCAACATTTTTAAGGTCAAACACCATCGCCTTAAGAGAATAGATCCCCTTGGGAGTTCCAAATGCCATCCATAAAAGACAGGGCTTAGTAACATGTGGTTGAATCAACCATCAATAGATCGGCAATGGGAAATCATCTTTAGGACATGCGTTATTGAAGTTACAAAAAACCAAGGACACTTGAATCTACCCTTCTTCTTTTTTCTTTTTGACGGGGACTACCTTTGCTATCCATGTGAGATATTTTACTTCACAAAAGAAGTGTGCAAATTTGAGTTCATCAATTTTTGCTTCAATTTGGGCCGCTAATTTGAGAAACTTTCGGTGGGACTGTTTAACTGGCTTTATTTCAAGGTTTATTGCAACTTTATCCATTGTAATTTTAGGATCTACAAAAGCATTTCTAGATAAGACCAAGCAAATACATCAGTATACTCAAGAAGGACATGCAATACACTTTCATTTCAATTTTATTTTTGAAAGGTAACAGATTTTTATTAACTGCAAAAACAGGTTACATCAAATGGGGATGAGTCGTCTGGCCCGCTAGTGGACTGTTACGATCAAACAGGCAATACACTTTCATTTCATTATCAACGAGTAATTTGTTTACACAAGTAACTATAGGTTCTGCAATAGTTCCTAGGTGATTTCATACAAATCATTGTCTGGCCTGCTACGAACTGCGTGGAGTAGGGTATGGCTGAGCGATTTCTTCAGTTGGTTGTACCTTTGATATAACCTCCATCTTTTCTTTTCCGCTTACATCATCTATATAATTTACGGATACCATGTATACATTCTATTGTTCGGGTTCTGTTCGGGTCACATGCACTTGGTGAGACAAATCAGCTTCCAATGCACGGAAATCATTTTGTTCACTCCTTCCCATACTTTCCCCTACTTCATATTCCATTAACATCATTAGCTTAAAGTTTTTTCCTAAATAATCATGTAAGGGTCGTGAAACTAGAGTCTGTAGTGGGATTTTTGTGCTAGTTCTTATCTATGACTGAATCGAGCTTTATTAGGAGAGCTCATGTTGACAGGAGTGTAGAGATGGTGGTCAAATGGCGGTTTGTTTTGTGCGCTTTTTCTATCCTCATCTTGCTGGGATGATTGGTTCTTCTTCGGTTTAGAGAGTGTGGAATTCCCTGAGTCTCTCCTAGAGTCGAGGCCTTCTAGTGGACTGTTTGCTTATGATATCCTCACTGTGGATCACCTCTGGCATATATAAATGAATTTGACGAATCATTATGTGTTATAGAGGAAGCTGAGTCGGTTGATCACTCATTGATTCATTGTAGGTTCACTAGTACTTAGCGCGTTAAGAGTTGTTGGGTTCTTGACCGCATAGTTGAGATGTTTGAGACTTGGGTCATCGCTCGCTAGCATTCCAGGAGCAGAGTAAAGGGATATCAAGAAGAGTTCGGAGTATTGAACGGCAGATTTTCTATATGGTTATCCAGCGGACAATCAATCTTTCTCAGTTCAAGGGAAATTTGGTTTCTTCGCTCTACAGGTCCTAGCCTCCTAGGAGGAAACTCGGTTGAGCAGATGTGGCAAGGAACGCCCTTGCCCTAGATGGGATCCTCCTACTGGGTTTTTGAAATTAAACTTTGATGGGTCGAGTCTCAAAAATCTGGGCGCTGGTAGCAATGAAGGTCTTCTTAGGAGCTCTTCGAGTGAAATTAGATGCATTTTTTGGGGCCACGACAGCGAGAAAGATTCTAATGAGGTAAAGGAACAAGCTATTTTGTGTGGTATCTGACTGGTAGATCAGAATTCACTGGATCGAATTATCATAAAGGATGGTTTCCTTAATGTTATCAGATGGGTGAAAGACAGTGAATAGTGATTGCTATTCTTGGAGATTCACTGACTCCATTGAAGAAATTATAGTTGTGATCGAGGGTCACAATGCGGATATACAACATGTTTGGCGTTCAGCTAACAATGAGGCGGACTGGCTTGCCCGCTCTCTGGGATCATTACAGATGAGATTACTGTTTTTTATTTTTTCCTCCTTGAGTCTTTGATGTTTTGGTAGCTCTTATTTTTTCTGTTTAGGGGTTTTGTTTTTTCTTAGACACCTGAAGGTATGACACTAAGAGTCTTTCAACAATGAGAACACCTTCAACCTTCCAGATATATTACCTTAGAAGAATTTTAGCACATCTAAGTTACAAAATGTGAGAAATTTGGCAGGATTGGGCCTGTAGCTCAATGGTTGAGACTTTGTTTGTCAACCTTGAGGTCACAGGTTCGACCCCAACTTACCTACCAAAAAAAGTGAGAAAGTTGGCTTCATTAATATCCTTTAAGCCCACCCTACCTGAGAAGCAAGTTTAACTTCTCCCCTACTATTTATCAATTAAAAAAATTTCATTTAACACTAAAAACCCTCCTACACAAAGTAGTCTTGAATTAGCATACCCAAAGAGTTCCCATAAAATTTAACTCAATGGAGCCTTTTAGGGGAGTGCATGTCATCAATTCAATATTTTTTTATTCTCTAGGGAAAACACATATGGATGCTTACAAAATTTGTAATTCAAATCTTGGAATGTATACAAGGAAAAGGAAAGCATCAAGAGAATGAAAACATCATGGCAGCAAAAAATCAAAGAGTTCCAAAGCTGCCCTGTCTTCCTCAGCATGGGTTAGCTGATCTTTTCACATACTAGAAACCAAACCTGGAAGTCAGCAACTCTCTCCTGGGTCCCGTCGATTAAATCAGCAAATCACCAGGGATAAGGACGGTTGACATCCATCCACCTTATGTCATTAAGCGAAGCTCCCTCAACAATGAGTCTACTTAGGACACTTTCATCTGAGATTCTGATCCCTTGAAGGACCACTCTTAATTTAGGTTTATTGGAATCTGTAATCCCAATCGGCCCATAAAAGGCTCACCTGGTCATCCCCCAATCGTTCCCTTCTATTCTTAAGGTGCTAGCAAATGAGGATTTTGTCCATTGATATCACCCAACAAAAGTTCCCATTATAAAAGGGGCAAAATTCACCTCACTTCTTAAGACAAGGTGATACAGAGTCCTTAAATGAATAAATCGTTTAAATTGAGAACTAGCAAAGAGTACACCATGACTAACTCACTTTTATCCCCAACCCATTAAATATAGACTTCCCCTAGCTTACTAAAAAAATCTACTAGATAACTACACTTATCCCACTATAGTAATGCTAACAAAATCAGAAATGCATCCATAAGCTTCCTCGTAAAGCACAACTTTTAGAGAAGTCGTCCTCTCCTTATAATGATCCACTTAAAGGACAACCTGCCTACAATCATACGTAAACTCAGTTAAACACTACTAAAAACATCTCCTTGCCAAAAATCCACCCACAACCTCAGCACACCACCATTCCATCATGTACCCAATTCTAAAGTTCAACTCAACTATCATATTATCTTATATATAGAGCATCTCGATCACCTTATATATAGAGCACCACAAATCTCCATAAAATCTAATTTTGCCACTCATGGAAAAAGAAAAGGTTCCTCCAAACCTTTAGATTTCAACTATTAGTCTATTACCATTTACCAAAAAGCATCCTTATCTTCCTAAAATATCGCAATTATTTTCCAAGAAATCCTAAGATTTACCCATATACCTAAAAAATTATGTGATTTGCGAACTTGCTTCCATTAAATTATGTAATATTTATGTCCTGCCCACAGAAAAATGCCTCTAAAATCTTTCCAACGTATCCATAATGAAGTCCAAGATCCTGGAAAAGAACTATAAAAAAAATAACCGAAAAGATTGGATGGCGCATATTTGGTAGATTAACACGGACTTCCAAAGATTGGTATTGTCTCTTCCATATGGCCAACTTATTTTCTAGTCTCCTTCGCAAATGACTATGGAGATTTGGGGAGAAGTGTGAATGATGCTCTCCTTGCAAAATGGCTATGGAGATTTCGGGAGGAAAGGTCCCACTTGTGGACTAAAGCCATTAAAAGCAAATATGGTGCATTTCCTGGAAAGTGGACTTCAGAAGATCTCTTCATAGTTAATGGGCTGACGGTTTGGAGAGATTTTGAAAATAAAACATAAATTTGAAAAAGGGATCAGAAACAGAGTATATTCAAGATACAGAATTAAGTTCTGGTTCGATAAGTGGTGTGAGGGTTCGCTCTATTAGTGGCATTTCCCAATATTTATGCGATGGCACTAGACAAGAATGCTTTTGTCAAGGATTGCCTTAAGTGGGAGGAGCGGGCAAGGTGTCTTAGACAATCAAGTTTAGAAGGAACTTCTTTGACCAGGAAATTGATAGCATGTCTCGATTGTTGGACCTTTTGGAATCTCCCTATATCAAGAGTACGGACAAAGGCAAGAAGGTTTGGATTTGGAACTCGTGAAAGACTTTCAGTGTTAAATCCTATTACTAAAATCTTGCTCCTAATCATTGTTCTCCTTTTGCCAAAGTGTGGAGTATCCCAGTCCCTCCGAGAGTTTGTGCATTTGGGTGGACAATAGTTCAAAACAAGATCCAAACAGTGAACTTCCTTCCGAATCGCGAAATGTTAATCATAGAACATTGTTCTCTATGCATTCAGACAGGTGAGTCAGCGGATCATATCTTTATTCACTACAGGATGGCTAGAGAGATCTGGTCTCGAGTCCTTGATAGATTTGGCATAAACTGGTCTTGCCAGCATGGTTGATTGATCCCCTGATAGCTGGTGATTTGACCCATGGAGGGGCAGAGGGAGTTTTTAGATTGATCTCCTTGATAGCTGGTCATTTGACCCATGGAGGGGCAGGGGGAGAATCTTGTGGCGAGTAGTATTTCTGGTGTTGCTATGGATGATTTGGAAGGAAAGAAATAATGAAGTTTTTAGTTTAGAGGTCTATCCAAAAGCCCGCATTATCTTTTCATCAAAGTCATCTCCCTATCTATTTCTTGCGTCAAGATTCTTCCTTGCTTTAGATTCATCGCCTCTTCCAATTTATGGAGATGTTGGAGAGAGGTTTGCGCTAGTAGTAAGCAGAGGGGGGGGGGGGGGGGGGCTCTCCTCGTTGTGCCTCTCCTGAACAAGGCCAATTGAAGCTTAATTTTGCTGGTTCGAGCCTGGGTAACCCAGGGCCACCTGGTATTGGAGAAGTCTTAAGGGACGATTAGGAGATGACTGGATGAGCCTTTTCTGGGCCGATCGAGATTAAATATTCCAATGAAGAGGAACTAAGAGAGGTCCTACAAGGGATCAGAATCTCAGATGCAAGTGTCCTAAGCAGATTGATTGTTGAGGGCAGTGTTTAAAAACGCGGATGCAAGTCAAACATGCAACCAAGAAAAATCCTTGTCGAGTTGGCGCAGATGAGGCCAGGAACGCGGTTGATGTGGCTGAGTACTCAGTTAGCACGGATATAACTCAAGTGAGTTAAAGGAGTTTTTACTGACTCTATTGGGCAAAATGCGGAATGCGGTGTCAAAACTCGGAATCAGCCAAGGGAAAAGGGAGTTGCCTCAGGGGAGTCCACAATGAAGTGGGGGAGTTTTAAAACTATGGTTGATGGATGGATGGATGACAGTCATCCTCATCCTTGGATATTTGCTGATTTAATCGACAAGATCCGAGAAAGTAGATGTCTTCCATGTTAGGTTTCAGTGTGTGAAATGATCAGCTAACGGAGATGCCGATAGACTAGCATGTGCCGGGGTCGACAGGGCGGCTTTGGAACTCTTCGATTTCTTTGCCAACTTGATGGCATTTTTTTTTCATTCTTTTGTCGTTTTCTTTTTCCTCGTAGCCTTAACTATCTCGGACATGGGCCTCTTCTTCTTTCTTTAATAAAATTTTCCTTAGCCATTTAGAAAAAAACATATTTTCTACTCTCTTAATCACCAAATTCCATAAGGATCTAGAAGACCTACTCAACCCCAAAAGGTAAGTCAAGATGTGTGATAGGGAAGACCCCTTCATACACACCAATACTCATGTGATCGCTTTCAAGCTACTCATCCATCCTCACTCTCACCTCCATGCTCTTCCCTAAATTAAGTATTCAGCTAGACATTACTTGGAACCATCTCAAAACACACTTCAAGTTCACAAGTTGCCCCAGTGAATCACCACACAATACTTTGTGCTTTGTAACTCATTAAGTCATTGTCCCCCATGTCCTATACTTCAAGGTTGTACTTTTTACTTTCTTTTCTTACAAATCTAAAATGATAACTTGAAATTAAAATTTTCCAATCAATTAGATAAAATTAAAACATTATAAATCTCATCCAAAATGCATCTAAATTAAAACATTATAAATCTCATCCAAAATGCATCTAATTGAATGTTTCCATATGTTAACTATTGTTATCATCTGAAAATGACTAGTGAAATCAAGTATAAATATAAAAGGCTAGACTATGCCAATGGCTTGATGAGCTATACTTTTTTAGAAGACTACAGAGTGAAAGAGAGTAATCCTTTTGCTCCGGGGATCAAAGGATGAGGCAAACCTAATTGTTTTAGATAAAGCAACTTCGAAATACCAAGAACCCATTCAGAGTTGTTGCAAGTCAACCCAATTTGGATAAGCCTCCATCTCTATCAGCTCATGAGTTCCAATAAGGGTCCAAATGGGTGTCTCAAATACAAGTAATTACAGAATTATGAATGACAAGCTCAATGGTGACGAGGAAATATTCAAGGAACACCCATGCATATAAATTGTGCTTATTTGCAGGAAATGCTTCATGGCTTTGCATAATGAAATTCTCAACACCTCACAACTTGTCTCATTTCTTATTTCCATAATAAGGAACTCAAAAAAAAAAAAAAAAGTGCACTTAAGTATTGGATCCATATAGTAAAAGCATTGAAAACGTTGTTAGATTTTGTTCTGAAATAGCTTGGCCATGGCTAACATGGGTATAACTCATAAATAAACAACCACCGATGGCCATGGCTAACATGGGTATAACTCATAAATAAACAACCACCGAAACAAATTTTCTAAATATCACTCTCCAATCCATCTATTATTGTGTACAGACCATTCCAATTTGGCCCAGGTTCAATAATCATAAAAAAAGCCAAGATTAAAAAAAAACATCAAAATTCAACAAAAAGAAAAACACATGAATAAAACTCATATTCATCTCCAAGCAAAGTGAACAAGCATGAAACATCCAAAGCTCAATCCCAAAACAGATATAGAAAAAAAGAAAAAATTCTGACATTTGGATATTCCTCCATACGACTAACTTTAAAATTAAATAAAAAAGAACGAACAAATCACACTGTATTTTTTCACTTTATTTTGGATTTCACCCATATCATTACAATACCGGCTTAGGCCCAATATTTAGAAAAATCACGATGAAGAGAACCAACACAGTTCAACTAATCCCGGCATTTCAACCTAAACCCACAGAAGCAAAAGCTCACCTTCATCCCCAACCAAAGCCAAGGGGCAAAACGCTCACAAGCAAACTTTGACGAAACATGGTGCGTGCCTAGATGGATCCCACTTAGGCTAGGATAAATTAGTTTATATTTTGTGGAATTTTCTTTCTAGTTGTTTGGTATGGATAGGAGTCTTAGAGACAGTTTCAAAATGCGGATGCAGGTTAAAATGCAACCAAAGAAAATCCTAGTCGACTCGGCACGATGCAGTCGAGTACTTGGTTGATGCGGTCATAATTAGGGGGAGTCAATGGAGTTTCTATTGACTCTGTAGGGCAAAACACATGTTAGAAGTACTCTAGGGTTAGAGAAGAGGGGAAGAAGAAGAGGAGATTTGGGCAAGTGAGTACAAAGACTACAATACCCTCTATACTAGAGGTAATGACTAAACTACCCTACAACATGTTATTCAACACTCCCCTCAAGCTGGAATGTATATACTTGGGAACTCCAGCTTGGTACAAAAGAGATTACAACAACTAAAAATAACAAAAAGTACAATAAGCTCATACACACATCCAGCTTGGTATAACACTCCTCAAGCTGGTGTGGTAAATACATAATGAAAACATAATACTAAAAAGGACAGCAATGGCCACAATAAACAGCATCGAGATCAATGTCCATAAAAAAGAGCAACTCCCCTGAAGCAGCACAATAGCGAGAGCGATCAAACAGGGCCTCTTCCTGAATGAGAGCACGGCGAACAGATCCGCATATCAAGAGCAATGAAGGCGCCATGGCAAGAACAACTACAATCCAGCAAGCAAAAGGAGCACATCAAAGGTGTGCACAGTGAACATGGGCGAAGCAGCACAACGCCAAATGAAGAGCATAACAACCGATCGGGAAACCATCAGAGACAAGGTCAACGAGGAAACCGTCGCCTGGAGAGAAGCGATAGAGAGAAAAAAAAGATAACCAACCAACGATGGGGAAACCATCGTCTGGAGACTAGGTAGACGGCATGAACATCGTCGCCTGAAGAGCATAACAACCGATCGGGAAACCATCAGAGACAAGGTCGACGAGGAAACCGTCGCCTGGAGAGAAGCGATAGAGAGAAAAAACAGATAACCAAAAAACGATGGGGAAACCATCGTCTGGAGACTAGGTCGACGGCATGAACATCATCGCCTGAAAAGATAAGAAGATAGGAAGAGGATAAGCAACCAGAGATGGGGAAACCATCGTCTGGTGACAAGGTCAATGGCATGAACATCGTCGCTTTAAGATGAGAAGAGAAAGATAACCAACCAACGATTGGGACACCATCGCCTGGAGACAAGGTCGACGGCATGAACATCATCGCTTGAAAAGAGCCGACCAACGATGAGGAGACCATCGCCTGGAAAAGAGAGGTCGAAGAAAAAATAATGTCGCCTGTAAAAGAGCCGACCAACGATGGATATGGAAGCCATCGCCCGGAAAAGGAGGAAGAAGATAACCAACCAACAATGGGGAAGCCATTGTCTGGAAAGAGGATCAACGGCATAAACATCGTCGCCTAATGAGAGGTCGACGGGGAAACCGTAGCCTCAAGATAAGAAGAAGAAAAGGAAGAAGATAACCGAACAATGAGGTCGACGGGGAAACTGTCGCGTCACGATAATAAGAAGAAAATGAAGAAGATAACAGAACAACGATGGGGAACCATCGCCCGGAGAAGATAAGGCATAACGCCAGAAAGAAAGATGAATGCGTAAAACTACACCAAGAGAAGACAAGAAAGAGAGGACAACATGAAAGAATAATGCATAAAGCCAAACAACACGAAGAGACATGAAAACAAGACAACACTCCCTCAAGAAGACAAAGACAACAATAACAACTCTCCCTCAAGAAAAGACAACAAAGTGGACAACACTCCTCATAAAGAAAAGACACAAAGAACTACATGACAACACTCCCCCTCAAATTGAAGGTCAAATACCTTCAACTTGCAACTAAAAAAAAAAAACTATTTCAAAAAAAAAAACTAAAAAAAAAATGAAGCCAAACAAGGCAACACACTTCTCTCGGACATTTCATCGAACAATTGGTGTGCGCTTTGAAGAAGACAAAGAAACGAAGAGAAACAAGGCACTACATCTCTCTTAGACATTTGAGCAAACACTTGGTCTGCGCCTTGAAGAACTACGTAAAAGACATAGAAAACAATACATAGAAGACAATGTAAAGAAAGAAATGACATCAACAGAAAGAAAAGAAAAGAGAGAACCATAAGAAACAACACAAGACAAGAAGAAAAACAATACAAGATAATACTCCTCCTCAAGTTGAGGCCTTCAACTTGAAATGAAAAGAAGACTCTCAAGGTACAAAACCCCTTTGAGACATTTTATCAAACACTTGGTGGGCACCTTGGAGAAGAAGACAAAACATGAAACACAACAAATATAGACGGAAAAAAACAAGGATGAGAATGAAGGACAAGAAGACAATACTCCAAACGAAAACCCAAATGAGAGAAAGAGAGTAAATATGGTCGAGGAAAATGGGTTTGCCGAGAGAGAAATGACGACACACACACACAAATACCGTGAGAGATTTTAAGGGTTTGAAAACAAATTTGAGAAATACGAAAGAGACAATAAGGAACAGAGTTCTTAGGGAAGATTTGAGGAGAAACTATAGGGAGATAAAGAGAGGAAAACGAGATACGAGAGAGATACGAGAAAAAGAGATGAACAGCGTGTAGGGATATAGACTCTTCTTCTCTCCTTCTTGAAGGATCAGCCCATTGGCTCTGATACCATGTTAGAAGTAATCTAGGGTTAGAGAAGAGAAGAAGAAGAAGAGGAGTGAAGGTTGGAAAAACTCCACTAGGGAGCCCTACACACATACAATGTATACATAGGCCCAAATAGGGCAAGTGAGTACAGAGACTACAATACCCTCTATACTAGAGGTAATGACTAAACTACCCTACAACATGCTATTCAACAACACAAAACACAGACAAGGTAAAAGGGAGTCCACAATGACGCAGGGGAGTTTTAAAACTATACTTAGAGATAGGGGTTATCTAGATTAGCTTGGATAGGAGTTCTAGAGGAAGTGGTCAAATGGGTTTTCTATTTGGTATCAATAACATGTAAGTAGTCTATTTTGAAATCAACCCATGAAGAGATTTACAATAGAAATTGTATTTTCACACGCAAAGTAAGACTGACCCTTCCCTCAAAGTGGGTCAAGAGGCTGATCTTCCCTCTAAGAAGATCAATCACGTTGCGAACCGATTAAGGTTATTTACAAAACATCTACCAAAACAACGTGTAGGAATGAAAAGGTAGAAAGGATGATGAAATTACCTTCATCAATTTCAAACTCTTCGAACTCGTCATCATCTTCAAAGAGATCGATCTTGGCATCTTCAGTGGCTGCCTTGGACTCGGTTGCCATTTCAAAACCTCACAAGAAACTGCACAAATGGTGAGAACAAAGAAAACACAGATGATTTTATAAATCTATCAAAGATAAAACGAACAATAGCAGAAAAATATACTAAATGAGGACAAAATTTTCAATCCCCAAGAAAGAATAAAAAAGTAATATGAAATCGGGATTATAAAGCAATATGGACAAAGTAACAAACCCTAGAGAGAGAGAGAGAGAGAGAGAGAGAGAGAGAGAGAGAGAGAGAGAGAGAGAGAGTACCAAAAGTGGATTTTTCTCCTCAGTTTCTTCTTCCAAACCCTAACTAGATGGAGTGATGAACACTTAATAAGGAAAAGCGGTAGTCGCAAGTCGGCAGAAAAGAATAAACTAACACATACTGAAAAAAGCGTCCGGGATAGTAAAAAAGGGAGATGGTAAATTCGCACCCACTGTAGGATAATGCGCACCCCTTGTAACGTGAATTGTGGCAGACTGTAACGCTTTTTTGACGTAAAATCACGTTAAACCTTAATAAAACAATACACGTCGCGCGCATAAGGTAAAATAACAAGTTAAAGAACAAAAGTCATATTCGCACCCACTTTTTCATAATGGCAGCCCTCTCCCCTATTTTACAATTTAGTACGGCTACTGATAGTGGCACTACCATAGTTTGATAATTGCACAAACTCAGATTGTCTTTTCTTTTTAATTTGCTTCTGAGAAATTTTTGAGAATTGTAATAGATTTCTATATATATTTAAGTAGAGGGATGCTAAACTCACAGGAGCCGACGGCACAGTTGGAGCCATGCCATTTGCTTTTATTGTTATCAGTGCGGTTATGTACGCAGGTTTAGGGGTGCAACTTGGGTCGGGTTCAACCCGAACCCGTCAGGTTTAACCCGAAAAAAAGTTGGATCGGGTTGGGTTGAGTTCGGGTTCGGGTTCGGGTTCAGGTTCGGGTTGAGGGTTTGGGCAATCCAACCCGAGTGAAACCCGACATTTTTATCATTTTTTTTTTTTTTTTTTTTGGCAAACTTAAAAACTAGGGTTGGGTCGGGTCGGGTCCGGGTTCAGGTTGAGTAAATGGTTCCTCGGGTCAAGTTAGGGTTGGTCTCAACCCAACCCGAGTTGCACCCCTACCCAGGTTGACGTGGCTCCAATGGTGCTGCCCTGGTAACCCTTTTTCTACAAGGGCTCCTGTGAGTTTAGAATCCCTTATTTAAAGAATAGAGGACAATATAAGTTAGTGATATTTGCACTACTGAGACAGACTCACCTTATCTTTTATTATTTAACCACCTGTCAAAACTTATTACAATTCTCAAAAGTTTCTCAGCAGCCAATTAAAAAGAAAAGACAAGATGAGCTCGTCTCATTATCAAGACATTGTAGTGCAAACATCAGTAACATTTTTTAAGGCTACTAATGTTGGCACTAGGTTGAAATTATAATTACAGGAGTGATAAACTGAAGGGCTCCCCCATTGGTCCATCCCAACAAGTGCATTTATTAAGCTGAATTGCATTTGACATCTATTTCTGTGAAACAGCCAATTACTCCAAAAGCTTAAGCTGTTAGAGTTGGTGTTATAATTAATCATTTATACTTCAACACTCCCCTTCCCCCACATGTGGCCCCTCTTTTGGGTTGGCCGTACCCATGGATGTTTAACATCAAGAAGTTGGGTTCTGAACCCTAAGCCTAGTTAGAGTTGGTGTTATCTAATCATTTATACTTCAACAATTTCCATCCAAAATGTAACCAGTGTTATTTGACATCTATTTCCATTAAAATTGTAACAAGTGTTGGGGTTCCACGCGAAAGCAACAATTCCACATCGGGAAAGAGCAACTGATGTGGAATGCCTATTAGGACTTGGGCATCTTCCCCTTAACAGCTAGCTTTTAAGTGTGAGTTCTACCCGGGCCCAACAACTAGATATGGTCAAATCAATCTATTTCTAGTAGGAAGAGTTAATATCACACTCCTTAAAGAGAGATACTACAGATATTCATAATAAATCCACACTAGGGATGTTGATAATAGACCACAAGATCCATCGTCCTAAGCTATATACAATGCTTTGAAATCACAAGCTAACTTATCAGTGCCATCATTCTCCGAACTAGCCATTGTCATACTAAAAGAAACAGAGAGAATCAGGAGATTACATTACAGCCATGCTGGGTTCTTCAAAGGAGTAACAACAGCCTTCACTTGGAGGTAGTTAGTAAGGCTGTAGATGCCCCTTTCTCGGCCCTGCCCACTCATCTTGAACCCGCCAAAGGGAATTGCAGCATCTAAAACATAAAAGCAATTAACCCACACAGTTCCAGCTCTAAGTGCGCGAACTAACGTGTTCGCAGTATCAATACTCTTTGTGAAAACCCCTGCAGCCAACCCATAACGCGTAGCATTTGCTCTTCTTATCACTTCATCAATGTCCCTGTCATCAATCACAACACAAACATTAGAAATGGAGAACCCATTTTGGAAAATGAAAAGAGAAGAAACCGATGTTTCTCGACAGTTTATAGGCTCACTTGAACTTCAAGATGGATTGGACTGGGCCAAAGATCTCATCTTGTGCTATCGGCATGCCATCCTTATTAACATAAGCATTAAAATTTGATTAGTCCTCATAATAATCACCTAATTTTGGATTTGTTAGTGGTTAGAGTGAAGTAAATGATACCTTGACATCTGAGAATACAGTAGGCTGAATATAGTAGCCTTTGCTGCCAAATCTATCACCTCCTGATTCAAGAGTGGCCCCACTTTCAATGCCGGATTTTATGTACTTCATGATTTTGTTGAATTGCTGTAAATCAATCTGAATACAAAAGGAACACAGAACAATATCACTAAACTAACAACTTGTATGACTAGAGATAGTTAATCACAAAACAAGTTGGGATACAAAAGCATAAATGCAGTACACAACTCTACAGAGAGTGCCCCTTTTCAGGAAACCATGACAAATAACAGATGAATATGATAGTTTTTAGTGGAGTTGGATAGTAATTTTCACAACTCATTACAACAGTGATTTCCTATCCACTGTTTAAATGAAAAGAGAAAAATAATGTGTTTAATCACCTGAGGACCTTGTTCAACACCTTTTCTGAAAGGATCACCAACAACACGTCTCATGGCACGTGCTTTTGATTTTTCTAGAAACTCATCGTACACACTTTCATGTACAAAGGTACGAGACGCAGCACAACAACATTGTCCCTGTATATAGCTCACCCTTAGTTATCAAAAAGAAAAAAAGAAACCCATCCTCCAAGAAATCCAGTATAATTCTTACAAAGAATTGACAAGATAAACCTGATTGAAAAACAGAGCGAAATGTGCGAGCTCTACGGCTTTATTAACATCAGCATCCTTGCATATAATGAAAGGAGATTTCCCTCCAAGCTCTAATGTCACAGGCTTAAGATTGCTTTTTGCAGCCAATTGAAGTACGGTCTTACCAGTATCAGTTGATCCTGTGAATGCAAGCTGCAAATAGAATTGAAACAATTGTTAGATAGGCAGAGAAAATATTAATTTTAACTAGTTGAAAAACAGATTTCCTACCAAAAGAAATTTTTTTTTATTTAAGTAGGATATGTACAAAGTGTGAACTCAAAATGATATGATAGGTAATGCAGAATAACAGTGTTACCTGTTTTCATTCTTTATACATTTCTGGCATACAAAAGGCACGGTTATAACAATAAAATTTTCTACAATGTTGACTTAGTATTCTCAACAAGAAGAGTAACTGAACACTAAGAACTGGTGGAATCTGCAGAAGGAAGCTTAAACAATATAAGAAGAAGAATGAGAAAAGATGTCAAAAAGATAGGCCACCCCTAGGCACTCATAATAGTTGACTTCCCCTCCAACTTGACAAAACTCACCTGACTGCAGATATTATGAAAGAAATCCACAGGTTTGTGTTGGTTCTCAAATTATGAGTTTCTACATATCAACAGGATTAGATGGAATATTTCAGTGTAAATAAGAGCCAGGTTGTACTCCTGCTTAAAGTAGTGAGAGAGTTGTTCTGCAATTACCTGTTGTACGCTACCCAACCCACATAGTACATACAATACCTGAATAGCATATGTTGGATGACTTCACCAGGGGGAAAAGGACAGAGATGATTTCTTAATAGCACTGTGTAAGTGTTCTACAATTTATTTATTTATTTATTTTGAATGGTAGTGTTCTACAATTTATAAACTAAATAAATTCCAAGAATGTTGATTCCACATTGTGGTGACAGTGGTTGAACCGTAGATATATGTATGCCATTTATTATTATATAATTTTAGATAGCCAATTCATAGTAATAATGGAATTAAATTCATTAAGAGGACGAACAATCACATATCCATGACAATACGTATTCCCTGCAAGAACAAGATCTCAAATAAAAAATCACACCAGTGTAACACCTTGTCCACATCCATGTGGCTGGCAAGAGCTGCACCGGCAGTTGGACCAAATCCAGAAACCACATTCAGAACACCAGGAGGAAGCCCTGCCTGCCATAGATAAATGCACATAAGAATGCAGGATAGTTTTTGTTTTAAATGAAAAGAAGGCGGGATGTTACTTAAGTGAAGAAAAAAGATTGTTGGATTTTATTCAGCGTCAACAAAATTTTCCATCAAAACTAGAAACAAGAAAAGTAAAAAAAGCCTGATTTCTTGGAATGCTTTTGACTCAGATCTTATATCAGCAAAACAGATGGTAAAAGTACAATGTTGATAAGACTCTGCAACACTATATATAGTTAGCAGTTAGAGTATTTCTAGCCAGAAGAACCGATGTCAGTATCTACTTATAGCGCTAAATAAATTACACAATGTACGACACAGATGTTGCATACCCATGTCAGACCAAGGTTAGCTGGTCCGCTTGTTTTGGATCTAAGTGGTTATTTTGGCACCTAACGTATAAGTCAGTCCTGTTGAGAAAACTCTTTGCTCCAATCAAAACAGAAGTTCCCAAGTTTCCCGCTACCTTTTAGTCTTGACGGTCCCTCGAGCCTATGCATATACTAAAGAACCAAAAGTGGCTTAAACTCTTTTCTTTCATTTTTTAAAGTTGTTGATGGAGTTTAATCACACCTGGTGAAATCAATAAATGTGTTTTAAGATAACTACCTGATATATTATCTTATAGCGAATGTGCATAGGTTTTAATAGTACTTGATGATAAAGGTGGTCTGACTCTGAAATAATATTATTCACTGAAAGAGCGTATCAAACTTTGAATTTGAGCACGATATAAACCAGATTATCAAACCAAAAGAACAAAACAAGATGTGCATCACTGCGAGTGAAGAACCAATGGAAACCAAATTAGCAAAGAAAAAAAGGATTTGGAAGCAAACCAAGTAACCATAACATACCAAGTGAAGAAAACTGCAAACCATCAAACCATGCCAAGAGCGTATCACTGAACTAGTAAACCTGTTTTTTCCATCGAGTGGCAATGGGATATAAACCAGGTTCACCTCTTATGTTTTAAAGAGTATGTCTAGTTATACATTTAAACATCTAATACCATTATATATTTATTAAAGTTTCTGCTATAATACCTTTTTCAATAACAGTATAGATGTGTCAATAACTAACATACCTGTTCAAGGTTGAAGTTATTAATTCATTCCTAACATCAATGAAGATCACAATATTTCAGTGCATAAAATCCTATTCTTGTCTGATTACTCATAAAATACATTAGCATTTTATAAGATGAGACTGCCCACTGTAGATGCACTGGCATTTTCGGGAAAGTGAAAGGCCTCCCAATTATATATCAAACAACAAGTTATCATGCAAATGCAACATAAGATATTCAAATTTTGAAAAGGATAGTATAAATTAGTGAAGCCCATAATCAATTCTGATAGAAAATAAAATAGAAGCCAATTCTTACCTCAAGGAATAATTTTGACACATACAAAGCAGATAAAGGTGTCTGCTCAGCGGTTTTCATTACAATAGTGTTACCACATGCTAATGCAGGCCCGACCTTCATAGCATACATAATAAGTGGGAAGTTCCAGGGAATGATCTGACCAGCAACACCAATTGGTTCATGAAGAACTTGCACATGGTGGGGTCCATCAGCTGGTACAGTAAGTCCATGAATCTTGTCTGCCCAACCTGCGATTTTCGAACAAAAGCTCAGAGCTACACTAACTTCATCTAATCATGCTGAAGACAACATTTAAATAGATCAAAGCATTTTAAATTATATCTTTTCATTTATCTCACCAGCATAATATCGCATTAAGCGTGCAAACACTGGAATTTCAGATTTAGCAGCCTGTTCATAAGGTTTCCCATTATCCCAAGTCTCAAGTGCCGCAATTTCATCATTGTGCTTTTCAATCAAATCAGCAAAGCGGTAAAGTATACATGATCTTTCCTGGACAAGGAAAATTGTCGATAGCAAGTTAAAAGAATTTCAGCATAATTCAAATAGAAGTACCCATCACATATTAACCCAGATTGAGCCTCATATAACTCAAATTAGGGATTATTACATATGGGGTCATTTTTGGCCAAGGTCCCTCATCAAATGCCTTGCGAGCAGCAGAGACAGCTTGGTCAATATCTTCTGCCTCACCTTCAG
This sequence comes from Tasmannia lanceolata, assembly GCF_043159265.1. Taxonomy (NCBI): domain Eukaryota; kingdom Viridiplantae; phylum Streptophyta; class Magnoliopsida; order Canellales; family Winteraceae; genus Tasmannia; species Tasmannia lanceolata. Next base: position 2,784,131 of record NW_027518700.1, read on the forward strand.
CAACATGAGCAATTACTTCTCCTGTCCTAGGGTCCAAGGTTGGAAAGGTTTTCCCTGAGGCCAAAGAAAATTCTCAACATCATTTTCACACACACAATGCCTTAAAGGAGTGAATATTGGGTATTCAGATGCTTCACTGGCACAAGGAAATCACAAGTACAGTTGGCAGAGTGGAAATATATACTTTTTTTGGATGACCTAGGGTATCCCCACTCCAATTTTAGGGCGGGACCATTCCCTACGGATGCGTGCAATCACCCGTAAACCATACGCATCAGGTAAGCCCAGGGGGATTTGAACTCGCGTCAATGGGGAGCATACCCATGACTTTAAGCTAAAGAGCCACACCCGTACGGGTTCAGAAATATATACTTATTGATGAGTTGAAGGATAAAAAATACACCTGATGCTGAATCCACAAACTGCCCATTGATTAGCAGTTGCGTAAAGTTTATTTGAACAGGTGGCGTAATAGGCTCTTCAGCTGCAATGGCGGTGCCAAACCAATGGACACTTCTGGCCCAACTAGAATTTCGGCCTGAAGATACATTTTATGACACACATTACATTCAACGAAAAAGGTCCACTAAAACTACAGCAATAAGAAAGAAAATTCATTTCCAGAAGAATTGGAACATTATGGGAGCTCAGAATAGAAGGCTTTCAAGTACTTGAAATATTTCAACCAATCAGACCAGGAAGAGGTTAACTGAAAATAGAATATATTAAAAGTGTCTAATTTTTTAACATACAGATAAGAATGAGGACAAGGGATTAGTTCTAACATAGTGAAATTACAGCATAGCTAGACGATTATATGCAAGATAAATCAGCAAATGATGCAAGGAATCCACCAGTGAAAGATGACAGTGGTTCTGAAAACATAAATCGATTTTAGAAGGCTTCAAAGACAGACTTAAGCTTTAACATATTCCAAAAATAGCTACTGTTGAGAGAAAGATTTAGAGAAGAGAAGAGTGAGTTAGGGAAAACTCCCCACACTAATGTATTTATATAAAGAGAAAGATAAGTACAATGACAACTATGCCCTCAGGCTTATTACATATATCCAACACTCCCCTTCAAGCTGGAATGTAGATATTATACATTCCCAGCTTGCTACAAATATCATTTAACTTCGACTTAGGCAAGGGTTTGGTGAAAATATCTGCTAACTGGTCCACAGATCGAGAAAAGGAAACATGTATCTCGCCCCTATGGATTCTCTGGCGAATAAAATGGCAATCAACCTCTATATGCTTGGTTCACTCATGGAAGACGGGATTGGTGGCTATGTGAATCGCAGCCTTATTATCACAATAAAGCTGAGCTGGAGGAGAAGAAGAAAAACCAATCTCTGTCATGAGGGAACGTAACCAAAGAAGCTCCCCACTCGTATGGGACATAGCTCGGTATTCTGCCTTGGCGCTGGACTTTGAAACTACTTCTTGTTTCTTACTTTTCCACGACACTAGATTGCCACCAACAAAGGTGCAGTAACCCGTAGTTGATCTCCTATCTGCTGGAGATCCTGCCCAATCTGCATCACAATATCCTTCTACCCTGACATGTCCATTTTTCTTGAATAGCAATCATTTTCCTGGTGCCCCTTTCAAATAGCGGAGAATATGAACTATTGCTGCCCGGTGAGAGGTACGAGGAGCACTCATAAACTGGCTAACTACTTCAACTGCATAAGAGATATCTGGGCGAGTAACAGTGAGATATATGAGCTTACCAATCAGTCTTCTATACCTGCCAGGGTCTTCCAACAGATCCCCTTCCTCTAGAATAAGCTTTACATTGGGATCCATAGGCGCAGATACAGGTTTTACTCTAAGATTTCTTGTTTCTTCCCGTAAGTCCAACACATACTTTCTCTGTGATAAAGATATCCCATGAGAGGAATATGCCACCTCTATCCTAAGAAAGTATCTGAGGCGGCCCAAGTCCTTTATAGCAAACTCTTTTTGTAAGAAAGTCTTCAATCTCTGAATTCCCCCTGAGTTACTACCTGTAATGATGATGTCATCAACATACACAATCAACAGAATGCACCCTGCAGAAGATTGATGGCTGAACACTGAATGGTCTACTGCACACTATCTAAGTCCAAAGCGTATGACGGCCTCATTGAATCTACCAAACCATGCTCGTGGAGATTGTTTCAAGCCATACAGTGATTTCTTAAGGCGACAAAGAGAGGAGGACATCTCCCCCTGACCAGCATACTCTGGAGGCTACTCCATATTAACTTCCTCCTGGAAGTTGCCATGTAAAAAAGCAATGACAGAGGAAGGGGATCTGTCAGAAGCAATGACAGACGGGGGTGCGGGGTACAGACGGGGGGCGAGGGGGGAAGCGAGGGTGGAGGGGGAAGTGGAGAGGGGGCGGGGCCTGGAAGAGTGGGGCAGAGGGGCCTGGAAGGGGAAGGAGGGGGCGAGGCCTGAAGGGGGGCTGGAGAGGGGCGGGGCCTGGAGTGGGGTTGGAGAGGGGGGTGAGGGTTAGGGCGCGGGAGAGAGGGAGATGGGGGTGAGGGATAGGGAGTGGGAGAGATGGAGAAGATGGAGGCTAAAAGGTTTCCCTAAGGATCAGAAACCCTAGGGCTCTGATACCATGTTGAGAGAAAGATTTCGAGAAGAGAAAAGTGAGTTAGGGAAAACTCCTCCTCACTAATGTATTTATATAAAGAGAAAGATAAGTACAATGACAACTATGCCCTCAGGCTTATAATATATATCCAACAGCTACTTACACAGTAGGTTTAATATATTCCAAATATAACTTTAATATATTTTTCTGTATTTCAAAAATTGCTACTTATCATTATGGAATTAAGTAGCTTCTTTATTAATTACTTTTGATATGTGAAGATGAAGTCATATAACTTCTGATCAAGTTACACAGTTTATGAGAATTTCAGTGTTTAAGCTTTAGTTATAATCCCCAGACCTATATGATCTCATCAATGTCAAATTACATCAAACAATTTCAGTGTTTAAGCTTTAGTCCTAATCCCCACACCTATAGCATGTCATTAATGTCAAATTACCACAAAATCTTCTCCATATAATTCATACTTTTTTTATCTTCATGACTTGTTCTGTTTTATTTTTTAGTTCCAGAAAAATTATCTCAACTTGGCAATTTGGTAAGCTTTCTGATCAGACACCTGATATAAGATAGCTATAAAACACCAGAGATACAGAATCAATAATGAAATTAAAAAAAAACTCACCCAAACAATCATCCCATAGGAGAAGCATTGGAACTTCATAAACACGATTTTCGTTTTATTACTAATTAAAATCCTAGTATATGAATAAAAAGTAAAAACCCCAAGCCCATAATTCAGGATGTAAAATCCAGGCTTTACCTTATAAAATCCAGGTTAATTTTAGCTTGTGAAGTTCAGGATTTTACAATCCTGCATGTATTCAGGTTTTAGTTTTTTTTTTTCAGATCACTCAAACCAGACTATACAAACACACATAAAAGAAAAGAAGAATAATTTAGATTAAAAATATGACCCAAGACAGTCAAATCCTTTTATAGAGCATGCAAACTGCATGGATTCAATCAAACTGATAATGATAAAAGAAGAAGAAGAAGAAAGATATTACCATGACCTACTAATCGAGAATATGAAGAAGAAGTGAAAGATTGAGAGATGAATGAAGATAGTCGTCTAGTGGCCATGGCAGAAAATTAAAACTCTAGCTTTAATTGCATTTAATTGCAGAAGAGAGTGAGGTCAAACCTCTCTTTAATAAAACCAATAAAATATATTGACCAAGTTGACCCTCGGGATTAGTATAATAGGGGATAAAATGATCACATTTTGGGTGCAACTGGGATCGGGTTGAGCCAAAAAAAACAGTCGGGTCGGGGTAACACAGGTTGAGTTCGGGTTGAGGGTCTGGCCAACCCGACCCTAGTGAAACCCGAAATTTTTTATCAATTTTTTTTGTAACCTTAAAAACTCAGGTTGGGTCGGGTTGAACTCAGGTTGGGTATGGTTGAACTTGGGTCAAGTCAGGTTCGGGTTGGAAGAAAGGGTTCCTCGGATCGCGTCGAGTTGACCCTCGTCTGGTTGGAAATCGAGTCGAGTCAGGTTGGGGCCCCAACCCGACCCAAGCTGCACCCCTAATTATTTGGATTGACTTCTTTATTCACACCCGTGCGTGTCCATCGGTAGACTTTGGTCAGTCGCGAAGAATGTGGTATTTGCGGCATTTGTTACAAGTGATTTGCTAGGGACCATCTCTGAAGGCATTTTGCGGTTGGGCTGTTGTATGTGAGAGCACCATCTAGGCTCAAATTTTGTCTGATTCATTACCATCACAGAAGGCATTTCACGGATGGGTTGTTGCATGTGAGAGCAGCCAAATAAGCTCATATTTTGTCTTATTCATTTAATTCATCTGAGGTGGCTGCTCTCACATGCGACAGCCATGCCGCGAAATGCTTGTTGTGATGGTTCCTAACAAACCCCCTTGTTACAAAAGGCTACTGATGTTGGCACTGCCATGTTTAAATAATTGCACTAAATTACCTTGTCTTTTAATGATTAACTACCTGTCAGAGGTTATTACAATTCCCTAAAAGCTCTCAGAAAACGAATTAACAGAGAAAATACAAGGCGAGTTAGTGCAATCGAAACATGGCAATACCAATATCACTAGCCATCATAAAATTCTATGAAGTGAGCCCCACAGTAATTTTTGAAAAAGTACTAGACTTCGCGTGCGGTGTATAAAAACTCTGTTTTGATAATGCCACTAATCACTTTCTTTTACAGGCTTCTGATTGGCTGTTGTGAGTTTTCCGGTTAATTTAATAACCTTTGACATATGGTTAAAAAATTGTAAAAATGAAGATAGTGGTGTCATTATAAAAATATGGTATTGCAGATATCAGTCCCCACCAAATATTAACTGAAAAAATATTGATTTTTTTTGGCAACACTAATGTTTTGATAATGGACACGGTCTACTTGTATTATATTCTTTAAGCACCTCTCAAAGGCTGTCAGATCTTTTTGGAAATTGTAATCAGCTGCTTAAAACATAGAAGACAGGGTGATTTCGACTCATTATCAAAACATGGTTGTGTTGTGCCCATATCATTAGCCTTTTTTAATGCCTCATTCTAAAGTTTAGAAAACTACAAAGGAATTAAACATCTACTTTCTCGTAGATTAATTCTATCAAAATCTCACATCACAATCAATAAACTTACAATCAATATTCTTGATCAAAGGATTCAGCTCCTATCTGTAGTAACTATCTACCTGAGAACTCTAATTTGAGAATCCAACTCATTATTCTGTTTGGTTGCTTGTTAAGGAGTAGATGAAAAGTAAAATGATCATATTTTACAAGTAAAGACAAAATTTGGTAGACAGATGTTTACTTTCCCTTTCCTCTTGATTTGGGAGGAATTAGGTAGAAAATCAGTGGCAGCCAAGGCAAGTAGCTAGGATGAACAGTGCATGGCAACCAAACATTACTGAGAAAGTGAATGACATCTTTTTTCTCTTTTTTTCTCTCTATCAAGTGTTTTGATAAGCATGCGCTCCATTTGTTTGTCGTGTAGTATTTAAAAGGTTTTAAGAGCTTTTCGAGAACCTTAATATCATCTGACATCCCTTTAAATACTACACGACAAACACGTGGAGCGCATTTTTATCAAAACACTTGAGCGCAGAAATCATTTCCCTATTTTTAGTTGTTATATTTCGTACAATATTTCATTGTATACTCTACTAAACACTCACACAACACATTTTGGACATGTTTGGAGCCCCATTGGATCCATGTCAGCCAGTGGTGGGGCCAACCATGATCCAAATGGTGTGGACCCCAAATCAGGTTTAAAAAATATGCTCAGATTGGATGTTTAAGACCATATTCATCTCGTTAGAGTAATTTTTGAGAATTTAAGATGGGACCCACTTGTTTGATGGTTAAGATAGTAGACCCATGTGGGGTCCGTCCATGCAACACAATGCTAGATGGATGGCTCCTTGATATTTAATCGAAAGATGAACTGAGGAGAGTCTAACGTAGGTATAGGATTAGGAAACCCCATCTTTTATTAAATCGAGCAAAAGACTACAGTGTAAATATACGCATGGATTAAGCAAGAAATCAAAGACCTTAGATACAGTGTAAATATACTCATGCATCATAATTTTCTACTGTCCACTGTCAAAAATTTCAATAAAAGTCAAATATTCAAAGTTCATAGAGTCCAAATATGGTGAATTTTAATAAGATACCCATGAAACATTTTCGGATATTTGTCAAAAAAAAAAATTGCAAACCACTCTGGGAAAAACTATTAATTTGGGAAGCTTGATCACTACATTCATTTTATAGGGTATTTTCATAGAGATGATATGAGATGATCTGTTCAATCAATCTAGACGGTTGATCTTGTAAAACATCATGATCCAATGCACACACTCTTGCTCCCTTGCCGGACAGTCATCACATTCATCAAAAATAAGCAGTTGATTTTGTTTTTTGGCAGAAATTAAATCTTGGTTCTATTGATGCGAGAATCCAACTCATTATTCTGTTTGGTTGCTTGTTAAGGAGTAGAAGAAAAGTAAAATGATCATATTCTACAAGTAAAGACAAAATTAGATAGACATATGTTTACTTTCCCTTTCCTCTTGATTTGGAAGGAATTAGGTAGAAAATCAGTGGCAGCCTGCAGCCAAGGCAAGTAGCTAGAATGAACAGTGCATGGCAACCAAATGGACCCATTCTTCCACCTAATTTAATTTCTTTCCACAGTAAAATGTTGTTTTGGTGGCAACCAAATGGACCCATTCTTCCACCAAAGACCCAAAAAACAAAGATACAAGCTTTCTTACCTAACTTCTCCTTTCTAATTTTGGTTGCTCACACGACAGATAAGAAGGAAGACCTTTTCTCTTCTTCTTTTTTCTCTCTATCAATAAATACAAGAAAGAATTAAACATATCTCTTTTAGGGAAATGATATTTACGCCCCTTTTATCACCAGGGACACCCATTTGCCAGTGTACTATGCAATCAAAGCCTCTGGATTTTTCCTGACATAAAGAACATGAGCCCTCTTTTTGCCATTGATACACTGACGCTGGGTGTCCCTGGTGATGAAAAGGGGTGTAAATATCACTTCCCCTCTTTTAGGAGAGTGATAAATTGACTCCTCAAATTGATAAATCGACTCCCCATGTGTCTTTCTCTCTCCTCTAGGTGGGTAGTCGATTTATCACTGCCCCTCTTTTATCTTCTTCGGTTTCGTATACAAAACAATCATGACACCATTTTATTTTTTCCATGCATGATTTTCATGCAGGGCCTCCATCCATTTTCCACGGATTATTGATTGGACCGGCAAATCGCAATGAGCAGGGAAGATTTAACCCTTCTAATTATTTATAAGTTCCTCACTTCATTAATTATGTTTATATCATAAGTAGATCATTATATTTAATATTTATTAAAATGCATCCCTTTGATTATCTAAATTTATTTTCTCTTACTCATTGTTTATATTGTATTTGTTGCTTGATTATATTCATCCTTGACCATCACATCCAAGGGATTTATTTATAATTATTATAAATGAATATTATTTTTAGGGAAATGATTTCAGCGCTCAAGTGTTTTGATAAGCATGCGCTCCATTTGTTTGTCGTGTTGTATTTAAAGGGTTTTAAGAGCTTTTCGAGAACCTTAATATCACCTGACATCCCTTTAAATACTACACGACAAACACGTGGAGCGCATTTTTATCAAAACACTTGAGCACAGAAATCATTTCCCTATTTTTAGTTGTTATATTTCGTACAATGTTTCATTGTATACTCTACTAAACACTCACACAACACATTTTGGACATGTTTGGAGCCCCATTGGATCCATGTCAGCCAGTGGTGGGGACAACCATGATCCAAAGGGTGTGGACCCCAAATCAGGTTTAAAAAATATGCTCAGATTGGCTGTTTAAGACCATATTCATCTAATTTTTGAGAATTTAAGATGGGACCCACTTGTTTGATGGTTAAGATAGTAGACCCATGTGGGGTCCGTCCTTGCAACACAATGCTAGATGGGTGGCTCCTTGATATTTAATCGAAAGATGAACTGAGGAGAGTCTAGCTTTCCCTTTAAGACATCTAAAAAGGGGCCTAAAAGGGGGAAAACAATGCTAGATTTCTGCTTATACTAATCGGAAAAAACTAACTTCAAATTAGGAGAGGGGACGGCCAAAGGGCAGTGATATCCCCCTTTTTTAAGGATAAAATCCCTCGTTCTAGTACACAGCCGGTGCAACACTACTACCCCAACCTTTTATCTCTATCCAGCATGAACCGTAACACTATTCCAACCTTTATCTCTCTCTAGCATGAACCGTCCCAACAATTAATTTGTTTAGATCGCTGAACAATGTAGTCCCACACATATTTTTCAAAATGATCACTGTACGGCCCAAACCATAGGATGATCCAAACCGTCCATTTGATGGGCCACAATGTAAATAAGTTGTGCCGCTAAAATCATTGTCATAGGATGATCACAAACCCTCCATCGTAAATATGCAGTTTCTCTTTAGATTGGACGGCTAGGATCATCCTGTGGAAATGATATTTTGGTGCACAACCTATTTACGTTGTGGCCCATCAAATGGACGGGGTGGTGCAGTAGCATTAAGGCCCAATTGTAGGCCACAACCTTATTTTTCAAAATGAAGTGTACGGTCCGTACCATAGTATGATCCAAGCCATCCATTTGATGGGCCACAAACTAAATAGGTTTTGCCCCAAAATCATTTCCATAGGATTGATCACAACCCTATAGAGGTTTCTCTTTAGATCGGAGGGCTAGGATCATCCTGTGGAAAATTTTCTTTTTTTGTGATGTGGCCCATGGACAGTTTGGATCATCTTATGGTAAAGATATAAACAAATTAATGGTTGGGCCCACCAACCGGGAGGAGGACACGGCGTGGAGTCCCAGTCAGAAAAGCAAATTCTCATATCGCGAGAAATCGGTAAGCTTCCATTCTCCACCATTTTTTTTAAAGGCAATCAAATATATTAAAAGGGAGGACCAAGGAGGTCACCCAAAGATAGGAACAAGGAAGAAAAGAAAAAGCAACAGAAAAGCAAAAAATACAAGCACCCTCAAGGAGGGTGGAAATCAAAGAATTCCAGCTCCTCTCTCTCAACACTCTCCCTAGCAAAACAATCTACTTCACTGTTTGCTGATCTGCGCACGTGCTGAAAGACAATGGATGACCCACCAGCAATGTCATCAATCTCATCGAACAGAGACCAAAATCTCCATGGGGGCTTAGCTGATCCTCGAAGCCATCTAATAACATTTAAAGAATCTCCTTCCACAATGGATATATACAGGACCCCCTATCCAAATGCTTGATACCCTCATAAGCTTCTCTAACTTCAGCCTCACTGGAATCTCATACACCAAGAGGACCTAAAAAAGCTCAAACAGATGTACCGAGAGAATTGCAGCACAGGCCACCAATACTTCTGCCGGACCCGGATTTCCGAAGCTAGACCCATCAAAGTTAACTTTCAGACAACCAGATGGAGGTGGGATTCACTTTTGCACCACCTTGTGACAAGATAACTTCTCCAAGCAGTTGATACTCCAGCCTTCCCATAAATCATAGGTGGACACAAACTGAAAAGAGGGTAAACACCTGACCCTAGCAATAATAGAGGCAATAATATTAACATAAACTCGATGTGTAGGCTTGTGAACACCTTCAAAAACTCTAGCATTCCTTTCCTTCCAGATCTCCCAAAACGTAGAAAACAAATAAAAATGCCACAAAATTCTCCATTTTTTCTTCCACAGCACTCATTCCCAAGCTTCAAGTAAATCCAAAATTGAGGAGGCAAATACCCAACTCAAACCGAATCTAGCCAAAATCAAACTCCACACAGATCGAGCAGAACTGCAATGCATGAAAAGGTGACTATCCGATTCCCCGTCCAAAAGGCATAAAGGGCAATGATCAATCAGCATCATCCCCCTTCTCTTGAGGAAGTTTATGGTTTGAATCCTATCCCTGCATACCGCCCATTAAGTTGCTTAAAGCGAGAGAAAATTAAGTCGCTTTCTTTCTCTATCCATCGCTATCGTACGCCCCTTTTTTTCTACGTGCATCTTTCCACGATTCTATTCTCTATTCAGTAGTACGCTCTATCCATCTCAACCGTACACGTGGCCAGGTGGACCCACTTTATTTGTTGCAACATGCAAGTTGGAACCAAGATCCTCTCGATGAGAGAAAATCCCAGACAGCTTACTATGGTTGAGACATTTGGATAGTTAACATCCTTTGTGGGCCCCACTAGATCAGACCTAATTACGTCCACGTGTATGGTGGAGATTGAGACGATACTTAATACGAAGACCTCGTTTCCTTTTGGAGTTGGGATTATGCTTTTTCATCTCTAACCATCCCTCGAGTTTGAGTAGGATGAATCGGTGAGTCCACTCGGCCGAGTTCTCGAATTGAGCAGAACCCTGGCAAAGTGACGGAAATGCCCTCTTCTGTCTTTATGTCTTTTTACAAGGACTTTTTCCGTCACAGCGGATATTTGGAATACTTAATGTTGCTTACACATAAGGGTGTCAATTTTGGCTCGGGCTCGGAAGCTCGCTCAAGCTTGGCTCGAAAAAAGCTCGGCTCAAGCTCGGCTCGAATCCTTAACGAGCCGAGCCGAGCCGGCTTGCCAGGCTCGTTAAGCTTAACGAGCCGAGCCCGATTTAGGCCAAGCTCGGCTCGGCTCGTTAAGGCTCGTTAAGAATTTAATATATTTAAATATATATTATATATTAATATATACACTAAAAGGGTTATCCAGGAAGTGAAAGGGGGAGGCAAAATATGTCACTTCATTTTTGGAACCCCATTTGTTACTTGGACCACCCCCCATAGTGTAAAAAAAGTAGTCAAATTACACTAAATAGGGCTGTCCAGGGAAGATGAGGGATGTGAACTTAATATAACCCGAGCTCGATAAGGCTCGCAAGCTCGCGAGCCTGGCCGAGCCTGACCGAGCCGAGCCTGGTTCGAGCCCGAGCCGAGCCTTTGAGCTTAACGAGCCGAGCCGAGCCTGGCGAAGCTCGGCTCGGCTCGGCTCGTTTACACCCCTACTTACACACCAAATCATTCCTCAAAAATTAAACTCTACCAAACTATAAGGCTTATTTTCTTGGGCCCACATTATTTGGATGATTTTTTGGTAGTGTTTGGATTCGGGTATGGGCCCACATTATTTGGATGATCCAAAGCGTTCATTTGATGGGTCCTGACATAGATAGGGTGTGCCCAAAAAATCAGCTCCGTCGGATCATCCTAACCCTTCAATCTATGGACGAACCTTCAGCTGAGGGGGCAAACCTTAAACAAATTGAAATTACAGGGGTGTATTTGTCACGTTTTAAACTATAGGGGTGGAAGTGGATGCGTCAAAAACTAGAGGGGGTGTAAATGTAATTATCCCTATTTTCTTTTGACATAAAATGGGCGTAAAATTTACTCCATTTTTTCACTTGAAAACAGGTCTAAAATTTGTTTTACGCCCATTTTACGTAAGAATTTCATTGATGTTGCCCATTTAATGTCGAAATTAAGTAACAGAACTAAGAAGAAAGAATTGTCACATTACTATTTTCATTTTCATTTTCATTTTCATTTTCATTTTCATTTCTATAATCAAACTGATCTCGGATAATTAATTTCACTTAATGACATGAGAAGCGCACTAACTTCTGAATAGTCAAGAGAAAGAAAACGGAATATGTTAGAATTCAGTCGTTTTTTAAACCTGGAATTTATCTAGGAACCTGGGGCGGCACCTTAAATTTTATTAATAAGAGAATAAAAATTATAAGAGGAGGACATAAATCCTTGCCTTTAACAATACAAGAAGATAATAACAATAATTTAAAAAGGGAAAACCCTTACAAGAAAAAGCCCTACATTTATTTGCTGCAAAAGCCTTGACTAGCACTATGAAACATGTGTTTGAAAGTAGAGGTTTGCTTGAATACGCAATTGTTATGATTCAGAAGCAATTGGATTATTCATAGGCAAGCACTATGAAACCCATTTAATGTATAGTTTCCCTTATCACTTCATATGTCCCATCACCTTTCTAGCTACCAATAGAACTAGGCGATTGTTCTACTATTTATAGAATTGCACTCTTTTTAAGTAAGGTGGGATTGAACCATTACCTTTCTACCAATTGAACAAGGCGCCTGTTCTACTAGTTAGAGAATGGCACTCTTTTTAAGTAAGCTGGGATTGAACTATAAACTAATATTTGAGACACAAAGCACCTTCGTACTAAGATACAGGTTCTAACTTCAATCAATTTTTGGGCTTGCATTTGTCATGTGGGTGTGATTGGGTCCATTGATTTGATGAATCACCACAAGTCTGGACAATTCCAATTCACCCCACATGGATCGCATAATCCTACCAAGAAATATTAAACCACAGGGTTTTGTCAACCTTCATAAAGGAGATTTGCTTTTGTTTGGTGGGGGGTTATGTAAGATCAACATGGGAACAAGGAGTTGCTACACTTATGTAGCCTTGCGTGGTACCCAAAATTTGATATTTAGAATTGATCTTGTCGGTTTCGATGTAATGCAGGGCGATGCCAGAAATTTTGCACAAGGGGGGCAAAAATTATAGTAATTTTTTTCTCCAAACAAATGAAAGCAATATTATAGTAAAGGGGGGCATATTTTAGAAAGAAGGGATATAAAAATGGTAAAATTAAAATTTTAAACGTATTTTCTATCTTAGGGATGATTGGAAAGGGGGGCATATTTAAAAAAAAAGGGGGTGAGTATTAAAAAAATATTAAAAAATAAAGGTATATTTTTTTTTCCAAAAAGTTAAGGGGACAATTGTCCTCCTTCCCTTTCAAATGCCATATTGTAATGCAATATTTAAGTAGAAGGTAAGTAGATTCTCATTTCTTTAATTTTTTTTTCCTCTTGATTTGAGAAGAAAGTAAAAAAATACAAAAAAAAAAGGCCTTGCAATTGAACAATTCACAGCTGATAAAGCCTGTCAAGTGAATAAATAGTAAATGCTTACCCCTCGATAGTAGAAAAAGGAAAATACATCCTTTTACTTAGATTTTTTTCATTTTGATACAATCAAACCGATATGACCCTTTAAACTCAAGATCAGTCAAGAAACTCAGGGGCTGTTTGGATTCACGGATTTTAGAATCTTGAATTTCCTCAGAATCGTAGATGGGAGACAAGAGAAGGAGACCGGCCGTTGTTTTTTTATTTCTCGCCTTTCTTTCTACCGGCAAGATAGTAGGAGATCATCCCATGTTTCCAGGTTTTAGAACTCTAAGGATGAGGGAGAGATTTCTAAAACATATACTTCTTACTTAAAATCCAAGATAACGGTCTCCTTCTCTCGTCTCCCATCTGAGATTTTGGGGAAATCCAAGATTAACAAATCCACGAATCCAAACGGCCCCTCAAGTCTTTATACTTAATTAAATTGAAATATTACTTCAAATATAAAGAGGCAAATTCAAATAAATCCAAAGCAAACATTGAGTGGAAAAGCACTTTAGTCAACTCTTAACTGTTCACTTGAACGTTTACCGACCAGGGTCAACTCAGACGAGTCAACAATTCAAACATCCAACCCGAGTCCTAAGGTTTTCTATTAGCACTTCTTAGAATTCACAAAAGTAAATTCCAACGTAAAAAAGAACAAGTCTTTTTGCCTGCTGGTTTTCATATCACTTAGCTACTTAGACGTTTTGATGAGCCAAGTAGAGATATTACCCACACAAAGAAAGCAAGAAGAAGAGAATAAAAGCAAAAACCCACCCACTACAAAACAACCCTCTGCAATATTCTGATCTCATTTCATGTCTTATTATATTGTTTTAAGCACTTACATGTTTCTAGTGATGGTTGAACTGCTACTTGGACTTGTGAGAATCGTTCTCGTTTAAAAAAGAAAACCCCAGTTTATTTTTTCCTGTTAAAAGTTGTGGCTAGTACCTGGGTTGGAGTTCCTCTTTCTGTGTTATCTTTTGTTTTTACAAAACTTGCAGATGAAATAGCATTTTTGTAATTTTTGAGCCATCCAGATATGGATATGGAGGGTAGCTTTTATCAGAATTCTGTTAAGGTAAGATGGGTCTTGGCTTATATGCACTGCCCATGTTGTATTTTTTTCATTTTCATCGTAACTCTAAAAATACTGTGAATTTCTAAAATATGTTTGTTTGGTTCGAAACTAGAATTCGGGCTCTTCAATTTGGATACAGATTTTGCTAGATTTGGTTTGGAAATGACTGAGATATGAGATATTTTTTTTCATTTTCATCATAACTCTCAAAATACAGTGAATTTCTAAGTAATGTTTGTTTGATTATAAACTAGACTTCGGGCGCTTCGATTTGGATACAAATTTTGCTAAATTTTGTTTTGAAATGACTGAGATATGGTCGTTCAAACATAACCCAGAAATCTGAATTGGCTTTTTTTTTGTTGTAGAAGGAATCATGGAGAACTGTTTTAACATTGGCATATCAAAGCTTGGGGGTAGTCTATGGGGATTTGAGTACTTCTCCTCTGTATGTTTACAAGAGCGCCTTTGCTGAGGATATTCAACACTCAGAAACAAATGAGGAGATTTATGGGGTTCTTTCATTTGTGTTCTGGACTCTGACACTGATTCCTCTGCTAAAATATGTGTTTATAGTGCTCAGGGCAGACGATAATGGGGAAGGAGGAACATTTGCTCTTTACTCTTTACTATGCCGGCACGCTCGAGTGAGCTCCTTGCCGAATTGTCAGTTGGCCGATGAGGCGCTATCTACGTATAAGAAGGATGGTGGTTCTAGACCAGATAAAAGTGTTGGGTCTAGTTTAAAATCTTCTCTAGAGAAGCATAAGGTGTTGCAGAGGCTATTACTTGTTCTGGCTTTGATTGGGACTTGTATGGTTATTGGGGATGGAGTCCTCACCCCTGCCATTTCAGGTACTTATATAGTTCCTGTTGGCATATTTTATTTTATTTTTTGCTTTAGTTTTGGTGGGTTTTCATTTGAATTTGGAATTGCGGATGGTTAATTTTTACTTTTACATGGTTTTTCCTGCAGTTTTTTCTGCTGTCTCTGGCCTTGAGCTTTCGATGTCAAAAAAGCATCATGAATGTAAGATCCTTACCTAATACCCCTGTACCCTTTTGTTATGGAAGCTTGTATTCGGCAATATCTTCTTAAGACAAGTAGTTCCACTGTTCTGGCAAATTAGTGACATGGGTATAGAAGGCCTTTGCAAATTGCTAATTTCTGTATGTCATGAATTTAGCTCTTTGGGGGTTCATGTGAATGCAATGGAGATCTCTTTAACCTTGAACAAGACTGCTGGTTGGTTTTGGAAAGAGTGCTTCTACTCTATTAAGCCTTAACTACCACATGGATACATCTCTATATTCTTGCTTTGTTGAATTAGCTGGACATAATTTTGGCTTGGGATTGTGAATCACATCACATCACATCATATATATATATATATATATATATATATATATATATATATATATATATATATATAGAGAGAGAGAGAGAGAGAGAGAGAGATATATATATATATATATATATATATATATATATATATATATATATAGAGAGAGAGAGAGAGAGAGAGAGAGAGAGAGAGAGAGAGAGAGAGGAAAGTGTTTCTAGTCGGCCGATGGTGTCTTGTTGAACAATGTAAGGGTTTGGGAGGTGTGCTTGAACCCTTTTAATGTTGACCATGCAAAATTAGTAGCCTCTTAGTAGGGATTGAGCCTCTAGCTCAATTGGTCAAGGCTTTGTTCTTCAACCTTGAGGTCAGAGGTTCAATCCCAGCTTACCTACCAAAAAAAGTAGCCTCTGGGAAACTAACTTTACTTTGCTATGGGTCTTATTGAATGCACAATTACCACTCATATAGATAACATTCAGAATTCAGGTTGTCATTATATATTACCTTAAGTTTTTCCAAATGAAAGGAAGGCCAATCTAAGAAAGAGCTATAATCCAATGAAGTCCCCTTTTGTAGAAGCCACTACCTAATATTCTGCCTCCATACTTTGCCGTTCACAGCACTCTTGCTATTTTCCCTGTCACTAGCTCCTTCTCTGATAAGTTACAAATGTACCCATTTTCGACAACATGTTGTATGGATTTCCTAGCTAAGGTAAAATATTATATTAATGCAGGAGGAAATATATGTACTGGTACTCTTGAGGGGCGTAAGTTACAAATGTACCTGTAGTAAGAATCCAACATAACTTTATGTGTAAGAAACATAAAACTCTCCACTCAGCTCTAGGCTCTAGCTAATGTATGAATTTCCTGGCAGAGGTAAAATGTTATAGTAATGCTGGAGGAAAGATATGCACTGGTACTCTCGAATGGAATAAGTTACAAATTACCTGTATTAAAACTCTATACTCAGCTCTAGCTACTGTCTGGCATAGTAGCTGGAAACTTCTTGGGCGGGTGGGAAATTAGTTTCCTCTGAAACATGTTTTGGAAACGTTTCCGAAACATGATAGAAAAAATTGCGGAAAGGTTTCCGAAACGCATTGGAAACATATGAGAAAATTATGTGAAACATGTGTGAAATTTACGATTTTTTTTTTGGAAAAAATACACCAAAAATTGTGGAATATATTAAAAAGGAAAAAAAAGAGCATATATTGTATTAAAAAATAAAAAATATGCAAATACAAACTTGAAAAATAACAAATTTTAACTCTATTTTTTCTCTGCATTTTCCCATTTCCGTTTCATGTTTCACGTCCCCCCCATCCCCCCCCCCCCCCCCCCCCCCCCCTTGTAACTATGGTCTGGACTTCCAACACAAGATTTCTGTTCATACTCGTCTTCTTCTTGTGAAACCCTAATATGACATCAACGTTTGACATTGTTTTGATGTCCCAAACATGATTACAAGAATTCCCTACTTTTCTTATTGCTCGCAGTTTGTCGGTTATTTGGTTGAGTTTCTTTTAATTTTACCCGTAGATTGTATACATCTCAAATATGCAATCAAATTTTTTTTTTAATTGGTAAGCTGGATTGAAATACGCTAATTAGTTTTTTTTTTTTTCAAACAAAGACTCTGTGTCTGAATTGTTCCAAAATAACCGAGCATTGCCTTTAGAAACTTGAAATACGCTAATTTTTGTAACGTATTTAAATGTTTTAATTCCTTTTATTTTGTGTCAATTCAAATCTTCAAAAATTATTTTTCAATGGTAATTCTTGATTAGATCAGTCTGGCACGTTTAAAGGCCGAAAGTAATTTTCAAAACATTGGTCTTGAAACCAAGAACTTTTTCGCCTCACTATGGGATGCATGATGGAAGCTAGAGCAGATCTATTTCTATGTACTTAATCTCCAATTACTTGATAACCTTCATACATTTGCTCTAGAGTGTTGCAACTTGCCAGTATTTTGTTACATAATGTAGTATGTTTAATTTGATAATCTAACTTCTCAAAGTTCCTTAATTTTGCAGATGTTGAGGTCCCTATTGCTTGTTTCATACTGGTATGTTTGTTCGCCCTCCAACATTATGGTACGCATCGGGTAGGGTTCTTGTTTGCACCAATTGTCGTAACATGGCTTTTATGCATCAGTACAATTGGTGTCTATAATATTTTCCGCTGGAACCCACATGTATATCAAGCACTCTCCCCATATTACATGTACAAATTTTTGAAGAAGACCCAAAGGAGTGGTTGGATGTCGTTAGGTGGAATCCTTTTGTGTATTACTGGTATTTGACTGACTTAAATGAATGTTGGTCTTCATGGCACTCATTGTCTGTGAGTGCAATTTTCAAATACCCCTTTCTGTTTTTCAGGTTCAGAGGCTATGTTTGCAGATCTTGGACACTTCTCTCAGTTATCAATCAAGGTTCGTAACACTAACAAAATCTATAAATTGAAGTTCCTTTTACAACTATAGTTGGAAGATGATTGTTAGCCCGCTAACAAAACAATATAAAGTTTGAGTGGGCATTGTTTTTCTCATTTGATGAACCTCTTCACTAACTATTTGTTGTTTCCAATCGAGATGTTTTAAAATAATCTTCATAGCAGTATCGGAAAATGTTTTAAAATAATGTTGATAGCACTGTTTGTATCTTGTGTAGAGAGCGAGCCTTGGCGCAACGGTAAGGTTGCTCCATTGTGACCTGGTGGTCACGGGTTCGAGTCACAGAAACAGCCCCTCTGCAAAGCAGGGGTAAGGCTGCGTACATCTAGCCCTCCCCGCAATGGCAGGAGCCTTGTGCCCCCCCCCCCCCCCCCCCCCCCCCCACCCCACCTTCTTCTCTCTTTTTTTTTTTGTATCTTGTGTTTTTAACCTTCTGAATGTTGTAAATTTTAAAAAAACTGTTGTAAATAAGTAAATAACAATGCATGCTTATGCACAAAAGGTTAGGAAGTGAACAAGATTCTAGAGTGGGAGAGGCACCTTGTGTAGAATATTCTTACAACCAAGGGATGAATGAATTAGGCTGAACTTTATAACACCACAGTTTGGACTGGTACTCTGAGCTAGGCCAGCCTAGTTGATTTGGCCAATTTCTAAGTTGCACAACAAGATTTAATTGTTGCTCAAAAGTCCATCCTTCAGAAATAGTTAGGGAGAGAACTTTCATATGATGGCTTCTTCCGTCCTGCAGAAATAGTTAGAGAGAGAACCTCCATATGATGCCTTTTTTTTGCTTTTTGCTTTTTTTTTTTTTCCCCTTTTCAGATTGACTGAAGTAATTTAATAAAGAATGAAAACTAAGCTTAAGATTTATATTATAACACCCTTAACACTTAAACCCCAAAGTAATATCAACCTAGAATATATAGACGCCTGAAAGACTGAACATCAATACCACGATTAACTGACATTGTCAGCATTCACTTTTCACTTAGATCAAACATTGCAACCCAGCATGTACATTCAGTATTTTAATTAAGATCCCTATGTTCCCAAAAGTTTAAAACGCATCGATCAATATCAGGCTTCACCCTTCCAATGAAGGGAAGGGACACAATTTGCAGTTTGCACATCCCCTGTTTGTTACTTATCATCTCATGGGAAAATGATTTTTATAGTCACACAATTCATAGTTCACCTTATATAGTCATTAGCAGCATACATTGCTTTTGCCTGCCATTCTATGTGCAGATTCTGATGTATAATTGTTTCTTATCCTACAACTTCATACGTTGTTTGAACCTAATTATAATCTTTCTTGCCTCAAAATAACCTCAGCTTCTACTCTTTCCTGCTGTTGTAAAGAAAAGAGAGGAAAACTGCACTTTACAGATAAATGTCCAAAAAGAACCTGTCTTTCCCGCATATCTTGGATCATTATCAAATGTTGCATCTCCTAACTAAACATCAGGCTAAGGAGATGAAGTAGGAGACAGATCATGGTGAGGGTCCCAGGATTACAGTTGTGAGAACATGATCCTATGGAGATGTTTTTTTGG
This sequence comes from Tasmannia lanceolata, assembly GCF_043159265.1. Lineage (NCBI taxonomy): Eukaryota > Viridiplantae > Streptophyta > Magnoliopsida > Canellales > Winteraceae > Tasmannia > Tasmannia lanceolata. The sequence continues at coordinate 2,803,727 of NW_027518700.1, forward strand.
GCACACCCTATCTATGTCAGGGCCCATCAAATGAATGGTTTGCACCACCCAAACAACGTGGGCCCCACTCTGTTTCTGGTCAACGGACCAGATAACTTAACTGGTCGATCGACCAGAATCACTTTAAAAAAGTTAAGAAGAAAACACATTTAAAGGGAAAATATACAGGATTCGCATTTTAAAAGAGACAACGATCGGATTCGCCCGAAAAACAGGATTCATTCGGGACACGGCTACAACAAGAATCCGGATGTGTCCCACGTGAATCCATGTCCTCTTCGCATGTGGAGATGTGTCGACATGGATTCGGCATAGGTGGGCAAAGAATCCATGCAACATAGCATGTACTCTAACCTCCCATAATCGCCTAGGAATGTAACAGGAAGAAACTGCCCAGCAAGATGTGTAGGGCAAGATATATTTGTTACTGCCAGGAATATGATATAAAATTATGCCACAGGGGCATCAATTGTACGTTGTACTTGTAAATTGTAACAACTTGGGGCATGAATAATCTCTCTTATAAACCGTCACTCGTGCAGATTGCTTTCACTTCTGTGGTTTATCCATCCATGATCCTCGCATATATGGGACAAGCAGCTTATCTATCTCAACACCATGCTATTGAACGGATTGGATTCTACGTATCTGTACCAGGTAGCTGTTGTGGGCCTCATATTTCAGAGAATAATTCATAATTATAGTGGTGTGTGATCTTCAGAAAAATGACACCATTGTTCTTATCATGGCAGAACAAATACGGTGGCCAGTTCTGGCAATAGCCATACTTGCGGCAGTGGTAGGAAGCCAAGCCATCATTACTGGAACTTTCTCGATCATTAAACAGTGCTCCGCTTTGGGCTGCTTCCCAAGAGTGAAGATAGTGCACACATCATCTAAAATACATGGTCAGATTTACATCCCAGAGATCAACTGGATACTTATGTTACTATGCTTGGCTGTTACTATTGGCTTCAGAGACACAAAACGCTTGGGCAATGCATCAGGTATGGCCATAAAAATTTGAAATTCATTAAGGCTCCATTTCTGTCAACGTAAAAATGGAGGTAAAATTTGTTTTATGTTCGTTTTTACAACATAAAACAAATTTTACGTCCATTTTAAAGTCGAAATCAACAGAGTCCAAGTGTTTTATATCTATAATGCAATGTGGTACTTACTATTTTAAATGTGACTACGGCCGGAAATCCTACAAACTTGTCGTCTTTTATGTTCCTTGTAATGGAGGGTGCTATTTTGCATTTGGGAGGCCTACAAAACAAATACAGATCTTCTGAAAAAATTGACGTAGTACCCTTTATTATTTTTTTCAAGGACAAAATTACCCCTTCTTTTGTACAAGGGGATAAAAATACTGATGAAGAATTGTCTACTGCTGAGAGATGGAGATTATTTTGCGAAGCCCACTAAGTACTTGAAGACCCATGATGAAGGAAAAATAATAAAATTGAAATACTTTTGTCATCTTTATATCTAATAATGTTCTGTTGCTTCTTAAAGATCAACCCTTGTACTGTCTGTGGAACAGGGTTGGCAGTTATAACTGTAATGCTGGTTACCACTTGCCTGATGTCTCTGGTCATTGTCCTATGCTGGAACCAGAGTGTCTTCCTAGCTGTGCTCTTCATCTTATTCTTTGGCTCTATTGAGGCGCTCTACTTCTCGGCCTCCCTCATCAAGTTCCTTGAAGGAGCTTGGGTCCCCATCGCGCTCTCCTTCATCTTCATGATTGTTATGTGCGTATGGCATTACGGAACCCTGAAGAAATATGAGTTCGACCTCCAAAACAAGGTCTCCATCAACTGGCTTCTCAGCCTTGGCCCAAGCCTAGGCATCGTGCGAGTGAAAGGCATTGGCCTCATAAACACAGAGCTTGTTTCAGGAATCCCCGCCATCTTCTCTCACTTTGTGACAAACCTCCCAGCCTTCCACCAAGTCCTCGTCTTCCTTTGCATCAAATCTGTCCCCGTGCCATATGTTCGACCTGAGGAAAGGTTCCTTATAGGCCATATTGGCCCAAAAGAGTATAGACTTTATAGGTGCATTGTCCGGTATGGGTATCGGGATGTCCACAAGGATGACTTGGAGTTCGAAAAGGACCTCATTTTTAGTTTAGCGGAGTTTATCCGGTCAGGTATATCAGAACCCAGCAAGGCAGATGAGATGGAAAAGGATGATGAGAAGATGACTGTTGTTGGAACAGCAATGCACATTGATGGGATTCAATTATGTGAGGATGAAGATCCTGACGAAACACCGGGCACATCCGAGCTAAGGGAGATACAATCTCCAGTTTTGGCGAGGAAAAGGGTGAGGTTTGTTTTGCCTGAAAGTCCACAGATGGATACGAGTGTGAGGGAGGAGTTGGAGGAGCTGATGGACGCGAGGGAAGCAGGAATGGCATTTATACTTGGGAATTCATACGTGAGGGCGAAGCGTGGATCGAGTATGATAAAGAGACTGGTGATCAATTTGGGGTATGATTTTTTTAGAAGGAATTGCAGGTCGCCCGTTCATTCGCTGAGCATCCCTCATGCATCTACTCTAGAGGTGGGGATGATATATCATGTTTAACTAGACCATAGTCGTGTATCTTCATATCTGTAAAATTAAGGGTTCTTATAGAATGGTAGATTGGAAGACATTCTCAACATTGCTTAATCTCAGAATCCAAAATGGAGAGAGAAGCATGGTAGGAGAGTGAGTTTTGCTGTTCTTTTCAAAATGTGTAGAGAAAGCATGGAAAGCAAAATTAGTTTTTCAGGTCTAAGTTTTTTTTTTTTTTAATGGTTATCAGGTCTAAGTTTCATGGATACAAATGCTTAAAAAGAGACTATATAGTATGTAATTAGTTTATGTTGGGGCTCATGTATGTCTTGCTTGACTAATTCAAATTTCACCTCGACAGCAATCCCAAATTCCCAACACCTTATTTCACTTTTCATTCTCCCAATTTCAATTCTTTGTGTTCTATTCTTCTCACTCTCTTTTATAGTTTTCAACTAAAGGTCCTGTTTGGATTGCAGGAATTTTCTGGAAAAGTTTGGAAAGGAAAAACATTTCTAAAATTTCCTACTTTTTTACATATGAAAAAAATATAAGATGAAATGACCCTATTCAATTTTTACTTAGAGTTTCAATTTATGATAATATTCCTCTAAATTAACCATAATCTTATAATTTCTGTCTAAATCATGGAAAGAAAAAAATTTCCGAGGAAATGTTTTCCATCAGAAATGGTTTTCTTGCAATCCAAACATGGACTAAGGAAAGCATCCTCCCTCTTGCCCCCTCCTTAATTTCTATCCCAACGCTCTATTTGGATGCATGTAGTCATGTAGATTAGTGGCGTTAGTAGTCAATGGGGAGGAGACATGAATTGCATTTACTAGGAACTGACTTGGGGTTTCTTGGGTTTATGTTGTTTGGTTACAGGAGAAACCAAAACGTAAGAAGAAAAGAATAAAAAATTCAAAGTAAAAGAATATGACGAAATAATGTTGGCGCCAGGTGAGGCAACCCAAGAGAGGGGGTGAATTGGTTTTAAAAACTTTTTTGTTCTCTTAAAAATAATAAAACAATTAATGCAAGAACTATTGCACGCCAAAAATACAGAACGAAGGAAGATAAAATCTATTGCACGCCAAAAATAAGTAAAGAGATAGAGAAAAGAGCAGTGCATCGATTTTATAGTGGTTAGGCCCAATCCCAGCATACATCCATTCTCACAAGGAAACTCCCTCCTTGTGCTTCCACATCCCTGTCTTCTTACAGGTGAAGACCAAACCATTACACCAAGCTTTATACCCAAGTTTGTCCCGAGGTTGATCCGCTGCCTCTCTTCGTCTTTCAAAGGTTGATGTGCTGCCTCTCCACTCACTACAAACTCTCTCAAAGATGACAAGTTAACACTTCCAATGATAGGCCAAGGTAAGCCTAAGTGTCTTAGATTTGAGTTTTGGTACCTTTGAAACCCTTCTATAGAGGTCAGGACTGAAACCTAGCTATTATAGTCTCCCAACAGTCTCCACCGACGACCCACGGACGGCTGTGGTAGTCGACTGTCCAGTGGACGGTCGTCTGCCTTATGCAGTTAACTTCGAAAAATCATCTCCCTCGTTTCTTATCGGATTTTGATGTTTTTGTGTATTCTAGAAAACTTAGAAAGTCTGTTCTCAGTTAAAAATTATTTCAAAATTATTTGAAACTTTCCTTATGCCATTTTTCATAAGTTACTATAAGGGATTAGTTTCACTCTAAGACTTGACACAATTCTTCAATTTTTTCAAGTCTTCAATCATCAAAGCTTGAGCATATCTTTTTTTTTTTCAATACTCTTTCAACTTTGGCTCCAAGCTCCCAAGCTCTTTGCTTTGATCCATGCGTCAAATGATCTTCAATTTCACCTTTAAAGTAACATTGGAGCATTGCTAAAACAATTAAAATACAATGTCATATTTATCTTTAGCAATTTCCTAATTTATTTAATCTTTATCTTTAGCTATTTCAATTTATTTAATCTTTATCTTTAGCTATTGGTTGGTTATAATTAGAGAATTTAGGTTATCTTAAGTAGTGCTGCTTTTATTAGGAGTCTTTTGTTAGTAGGTCGTTTGGCATGTAAACTTTTATGTAGACGATTGAGAATCGGAGGGCACGTTTAGGCCGTTTTTCAATAATTTTACTATTTCTCTTTCTTTGTGTTACAGGTTTTGCAAAAAACATAAATCAAAGTGGTGAATGTTATTTGGGTTTTGCAATTTCTTATTCTTCCGCCCCACTAATTTGGTATCAAAGCACGAGGTTAATCCTTGGCGTTGGTTGTGAAGGGGTGACTACCATGGCAAACAATAATCGTGGGCACGGTCGAGGTGTTCGTGTGGAAGCTCCTCATCCGGATTGTCTAATCGATGACGTCAAAGAATTAAGGATGCAAGTCCAATAACTTACGGAACATGTAGCGCGTTTCGAAAGGATTAACCCTTTTTTAGCATCGTGGTCCGTGGGGTTAGCTGGGTGAAAGGGATGTTCATGATCGGATGGGTCCTGATCAGCAGTACCATAATATTAATATGCACTTTAAGTATTTGGGTTTCGATTATGTAGTGGCAGAATGCCCAAACCAAAGGTACACAAATTTAGTCGAAGAATTTGAGGAGTTGGTCGAATTGAAGGTTCTAGTTGAGCAACCATATTTAAATTTGGTCGAAGAGATTGATAAGTTGGTTGAATCGAAGGTTCCAAATGAACAACTGCATTTTGAGAACTCCAATGATGATGAGGGTGACGAGATCACTTGGAATGATCGTGGAGAGGTGTTGGTTACTAGGCGTACTATGAATACAACCAAAGTGGACGAAAAGCGTGATGGGTTGCGGTATAATATTTTCCATACAGTATGTACGTCAAATAAAAATATTTACAATCTTATCATTGATAGTGGGGGTTGCGAGGATGTGGTGGCACATGAGATGGGTGACATGGGCTGTGAAATCATAAATAAAGAACCAAAAGAAATTAGCTTTAACAATAACAATAAATTAGATGAATCAATGGAGATTGGAAAGACAGGTGGGTGGAGATATATTACATCGATTTCTTCATCCATTTACATCGATCCATTTTTATTTGATCCTCCACTGAAGCCTATAGCAGATATTTTGGAGATTATATAGTGTGGTTTAATCCACAACAGTTTCAGTTGATGATCGTTCGTCTATCTTCAAAACTTGAGGACGAGTTTTTTTTTAACCAGGGGACAATTATGCTATTTATATTTAGCTGTTTACTAATTTATTTAATCTTTACGTTTAGCTAGTGGTTGGTTATAATTAGAGGTTTAGGTTATCTTCAGTAGTTTTATTTTTATTTGGAGTCTTTTGTTAGTAGGTATTTTGGCATGCAAACTTTTATATGGAGGATTGAGAATTAGAAGAGGGCACTATTACATATTTTTTCAATAATTTTACTATTTCTCTTTCTTTGTGTTACGAGTTTTGTAAAAACCGTAAATCAAAGTGGTGAATGTTATTTGGGTTTTGGTTTTGCAATTTCTTCTTCTTCCTCTCAACTAATTAATTAGTGGAGAATAAGAAATCGCAAAGCCAAACACAAACTTACAAAAAAGAACATATTCAAGAAGAAGCAACAAGCTTCTTGCACAAAAATGTAAGAAATTCTTTATTCCATCAGAAAGCTCCTTTCCAAAGTAAGATACAATTACTTAAAACACCAACCTAAGAGTCGTGAAACTTTCTAAAACTGTTATTCCTAAGAAATAAAAATATACTTCTTTTGGATTTCTAATAAAAGTAAGCTTTTCAGCTTTCTAAACCTCTAAATAGTAGTATCCTACTTTCTAAAGTAAAGCAAAGAGAGAAAATTTAGGAAACATAATATCCCAAATAGGTAGACTTTATAAGATCCATTTGTGGCTTAATTTTAGCAGGTACGGCTGCATCAGACTCCCCTGGTTGAGAAGGACTCGTCCTCAGTCCGAATGATCATCACCGCCATCTTCTTGATACACCCTGAAATCAGCTACATTAAAAGTTGCAGAAACTCATGTGTCGCCAGATTGATCAATCATATAAGCATTCTCATCAATACACTTGATCAAACAAAGTAGTCCATTAGCTCAGGCTTGCAACTTGCCATGTTTACCCCTTGAAAACCTATCTTTCTCCTTTAAATATCACATGCTTCCTAATCTTGTCGGCTGATCCTTTGTAATTTTTATTGCTCTCTTCAAGTTTCTTTCGAACCCTACCCATTCATGCAATTTTTGGATATATTCGGTTATATTATTAGCATCTCCACTTAAACGATCCAAAATAGGTAAAATAACTAAATCCAATGGACTATTTGGATTCCGATCATACACCACTTCACACCATTGATCATTTTGATATTGTTTACCACCAAAAAAGGAAACTAAACAATGTTGATTCATAAGTATCTCGTCTCCTTGCTCAAACCATGCAAGCTTGTAAGCCGTAGGCCTCCTCTCGATGTTGAGGTCGAGTTTGTCGACCATCTCTTAAGCCACCAGGGGTAGAGCCAAGAATTTACACTTGGGGAGGGGGGGGGGGGGGGACACACTAATTTACACTTTGCCAACACTGGTCATTGGGGGCCTTGGCCATCACTTGGAATTTACACTTGAATTTCTGCACATTGCGGAGCCAGGAATTTGCTCCAGGGGGCAAAAAAAATTATTTTTACGAGGGTTGTTCTGGCTGTAAGTTCACTAAATCATATAACGCATGTTTTGCTTCATTTTCTCACAATTTCAATGTTCTTGTTTATGGACATTTTACATTTTTCAAAAGCGCACTTCTATCGGCTAAGTATTGGACCCTTGTCATCAAACAACAATTGATAAAGGAACAATGATGAGATAATAATTGATAAAGAAACAAAGATGAGTTGGACATCCTGGTGGCTTAGTCCTAGCTTGATATTTAATGAATAGTGTCCATTCTATTGATTACTAGAAGTATTCACATTCACAAATAGAAATATTACTGATTCTAGAGTCCATTTGTAGGACACAAGTCACTGGTCATTAGCAATTGGGACTCATAAATTCACAACCGGTTCTGAGCACAAAACAAACTATCACTTATGCTCTGTTTGGTTGCTTGTTTTGCGCGGATTGTAGGAGTTTCAAATGCATGAGATCTCCCCAAAGCATGTTTGGTTGTCATTTACACCTTTGACCACTAGACAACTTCTAGACATCATTATTGGTTTTTATCCTAGGTGGCGCCTACGTGGCGGAGATGCCCCCCCCCCCATAATCTTCTCCCTTTTTTCACCAAAATGGAAAAATTTGTTGGGGGAATTAGGAGAAATTCTTGTCTAATTCTTTTTCTCTCTTTCTCTCTCTTTGTCTCTCTTCCACCTATATTTTGATAATGACACCCTACATCTTCTGCTAATTTCCTCGCGCAACCAAACACTACTCGCAAATCTCCCTCCTAATATTCTCCCCATCTTCCATTCTCTTCCATTCTTGTCTAATTCTCTTTGACTTATTTTTCTCCTATTCTCCCAGCCATCTACAAGCAACCAAACAGAGCATTACGCATTGGCACAAAGAAAAGGCACTACTCGTTTTGTATTTTGAGAACCGAATGAATCACAAACAAAATCGGTTCTCAAAATCACAAAGGACTTCTACTTTAAATAGGTTTTCAAAACTCAAAATAAACAAGGATGAAAGAGACAGAGAGAAAGTGAGAGAGCATGCCTAGAATGAAAGAAATCGCCCAGGGAAACTTCCATGAAAGTGGGCGATCGAGGTTGAGAGAGGAGGAGGAACACATAGAGATAGAGATGGAGATGGAGATGGAGATGGAGAGAGATGAATACCAGGAGACCTAAACCGTGAAAATAGAAAATTTTGGAAAATAAACCCTAAAAAATAGCATCATATCCTGCTTTGAAATGCAAGATTTTGTTTCGGAAACAAAAGGGTACAGCTATTTAAAGAAAGACCTTTGTCCCCCTTCATGGAAAATGGAGAAAATAAAAGAGGGAAAACGACAATTTTGGAAAAGTGGTAGCTTAGTAAAAAAATCTTGAGACTTTTCCCCTCCCTCCGTCTACTTATAAAAGGGATTTTGCAAATCCTTGGGGGGGGGGGGGGGGGGGGCGCTCCATGCTATACGTGCCTCCGCCCCTGTAAGCTACCACAATCAATGATGATATTCATACAACGCCGAATAACCACTGCCTCGCCTTGATCATTCCAAGTGATCTCGTCACCCTCATCATCACTGTAGTCTTCAAAACGCGTTTGCTATTCAGGACTTTCAATTCGACCAACTCATCAAACTCTTCAACCAAATTTAAATCTGGTTATTCATATAGAACATTCGATTCGACCAACCCGTCAAATTCTTCGACACTGTTTAAGTACCTTCGGTTTGGACACTCTGTCGCAATATGATCGAAACCCAAGCACTTGAAGCACATACCAAAATCACGGTAGGGCTTATTCGGACTTGTCCGATCATGAACTTCCCTTTCACCTGACTCATCCCGCGAAGCACGATGATAATAAAAGTTAACATCTTTTGAGACAAGATGATTGTCATGACCTTTCCGAATTTTGAAATGCACTATACGTTCAGTAAGTTGCTGGACTTGCCTCCTTAAATCTTCGACTTCACTGATTTGATGATCTTGATGAGAAGTCGCCATATGAACACTTCGATCACGCCCACGATTGCTAGCCGTGGTAGTTGTCTCTTCATGATAAAAGCCAGGCAACTACAGCTCTAATACCAAATTAATGGAGCGGAAGAAGAAGAAATCGCAATGCCAAACAGAAACTTACAAAAAGAAAATCCCCAAGAAGAAGCTCTTAGCCTCTTACACAAAAACATAAGAAATTTACTCCATCAAAAACTCCTTCCCAAAGGTTACTTAAATAACCAAACTAAGAGTCATGAAACTTTCTAAAATTACTCTTCCTTAAAAAAAATAGAACTATACTTCTTTTGGACTTCTGATAAAAGTAAGCTTTCCGACTTTATAAACCTCTAGATAGTAGTATCCTACTTGCTAAAGTAAAGCAAAGAAAGAAAATTTAGGGAACATAATATCCGAACTAGGTAGACTTTCTAAGAGCCATTTGTGGCTTAATTTTAGATGGTATGACTGCATCATATATTTGTTCCTTTATTTTAACTTGGGACAACCCCCCCAGTGTATTTGTGACTACTCTTTTATACTAGAGAGCATATCCCAAGTAAAAAAGGGGGTGAACATTAGGGGTGTTCATTATTCAGTTTTAACCGAATAACCGAACCGAATTGATTCGGTCGGTTTAGTTCGGTTTTTTCCTAATTCGGTTCGGTTTCGGTTTTTATTTTTGGTTAATTCGGTTATTCAGTTTCGGTTACCTCGGGGAAAAAATTCGGTTAACCGAATAACTGAAATTAACCAAAGATAAACATTATTTTTTCAAAATATGGTGTATGGACACTCCGTAGGATGATCCAAACCGTCCATTTGATTGATCACAACTTCAATAAATTGTGCCTAAAAAACCGTTTCGATAGATTGATTATAGCCCTCCGATCAAACCGTCCAAATAGATTTTTTTTGTCTTTTTCTATCACCATTCGGTTATTCGGTTATAGGTTAGGTTTTTGTGAAATTCGGTATCGGTTTCGGTTTCTGAAATTTGATAACCGAAATTATTTCGGTTATCAAATTTCGGTTATTTCGGTTCGGTTATAACCGATTGAACACCCTAGTGAACATACATTTCCCTTTAAATAAATTCCATTTCAACTAAAATTGTCATAAAGTGCCTCATGAGACAAACACGGGCCTTAGGGTGCAACTCAAGTCAGGTTCAATTCAAACATGTCGAGTTCAACCCGAATTGGGGTTAGGCTTGTTAGAAACGAAAGCAAGTTTGGAAAAACAAAACACGAACTGAGTTTTAGGCTAGAGTTGAGATTTTGAGCAACCCGACCTGGACAAAACTTTTATTTTTCAGTTTTTTGGCTAGATTTCATAATCACATTACAACCGAGGTTTTAAATTTCGGTTTCGGGCGTAATTTCAGCCGAAATTCGGTAGAAGCGCTTGAAATGTTGTTTTCTTGGGCTGAAATTTCGGCCGAAATTTTGTAAAGGAATAAAAAATATTAATATTTTATCAAGAATTTAGCCGAAATTTTCTAAATTTCCAAAATTTCGAGCGAAATATGGTAAATTTCGACAATTTTAGTTTCGGTCCTCACTGAAATCCGAAATTTCAGATTTCGGCTGAAATTTAAAACCTTGATTACAACATTTAATCAGTTCGGGTTAGGCTAGAGTTGAGACCTCGAGCAACCCGACCTGGACAAAACTTTTCTTTTTTCGGTTTTTTTACTAGATTTCATAATTACATTACAACTTTTAGTAAAAGATTTAGTGTACGCAATAAAAGCATGTAAATAATACTATCGATAAGAGCAAAAAAGGCAAATAAAGGTTAAGAACAGAAAATCATAATCTCTCTGTCATGATTCTCTGAATGTAACGCCCGAATCTCTTCCTTCCTATCCTCTCCCGTCCTATAATTACTCTCTTGACAACTTAACTACGAACAGCGATTCTCTCCCTGGTTCATTTACCCTCTCGACGTCAACCATCGACCTCTCATTCGAAGATCTTCGGACTCTTATAGCCCAAAACACACCAGAAGAGGAAAGTAAGGGCCACATTTTTCTTTCTATTTTTATGCCTGATTTATGTGTTTTTTATGCATGATTTATGTGTTTTTTATGCATGATTTACTCCCGATTTATATGGAGGTTCGAACTCTTATCGCCATTATTTACAAATGATATTATTTCTTTGTGGAACACTAGGGTCTCTACAACGATATATGTTCTTGGGGCCGTTTGTATACAAGGATTTTATAATCTAAGATTGTTAAATCATGGATTTTATAAGCTAAAACCTAGATTGTATATTTTCAGGATTGTAAAATCTAGGTTTTAGATTACAAAATCCAGATGAGTCCGTATGTCCACTATCATCGGTTTGCTGATAGACCTCCTAAACATTAGTGGTATCAAGTTCACTCAAGCTATCTGCCAAGATTGGCATTTCCATGCTAACTATAGCCATGTGGAAAAGGGGCGTAGCTAGCTCCTTTGGATCCAAAGACAATCCAATGGGCTTGAAATCAGTTACTTTGCCATCGATTTGCTCATTGGTCACTAGTATTTTTGGATCATTTGAGCCCTTTGTTTTTCCTTATCTAGTGATGGTTATAATACCTAAATATATCATCTTTCTTTTCATTTATAAACCGGTAGGGGTCCTCGCCAAACACCAGCTTACGTACCGAAAAAAATCAATTTTAGCTTATAAAATCCAGATTTTAACTTCTAAAAGTCGGGATTTAATAATCCTGGATTGTAAAATTTAGGAGAGTTTTACCATGTATTACAAAAAAGTCAGGGATTTTATGGCATTCTTGTTTGATTGTGAGCCATGGCTATTGTTGAGTTTTGAGAAATCGGGTTTTGAAAAATCAGGTTGAGAGCTAGGTTAGGGTTGAACAATTACTCCCTCGGATTGAGTTAGGTTTAGCCTTGATCCCACCCAACCCGCCCGAGTTCCACCCATAAGCGGACCAAGTCTCTTTGCTTCAAAGAATCCCTAATTTTAAAAAGGGAAGTGATATATCCACCCCTTTTGATTAGTTGGGACACCCAGCATCAGTATACGTGGCAATCATTCACATTGAATCCATCTGACGTGAAGTGCATCAGACCCTCTGCAGTCATTGATACGCTGCTGGTGGGTGTCCTAAGTAATCAAAAGGGGCGGATACATCACTTCCCTTTTAAAAATAGTATTTCACAGCATCCATCCCAAAAGGCATTTCACAGATGGTCTGTCGCACGTCAGACCAGCCACACAGGCTCACTTTTCAGCATATTTTGTCTTCATTCATGAGCTGGCTGCTCTGACATGCGACAGGCAATCTGGGAAATGCATTTTTGCATGGACTCTATCAAATCCCTTTAAAAATATCTAAATTCATCATTTACCATGTCGTCTTCAATGTCACTTGGCAATAGTAAACAAATTTTTGGAGGAGCATTTTAATTCCGCACATGGGGTGGGCCACACTCTATGGGCACATGCAAATATTAAAGTGGATGGCCCCACCATACAAGTTGGCATTGTTGATCTAGCACACTAAGACCGTTGATCTAGATCGCCACAATGAGATTGCAGATGATCCTAACCATCCAATCATGGGTATAAGTGTAAATAAATCTTTTTTACCTACTCACCATCTCCACTAGCGCTAGAAAAATGTGTCACACGGGTGCCTTCCCCAAACGCTCACTCATAGTTGGGTACTTTCGTAATAATCGACAAGGTGGAGGGCATTGAGTTAGGTTCCGGGCCCACATAATAAGGTCTGTAACAACCGTCCGATTAAAATTTAATTTCATCGAAACGGTAATATAAAAAATAAGAGATGATGAATTCAGTTAAGGATCGGATGGATGGATCAGGTATCAGAGAATTTTGAATAATTTAGAATGATATTTGCACTACCATGTTTTTGATAATAAGACGAACTCAACTTGTCTTTTATACTTTAATCAATTGTCAAAGGCTATTATTATACTCCTATTTGCACTACCATGTTTTGATAATAAGACGAAATCACCTTGTCTTTTATAATTTAATCAGCTGTTGAAAGACCACTACCATGTTTTGATATCAAGACGAACTCAACAGATTTTGGAAAATTAGGACAAAAATCCATGAGGATTTTTCTGTTTCTTTGAATGAGAATTTTATCGAAGATAGCAATCCCATGTTTGCATGATAACCCTTGATCACGTCGCGAATCTCCTCTATATCATCAGAAAATCTACAAGGATTTTTCAACAGATTTAAAACTCTAGAAAGATTTTTATCCATTAGCCTATTGAATGTTTCAGATAAACCCATTAGATTTTGGTGGGATTTATTCAAGCAAAATGATAAGGGGACACGCAGGGAGTCGAAGGACGTCCTCTATCTATTCTTTGCTCTTTACATTGAGAGAATTCTGGAATTCTCAAAGGTGATTTTTTATGCAAACTGATTAACATCCACACAACCTGTTATTAACAGGCATGGAAACTGGTGAAGCACGAGTTGACTGAAACTGAGTGAGTATTTGTAGCTCAGATCAAGTTTGAGTTTGGAAAATTTTATGATCTATTTTTTCTTCAGAGTTCTTCGAGTAGCAAAATCGACTTATCCTTTTTTCTTACATATAAATAATATGACTGTGGTCTTCATTATTCAGTTGGTTCAGCTACTTTTCTAAGTAACCATTCGAATTCTTAAACACTGGCAAAGACATCTACACGCAAAAAGTCATGTATTTGTATTTGTTGGAACTAGGTGGTCTTAGATCAACCCGGTGAGTATTGTATAAATGTGTGTGTGTGTGTGTGTGTGTGTGTGTGTGTGTGTGTGTGTGTGTGTGTGTGTGTGTGTGTTTCTGATAGGTAAGCTGGGGTTTGGCGGGGACCCCTACCGGTTTATTATAATGTGAATGGTATGTTACAATCAGCATACAAAATTCTAACCCTATCACAATAATAGGAGTACAGACCATGCGAACCAGGATAAGACCTATCCTTAGAGGCAATATCTAAGGAAAAGTGGAAGCACCAAGTATCTATAGCACCAATAGTAATTAAGGGCGTCTATTATCCTCTGACTCAACCTCCTAGCTATCTAGCTTTTCCGCAAATTCTGGTGGTTCTTTCTACTCACCTCCTGCCACACACTTCAATTTCATTGTCTTCAGTGGGAGATTTAGTCTTTTTGGGAGACTGGATCTCTTGGTTTCTGGTTCCTTTCAGTTGTACAGCCTCTGTATAAATGTGTTATTTATATTTAGTGTAATACTTTCCTATTAAGATTTGCAATCGTTATTGAAACATGGTTTTCGCTTTACAATATATTTATAGCTTTAGTGAGTCACATTTTAAGATACCTATTTTGCCATGTATTCTTATAAATAAGACCTGAAATCAAAAGAAAACAACAAAATTTTTTCCTAATATTATTGATGTGTAGCAATACATAGACTTGCATTCTAATAGATATTCATATTCGTATGGAAGTCTATCTGTACAAACATTCTTTTACATGCATATCTGTGTATACATATCTAACAGTTGCAAAGTGCATATATGATAATGTGCTAGAGAACATTCAGGGTGATACAGTGCTGAGTAATTTATCGATTGAAAGTTTTTTACAGGTTTAGAAGACATTGATACTCTGCAACAGGAAATTTGATTATTATTTGACTATTTTTTTTTATTGAACCTAAGAGGTTCAAATTTATCAAAATTAGACTAGCTGGTTGTTGATCATATCCAGTTTCATTTGATAAAAGATAGCGAAGCTATTGTGCGACATCCATGGCGTCAAGGTCAAGTGCAAACCTATTGGATTTGGCTTCTCTAGACATATCGGATATTCCAGAGATTAAAACAAGAACTCTTCAGATGGTATATGCTCCTGGAATTATCCCTGACTCAGATAATTGTAGCAGTAACAATGGGGATTCAGCTGCTCTTTCTCCTGTATATCAGGAACGAGTAATAATAGTGGCCAATCAGCTCCCTGTGCATGCTCAAAGAGAGCCTGTGAGTGGAGATTGGTGCTTTAACTTGGATAAGGATTCACTTTCGTTGCAACTTAAGGATGGTTTATCTTCTGATACAGAAGTTATTTATGTGGGTTGTCTGAATGTCGATATAGACACAAATGAGCAGGAACAAGTTGCTAAAAAACTGCTGGACGATTACAATTGTGTACCCACATTTTTTTCACCTGAACTTCAGAAAAATTTTTATCATGGGTTTTGTAAGAAGCACCTCTGGCCACTTTTTCATTACATGCTTCCCATTTCTCCCGATCATGGTGATCGATTCGACCGGTCTCTTTGGCAAGCCTATGTCTCCGCCAATAAGATATTTGCGGATAAGGTCATGGAGGTGATTAATTCTTACACTGATTATGTCTGGGTTCATGATTATCACCTTATGGTTCTTCCCACTTTTTTAAGAAAAAGATTCAATCAAATTAAGCTTGGTTTCTTCCTTCACAGCCCATTCCCCTCCTCAGAAATTTATAGGACTCTGCCCGTTAGAGATGAAATCCTGAAGTCATTGCTGAATTCTGATCTAATTGGTTTTCATACATTCGATTATGCTCGACATTTCCTGTCATGTTGCAGCAGAATGTTGGGCTTAGACTATGAGTCTAAGAGGGGTTACATTGGACTTGAATACTATGGTCGCACTGTAAGCATTAAGATTCTTCCTGTGGGTGTTCATATGGGTTGGCTCGAATCTGTATTAAATCTTCACTCTACATCCACCAAAGTTAGAGAGATACAGGAAAAATTCAAGGGGAAAAAATTGATTGTAGGTGTTGACGATATGGACATATTTAAAGGCATCACCCTAAAGTTACTCGCCATGGAGCATCTTTTGGAGGAGCACCCTGACTTGCAGGGCAAATTAGTCCTAGTTCAGATCACCAAACCTGCAAGGAGCATGGGGAAGGAGATCGAGGAAGCACAGAAGGAGGCATATTCAACTGTCGAAAGGATCAATCGGACTTATGGGAATCCAGGCTATGAGCCCGTGATCCTAATTGATCACCCTGTTCCACTTTATGAAAAAGTTGCCTTTTATGTGGTAGCAGAATGTTGTATTGTAAATGCTGTGAGGGATGGGATGAACTTAATTCCATATAAGTACATTGTCTGCAGGCAAGGAACTCAGCAGATGGATATTGGTGAGTCCCCTCGCACGAGCACGCTCATTGTGTCTGAATTCATAGGTTGCTCACCATCTTTAAGTGGAGCTATCAGGGTCAACCCTTGGAATATCGCTGATGTAGCTGGTGCTCTAAATTTGGCCATTAACATGCCCGATACTGAGAAGAAATTGCGCCATGAAAAGCATTATCGGTATGTTACTTCTCATGACATTGCTTATTGGGCTCGCAGCTTTGAGCAGGATCTGAAGAGATCGTGCAGAGATCAAGACAGTAGACAGTGCTGGAGCTTTGGGTTTGGTTTTAATTTTAGAGTAGTTTCCCTTTCCCCATGCTTCAGAAAGTTGCAGCTTGAGCACATTGTTACTCCCTATAAGGGAGCCAATAGAAGGGCGATATTTTTGGACTATGATGGTACTGTCATGCCTCAAACATCTATCAGTAAAACCCCCAGTGAAGAAGTCATTGCTGTTCTGAACAACTTGTGTGGTGACGCTAAGAACACTGTGTTTATTGTTAGTGGTAGAGGGCGGAGTTCTCTTAGCGAGTGGTTTGCCCGTAGTGAGATGCTGGGTATCGCCGCTGAGCACGGCTACTTCATAAGGTATTTTGATCTTACCTTTCAATCAATTTAGCCTGCCATTTCAAACTTGCACTACCTAAAGTGAGGAATTATGCTCTTGTTTTATACCTTTTTGTTTTCTTTTCTAGGTGGGATAAAACCTCTGAGTGGGAAACATGTTCCTTTGATGCTGACTTTGACTGGAAGAGAATTGTAGAACCTGTTATGAGATTATATACAGAGACAACTGATGGGTCTTTCATAGAATCAAAGGAGAGTGCACTGGTATGGCATCATCAAGAGGCGGATCCCGACTTTGGATCCTGCCAAGCCAAGGAACTATTAAATCATCTGGAGAGCGTGCTTGCAAATGAGCCAGTTGTAGTCAAAAGGGGTCAGCATATTGTTGAAGTTAAGCCTCAGGTATGATCATTCTGTTTTATATGTTTGTGAAACAACCAATTAGTCCAAAAGCTTAAGGCCCTGTTCGTTTAAGATTATGACAACCGATTGTGAGTGCCAAACCGATTATTGGACTCAAAATTAAGTTTCAATTTGAGTCCAATAATCGGTTTGGACTCACAATTGGTTTTCATAATCTTAAACAAACAAGGCCTAGACTATTAGAGTTGGTGTTATTTAATAATCATTCATACTGCTCCCCCCCCCAACACACACACACGAGTGGTCTCTCTTTTGGGATACCAAGGAGTTGTTGGGTTTTGAACCCAGGACCTGCCATGTGGCAATTGCTCTGATACCATGTGAAACAACCAATCACTCCAAAAGCTTAAGCTGTTAGATTTGGTGTTATTTAATCATTTATAATTCAACATATGTTATTTCCTTTCTTTTTTTATTTATGCATTTAATAATTGTCCCAACTTTGTTTGGATAATAATGCACAGGGAGTGACTAAAGGGTTGGTTGCTGAGAAGCTTCTTTCAACAATGGCTAATAGTGGGAAGCCACCAGATTTTGTGTTGTGCATTGGAGATGACAAATCTGATGAGGACATGTTTGAAACCATTTCCAACATAGTCTCCACTCCATCTGTCCCTATAGTTCCTGAAATTTATGCATGCACAATTGGGCAGAAGCCAAGCAAGGCTATGTATTATCTGGACGATACCGATGATGTCATAAAATTGCTTCAAGGCCTTTCTGCTTCTTCGGATCAGCAGCCAACACACACCAGTCATATTCAAGTTTCCTTTGAAAGTTCAGCTTGAGCTGAAAGAACATTTTGCTATTGGTTTGTGAAGCCTCTCTTTATATTTTGATTTGGTTTTCTAACCGATCTTCGTATAGTATGATTTTAAAAGATCCATCGAAGAAAGGGATAAATTTTGGCTATTATTATTGATTTTAATACATTTGCTTTTGTACTTACTGTTTTCTCTGAACTCTTGTGGAAGGAGATAATGTTGTTTTGTGTGGCCATTTTTATTTTTTATGTGTGGAAAGAGGTGCTGTTTTGTGGCCATTTTGATGTGGTAAAATTCATTTTCAGAGCAGATCATTTGAGAAATCTGTAGTTAGCAATGCTCAGAGTATGTTTGATTGATATTTAAGTAATTTGTACAGACTCTGGTATTAGCAGATGATTCAGTTGTACATCTGACATTCCTCATAGAATGAAAATGTTTTGCTGAACTTGAAATAAGCAGTTCTCCAGCTTCATTTGGTTCTTGTTTATGCATTTGTTTTGCAGATTGTACTTGATGCCTTCTGTTCTTCAACACTGATAACAGTCTTTGATTCAATTTGCAGATGATTGAATCAAATTGTGAAAAATATATATAATGCCATAAGGAGAGGGAGGACATGCTGTAATCCAGTATGAAATATCAGGACTTTCAAAAGATATCGAAAGTTCGAAACAGTTTCAGATTTCATCCACCCTGTTCATTTGATAGGACTAAAAATGAAAAGGTTGCCCAAAAAAAATCACATCCTTTCAACAATATTTCTCCATACATGGACTTTTGCTCATTTAGTGGAGATTATTGGCCATTTTCTTTCCAATGGGATGAATAATCAGTATCATCCGGGTGTGATTTTAGTAACGTGGGTCATCCATGTAGGGCCAGTGTCTCACTGAAATTATTCAATGTGGACTATTGGCCTTTCTAGTTCCAACTGTCCATTTCTAAGGCCATGAATGTAACAGCTAGAGTTACCTGATCCATGAGATTTTTAATGATTGGTGACTTATAGTGGGACCCATTCATTGATGGTGTCCCACCTGAACCAACATCAGTCATGTGTCCCATGGAAGGGCACTTTGCTTTGCATTTCTATTGGATATTAGTTTAGATTGAGTGGGCTAATTTTTCATGACAAAGTAAGAACTTGCATTTAGGGGTGCAATTTGGGTCAGGCTCAACCCGATTTCGGCTCAACTTAGGTTGGCATTTCCTCGGGGTGGGTTGGGAAAATCCAACCCTATTTAATTTTGGGTTGGGTTAGGATTGAGGCCTTGGGCAACTCAGCCCGAACCCTACTTCCATCTAATTTTATGGTGATTTTAAAAATCTTAAGATTATGCTTTTTTTTGTATTGTTTTTTCCACAGGGTAACTCGAACCCAACCCGACGCAATCTGCCTTGATTTGGAAAAAATTGGATTAGATGGATCTGGTTAGGGTAGTGAGAGGCAGGTTGGGTTGGGTTAGGGTTAAGGTAATGCTATGCTGGTTGGGCAAGGGTTGCCTCAACCCGACCCAACCTAGCCCGATTTGCACCTTGGATTTGAATGTCTATAAAAAATTTCCTGATTAAATAGATGTCTACTAAAACATTTTACTCACTTGATTAACCGATTTTTATGAAAAATGATTTGAGGGTGTAAGATACTTTATCAATTTTTAAGGGTAAGAGGATTCTACTTGTGAGTCTTGTTGGGACCCCGGTAGAATTCACCCTTAAAAGCTAGCCATGAAGGGGAGGGTGCCCAAGTCCTTAGAACTAATAAGCCCTTCTACTTTTCCATTCACTTTTCCTATGTGGAGCCCACAACAACTCTAAATTCGGCATCAGTGGAAATCTAATTTTAAAATACTCCCTTTTGGTGTATTTATTCTATCAGTCTTTAAAGGAAACTTGTGAGAGACTCTCACTATTAAAGTACTTTGAAAGTAGCTAATGGCAGTCTCTAAGTTGCCTCTTACTAATAAAATACTTTGAAAGGATCTTCATGTGCCTTTATTGAAGATAGTAAAGCATGGCTGAAAAGCCAAAGAAATAACACTAGTGCCAAATCTAGTGGTCAATTATTCTATCAGATATAAGCCTTTTTTTTAGGCATAGAGATCCAATCTAGAAATAAAAGGTACATATCCGTCAGGTCAATAATCACATGATAACTCCATGTGCACCAATTTCATTCTCTTAAACCTGTCTTTGAATTCAAAATCAGGGTTTGTTTTGTCTTAAACTGATCACTAAAGTAACAAATCTTCTTTAGACCCAGAGGGAAGAACAAGTTCCAAGGGACCCAAATTAAAATGCCATGACAACCTGGAAGAATCTCCCTTTTGGGTGGATAAAAACAAATAGAATAGTATGAATCTCATTAATCACCAACAACATTCTCTCAGTTTTCTACCTCCCATCCATTGCAGCCATATTTGTGTGGGAATCCATTCAAAGCATATTATGAGAGAAGTTGCACAATCCATAGAAAGCAAATGAAACACAGAGTAAACAGGAAATAGAAACCAAAAAAGGGCAAAAAGCAATAAAAACACCACCTTGAAATTTGTGAACAGATCGAGAGAATCCCCAACTTTTTTCTTTTTTTGGAACAAAATCAGCAATATCTGCTCATAAGGTGCTATTTTTAAGATTGTGAAAAGGACCTAGACAATGCGTTTTATTTTTTATAAGACCCTCCCCCCTGGGGGTAAATTTTTTATAAGACCCTCCCCAACTGTAAATGGCCTTTAAGGCAAATTTACCCTTTTCTTCCTCATTTCTCACATTAGGCTTACCGCTATGTGGGGTCGTCATAGTAAAAAGTGAGGTCAACTAAGTATAATGTGTTAGTGATTTTTCCTCCAAAATCAAAATATGGCGTGCCTGATTTCTGTTAAAAACAGAGAATAGATGAGCTAAATAAACTTTTTCGATGAGGCGAGATGAGGCCCGGACTATGTCGCTCTCTTTAAGGTGAATATGCGCTTCTGCGGAAACTGATTCCAATGCAGCAAATTACTGGCCACAATCACCCTCAGGATATAACAGCCGATGCACCGTCGATCTTTAAGAAATGCACAATCCAGGAGATTCGAACCACATGAACATTCCGATTGCCCAACAAAATACGTAAAATAGAAGAAGAAGAAGAAAAATAACCTTGTTTACAGTAAGATAACGAAGAACAAGAAAGAACAGAAAAACATCTGTGATTGTTTTTCGTAGTTATCAAAAATACATAGATCTTTCTCTTTTTTTTATAACCCAAACATGTCTGTTCAACATGCCCTTTAATGTAGATGCGAAGAGTCACATCCCGGTCACAGCACCTAGGAGCGGCAAAGTTATCCGCAGAATAATGGTGGCATTATCTACCCGGTAACAGCGGCGTTATTTACCCAGTAATTACGGGATACCAGTAAGCCGGCTTATCTAATAACGTTGATGTTCCAGTAAGCCGGCTTACCTAATAATGTCGGTGTTATTCTTTAAGAACGACAAGGTAGGGGTAATGTTTGACGGACAATATCAAAAGACAAAAAAATAAAATTTAGGGGAAGGGAAAACACTTCGGGTCACACGAGTCGGTCGCGCGTGTGTGTGGTATAACCAAAAGGCCACCGGGTCCACTTGGTGGCTTATGGTAGGCTCCCTTTCTTCTCTTCTCATTCACAAAGAGATAGAAGTGGAAAGCTACATAAGCCCTTGAACCTTTCATCAACTTTCCAATACGGGACTATTTGCTTTTGTGAAGAAAGTAGGTAAACTCATTTTCTAAACCAATGTGGCTTCTTTTTGTAAACAAAACAAACCTAGTAAAATACAGACAAAAGCCACTTTTGTTGTATTAAAATACCAACATAATATGAGGTCAGCTCGATCAAAAGTGACGTCACCTCACTAAAATGTGGGTGTGTCACCTTGGTAAAAGTGCATGTTGGGTGTGTCACTTCTTCCACTTCTTTTCCATTTTTTCCACCGTCTTCCATTTTTTCCGTCATCGTATTCTTCTTTTTTCCTTCTTTTTTTTTTTGGTTTTTCCGTCGTCTTCCTTTTTTTTTCTAGAATCGATTCTTCTTTTTTCCTTCTTCTTTTTTTTTCCAACGTCTTTCATTTTTTCGACGTCAATTCTTCTTCTTCTTCTTTTTCCTTATCTTTTCGTTCTCTTCCTCTCCCTCTCTTCTTCTTCTTCCTCTTCCTTCTTGTTGAGAAAATAACAAGAAAATCCGTCGGGAAAATCCAATCCGATTGTGCACAAGTAAACAGTAAAGTAAAAAATAAAAGCAAGCCACAAGATAAACACTGAGATTTACTTCGTTTAGCCAATATGCCTACGTTCACAGGTGAGAACATGATCTTCCACCATGAGAAAAATAATATACAAGGATTACAATGAATTAACCCAAGTCCACAACCCATTCCTTGTCCTCTCATCCAAGACCGTATCCAAGAGAAGACCCGAGAAAAACCCACAAGAAAAGCCTAACAGGAAAACACCGAGAAGAACACCTTTCTCTCTCCCATTTCCTCTCTCTTTCTCTCACTTGTTCTCACGATCTCACACCCAAGGCCAAGAGAGAAAACCCTTCCCTCTTATTTCCATTAAACCCCCACTTAGCATGCCAACTTGGCAACTTTCCCAAGTAAAAGAATAATGAGAAACAAGGCAGCTTTCAAAACACTTAAATTTATTTTATTCCAAGTTTCAAGTTTCAACTATGGTCACCGGCGGAGGTAGAGATGAAAAACACTTCAAAAAATTAAACAAGAGGAGGAACAAAGGGTATATTTGTCTTTTTCTCGTATGGCACAATTTCAACGTGAATTCAAAATAAGCACCAGTCTAGTGTCATATCATAAATAAAATGCATTTTCTATGTCATTCACCTATTAAGATCAAACATAAATTTTTTAGGGACAATTACCAATGGGGGACAAAAGTTTGGTGGAATTATCAACAGGACCCATGCTTTTCAGAAATTACCAACGAGGGACAAAAGTGGTCTTCTCAGTAAAAGCTGGACGAAAATGCCCTTTGGCATTTACAACACATTTTCATCTTGTTTTTTCCTTCTTCCCTCTTCTTTTACTTTTCCATTTTCACTTTTTGATTTTTTTACCCTACTAGTCATCTTCCTCCTTGCTCAGCCACATTGTTGCTGGCAAGTCTTGAAAACTTGAATGTTGAGTTCTTACCATCTATCACTCTGTATCTAGGGTTTGTTTTTCTTATTTTTAGAGTTTTGCACTATTTTTCATTCCTCTGTTTCTAATTTATCTTGTTTAGGGTTTAAGTGGTTTATCTTTTAGGGTGTGTTCTGGAGATAATGCATGGATGGCTTCACTCACTTTTTGGAAGACAAGTGGTTGTATAAGAAAATTTTGATGTAATACATGAATGGATGGCTACACATTTTTTGATATACCTAAATTTTTTTGTAATACACAAATTGGGATTTAATACACGAAGCACATTTAATGAAAACAACATTCATTTCTTTTGTTTTTTCTATCATGAGCAAAATTGTAATGCCATTAGAAGAGTTGCTATAGGCAGGGGGTTTTGTAGCAGAAGGGGTTTATCAATTCTCTGGAAGGGGGTTAGCAACTCTCAAAAGTAGGGTTACCAATTTTTGAATGGGCTTATCAAGTGCCTGAAAATTGGCCGAGGGAACTGGAGTTTTGGAAAGGGATTTTCAAGTCTCTGGGATTGGGGTTATCTAGTATAAAAATGGGGTTATCACCTTCCGAATTGGGTTATCAAGTCCCTGAAAATTGACCGAGGGTACTGGAGTTTTGGAAGGGGGTATTCAAGTCTCTGGGATTGGGGTTATCTAGTATAAAAAATGGGGTTACCAATTTCCGAATGGGCTTATCAAGTCCCTGAAAATTGGCCGAAGGTAGTGGAGTTTTGGAAGGGGATCTCAAGTCTCTGGGATTAGGGTTATCTAGTATCAAAATGGGGTTACCAATTTCCTAATGGGCTTATCAAGTCCCTGAAAATTGGCCAGGGTGCTGGAGTTTCTGAAGGGGGTTTTCAAGTCTTTGGGATTGGGGTTATCTAGTATCAAAATGGGGTTACCCATTTACGAATGGGCTTATCAAGTCCCTTAAAATTGGCCGAGGATACTGGAGTTTTGGAAGAGAGTTTTCAAGTCTCTGGGATTGTAGTTATCTAGTATCAAAATGGGGTTACCAATTTCTGAGTGGGCTTATCAAGTCCCTTATGAACACGTTTTTACTTTCTGTTTTTTTTTCACTCGCTCATTTTCATCGTTTTTTTTCTTTCTACCCTACGATTCATCTTCCTCATCCGCCATTGAAAGGGAGAAGGAGAAATGCAAAACCCTAAAACAAATGAAAAAGAAAACCTAGATACAGAGAGATAAATGGGAATGAACTCACGTTTCAAGTTTTCGAGCTTTCCCTCCTCCAATAGTGGCTAAACGATGAAGAAGATGACTGGTAGGGGAAAAAATAAAGTTCAAATGGAAAAGTGAAAAAAAAAAGAGAAAGAAGAGAGAAGAGGGAAAAGTGGAAGGAAAAATTACAAATGGTGGACAAAAATATGACGTAATTGTCAACATGACCCATGCTTTTCAGAAATTACCAACGAGGGACAAAAGATGTCTTGTCATTAAAAGCTGGACGAAAATACCCTTTTCTTAAGCAACAGTTTTTACTTTTCCACTTTTCCCTCCTCTCTCTCTTCTTTCCCTCTTTTTTTTACATTTTCATTTTCAACTTTGTTTTTTTACCCTACCAGTTATCTTCCTCATTGTTCAGCCACCATTGTCACTGGGAAGTCTCAAAAACTTGAAACGTGAGTTCATTACCATCTACCTCTTTGTATCTAGGTTTTGTTTTTAATTTGTTTTAGGGTTTTGCATTTCTCATTCTCCCTTTCAATGGCGGATGAGGAAGATGAATCGTAGGTAAAAAGAAAAAAACGGTGAAAATGAACTAGTGAAAAAAATAAGAAGTAAAAACATGCTCATAACGGACTTGATAAGCCCATTCGAAATTGGCAACCCCATTTTTTATACTGGATAACCCCAATCCCAGAGACTTGAAAATCCCTTCCAAAACTCCAGTACCCTCGGCCAATTTTCAAGGACTTGATAAGCCCATTTGGAAATTGGTAACCCTTTTTTTATACTAGGTAACCTCAATCCCAGAGACTTGAAAATCATCTTCCAAACTCCAATACCTTCGGCCAATTTTCAAGGACTTGATAAGCCCATTCGAAAATTGGTAACCACATTTTTTATACTAGATATCCCCAATTCCAAGGACTTGAAAACCCCCTTCCAAAACTCCATTACCCTCGTCCAATTTGCAGGGACTTGATAAGCCCATTCGGAAATTGGTAACCCCATTTTTGATACTAGATAACCCCAATCCTAGATACTTGAAAACCCCTTTACAAAACTCCAATACCCTCGGCCAATTTTCAGGGACTTGCCATTCGGAAATTGGTAACCTTACTTTTGAGAGTTTCTAACTCCCTTCCTGAGAGTTGATAAACCCCCTTTGCTACAAAAACCCCTGCCTATAGCAACTATTCTAATGGCATTACAAATTTTCTCATGATAGAAATAACAAAAGAAATGGATGTTGTATTCATTAAATGTGTTTCATGTATTACATCTCAATTTGTGTATTACAAAAAAAAAAATTAAGTACATCAAAAAATGTTGTAGTCATTAAATGTGCCTCATGTATTACATCCATTCATATATTACATCAAAATTTTCTTATACAACCACTTGTCTTCCAAAAAGTGAGTGAAGCCATCCATGCATTATCTCCAGAACACACCCTAAAATACAAACCGCTTAAACTCTACACAAGATAAATCATAAATAGAGAAATGAAAAATAGCACAAAATCCTAAAAAAAAGGCCAAAACCTAAATACAAATAGATAGATGGTAAGAACTCAACTTTCAAGTTTTCAAAACTTGCCTACAACAATGGTGGCTGAATGAGGAGGAAGATGACTAGTAGGGTAAAAAACCAAAAGAGTGAAAATGGAAAAGTAAAAGAAGAGGAAAGAAGAAAAAAACAAGGTATAAACGTGCTCTAAATGCCAAAGAGCATTTTCGTCCAGCTTTTTCTGACAAGACTTCTCTTGTCCCTCATTGATAATTTCATAAAAGCATGGTCCTCTTGACAATTACGTCATTTTTACGTCCCCCATTGGTAATTGTTCCAAAGTGGAAAAGCAAAACTTGTTGCTTAAGAATATGGCATTTTCGTCCAACTTTTACTGACGAGACCTCTTATGTCGCTCGGTGATCATTTCAGAAAAGCATGGGTCCTCTTGATAATTCCGCCTAATTTGTCTTCCCATTGGTAATTTGTTCCTTAATTTTAAAACCAATCAGACAAAGACTGTAAGAGCATGTGATTCCTTTCCGGTGTCTGTCTGACTGTCTTTTGTCCCTTTGCTTTCGCCCATATAAGCTATAACTGTATTACATAAAACACACTCTAACGAGACACTCTCCTTGTCTCTTTTTCCTCTCCCTTTGAAAAGGGCCAGCAGAAAATTGAGATGGGGTTTTTCTTATTTTTCAGCATCTGATGTTCAAATGGGCTCATGAGATTTGAGAGAAGAGAGAGAGATTGAAGTATTTGTTTTTCAGTTTCAGAAATGGGGAAGAAAGGATATACTTTTCTTTTCATTTTCATGATTTTGCTTGGAGGCTTTTCATCAGTTTCAGCTACTAGTCCAGCGAGTGAGTATTGAAAAATGAAAACCCACTATCTTTTATACCTTTTTGCCCCCTTCAATTTCAGGGTTTCTATTCTTATGCATTTTTAGCTGAAATCTCACATTTTTTTACAGGATTTCTTGATGGGTTTTTCTCAAATGCATTCTCTGCCCTTTTGAAGTGGCTCTGGTCATTAACAGCCACTACAAAAACAGGTAAAAATTTCCCATCAGAATGCCTTTTTTTGTGTCATTTTGTTTTAGCTATTGCTTATTCTTCTATACAATGGAGGGTTTGATGGGGTTTTTTTCAGCTATTTCTGGCCGTCCGATTATGAATTTTGAGATTGGATACAATGTGGAGACAATGTTTGACGGTAGCAAGCTTGGAATTGAGCCTTTTGCTGTTGAGATCTTGCCGGGCGGTGAGCTTTTGGTTTTGGACTCGGTTAATAGTAACATTTACAAGATCTCTCCACCACTGTCTCGTTGTAAGTGTGTTTTCTCTTCATCTCTTGGATTTTTTTTACTTATTTGTTGGTTATGTGTAAAACCCAACTGTATTTTGCTGGAATATATGTGAAACAACCAATTGCTCCAAAAGCTTAAGCTGTTAGAGTTGGTGTTATTTAATCATTTATACTTCAACACCTTGTTTGTTGTTTTGTTTCTGTGTAGGCCAGTGTTTATTTTTCTGCAATTTGTGGTTTTGATTTGTTGTTTTTCAGTTTCATCAAGCACCCAACCCCATTTATCTTCTGAAATTTGGGTTTTTGGTTAAGTGATTGGAAAACTGTAGCCCAACTCCATTTTCTTGAGACTTTTTTCCCTTATTAGTAACACACACCCATTGAAGAACCCAACTTCCATTTAGCTCAGAATTTTTTTTATGATTTTTAATTTATTTTTATTTATTTATTTACTTTAAGTTTCTGCAAAACCCCAGATCCAACTTTTTGGATTTGGGGGGTTGGGTTTAGTGAGCGCAAAACCCAACTCTAATTTTCTGATTTGGCCTTGTTTTGTCTGGATTTGCCTCTTCAATTTACCTCAGAATTTTTTTTTATTATTGTAATGTTTGGACATATCTAAAAGAAATATCTGGTTTTCTAACTATGTCTTTTGTTCCTAGTATGCAATGACTTAATTATATTTTATGCAAAAACTCTCAATTATGAGACTTTGGGGTTGTTAATTATTTTCAAGAATCCTACTCTATTCCTCTAGAATTCATTGCCTTTGGTTGAATTTCTGCAAAATCCTAAACCATTATGAAAAATTGGTTTGTATTATTGATTTGTTTCTGTCTAGCCCCAGTTCTATTTTATTCGAAGTTTATTGCCCTTGTCCCTTGCTAATTCAATTTACAAAGCATAACTTAGTTCTTTATCTTTCTGAAATTATGCTTTTCATTAATTTTAGTAAACACCCAACACTTTGATTTTAAAATTTGCTCTGATTTAACTTTTCTCTGTCTTTGTTTTGGGTCTCTCCTAAACCCAACTCGTTACACTGAAATGCATTGCAAAAATGCAGATAGCAGGCCGAAGCTGGTTGCTGGATCAATAGAAGGATACTCAGGCCATGTAGATGGGAAACCAAGAGAAGCAAGGATGAATCGCCCAAAGAGCTTTACAGTGGATGACAGAGGAAATATTTATGTTGCAGACACGATGAACATGGCAATCAGGAAGATTAGTGATGCAGGTAAAAGCGATGGCTAACTTAAACATCAAATGATAGATATGTTCACAGATTTCCGTTTGGTTGCCGGAATTTTTTTGGTTCTTGGGATTTCTGTTGAACAAAAAACTCCCTGGGAGATTGGTGGAAAAAAAAGCTCCCTGGAAGTATCCCGGTAAAATAAAAATCCCATGTTTGGTTGACTGGACTATGGTAGGGAAAAAATTCCTTGTTTGGTTGCTTGAACTGTTGGGAAGAAAAAAAATTCTTCTGCAAGCTTGTTTTTGGTTCCTGGGATTATTTTGGTTCCTAGGAGTATTTTTTATTTTTTTTTCAGGGTAGGGTTTCGTGCGGGGTCATTTTGGTTCCTGGGATTATTTTGGGCCCAGCAACCAAATGTGGGTTTCATGCGGAAATTCCACAAAAGTCCCAAGAACCAAAAAAATTCCGGCAACCAAACGGAGCAGGGATCACTGATTTTCATTTTTTGTTTGTTTGGTACTTTTTAGTTACAGAGAGGTATTATGAATATGAAAAAAATGGTTTTGCGTAAGGACTGACATGGGTGTACATAATGGTTCTTATTTGTACATAATGTGCTTATTTTCTATATCTTTTTCTTCCTTATTAATGTGTTCAGAGTATTTAATTGAGCTTGATTTTAGAAATGCTGAATGTGAAAAGGTTAACCTTCAATTTGATTTTCATGGAGTTATTTCAAATATTTGCTGGAAGACAATCATGTATGGAACTTCTAGCTGCGCTTTGAGGTCCATGTGATAGATTAATAACCCTTTTTCACATTTTGGTTAGTTCGGCTGCTTCATTCACTATGGTCATTGGAGGATTTCAAATTTGGAAACAAATTCCACCAAAGCTTTCCAAAGTTCACCCAATTGTAGTAAATTTCATTTCTAGCTGCTACATTTTTATCTTTAGTTTCCTCAACATATTAACTCCTACATCAAGTCGAGCTCACTGAACATTCCTGTTCAACTTTTACTGAAATATCATGTAAAGATTTGTGAGTTGGAAAAGTTTGATTTAGTCTCACATATGAAACTATGAATTTCTTATTTTCTTAACTTGTTGGTAGGTATAAATTTTCCAATTGTCACTTTGAAATACATCAGTTTGTACAAAGGAGTAAGAATTGAATTTCTAGACTATTAGTAGCATAGGAAGTTGACCTGTTCCCTTCTGTACAAATGCAAATGATTTTCAGGAGGTGGTCTGCTTTTTATTATTGTGATGTCTACATTGTTGCTGGACCATGCCATAGAAATTTATATTAATTGGGCAATGCCTTCAGCTTTGAAATTCTAACCAGAAGAACCAAATATAAACCATGAAGTAATATAAAGCAAGACAAATCTCAATCTTGGCATGGGTTGAAATTTTTCTGTAGGAGTTACAACAATTGCTGGAGGGAAGTGGAGCCGAGGAGGAGGGCATGTCGATGGACCAAGTGAAGATGCAAAGTTCTCTAATGATTTTGAGGTGGTTTACATTGGAAGCAGCTGTTCTCTTCTAGTTGTTGACAGAGGGAACCAGGCGATCCGAGAGATTCAGCTCCACTTTGATGACTGTGCCTACAACTATGGAACTGGATTTCCTCTAGGTTAATCATGATCCATTATTCTTATTAAAGGAATGCTAAACTAAAGGGAGCCCTTGCAAAAATCAGATGAAAGGGCACCCCATTGTGGTGCACGTCACCAAAGTTCATTTATAAAGTGTAAAAGTCAAACACCAATAAATGCACTTTGGTGACGTGCAACCAATGGGGGCACCCTTTCATCTGATTTTTGCAAGGGCGCCCTTGAGTTTAGCATTAGTTTCGTTTCATCTAATATGCTAAGATCTTGAGATAGCTAAATGGCAAATCTGAATCGCGGTTGCAGGGATTGCAGTGCTTGTCGCAGCTGGCTTCTTCGGTTACATGTTGGCTTTGCTGCAACGTAGAGTGGGCGCAATGGTTTCCTCCAAAAGTGTGAGTAGACTACTTTTCTTTCCATATCTTCTTTGTTCAAATTTATGTCTTTGTATCTTTTCCTTTAAAAAAGAAATGAAAGATGAAAAAAGAAACAAGCTTCTCTGAATCTTCCCAGTGACCACTGAAATTCCCTCTCTATTGTTGTCAATACCTATGTTCTTCATGTGACATAAATGGTCTTTTCTTTAAGGAACAGATTTCAGAATATGGCATAACATTTTATGTTATTCCTACTTGACTGAATCTTGAAGAAACCCTCCAGAAGGAATCAACAAAATATACAATTTTTGAATAATAGGATACATGAACTGTTTTTTTCTTTTTCTTCCAGGATTCTAAAACTCCTAGAGAAGCAAACTTCACATCAAGTCCATACCAGAAGTCTTGGAAATCATCGGCCAGACCACCATTAATTCCAGTGGATGATGAATTAGATAAGCAAGAAGGTCTGTTTGCATCTCTTGGGAAGCTTTTCGTCAATGCCGGTACATCTCTAACCGAAATCATGGGTGGATTATTTACAAGAAAGTCGCAGAACCATCAAAATCAGCACCAGTATCAGCAGCAGAGAAGACCAAATGCGTGGCCAATGCAAGAAAGCTTTGTAATCCCTGATGAAGATGAGCCACCTACTTTGGAAACAAGAACTCCAACCCCGCGAAAAACCTATGCATTCATGTCCAAGGACCCCACGAAAATCAACCAGTTCCGACTCGCCCAACCTTATTACAATGGGTGGGATACTGATTTGCAACAACAACAGTATCCACACCGCCATTATTCGTCGGGGCCACAAACTTACTATGAGCAGAGCTCTGAAACAACCAATGAGATTGTGTTTGGGGCAGTTCAAGAACAGGGTGATCGACGTGGAGCAATGGAGATAAAGCCAGTGGATTATGGAGATCCCATGCATGATCATCACAATATTCGCCCTCGAATCAATCATATGGGTTACACCCGCAACTATTGATTATTACATGGAAAAAAATTATGAAGTATTGTAGTTCATGATTAAAAAAAAGAGTATCAGAATTGTTTTGTAGGTGAAAAATGTGGCTTTGATGATGAAAATATATGTGGCAGGGAAGCAGCTACTAGCTGGTTTTTGTGGGAGGAACGCTAGCTCTCTGAGCTATGCTGTTCTGCTGGTTCAAAGGATGCTTCATTCCCTTCCTCACTCTTTTTTTTCTCTTGTACTAAATAAATTAGGCACTTAACACAAAAAATAGAGAACTAGAAATTATGGTCCTATAGATCGGATAGTTAGGATTATGGTACGGAGCTGGTTTGTTAGGTACACCCTATCTATGTGAGGTAGTATAAAATGAATAGGTTGGATGAGTCAAACTACTATTGGAGATGGTGTATTTTAAGCTCTAGCTCAGTTTGAGCTAAAGCTCAGAAACCACGCCCTCTATCGACATTCATCTCCGCATTTTAAAGTTCTCTTGTTGGGTGTTTACAGCTTCTTGGCAATCACAGTGAGAGAAGTTGAAAGTAGAGGGGCGTCAGTATCAATATCAATAATCAAGTTTTAGGACATGGGACTAGGTGGAACCTATCCTGGTGTGAGACAGATTTAAGAAGAAAAAAATTAAATTTTCTCTCTCTCATTCCTCTGAGATAGGGAGAGAAAAACGCAAAGCATTTCACCTAAAAAAATTAAATTGAGGTAAGGAAGATTAAGCTGTCACCCATTTGAAGATAATAGATTAATAGCATTTCAGTGTAAGATTCTAACATGAAAATGACCGTTTGAAATAAACATTTCAATAACCATCAACTATTCTTGACCTTCTCTTGAACTAAACCTGACTTATCAAGCGAAAACCCTGGTAATGAGCCTTCCCGTTTAGCCTGGTTATCAAATGCAGAAATGCTAGCTTGTATCATATCATCCACCTTTCCATGACTGTAAGTTGAAACATCATGCTTCTCTTCTCCCTGATCGATAGATTTGTTAACATCTAGAGCATTGAAACCCGCACCTAAACTCATCAAATCCTTCAAGGGGTCAGCAAAAATCTGCGACTTTGATGTACATTGGTTACTTGTAGAATCCAAATCAAGTAAAGAAATGGGTTCCCTCTTCAAACAATGGTAAATGGGTTCCCTCCTCAAACTATGGTTTTCTGGTCTATGAACTCTGAACATAAGGGAGAGATTGGATAGACTCAAGCAGACCAGCCTCCCCATGAGCATATAAGGAGTTGAGATAGCAATTGCGCTTTTGATGTCGGAGCAGATTGTCAGTAGTCGTTTCCCCAGAATGATTTGGCAATGCTTCCATATCTTGTCGAAAGAGTGTCTGTCCAAGGTGTCCTGTCTACAAAATTTGGTCAGAAAAGGAGTAAATTTTTTAGATTTTATCATATAATATCAGATAGAATAAGAGTACTTACATGAGATACGAGAAATGGACGAGCTACAAACCCAGCAAGTAAGCCAATGAGCAAATATAGGACTCCTATCACAGAAACCATGGGCATTCCTAGCTCTGAAAAATAAATAATATGCAAATAACATGTATTCATGAGTACAGTTCACAAAAATGAGATTAATAAAGATGGGGATTTGAGCACTCTTTTCTCTCTCTAAAACCAAGTGTGTACTTAACCATGCAAGCAATTAAGTGCTTGTAATGGAATCGGGCATGACTTTACGTAATTGCAACTAAATCCATATGAGGCAGAGCAAAAACATACAAAGGAGGATAACTTTATTTTTCAAGCTTGAGAAATCAGCCAATATCCTCAGTGTTCAAGTGGTAGAGGAATGCCCTCTTCATGACAGAAGTCACAGGCTTTTGCCTGGTTTCAATCTACCTGAACCGACTGATGTACCAAAAAGTTTGAGAAATCATAACCACCACTAATCAAAATTATAACCACTCAATATCTTTCCATCATTGTAAACACCTTCATTAAAATAGACTTTGGTGAGGCACATAAAATATTAGATCAATTTCACCACTCAGCTGAAGAAAATAAAGCTCTGAAAACAAGAAAGAGCAGATGTTTCATCAAGAATGATAGCAGCATTTCAAAGATGATGATCCATTATCATTTATGATGATTTTTAGTAATTTTTATCTAATTGTCGGATAAAGCTTTAAGTAGGTTTTAGTGGCCATGTGAAAAGAAAAAAAACAAATAGTATTTTTAGGTCATAACCTGGATTCTTTCCACTTTGGAAAGTTCTCTATTTGAAAAAGCAACATATTTGGGACGAGATAGTAACACGTAAAAGGGAAGGGTCCTAATTGAGCTTATTAAGTAGAAAGCCTACTTTTAGAAGTTTTATATTTTTAAAAGTTAGTGTTAGAGGTTTTCTTGGACAGCAACATGTAAACAACTAATATTTATATCTTGGGCTGCTAGAAATAGAAATTAAGATTTGTTTAGGTTGATCTAAGGGCTGAAATTGATCCTATACCAGCGGTTAGGATTAACCTAGGATTTTAAGGTGTTTTTGAGAAGGACTTTTAAGGGGTGGTGATTAATAGTTAAGAGTTTTCATTATTAGGTTTTGGATTTACACTACTTTGATCATGTTTTGCTCAGATCTTCATTTTTCTAAATATAACGATTAAATTTTAAAAAAAAATAGCCAACATAACATAGGGGGGCATAAGGTTGCCCCTCAAAAAACAACTCTCTGGCTCTCTGCGCACTCCCAATTTGGCCAAGCCATCTGCTAAATCATTAACGCTTCTAGGGATACAAAAAAAGAAGTAATGGAGATATATCTAACTTCTTCAATGTGTTTCGCTAGCCTCCAAGGCCCCGTGCTGTTCCTGTTTGCCAAAGAAATGGGCATTGGATGAATCTCCTTCAACGATAAGAAACCCTAGCATTTCCTAGGTGAAAATCTTTTAACCCAAGACAAGCAATCTAATCTGTGATTCATCCGAATCCGTTCTCCCTATCAGACCCAAAAAGGATCACAGCACGTTACCTTGATAGCCTCCAAAAATTCCCCAATTTTTCTTCTGAAATTTGGGTGTTTGGTTAAGTGATTAGAAAACTGTAGGCGCCCAACTTGTGTTCGCTACAATAGCCCAACTCTGAGACTGAAAAAAAAAAACCCTCCTGCTTTTTTCAAATTTGAGGTGATGGGTTCTTTTTGTTTATTTTTCTCAGAGCCAAAGTAATTTAAGTCATCTATGACTCTTCTTCAATTTTTCTGCAAAATCAAATTATTTGTTTTTGAAATATACGTGCCATAGAAGATAAGCATGACATCAGAGAACAAGATGAGATATAGAATCAATTCCAGCCATCCTCCCACCTTTTATGAGCTCTCATTCTCCCATCTTCAACACCATTATGTTGAAATCCACTCCGACCACTGTAAAGAGAAAGGGGGACAAAGGGTCTCCTTGCCTCAAACCCACTGAGCTCTCAAAGAACACTTTAGGATACCTATTCATAATAATGGAAAAAGAGGAGGAAGAAATACACCCATGACCTCCTTTACGATAAAAAAAACCCATCCTTCGAAGCAAAAAAATCTTCGAACTCCCATTCGACATGGGCGTAAGCCTTCTCCATATTGATCTTACAAACCACACATTTCTTCCCTTTTCTACATAAACCAATATACTCATTAGCAATCAAAACACCGTCTAAGATTTGTCTTCCTTCAACAAATGCACCCTGAAATGAAAAAATAACCCTCACATTACCTTCTTAGACCTTCCAGCCAAGGCTTTACACTTTTACCAATAATTTTATACAAACTGCTTACCATGCTATAGCTCCAATTTCTTTCTCCCCTCTTCTTATAATACCTTCTTTTTTGGTATCTATGCTTTCTGGATCTTTGTTTTGCTCAACCTTCTTCCCCGTGTGTTTGCTTCAAGGGATTATCCTCCCCTGTTCTTATGCTACAAGCGCCTTGCACACCTCCTTTTGAGTCTGGCCCTCTAAATGCAACCGCACCAATGATAAAACTTTCACCAATGAAAATTCAGGAAGCCACATTCCCGCATTCCCAATCACTAGTTCTTCTCTCGCTAGCTCTATTCTCGTCATCTTCGCTCTTGCCTGCTCTCACCAACTAAAATGCACACGCACTCCATTAGAGTTTTTTGAGAAATTGTTCTGCTCAAATATATTGTCATTTGATCTCTCTAGCATTGTTTGTGAAGATCAATTGGATTGTTTGTGCAATTATTCAATACTCTAGCTAGTTTTTACTTTTTCTTAGATTCCTAGTAGTTTAATGGCATCAATTGTCAGAGAGCGGTGCATGTTTTTCCTTCTACTATTTTGATATTTGCACACAATTAAATTACGAACACATTATGATGAAAGATTTATAATAAGTTGCAAATGTGAGTGTGCTATAGCTTTAAATCTTATCAGTGAAACCCGGGACTGACTAGCTAGCATCAGCAAAACATTAGGATGTTCATAGGGCCATTGCAAAACCAAAAATTGTGATTTGATGAACATTCTTCTTTCTTAGTCAATTTCAACAAATCATTATTATGGTTTTAGAAACAACACTCCTTGATCAGTGCCTTAAAGGGGTTTCCCTTGCTCAAACAATGAGCTAAATGGATATTTGTGGACACTTCACTCTTGTTGTTAGGTTGAGGACATTTGGAATGGGCAAATTTGCAAGTGATTAAATCCCAATTTGACAACAACAACAACAACTAGGGCAATCCAAAAGAAGATGAGATTGGGTGGATGTATTGTTTTTATTTTTATGTGGGATGGCTGGAATGGCAAACACTATCAGGATAGAGGTTTTGGTACAGGCGATAACAATCTTCATGTGGAAGTCGCGGGATGGACAATGGGTCAAACAAGATGCCATTAATCAGTGCAAACCAATGGCTAGCAAAATCCCCCTCGCCGTAATGCTTGGCACCCAAATTTCAGGACATTGAATAACTTCTCGTGCCAATTTTAAGGTCACAATCAACATATTAATAGAGAGGGAAATTCAGAGGACAAACTTGCAAAGTTTACAGAGTGAGGGACCATATACAAACTTTGTAATGTTGGTTATTGAGGACTCGTTAGAGATATTTCTTTTACTTCTTCCTTACCTATTAAAAATTGTCTCCCAACTAATAAAAGAAGAACAAGTTCTATGAATAATTAAATTGATCCCATTAATCGATACAAGAATAACAAAAATCTCGAGTGATGCAACACATCAATAAATGCCATTTTCAAGGAAAATAGATGTGCAACATTTGCTAATTGTTGATAGAACATTTTAAGTCAAAATTATTCAAGAAACATGTGGTTGCTTACCTAATTGCGACTCATGTGCACAATCCTCTGGTTTCAGATTCATTTGGCGAACCATTCTATTACCTCGGTCGGAAATTAACAAGGCACATGTTTTAGGTACAAATACCAGATCAAAATCATCCGAGAAAGATGCGTTCTGAGCAGGCCCATCAATACGTCCTGGCTTCTTGGAGTAGCCTCCAGCAATTGTGGTCACACCTAGATGCCATCAAGGAAAAGAAGAAATTGGTGCTTAAACCGAATCTCAACCAAATAAAGTGGTATAATCTCAACAGTAAAAAGACAGCTATTGTTTCTCAACCAAATAAAATCCCTCTCCATCTCCATATCTCACTTGTGGAAGGAACATGATTTTGGACCTCTTTCTTTAATGGAAAACACTTCCAAAACGGGATTTCGTTTGGAAAATAAAGACGAAAGTGGAATTGACCTACAATTTGATCAATTCTACAGCTTTTTTTGCATTTTGTGGGGATGCACGCTCACTTCCTTGTCTTTTGCGCATGTGTCATAACATGGGATTTCATCATTATCTTCCAAACGAAATCCTGTTTTGCTAGCAGCCCTCTTCTTTAATTTCTGGTTTGTATCCATGATTGTTTGTGCAGTGAACTCATAAATTTAAGCTATCACTTCTTAGTCTCTATTTTACCTCCTAAAAAAATTTATTCACACAACTTTTTTATTAATCATGGGTGCTTGCTTTCTTGTTTTTCGAAAAGCAAACAAGATAAAAGAAACATCTTCAGGTTAGCTATTGCAAGATAAAACAAACTGAAAACAGAGGAGCTTAGGTGTGAAGCCAATCAAAATTCTGTGCCTGAGCAAGTAGCGGCCCAACTTATCACCATCACTTGACGAGCGCATGCCCCTAACAACCGTTGTATGTTTTTACACGGATCATTCCCCTCGAGAAGAGTGTGTGTGTGTGTGTGTGTGTGTTTAGGAAGGGCGAGGGGGGTTGTTTGCTAGGGACCATCCCAGAAGGCATTTCACGGAACGGTTGTTGCATTAGAGTGAAGCCACGTAGGCTTAGATTTTGTCTTATTCATTAAAACATCATCTATATAAACAATAAAAAAATTTAGATGGTGCATTTTTTAAGTTGAAGCTCTGATAAGCTACAACTTAAAGAGGAGGACATGCCGCCTTGCCTCTAAACCCCATACTAACTACTAAAGAAACCACACCGCAGTAGGGATTTGCTAGGGACCATCACAGAAGGCATTTCGTGGAAACGACTGTTGCGTGAGAGTGCAGCCACATATGCTCAGATTTTGTCTTATTCCTTTAATTCATATGAAATGGCTGCACTCATGCAAAATCCGTTCCACGAAATGCCTTCTGCAATGGTCCCTAGCAAATCCCATAAACAGAGACCGTTACCAAAACTCTACTAACTATACAACAATGAAACATTCATCCATGGCAAATAAAAACAAAAGAGAGGAACAAGAAAGAGATAGACCTGAACCACTGATCTTCCTAATAGCACGATTATTCTTATCCGCAACATAAATCGTCCCCTTCGAATCCACAGCAAAGCTCCGCGGCCGATCGAACAGTGCACTCAACCGATCCCCGTCAGAAAATCCGGCAACATGGCCGGAAAATCGACTAATCTCACTATCTGCAGAAACCCTAAAAAACCCTAAAAACCCTAAACAAAACCAAAGTAAATAATAAAAGAACATAAAAAGCTGTCTTTTCTATCTTTTTTTTGTTTTTCTTTCATACCTTGAGAGATTGGAAATCCAACGGTGTAGAAAGCGCTATTAACAGAATCGAGAAGTATAAGATCTAGGGTTTGAGATTGAGAGAGAATTGAGAAAGGGTGTATATGATGCCCTAGCTTATCGCCTTCGAGTACGGTCTTTATAGTATATCCGTGTTCTAATATGAGCTCTGAATAAGCTGAAATTTTTTTAAGAAAAGGAGAATTGAAACTTGATTAAATTTCAGAGAGTAAATGGAAATTTCAGAAATGATTCTACTACTTCTTCTTTTTTAATCACTAACCTGGTTTTGGAGCCAAGTTGAGGAGGAGGAGGTGGAGGAGAAGAACGAGGATAGCGGAACGGGGAAACTCCATGTTTGTAGATAGAATAGAACTCACCTCTCGAAGTTCAGCAAAGAGGAGTATAGTCTTCATTTATTAGCTTGGTCGTGAAGCAAATTTGGGTTTTGTTTGATATGGACACCCTTTCTTTCTTGTCTTCTGTTT
The DNA here is from genome assembly GCF_043159265.1 of Tasmannia lanceolata. Lineage (NCBI taxonomy): Eukaryota > Viridiplantae > Streptophyta > Magnoliopsida > Canellales > Winteraceae > Tasmannia > Tasmannia lanceolata. The sequence goes on from NW_027518700.1 coordinate 2,842,748, forward strand.
GGATTGTAGAAATTTTCTTCAAAAGGTTTGGAAAAGAATAACTTTTCCAGAATTTTTCCTGTCTTCCACTGGACAATCTGCTTTTTCTAAATGAACTATAACCATATAATTTCTCTCTAAATCACCGTAATGGAAAAAAAATCTGAGAAATAAATTTTCACAAGAAATATTTTCCCGGCAATCCAAACGGGGCTAAGGTATGGGTGCAAGTCGTGTTGATTTTGGGTTTCGGGTTGAGCTTTTACCTTAAAATGGGGTGCGGGGTTCGGGTTGATTCTCAACGAAGCCTTTGTCTCAAACTAGTTGGGGTCGGGTAAATGAATCCTGTGAAAGGAATCTACCTGGCTCTAATCCTAGCACTAGTTGGGTTCTTCTACGTGGCTCATTTTCTTCCATTCCATCCTATGAATCCAAGGTCTTGTTCTCTGTTATGTTCTTAGCTATCAAGTCTTTCTTCACTGTTTCTACCCAAGTTGTTTTCGGTCTACCCCTACCTCTTTTTACTCCATCAATTTGGTACAAGTCGCCTCTTCTCACTGGACCATCCAAAGGCCTACGTTGGATATGTCCAAACCATCTTAAGCGGTGCTCTCTCATCTTCTCCTCAATTGGTGTCACACCCACCTTTTACAAATGTCTTCATTTTTAATTATATCTAATCTTGTGTGGCCACACATCCATCTAAACATTCGCATCTCCGCTACACTCATCTTATGCACATGTTATTTCTTGGTGGCCCAACATTCTGAGCTGTACAACTTGGCTTGCCTCACAGCTATCTTATAAAATTTTCCCTTCAACTTGGTAGGGATTTTATGGTCACACAGAACTCTTGAGGCAAGCTTACACTTCAACCAACCTGCTCGTATTCCAATTCGTTTTTATCAGAAGGTCAAACTAACCTAACCCAGGTTGCACCTCTAGCCTAAGGGCAATTGACATATTAGTCATTTAAAACCAGTGTTTTAACACAGCACAATTGATAAAAAAAATGACCTTTTTCCTGCTCCAGTCCAACCCGTTGGATATTGGTTCAACTTTAACCCAAGTTGAACTGTAATATTGTTAATAGATCACCTTTTGTTTTCGTTGAAAAAAAAAATAGAGAAAAAATGAAATGAAAAATGAAAAAGGAGGAGGACAATTGGTTGGTTATGAGTTGTCATATTACCTGTTTGGATGCATGTTTTGATTCAAACTACCGGAGACTACTTGCCATGTCTAGTTTGAATCAAAACACGCTTCCAAACAGGTAATGTGGCACTCCATGAAGACAAGGGAGAGACATGGTAAGTAGTCTCCGATAGTTTGAATCAAAACATGCATCCAAACAGGTAATGTGGCACTCCATGGAGACAAGGGAGAGACATGGTAAGTAGTCTCCGATAGTTTGAATCAAAACATGCATCCAAACAGGTAATGTGGCACTCCATGGAGACAAGGGAGAGACATGGTAAGTAGTCTCCGATAGTTTGAATCAAAACATGCATCCATGTCTCTCCCTTGGATTCCAGAAGGCCCAATTATCTCTCAAAAAGCAATTAACATGGAGCAAAATCATATCCCCCATGATGCAAGATCAGCTCAAGATTGAAGGAAGATGGAGTATTGCGTTTGATAATACTATCTTTGCTGAAGTCAAAAAGATTCTTTCTACAATCATTGTTATTCCAGGGCAACCAAATGATCCAATATGGAAGCCAACAACTGATGGAAGCTTCTCTCTGAAATCGGTCTGGGATCAACTCTGCACAAAGTATCCTCATGTACCTTGGTACAAATCGGTGTGGTACAAGGGTCATATTCCAAAACACAGCTTTGTTGAGTGGATGGCTATGAACCAAAAGCTCCCTACCCGAGATAAACTGAATAAAATGGGAAAAACCCGGGAGACGAACTGTCCTCTATACAATTCTGACAGGGAAAGCTGTGATCATTTATTCTTCAATTGTGCTTATTCGGCGTGGGTCTGGCACTCAATCCTCTAGCTATTTACTTATAGAAGGAAAGCAAAGAGGACTAGAGCTGAAGAAGAAGATTGGATGAGAAATCAATTCAAGGGAATGGGGCAAAGTGCTATAACAATCAGGGTGGCTTTCGGGGCCACAATATACTGCCTGTGGCAGGGACATAATGCGAGCTGGCTGCACGAAAAAACCAGAGTACAGGAGCGAATTGTCCTTACTTCAATTCTGAGCGTCATAAAAACCCAGACCTTATTTTGAATCTCGATGAAAAGCCGATGGCCAAGAAGAAACAAATCGCCATCAACTTGGCCTTCCTATCCACTACGAAGGGAGACAACCAAGACATTGTAGCTGGGTGAAACCAAGGCCGGACCATATCAAGGTTAACACTGATGCATCATTATCAATGGACAAGGCGAGTATTGGAGGACTTACGAGAGATAGTGAAGGAAGAGTTGAAGGAATTTTCTTCATTGACGCTCAACCAGCCCCAATCCATGAGCTGGAAATGGAGGCAATTCTTCATGGGATAAACCTAGCAGCGCGGAAAGTGTACAAGAGAATTTGGATTGAATCGGACTCCGAAGTTTAGCGTAAAGGTTCGTTCTGAATCGGGAATATAAGTGCCTGTGGAGAAAAAATGCCACCATGAAAAGCATTTCTGCAGTCCTAAACTCACTTGAAGAATGGAAAATTACTCATATATGGCGGGACGCTAACAATGCTGCTGATTTCCTCTCCAAACCTGATTGCTCCATCAAAGGAGAAGACATTGACTTACCAAATATCCCCCCTCAACTTGATGAGATTGTATTGAAAGACGCTAATGGCGCTCTGTACCAAAGATTGTAATGTTCTTTTTTTGTTTAATATATCTGGTAGGGTCCCTGCCTAACCCTAGTTTGCCCATCAGAAAAAAAAAAGTCACTCCCCTGTCCATGCGACACGACTTTTGTTCCCTACCAAACAACTTGAAAAAATGGGATATTTTGCATGTGAAGTCTTGAGTTTTAGCACTCTCTCTATTTGTAATGATACCCCTTCTGCCCTGTTATTTTGGCAGTGCGGATTCCGCACTGGGAAACTACTTTAGTTGACAAACAAACATTGCTTACCACTACTTTAATTGGAGACTACTTGGCTAGTATTACACTTGTTGATTACATTTCTAATTTCAATACCTACAAGGAAATTGGATGCAACCAACCATAGCCTAAGAAGATAAAATAAGAGAGGAAGACATTTTCTTAATAAGTTAGAATAAAATTAAAAACTTTAATATTAAACTAGATTCTTTATTAATCGATAAAATATCTTAATAAATATAGGCGTTTAACTCAATATTTTAACCTTTTCTAATTCCAAAGATAATGATTTATTAGGCAATTTGGACAGCAACCAAGTAGTAAATAAGGTCGTGTAAGTCACATTTTTGACATGGTCGTGTTTCTAAAATACTGAATTAAACACTTAGGGCCCGTTTGGATGCCTATAATACATGAGCTGCCGGATCTATTCAATTTGTATTCAAAACTCAATTCCAAATCCAAATACAAAATGGGAGGTATCCAAACGAGCCCTTACATCATCCTGTTTGGATTGCAAGAATTTTCTGGAAAAAAAAAGTCTAGAAAGGAAAATTATTTCTAAAAGTTTATGCATTTTACCCATGAAAAAATATAAGCTTCGAAACTACTCTATTCCATTTTTACTTAGAGTGAGCTAACAATATCCCTCTAAATTAACCATAATCGTTTCATACTTCATCTGTCTCTAAATTTTGGAAACAAAAAAGAGAAAAAAATTTGCTACTAATATTGAGCATGTTTTAATAATTGCAGGGTTCATTTAAAAGGGCTAATTAAAAACATTAAGCCGGAGCTAATTTGCATTCAAGAGACAAAGTTAGAGGTGATCGATAGGAATACTATGAAAAGTCTCGGGGGTAGATCGGATTTGGGATTCTCATTTGTTGGAGCTATTGGTGCCTCGGGGGAGGGGGCATCTTAATAGCTTGGGATGAATCTAGGTGGGTAATGGAGGAGGAATGGAAGAGTATATTTTCAATTTCTATTGTTCTTCGGAGGGTGGATGATGCATCTTTGTTGTTATTCTCTGGTGTTTATGGTCCTTCTTTATGGCTGACAAGAGATTGTTATGGGAGGAACTTAATAGTGCTAGGAGCAGATGGGCCTATGCATGGTGTATTGGAGGAGACTTCAATTAAATTAGGTATGTCTGTGAGAGAATTGGATGTCGGAGATCTAAACTAAACATAGTTGCCTTTGCAGACTTCATTTCAAATCATAATTTAATTGATTTGCCTTTGTCTGGTGCTAGGTTTACTTGGAATAGAGGAGATGGTCATAGTAGAATTGATCATTTTCTCATTTGTCCTGGATGGATGAACTTGGCTCCTGAAGTTTACCAAAAGGGTCTTATTCACTCGGTTCTGATCATTGTCCCCTTCTCTTGGATCCCAGATTGGAATCATGGGGACCCCCTCCTTTTAGGTTTGAAACTGTTCACTAGTAGCCAATGAGGCTATTGATTCATATATTAAGCTTGGCATGGGAGGAATATCTTGCAAGCTGGATATGGAAAAGGCTTATGATGGGGTGGAATGGGGGTTTGGTAGTAGATGGAGAGGCAGGGTGAGGGGTTGTATCTCGTCGGCTTGGTTCTCAGTTCTGATTAATGGGTCCCCAGAAGGATTCTTCAAATCATCCCATGGTCTTAGGTAGGGGGATCCATTATTCCCTTTTTTGTTCCTCTTGGTGGTCAAGACTCTTAGTAGGTTGATGTCCAAAGGGGTTGGGATGGGATTATTTAGTGGACTCAATATTGGAAAGGGAGAAGGTAGAGGTGTCTCATCTCCAATTTGCTGATGACACTCTTTTGTTTTGCGAGCCGGATAGGATTCAAGTGTTGAATTTGAAATCCACCCTGAGATGTTACGAGCTAATTACTGGACAGAGATCCAATTTCCACAAGTCTTGAATGCATGCTTTAAACATTCCCCGGGGTGATGCCATTGGGTTGGCAAAAATTATGGGATGTCAGTTGGATCATTTACCGTCTTCATATTTGGGTCTTCCATAACCTATTGTTGAAAGAATTGAAAGGAGGTTGGACACGTGGAAAAGGAATCTCGTTTCTAGAGGGGGAAGGCTTGTGTTGGTCAAGGCAGTGTTGGCCAGTATCCCCATTTATTTTCTGTCCTTGTTCAAGTGCCCAATTAGTGTAGCATTGGGGATTGAACAATTCAACGAAGATTTTTATGGGGAGGGAATGATGAGAAAAAAGGTATTCCATTAGTGAGTTGGAATAAAGTTTGCCTACCCATTAAAAAAGGTGGTTTGGGCATTAGGAGAATCAAAGAATTTAATCATGCACTGTTGGGAAAATGGTTGTGGAGGTTTGGCGAGGAACACTCTCAAATGTGGGTTAGAGTTATTGGTAGTAAATATGGTTAGTTGCCTAGGCTTGAGTTATGGGAATTAGGTGATTGCTTTAAGAAACAGGGTTTGACCATGTGGCGGGATATTTTGAAAATGGCTCATTCATTTAATTTGAACATTAGGTTTAGAGTCTATACCGGGGACAGGATAAAATTTTGGAATGATGTGTGGTGTGCGGAGAAGCCTCTTATGGAATTGTTCTCGGACCTTTATAGAGTTGCTTCCGATAAAGAGGGTTTAGTTGGGGACTGTCTTGACTTTATTGGGGGTGTATCAGTATAGACATCAGTATTCAAGAGGAATCTCTTTGATTGGGAGTTGTCGGCATCCCGTTTTTTTGAGCTTCTTGATGGGTGTTACATTAAGAGGAACAGTTTGGATAAAAGAATATGGACTGCAAAATCTTCGGGCATCTTTTTGTCAAATCTTTCTATTTTATCTTAATGCCTAATGGTGTATCATCCACCTCAACCAAGGTATGAAAATTTCACTGTTCTCTTAGAGTTTGTTTCTTCGGGTGGGCAGTATGTTGTGATCGGATTCATATGGTTAACTTTCTTCGAAAGCGTGGTATGTTGCTTATTGACCATTGCCCTCTATGCTTGGAAGATGGGGAATCTGTTGCTCATCTTTTCATGCATTGCTCATTCACCCGTCAGATATGAGCTTACATATTTCCGAGGTTTGGTATTGCTTTGGTGTTTCCATTATCTATTCCAAGCTTGCTGCAATAATGGGAATTAGTGCCATGGAGCAAGAAAGGAAAAACTTTGTGGAATATATGCTTGCTTGCGACATGGTGGGTGATTTGGAAAGAGAGAAATTCTAGAGTTTTTTAGGGGATTGCCAAATCGCCTCATTGGCTTTATATGAAAATTATTGCAGTATTGATATCTTGGGTGAAATGTCTTCCGTCCTTCTGCTTTTTATCGGCATTTGATCTATGGGAGGGTTGGAGGGTAGTTTGCTTCAGTAGGGAAAATAGGCTTCGGATTACTCAGCGTTGGGAGGCTCCACCTTATGGGAAGTGGAAATTGAATTTTGATGGTTCGAGTTTTGGAATTCCGGGTTCGGCTGGGGTTGGCGGGTTGTTCCGTGATGACCTTGGTTAGACCCGGCAAAATGTGACCCATACCTACGGGTACACTCGCCCCGTATCAAAATTTGTTGGTACGGGTAGCATTTTTTTAACCCGTCAAAAAATGACCGGCACCCGTGACCGGCGGGTGGGTCTGGGTCTGGCGCTAGTGCCCGCGGGTTACCCGCAATACTAGGGTTAGGTTTTTTTCACTAAACAAATTGACAAGTTATCGATTCATTTTGTTTTCTTCTATTTTCTCTCCTTCCACTCGAGTTGAGCATCCATGAAACCCTAGCCCAACCTCCCGAGATAGCATTCCCTCTCCGATCGCCGACCCCTTGGTACGGGTAGCATTTTTTTAACCCGTCAAAAAATGACCGGCACCCGTGACCGGCGGGTGGGTCTGGGTCGGACACTAGTGCCCGCGGGTTACCCACAATACTAGGGTTAGGTTTTTTTCACTAAACAAATTGACAAGTTATTGATTCATTTTGTTTTCATCTATTTTCTCTCCTTCCACTCGAGTTGAGCATCCATGAAACCCTAGCCCAACCTCCCGAGATAGCATTCCCTCTCCGATCGCCGACCACCACCTCTCCCACCCTCGCCACCACCATCAGCCACCTCTACTTCTATCATTTCCACCACCAACACCATCATCTTCTTCTACCCACCACCATCTTCAACCTAATTCCAGCAACAACCATGAGATCCAGCCATTAAACCTGCAAAATCTTACCTACCCATCACCTTCTCTGTTTTGCTGAACCAAAACCCATCTTTACAGACCCATTTCACCATCATCTTCTTCGATTCAAGCCTCTGGTACGTAAATCTCATTTCTGAAGCTAATTTCATCATTGTGGTACGATCTTGCTGTTGGAGTCTAGGTAATATTTACATTAATTTTCATTCATGGTGAAAAGACCGGCATATTTGTTATCTTGTTTTGGGTTATCCGCAGGTTTACCCAACCCGCGCGGGTTGGGTATGGGTACATAAAAAACCTACCCGTAGAATCGAGGGTATTTTTTACCCGTACCCCCGCGGGTCGTACCCTTACCTACGCGGGTTACCCGTTTGCCGGGTCTAACCTTGGTGTAGTTGTGTGGGCCTATTCTGGTCATTTGGAGAGATGTGATGCTTCGGAGGTAGAAGTGAAGGCTGTGTATCATGGTATCAAGAGATTAGATAGAGAGGGCGATTCACCATTGTGGAGGGCGATTCACTCATTGTGATTCGTTGGTTGAAAAAGGATGGTGTTGCCTCCTTGGAGATTTTTATCATTTTTTGATGAAATTGAGGATCTAATCTCGGGACCGGCTATTGTCTTCGATCACGTGGAGTGCTAATGGGGAGGTGGATGTGTTGGCTAGAAGTGGGGTTCTTCGTATGGAGTTGGAGTTGTTTGATTTTCTCCCTCCGCAGTTTATTTTGTATTTTTCTTTCTTGTTTCTCTCTTGTACATCTGGGTGTGGCCCATCTCGGTCATCCTTTCTTTTAATGATATCTCTTTGCCATTTCAGAATTTTTTTTTTTTTTTTGCAGAAACCTAGCTCGTCTCTCTCTCTCTCTCCTTCTTTTTTAAATTGGCTTATGATAGCTTTTTGGGAACTGTATTACTCAGACTGCTGTTTAAATAATAAAAGACGGATGAGTTAGTGCCAATTATCAAAACTAGTAGTGCCAATATCCGTTTCATTTTTTGTCAAAAATAATTTTCTATTGCAAGTCTGCAACCCAAAAAGAACAAAAACAGACAAAATAGATCTGCTCGCAAATTCCTCTCTTCTCAGTCTCTCCCTTTCGCACTAGAAAAAAGAGAGAGAGAGGATTATAAAAGAAAAAGAGAAAGGATCCCAAATTCTTGCTCAGATCCAAACCCTCGTTATTTTTCTCTCTCTTCTTCTCTCTCTCTCATCAGATCCATCAATTTTTTCTCACCGGATCTCGAGCTTCGTTTATTCCATTTTCTACGCATCTTGATCTTGCGATCTCTTCTTTCATTTCGCTTCTCTTTGGATCTGAACGGAGCGGGCGATTTCACGACGATTCACAACGGATCTAACCATGAATCCTTTCTCATCCGGTACTCGATTGAGGTACGTTTCGATTTTGCTTTTGATTACTCTTTTTTTTTTTCAATTATTTTCACCAGTAGAGATTTTGTTGAATATAATTTCCTTAGTTGAAATAGGAATGCGATTGATCGCATGATTCATCCGAATTCTCTTAAATAAAATGAATTTTGTTGAAAACACGATGCCCTTGAGAGAGTGTAGAGATTTTAGGGTAATTTGGGAATTACCAGTAATTCTAATCCGAGTTAGATTGGGATTATTAGTTTCCTCTCTATATAAGTGAGCTTAAGGCTCATTCTCTACGGACAATGAAGATAGGTCAATTTATGGTTTTGATAGGATCCTAACCATTTTCTCCTTAAAAAATCTAGATTGTGATCATATTCATGTACAAGGTTCTTGTTTGAAACCGACATCATTGTGCTTTTTTCAATATTCTCCATTCAAAAGGGCTATTGGTTACTTCTAAGAGGCAAAAAGTATTGCATTGCACCGTGTCCATAAAATTTATCAACAAATGTTGCTGTGTCCATCCAATATCAACCATAACCCCCATGAATTTCCACTAGAATTTGACCTCAATCGACTACTCCAATTATTGCAAGGTGTTCTTCAAAATCTTCTCCCTTAAGCCGTGATAAGAGAATGACCTGTACCTCGGTCCAATGGAAAACACTACATCAATCATTGGCTGCCAATATTGGAACTTGGCAGCATTGAAATACCAAAATTTGCAAACTGCCATGTCAACCCCATTGACCCATTTCTTAATCGCCAAACCATTTCTTATGCTTGGCTTCTAGGGGTTGTCCATGGAGCAAAAAATTGTTTCAACCCCTTTCTTATCCACTCACTTCCGACACTTCGTTTCTTTTACTTCTACCCATAGTAGCCGGAAACTCCTTGGGCAATTGGGATACTCATTTCCCCTAAAACGCGTTTCGTAAAGGTGGGAAACTTGTTTACCATAAAAGGTGGGAAACTAGTTTCCAAAATGCATGAGAAACAAATAAGAAATTCATATGAAATACTTGAGAAACGTATGGAAAACCTGTAGAAAAAGTATGTGAAACGTTGGAAATATGTGTGAAACTCATGAAAATTATTTAAAAAAAAGCACACAAAAAAATTGTGGAATATATATTAAAAAGGAAAACAATGGCATATACTGAAATAAAAACTAAAAGTAAGAAATATCCAAATAGAAATTTGAACTTAACAAAATTTAAATCCACAAAACCATATTTTTCATGTTTTCCTTGTGTTTCACATGCATTTTCATGAACTTTTCTCTATCGTTTCTGAAACATTTCTAGTGTGTTTCCGAAGGCGTTTCTCGTACGATTTTTTATTGTTTTCCCGTTTCTCATTTCCCATCTATTTTTTCTTGCGTTTCCCGTTTCCGTTTCCCGTTTCGCTTCCCGAATCCATTTCCTGCCCTGGCAACTATGCTTCTACCTGATCTAGATGTCCAGGGGGCTAATAATGGAATACCTTCTTCTTCTTCCTCCTCTTCCACTTCTCCATAGGCAAACATTGTGGATTTTCGATTTCTGTCATAACCCTACTTTTTCTTGTCTTTTTCTTGTAATCTCTCCAAATCCTTTCCATTACTATTTGACATTTGGTGGTTCCTACAAGTCATTACATCATTGTTTTTACTTCTCCCTGATCTAGATGTCTGGGGGCTAGTAATGGAATATCTTCTTCTTCCTCCTCTTCCTCTTCACCATAGGCAAACCATGTGGATTTTCGGTCTATGTCATAACCCTACCTTTTCTTGTCCTTTCTTTTAATCTCTCCAAATCCTTTCCATTTAATATTTGGTGGTTCCTACAAGTCATTACATCCTTACCAACTCCCATTAGATGTCCTTTTAATCGGGCAGTGTCTCTAGTGGGTATTACTTTTTGCACTAACTACAAATTTTACATTTACCCGACAACAATGTAGCATTGCCCATGCCAGATCATCTTATCTACCGTTATTGGAACAAATGGGCAATGCCTCACTAGATGGTACCAAACCCATTTTGCGATATTATGTAAGAAAAATAGGGAATATGCAGTGGAAACTGAAAATATTGTAACATATTTAAAAAAATATGGTAACTCCTCCAAATTAAACCATGGGTGAAGGGAATTAGGTCGCCCATAGGTGTAAAATGCAGTGATAGAAACAATCTTGGGAGGGATTGCACGGAAATCTGACCAGAAATGGTCATCTTCACCCCCTGGATGAAACTTAGAAAAGCCCAAATCTAAGCGAAATAGGGGTTTTTGATGTGTTTTGACCTTCCCATTCATTGGGAGAAATAAATTACCCTGAAGGTCTCTCAACAATGTTAAAATTAGGTTTAAGGGGCAAACATTGAAAAAATACCTTCAACGTCCGATCTTTCGGAAGGTTCCTTTCGATTTTGTGTTCCAGATTCCATTTCTTAGGGAATTTTTCAAAAATCCCGTCCCGAACAGAACAGAGTTAAGAATGCAGGTAAGGTATTTTGATTCACTTGCCACATATGGATTTGGCAGGGTTTCCTATAGGTTTTATGTGATACTGCTTGGCCTCATGCATTGACTCTCTTTTGCCTCCCGTTTCTTCCAAGGCCAACATATTGAGTGTACACCCTTGCCTTAATCACGGGAACCTGCTGGTTTCTAGGTGACTCCCTCTTCTAGGTTTAGTTTGTTGACTCCCTCTTCTAGGTTTAGTTTGTTGCTTTTGTATTGTCTAGGGGATTGCCCCCCAACAAATGGGCGCCGGGCCTTCTTAGTCTATCAAAAGGGTCAAACCCTTAGTTCTCCTTTGCCTTCTATTTCCTACCTTCCAATTTTGCTTCAGGCATGCTTTGTTTGCATGTGTTGGAGCCATAATTTTAAAATCCCTTGTGTCATCGTGGACTCCCCTGAGTCGAATCCCTTTTACCTTGGCCGCGTTTCACGTTTTGCCCTATGGAGTCAATAAAAACTCCTTTGACTCTCCCGAATCATGACCGCGTCAACCGAGTACTCGGCCGCGTCGTGCCGAGTCGACTAGGATTTTCTTCAGCCGCGTCCCGTGCATCCGCATTTTTAAACACCGGTTGGAGCCACTTAGTGACTATAGGTTCAATACCTCAACTTGGCACCGACACGTTATTCTCTTTTGAAAATCCCAATTGTTAAACCCCACTCTTCCTGCAAGCAAACGGCCCGCTGTTAGAGTCTTATGGAGTCACAACGACATCATGTTTGTCCCTTGAAAAGCCTTTGCCCACCATTTCTTTGAACTCTCCTTCTAAGATTGTGGAATGTTCTCCCAACATTGGGCGTTTGGTTGGAGGTGCAATATTTGCAGGACTCGAGTGTCTAGATATCGTAACAACTAATGAGGTCTGTTTGTTGGCCTACGCCTCTCATCACTTCCATGAGAGGATGAGAGGTAAACGTATAAGTAAAAGTTACTTCATCACTGTGGACCACGTATGTACTTGCAAATATCACCATGGCCCATTCCATGGAAACCACATGGGACTAGATTGTCCAGTTTTGTTGACTTTACGGTCATTGGACATCAGGGGCTGATAACCTAAATTGCATTCTTGCACCACAACGACAATAATGAGATAATATATTGAAGCTGATGCCTAAAACCCGAAATTCTCACGGAGAGTGAACTTTCTGCAGTGATTTTGTTGAAGGACAAAATATGCAGTAGACAATGAAAAAAATTGTCTTTGTTCTACTGATCTACACACGCAGAAGTTATTTCATTTAAGAAACCATCAATATCGACTTTTCATGTGTCTTCATTGGGAAGAGCTTATTGAGATCCTACCAAAAATAAGAAACCTTCCCTAAAAGAGAATGATGACAATGAAATAAAGGTTTAACCTTTCTTATTGTCTCACAATCAATCAGTTTGAAGGACAATTTTCTTTCCGTGATTCTTCTATGAAATGCTATACTACTTTGGCTTCTAATGCAAGTGAAGACAATCAAAGCATGCGTGCCATAAATACTTATAGGTTCCGCTTTACTGTTGGCAGCTAGTTGTCCTAAAATTTTCAACTGAACTTTTGTAATCATTCAAGTAAGATATGCTTACTGTTTTTTTTTTTTGAATGGTATGATATATGCTTACTGTTTAATTGCAGGGATATGATTCGGGCTATACGTGCTTGCAAAACTGCAGCCGAGGAACGTGCTGTTGTAAGAAAAGAGTGTGCTTCTATACGTGCTTCTGTCAGTGACAATGACCAAGACTATAGGCATCGTAACCTAGCAAAACTCATGTTCATTCACATGCTCGGTTATCCCACGCATTTTGGTCAAATGGAATGCCTAAAGTTGATTGCGTCTGCTGGCTTTCCTGAAAAGCGAATAGGATATCTTGGCCTCATGCTGCTTCTTGATGAAAGACAAGAAGTTCTTATGCTGGTTACAAACTCTTTAAAACAGTATCCACGGACTTTTACGTGAATATTCTTACTAGTCTTCACCTAATATCTGCTATATTTTCAAAATATTGTTTTTTTTTTTTTCAAAATATCGATTTTTATCACGTCATTTTGATAAAACGACAAAATCCTGAAATAATCCTGAAATTTTAACAATATAGCGATATTTCCATTTTTATCATAAATATCGTGATAATATCCCGATATTATCCCGATATTTTTATTTTATATTTTTCTTAAAATTTTATATATTTATATATTTTTAAATATTTTTATTTTTATCATTTTTCCCGATATAAACCTGAAAAAATTAATATATCCCAGGATTTTCCCTTGCCGAGAAATTCCCGAGAATGATATTTGTGACATTGGTCTTCACCCAATTTTCTATCCATTATATATGCATTTTTTGAACGGTTATCCATTATATATACATTGCTAGACTGTTTTTTGATAACTTTTAAAACTTAAATTATCTTAGCTATGTATTATGGCAGGAATCCCTTAACATGTGTATAGAGATCTCAATCTCATAAATCAGTATATTGTGGGGCTTGCTCTCTGTGCATTAGGAAATATTTGTTCAGCAGAAATGGCACGTGATCTTGCACCAGAAGTGGAAAAACTGCTTCAGAGTAGAGACCAGAACATACGGAAAAAGGTTATTTCTTCCTCAGGTTATATCATTTCCTTCGATTTAGGAGTTCAAGCCATCCTGAAATTATTTTTTGTGTCTGTTAGGACTGCAATAAAATGGAGTAGTCATTTTTATAATTAGCAGATTATCTTTGTTGAAATGTAGTCACCTATTTAGATTCATCACATCATTGCTTGTTGAATTGGGAGTTTAACCTCATTTTCTTCCCTGCGTTCTTAGATTATAATGCATTCCCCCTTTACCAATAAATTTTTCGTAAATTGCCCGTTGATGCTACTTTTTATTTTTCCTAAAAGCTAAGTGCTTTTGTGGTTGAATATTTGTTCTTCACATAATCTGATTCTTCTTCGTGGAGTTCTTAATCAGGATCAGCTTAACGGATAGTATGCGAGGCTGTACTTTCGGTATATGTATAATCATGTGATATGACAGTTGTCAATCTAGAGTCTTTAGGTTGTAAATACTTTAGAACTTAGAATTATGTATGATGTGTGATAATTGTTGGCTTTATTTTTTTATGAACCAAAATTGTGATTTTCTTGTTCTTTAATTAGTTATGCTATAAAAAGTACCTTCTTTATTCTTAAAAATTACTCTGTTTAAGTATGTGGCTGGTGACACTATTTTGTATACAAGGTTTCAGGTTTCGGTATGTGTTTTGTTCGTGATGGAAATAGAAACATGTTGGTTTCAGATGGAAATTTCGGTGAAAATCCTGTACAATTATGGAAACGTACAAAACATATGCAAATGCACATTCGAGATGAAACATCAGCAAATTCCAGAATAAGGACAAATATAGAAAAACCATAATATAAGCAAAAAAAGTACCGATAATGGTTTAATAACATTGAACACTCAGTAATTTAGTGCGTACCACATTTCAAATGTAATTCATATAAATATTTGAGGAATGATAAATTGGAGGCAGCACTTTCAGGAGTCCAACCACGAGGGTGCCTTACGGATCCACGTCATTTATGGCAACCAAAACAACCTATTTCGCTGGTTCCTATTTTTTAATTTTATATTTATGGTGGGAAAGTTGCCTTATTTCCCACCATGCTGGTGGGAAGGCAGAATCCAAAACGAGAATTTTTTTTTTTTTTTTTAAAGAAAACCTGGAGTATAAAAGTTCCTTTCACCTACGGCAAGACATGTGGGAGGCTCTTGGGTGTGTTGGCTGCCCAAGAGAGGCTAGAGAAAGAGAGAGAAAAGGGAAAAAGAAAAGGGAGGAGAGAAAGAGAGAGAGAGAGAGAAAGAGAGAAGGAGAAAGTGGGTTTCTTCTTGGGATCCTCTTGGATTTCTTCTTGGGATCCTCTTGGATTTCTTCTTGGGGTTATTCTCTTGGGTTTTCTCTTGGGTTACTCTCTTGTACGGTCTTGGGTTGAGAAGCAAGGAAAGGGTTGCGGGTTGTGGATTTTGTGATTAATCCATTGTAATCCTTGTATATTGTTTTTTCTTATAGTGGAAGATCGTGTTTCTCGCCCATGGAGTAGGCTTGGCCGAACCACGTAAAATCTTGGTGTTCATCTTATGGTTGGTTTGTTTATTTTACTTTTCCGTTTAATTTGTGCATGATCAGATTGTTTTGCCCGGCAGATTTTCACAACAATTGGTATCAGAGCTGTGGTTGGAGCAATTTTGAGGTCGGGTGGAGTGATCATGGGTGTTGTGGTTGGATCATGGCTAGAGTGATCTTTGGGAGTAGGAAGATTGCCTAAGAAAAATTCTCGTTTGAGGTGGAGTGCTACACTGTGAAGTGCGGAGTAGTCTGAGATGGTGGTAAAATCAAGTTCTACTCAATTCAATATCGACAGATTTGACGGAAAGGGCAGTTTCACTCTATGGCAGATGAGGGTGAAGGACATTTTAGTTCAATAGGGATTAGCTAAGGTGTTGAAGGGAGATGATGGAAAGCCGGAGAAGATGATAGATGCCGAGTGGGAAGACATTGAGTCCAAGGTGGTCAGCACGATTCGACTATGTCTGGCAGATATCGTTATGTTTAATGTTATGGAAGAAGAAGATGCGCCTAAATTATGGGAGAAGTTGGAAAAGATTTACATGTCAAAAAGCTTGGCCAACCGGTTGTATCTGAAGCGGCAATTATACGGGTTGAAGATGCAAGAAGGCGGGAATCTTTTGGAACACATCAAGGTGTTCAATGGGCTTGTGGATTAGCTCCACAAGGTTGACGAAAAGTTGAAGGAAGATGACAAGGCCCTTTTGCTTCTTACTTCGCTTCCTGATTCGTATGACGACAACTTGGTGATGACTTTATTGCCTGGTAAGGATACGATAAAATTGGAGGAAGTCACGGCGTCGCTCTTATCGAATGAGATGCGGAAGAAACCTGTTCTTGGTGGAAGTGAAGAGCATGGGTTGGTTGTTCGTGGTGGGAATCAAAGAGGAAGGTCATCTGACAGGGGATTAGAAAAGGCAGGTCAAGATCTAAGGTCGGCGGAAAGGGCGTGCAATGTTACCGCTGCAAGGAATATGGCCATATCAAGCAGGATTGTCCGAAGAGAGCTGACTAGGCGGACAATGGTGCTATGAATACGGCGGTGACAGTAACAGATGAGCAGGGTGAAGAGTTTGGAAACGTTCTCACACTTTTCATGATGAGTGAATTTTAGATCTAGGGTGCTCTGTTCATGTATGCTCTAGGAGTAAATATTTTGATACGTTCCAAGAGACAAGGGCGGATGTAGTGTCCTTGGGTGACGGGTCTACTTGTGACCTTACCGGAGTTGGGACGGTGAAGATCAAGATGTTCGATGGAGTGGTCCGTACTTTGGGTAGTGTTGCGTATGTCCCAAATATGCGAAGGAATCTAGTATCGCTTGGCCGGTTGGACTCTAGGGGTTGCAGGTATTCAGCTGCAGGTGGAGCTATGAGAATCAGCTGCTGTATGGTTTTGATGGAAGAAGAGAAGTGTGGCGGATTATATCATCTGGTCGGGGACACAGTGACTAGTGTTCCTAAGATATCGATGGGTAGTTGGAAACATGAAAATTGTGTGCGCACATGTAGGGTCTCTTTCGCAGTTGGTGCAGAGACAGGTTTCCAGGTTGCAGACGATGGTGAGAGGATGACAGTACCTACGTTAGGGTGGATGGATCGAGATCCCTCTCCCAGGTTGACTGTGTGAGTCAACGGGTTGTCAGCTACACATGTGCATTGGTCGTGTCGATCGAATCGGGAGGAGTTAGAACCAGGATGATTCGAGGGTGTGTAGCTGGTACTTCAAAAGGCCAATGGTGGTTTGCGGCGATAGCGGATCGGTGGCGACATCAACGGAAAATGTTCATGTGGCTGGGAAATAAGCCAAGGTGGAGATTGTTGGGAAAGTTGCCTTATTTCCCACCATGCCGGTGGGAAGGCAGAATCCAAAACGAGGAAGTTTTTTTTTACTATTTTTTTCTTTTTTTGGTGTTTGTTAGAAAACCTAGAGTATAAAAGTTCCTTTCACCTACGGCAAGACGTGTGGGAGTCTCTTGGGTCAGGTGTGTCGGCTGCCCAAGAGAGGCTAGAGAGAGAGAGAGAAAAGGAGAAAAAGAAAAGAAAGGAGAGAAAGAAGGAAGGAGACAGTAGGTTTCTTCTTGGGATCCTCTTGGATTTCTTATTGGGGTTATTCTCTTGTGTTTCTTCTTTGGGTTTTCTCTTGGGTTACTCTCTTGTACGGTCTTGGGTTGAGAAGCAAGCAAAGGGTTGTGGGTTTTGTGATTAATCTTTTGTAATCCTTGTATATTGTTTTTTCTCATAGTGGAAGATCATGTTTCTCGCCCGTGGAGTAGGCTTGGCCGAACCACGTAAAATCTTGGTCTTCATCTTGTGGCTTGTTTGTTTATTTTACTTTTCAGTTTAATTTGTGCACGATCGGATTGTTTTGCCCGGTGGATTTTCTCAACAATTTGGTTTGTAAATTTGAATAAAAACCACAATAAATGAGTGCTTTCATTCCCGTGACAGCTAGCTTTTCTTGTTTCTGTTCGTTCTTCCCTTCCCGTATACATAGCCATCTTTTCCTGCATTCCTAGCCTTATGTTCTGCAATGATTTTTCCGGGGAATATGAAAAATTCAAGTAACCTCCTTCTGCATAGTAAAATGACTATGATGAAGAGGAAGATGATGAAAAGCAGCCCGATCCTAACAGAAAGAAGCTTCTATCCATCATAGGATATGTCCTTGTCTTTAATGGCTCAATTTTTATCGGCTGATATAACCAATAAAACTGTGACTTAATATTGTATATAATTATCAAATCATAAACGTCAACTGTCAAAATTTCCCGAGGTTATAATACCTTCGAACAGTCTCTTGCAATCAATACACTCATATTTTCCATTATTATTTTATTGCACAGGCATATTTGGAGGATGATGTGTTAAACAGCAATTGTTGCTTTCAAGATAATCTTGATGGCTATTTTAAAATTTGTGATACAATAGTTTCCAATGGTTAAATTTCAGAATATGGCCAATTTCAATTTCTTGACAAAACAAATAAAAATAAACAAAGTGATTGTTTCTTTTGGCTCGTCAAATCATATTGGCTGAAGCAGCTCTAATATTCCTTCATCCTCACCAGTGACAGGCTTGTTTGCATGTTCACCAACCCCTATACTTTGGATTTCATGGTGAAACACAAACTTTGGAACTTCATGGTCCAAATTTTGCTGTCTGTCACAATTGAGTTGAGGATTATTTCTGTTGAGCGCTCAGGGATGTGGACGCACGTAGTGCTTTGTTCTGAGGCTCTTGTTCCTTATGAGGGGTTGACACTTTTCTCTGCATTCCATTGTGCTGTCCACCATATGGAGTTTTGGTTTCTGGTTGACGATAATATTGTGGATTTGCAATCAAAATTCTAATGAGGATATCATAGCAGATGTACTTTGTGATCCCCAACCTTTCCTTGTGAAGTAAAGCGATAAAGAGTTAAAAGATCATTGGGACTAGAGAGTTGAATGGATCAAGAAAATGAAGTGGATCTAGAGTAGAGAATTTATCCTCCTGCAATTATGAGAAAATGAGCATTCCTGGAAGATGCTAACAGTGGACTTTGGTAAGCCTATTCTTAAGTTCGACTTCATTCTGCTGCTTTGCCAAACAAGGCGTTGTACTGGTCTGGACTGCATACATGAGTTTGCTTTTGTCTATCATTTCATCTGTAGTTTTGCCGTTGGGGGCTTTACCTAGATAGATCTGTGAAATTGAAGTTCCTCTATTTTTCCTCTCTGAGTGGTGGACATTGTTCTTGCTAGTTTTTTGGACCTTCTGCATTTGCCTTTTACTATATTCACTTGTAATAGTCACATTTAACTTGATAGAAAATACACTTGGAATTTGAATAGTATGTCAGAACCTTTTAGTTAGAAAAAGAATTTAATAACCCGTAGATTATCACTTAAATAGTTTCAATAGGAATCTTGGTATGATTTTTTTCTATTCTTTTTTTTTTTGAGACGGTAAAAATAGGAATCTTGGTATGATTTTTTCTATGCTTTTATATCATTCCATTTGCATTCCATTCTTCCTTTCATAGTTGTGGACTTTAGTTGATGATGCTTTCTTGTTCATTTTAGGCTGCACTATGCTCTATAAGGATTATTAGGAAAGTCCCAGACTTGGCAGAAAATTTTATGAGTCTTGCTGCTGGTTTACTTAAAGAAAAGCATCATGGGGTTCTGATAGCTGGAGTTCAGCTTTGTATAGAACTATGCAATGCAAGTGAAGAGGCTCTTGACTATTTAAGGAAGGTATATTTCGTATCATGACCCAATCCGTATCTTCCCTATACCGTGGTTGCGAATCAACTGTAGATTAATCAGCTTTGCTATAGAGCACATTGAATTGTATCCTTACTTTTTGTAATATTGTCGAGGAAAAACTATCCCCTGATGTTCTACTCCCCAGGGAACTTCTTTGCATGAATTTCATGTTGGAATTCATATTCTTTGGGTGTAGACTCAGATGTTATATTCTCACATAGGCACTCATCCTACCACACATATGACATAGCAACATGGGAATTCATAGCAATGATATTCTTATAGTTATTGGATTAATTGTTAACAAGTTTGATCGTGGTATGCTTATTCAGTGCCGGGGTTGAGCCTCTAGCTCATTGGTAAAAGGCTTTGTTCGTCAACCAAGAGGTTGGAGGTTCAGTTCCAGCTTACCTACCAAAAAAAATGTTTACTTAGTGCCTTTATAAACAAAAGACAAGTTAGTCTTGCTGCTTTTCTGGAGCTTTAATTTGCTGGGCAATTTGTTATATGTCTATCTTCTAATACTTGCAAACAATTATATTCTACATGATTATAAAAGCACACCGACGGCTTGGTTCGAGTTCTAAAGGATCTCATGGGCAGCCCATATACACCTGAGTATGACATTGCCGGGATTACAGACCCATTCCTACAGATTCGAATTCTTAGGCTATTACGCGTCTTGGGTCAAGGAGATGCAGATTCTAGTGATTGTATGAATGACATTCTTGCCCAGGTCAGTTGCCATGTCTCGTTTTCTATTTGCTGCTACTACATCCTGTCGCAGTGTATTTAAACTCAAATTTTAATTCGTGAAATATGGATCTGTTATTTACCAACTGTGCTTCAGTGTTTGTTTACTCAATCAATCAATGTGCTGCATGTAATAGAGAGGGCTTACTATTTTATGTTAATTATTTTTTCTTTAAGTTAGAGGGAGAGCCTTGGCACAACGGTAAGGTTGCTCCATTGTGACCTGGTGGTCGCGGGTACGAGTCACGGAAACAGCCTCTCTGCAAAGCAGGGGTAAGGCTGCGCACATCTAGCCCTCCCCAGACCCCGCAATGGCGGGAGCCTCGTGCACTGGGCCGCCCTTTCTATTTTTATTTTTAATTTTTTCTTTAAGTTCTTAATTTGTTTCTCTGTGCTGGGAGTGTGAGAAAGTGATTTGTTGAGCCGACCACGTTCTTGGCCATTTTGTTAGTTGCTTTTAAGTTGTGGTAGCAATTTACGCTAAGAAAACCAAAAAAATGGACACGGGAGATACTAATGACTTGAATGTTAAAATCTGTCAAGGAATAATGAAAGTTCAAAAAACTACTTGGAAAAGGCAAGCATTCCATGACTGGGCTAAGTAAAATTACTAACAGTCACTATGCATTCATATGATATGTCAATCTTAGACAAAAATGCCCTGTAAAATATTCATTTAACTCCTCAATACTCTCGTTCCATTTTTTTTGTACTAGGAAACATGTGGGGTCGGCATACCATGTGTTGTGGGTCACCATACCATGTGTCCATGCCAACATACCAGTTTTCTACATTGTACGGGCCAAAGCCTTTAGTAATTAGTGTCTGAGTTGATTATGTACCATATAAAAAAGTAGTACAATTATTTAGGGAAATGATACCAGCAGCACAACCATCTTTTAATAATTGCACAAACCTAGCTTGTCTTTTATTTTTTAACTGGTTTATGAGAGCTTTTTGGGAACTGTAATAACTAATAACCTTTGAAATCTCTTCAAATAACAAAGGACAAAATGGTTTAATGCAAATATCAAAACATTGTTATGCTGATATCATTTCCCTTTATTTATTGTACAATATGGTGCATAATTATACAGTTGGTTATATATTACAATGTGGATGTAAGTGTCATCTTTTAATACAATACTTTATTGATAAAGAAGAAGTTAAAGTTCCAAATAGTGAAGGCAAAAAAAGGTTATTACAGTGATGGAAGGAGGTCCCAATGCTTAACACCGGTCTGGAAATTCATTCCCTTGCCAAGTACAACCAATTTGTTTGCTTTGAAGAATATGATGTAAATAAAAATGTTTGAAAACATGTAGTAGTTTAAGAACTTTCCCAAGGCAAGCTGGGTCTTTTTGGTTGGGTTAATGATTGATCCAATGTGTGTTTTGGTTTACTCAGCTGAGTTGAAAAAGTTTTTGATTGACTTGGTATACCCAGAGTTTGGTCTACTTTGATATGTCAATGATTGACCTGATGTCTTTCCAAATATTGGGAAAGGAACATTCAACGATTAGGAAATATCGAGTGTTTCATCAAGGAAGTCTGTGAATCTCCATGGAAGTTCTTGATTGACATGGTAAAACCAGAGTTTGGTCTACTCGGATGTGCTAATGATTGAACTGATGTCTTTTCACATATTGGGAAAGTAGCATTCAACGTGCCAGAAATGTCTAGTGTTTCATCAAGAAAGTCCATGAAACCTTAGACTTATACTATGTAATTGTTTTTTTTTTTTGAAGGGCAAAGGTAGATTTCATTAAATAAGAACCAAGACCGAGGAGGACTTGGAACAAGCAAAATAAGTACAAGCAATAGAGTGTAGCCAATATACAAATAATGAAACTAGAGAAAGTCGAAAAGCTCCAGACTTTCTTTGGAAACCCTTCTCGTGCTAATTTATTCGCTTCACCATTGGATGTTCTCCTCACATTCCTAAAGGAGACCGATGCCACCCCAATTCTGTCCTGGATTTCATAAAAAAAGGCGGCAAATCTCCAAGGCATTGGCTTTGGACCTCGAAGCCATCTAATAACATTGAGGGAGTCCCCTTCCACCACCACCTTATTCAGATCCACATTCTGGAGCATCTTGATGCCTTGATAGACGGCTCTTACCTCTGCCTCGTTTGCATCTGCTACACCAATGGGGCCTCTAAAGGCCCATATCACCTCCCCCTCTTCGTTTCTCAATAGGCCTCCAATACCTGGTGGTCCAGGATTACCCAAACTTGATCCATCAAAGTTGAACTTTAGAAACCCGTGACGTGGAGGCGCCCAAGCTTCAACCACTTTGGGTTCATTAGCTGCTTCTCCACATATAACTCTCCACCCATGCTATAGATCATATTATGTAATTGTATACAAATTTATTGTTATAACACATCCATATGTAGCGTTATAATACTCTGCTATGGAATTTATACATGTTAATGTTATTTGGCATAATGTTAAAATCATTCTTATCATATTTGGCAAATTTGAACCTAAAAATCAAGGCATTATGATTGGCGACACTCTTGAAGTAAAATAAATGGTAAATGGTTTCCTTGGATAATTGATTCCAAATGGATAAACTGCGAGTACATGGTTTATTAACCAATTTGATGCTATCTCATTTTTCCTTAATGAAAAGTTATACTCAATATAATCATTTACAACTCTTTAAAGACTGGTGGACTAATAGGAGCTCAACTGTTCTTCAAAAAAAATAAAATACGAATAATGATATAATATGATGAGTCAAACTGTGTCATTACTCATTAATTACAAGGTAAACATCAGAAAATTAATGGAAATTCTTCTAAGTGTCAAATAACTAATCATTGATTGACGGATCCATCATGCTTGATATCCAATATAATATATTAATTCTCTAGTTTTGTTAGGGCTTTACTCATCTTAATAACCTTCTCTTCTAGGTTTTAAAAATAGTTCACATTGATTTCTTATTCTTGGCGTGTATTTAAAAAAAATATATCCATACAAATAGAATAAAGAGCAAAAATTTCTTTGATGAAGTAATTTTAACAACTTATGAACATGCTTGAAGTTACACTAGTATGACAACAAAGAATCACTGAGGATTGAAATTGGGAATTGTTGTGTATTTGATGGGTTTTGACTGCCATATTTGACTGAGTTGACCTTGGCAGTTCTCATGGTACTGCCAAGAAGTGTATGCCGGGTTTGCTTTCTACAAATGTCGGACAGAAAAGCTAGAGGTCAACAGTAACATTACAATTCATTGGAATAACTAATGCTGAGAGTATGATGCTTCATGATCCATGTGACACGAATTCTTTTGAATGGGCGAAGTACCCATGTCGGATTCTAATACTTTGGGATTCACTGCGACACTTCTAAATCTCTTTTATCTCTTTTTCTCTATCATTAACAAAAATCTACTTTTTCTCTAAATACTACTACCGCAACTTTACTATTACAGCATGCTTTGAGTTTTATCCATCTTAGCAATAAGTTTTAAAGGAAATAAAACAGTATATTTACTTAATCTATTAAATTTTTTAATATTTTACTTGGTTATAACCATATTATTATATAAAACATTAAAATTTGAGAATTGATTAAAATATTTGGCGAATCCACATATCTTTCTTTTGGAGGTTTTTTGAATCCGACACTACTTGTCTCGGATTCCACACTCGTACTTGTACTGATGCAACATAGTTCATGATGCTGTTAATTCAAATTGGTAGTTTGTATTTGAATGTCTTGGTTGAATTTATGATATATAGAAGTTCTAATGAACCATGGCCTTCTGATTTTCATTTACAAAAACACAGCTAAAGAATCCTGATCCACTGTTTAAAAACTTCCAGAGTCACTTGTCAACTCTCCCGAGTTGATTGGCTTCTCCTCTGAGTCCGAGTTTTGCCCTACCAAGTCAGTCAGAATTTATTTGACTCTCCCGAGCTAATGAATCATGGACTCGCTCAACTCGACTCTTTTTTGCCTTGACCGAGTTCTCATCTGAGTCCGAGTTTTGATACATTACCTCAACCCTTTACCTTTTGCTTTCCAAGCAGAATATATTTCAGCGGCTTATTTGCTAAACTATTTTTTAATTTAGTCCAGCATATTTTGCTGATTCTTATTTTCAATCTATGAAGTTTGAAGATGGGTGTGATAACATCAATGCGAAAGACGACTCTGGCAACTTTCAAAAAAAAAATTATCTTTAAAAAAAAAAAAATGACTATGGGCTCTTTATTATTGGTCTTTCCTTCAGATTTATGCATATTTAGCAATTATACGCACATGTTTAAGATCCTGTTTATAAGAATTTAACTATCAATGCTTATAGGAAACATTTTTTTTTTGATATATTTGACGACTTTTGCTTATTTGCAATATGGTTCTTTGATATACTTCTCTAGTTTTCTTTGACATGTTGGATTCTTGTTTTAGGTTGCAGCAAAAACCGAGTCAAACAAAAATGCAGGGAATGCCATACTTTATGAATGCGTTGCAACTATTATGGGCATTGAAGCAAATAGTGGGCTGCGTGTGCTTGCTATCAATATTTTGGGAAGATTCTTATCTAACCGCGACAACAACATTAGGTCAGATTTCTTTCAGCTACAGCTCATCCTGGGTTTGATTGTGTTTACACAACTAACTTTTGACATTCTGTTGCTTATTTTATTTGAGATGTGCTGTTAAAAGTATGTTATTGTGGGTTTAGGGTTTCAACAGTTTTGACTTTGATATCGACCCTTTGTGCAGACTTTCCCTTTCTCGTCGCTGAAGTTTGATTCTCGATAATATTTCCTGATTTTAGTAGTAAGGTTTTTATTTCCTAGTGGTTGTTATATCGATATCCTAGTGTCAATGAAACCCCTATGCCAACCAAGATGTATCTTTTTGTATGGATATTGCAACTCTTGTTTCCATTGGAGTGTTGCAGGTTGATCTGACATAGCACTGCATGTTATAATATTCTCATATTTGTTTTAGTTTAATGATCTTCACCACTTTCTGTTCTATGTTCCCACCCTTTGTCTTTTTTGAAATCATTAGCTACTACTTATTATTTCTCAAAGTTCATCATCTTCCTTCGAGTCCTTTGGGTAAGCCCAATTTCATCATGTGCTATAAGTGATGTTTTGTTGCAGTCCTAAAATGGCTCATGTATTTTTTCAATGAAGATGAGTTTTAAATAGTTACAAGCTTCAATTGTTGTGAATATTGGATATATAATCTTAGAATACGGAAATAATCAGCCTCGTCCTTTTGTTAGATATGTTGCGTTGAACATGCTTATGAAGGCTGTTGCTGTAGATGCTCAAGCGGTGCAGAGGCACCGAGCAACAATTTTGGAGTGCGTGAAGGTAGTGTACTGGATTTTCTCTCTTTCTTATGGTTTTGATGCTAAATAATTAGTTTAGAAATGAAGCGGAGTAGTGTTATTTTAGTTTGTATTCATGTTTTTTTTTTATTCTAACAAACTTTCCTGATCAGTAACAAGAGTTCAACTTAATTAGCTAAAACGGGAAACGACTAAGTAGAGTGATGCCACAACGGTTAAATCAACTTCTCTTCCACTATCAAAGGATTCTTTTCTACCAGATGCATTTAGTTGCAGTAGAATTCAGGTCTCTTTAGAATTCTTGACAAATAATTTAAAATGTGCATGGTACCCATAACAACTCTCTACAAGCAAGGAATTGAAGAAGACGTCTCACTGCATTCCTGTTTTTATTATTGCAATTTCTGGTGTTGGTGATGGTGATGGTGAGGGAGAAGGATACCCGAAATCTCCTGGGAAGTATGATTAAGTACAAAGGGGTTATAAATGCGATTGCTCAATCTAATGACATTGAGTCTCCTTCAACTTCAATGGGAGCCCCGCAATTGAACTTGCGTATTTCCTCTGGGTTGACAGGAGCCAGAAACTTCCAATGTCCTCACTTCTATGTACTTTATCGCTTCTATGTCATGATTATATCATTTACTTAAAGTTGAAAGAGTCAAATGCAGACAAAGGCCAATTCTGAAGCATTTAGATAAGGTACCCCATGATAGATTTTCAAGTATCGGTATAAACCATCTTACAAGAGCCAACCAAGGTTTTAAATTTCAATTTCGGTTTTGATCACCACAACATGGAAACGTTTTGGAAATTGTGGTGAAAATCTTGTAAAATCACAGAAGTGTATAGAAACACATGCAAATGATAGCCGTTCAAGGTGAAACTTCAGGATATGCTAACACGCCTAGAAACCATTACATAAGGAAGACAACCTTCCATAATGGTTTAACAACATCCAACACCTAGTGACATTCACTGTCGCATATTTTTGATAATTCAGTAGATGTCATTGTTTCACATGTAATTCATATAAATACTTATGCATAATACATAATTACATACACCACATTTTACATGCAATTGATGCAAACATAATTATGTAATATATATATATATATATATATATATATATATATATATATATATATCTGTGTGTGTACCACTAATACACTACGGTTTTGATTTCAATATGAATTTCGGTTTCGGTAATGCGTTTCGGTGGGCATGGAAATGGAAACATTTCGGCCATTTAGGAGCCGCTTGGATACGCGGATTTTAGAATCCAGGTTTTAGTTTGAAAACAGTGTAAAAGTGGGTTCATGATCAAGCTGCTGTCTGCTGTCTGCTGTCCTGACAGCGTTTCTTGGATTTTAAGTAAGAAATCCAGGTTTTAGAAATCTCTCCCGCATCGTGAGATTTCTAAAACCTGGGAACATGGGATGATCTGTTACGCTCTTGCTGACAGAAAGAAGGGCGAGAAATCAGAAAACGATGGCTGGTCCGCTTCTTCTCGTCTCTCATCTATAATTTTGAAGAAATCCTGGTTCTAAAATCCGCGTATCTAAACGGCCCTTTACTGTCGGTTTTGGTGGAAATTTAAAACCATGGAGCCAACTTGGTTTGCATTTCTCTTGCTACTTCCATTAAAATTCAACTTGTCTAGAAGAGGGGCAGGGTGCGAGATGGGAGGATAGTAGATTATACCAATAT
This sequence comes from Tasmannia lanceolata, assembly GCF_043159265.1. NCBI lineage: Eukaryota > Viridiplantae > Streptophyta > Magnoliopsida > Canellales > Winteraceae > Tasmannia > Tasmannia lanceolata. The sequence continues at coordinate 2,870,017 of NW_027518700.1, forward strand.
TTTTCTGAAGGTTTCCAGTTTCCACATAACCATAGAATTAAATCCAGATGTGACATTGTTAGATACATTGAACCCATCAAAACACAAGAAGAAGGCTCTTCTCTTCATTGCCTCACTATTTTTTCTCCATCACTCTTACTCTTCAGCTCCATCCTCTTGAAGATTGTACTATTTTAGGATTGTGAAAAGCAAGTCCGTATTTTTTTTCCATGCACTGTGTTTTGAAAACAGCTCTTCTAGTCCCTGAAAAGTGGGCAGTGGAAGAAGGGAAAAAGCACGACTTATCCACGCATCATCCTGACTAAGCAGAAAAGCCATCCACAAAAATATTCATCGAAAAAGCACGACTGATCCACCCATCACCTCGACTTAGCAGAAAAGCCACCTACAAAATATGCATCACTGACTCCATGTTCCCATAAAATACGTATCTTGTCTCCATAAAGGATCCTGTGTACTTGAGCTTTTTGAATGGATTTCCCACAAAATGTGTTACTTTTCTCCACATAGGAGCACTTGCTCAGGGTGAGGAGGTTTGTTTCTTGTTCAAGAATGGATCTCTAGAAATTATCGAATCATCCTTTAATGTATCACTTGGCTGATTGGAACATTCTTTTTTGACTCCTGTAGGAAATTATGGCCTGCAGATACAATCTTTTATGTTATGCACTATGGTCACGTGGGCCTGCTTTTAGCTCACGTTCCTATTTTAGTGGAAAAAAAAACTGAAAGTGGCCTACCCTTGATATCCCAGCACGAGTGTCCCCTTATGTAACCACCAGAATATAAGAAAGGATTCGCATCCATGTAGTCATGTAAGAATAAAAGCTGTTTCTATCATCTTCTCATGCATATAATTGCACCATCCTTCATTTGTCTGGGCTTTATTGTCTTTATCAGATAGATATATTTCCAACTAAAATATTTTTACTTGCACTATATATGTTTGGGGTACTTGTCTAACTTTCTCTGGATGACCACCATCCCAATTGTTTGGGGACTTATCTGCCCTTAACCTGTTATTGGAATATTTCTTCTGCATCTGGGTCTTTGCTGAACAGTTTAAACTTTATAGTTTTAAACTGTCTCCATGGTTCATAATATATAGTAAATATTCTTAACTAGTTTTGTTATTTGTGTCTCATCGATAAATGTTTTATTCGTTGTGTTTCTATTCTCATAGGTCCCATATCACTGAAGAAATCCATATTGCTTGTTGCTAATATTAGTGCCTGATGAGTGGCTAAGTTTCCTAGTTACTCCATATCGCTGAAGAAATCCATATTGCTTGTTGCTAATATTAGTGCTTGATGAGTGGCTAAGTTTCCTAGTTACTCAGTGTTATAATTTTTCCTCAAGAAAATAATTATGAAAGTTAATTAAGTGATGGTAGCATCTTCTTCGTTTTCTTTCTTCCTGCATGATGGTTTATTTGTCAACAGATCCAGAAGCATCTGAACAGTTAGGGGCTGCTTGGATACTCGGATTTTAGAATCCTGGATTTCCTCGAAATCCTGGATGGGAGACGAGATAGGGGAGACCGTCCGTAGTTTTCTGATTTCTCGCCCTTCTTTCCGTCGAGTGAGAGAGTAGGAGATCATCCTGTGTTTCCAGGTTTTAGAAATCTCAGGATGGGGGAGAGATTTCAAAAAACTGGATTTCTTACTTAAAATCCAGGATAATGGATTGTAAAATCCAGAATTTTACACCGCTTTCAAACTAAAACCTAGATTAAAAAATCCAGCTATCCAAATAGCCACTCAGGTTCCAATTTATACGTCAGTGTTTCTGATACTGCAAACACATTTCAGTTCTTCTCGATTCAGGGTGTGCACTATCATAGCTTTTTTCTCTATCATCACTAGAATGGACATTATTTCTGTATTTATATTCTATTGCTGGAATTTTCTTTTATCTGAAATGGAGTTTGCTACTTTTCCTTTGCTAATCACTGCATTAAAATAATGTATTTTACTAAGCTGTAATGGCTACCTTGATTTGGAGAAATATGGTCATCGTTTGCATTTGACTTATTATTGGTAGAAGTTTTTGTTATTTTTCATAAAAAAGAGAGAAATATCAAACATTGTCATAATTGATTTCTGCTGAAAATGCATGATTTGTATTACCATCTATAGAAAGTTCTGTTCATTGTAAATTGGCTGTGATGCTTTGTGTACCTTCTATACTAGTATCAAGGTTTTAAATTTTGGTTTCGGTGTCGGTTTCGGTCACCACCGAAATCGAAACGTTTCGGTTTCTTGCCGAAATTTCGGCCGAAATCATGTAAAAATATGACTATGGTTTCGTTTTTTTTTTTTAAAATTTCGACCGAAATGTCTAAAATTTCAGTGTAAATTTCGGCGATTGCAGTGAAAATTTTGGCTATTTCGGTGAATATTTCATAAATTTCGGTGGGAATTATAACATTTCGGTGGACTTTTTTAAAATTTTGGTGGATCTATTTAAAATTTCGCTGGAAATTTTGTAAAAATTTTTTTAGTGACATTTCAACGAAATTTTGGAATTTCTGTGAAATTTCGCCGAAATCTTGTAAAGAAACGACTTCATGTAAATTTCGTTTTGGTCGCGGCCGAAACCGAAATATTTTGTTTCGGCCGAAATTTAAAACCATGACTAGTATTAGGATCCTAGGGTCTAGTGACCCAGTTTGAGACTAAATGTTTGTTACTTTGCTTATGTGCTGGACAGGATTTGGATGCTTCAATTAAGAAAAGAGCTCTTGAGCTGGTCTTCCTTCTAGTGAATGACAGCAATGTCAAGCCTTTGACAAAAGAACTTGTGGAATATCTGGAAGTAAGTGATACAGAATTCAAGGGAGACCTTACTGCCAAAATTTGCTCAATTGTCGAAAAGTAAGTGAAGAGTCAGTTGTTATTTTAATTGGTATTTTCCTTTCTTGACATGTAAATTATGGCCACGTAGCTGCAATCTATAATGGTGTAAAGTTGTGTCTTATCTTTTTTTTTGTCTTGTTGTAAGAGTTCTTATGGATTACTGAATCATCACCCTTTGGCAGTAGCTACTTTAGCTCGAATCTCACCAAATAAACATCCAAACCGATGAAGATCTTCTTTGTTATTTGGAAATTTATAAAAAAATTAAAATGTAAAATATAAATCTAACAATAAATATAAGTACACCGAGATTCAAAGTTTTGACTATTGGCTCTTTTCCCTTCTCATCTCTTTCCTTTTCTTTTTTCTTCGTTCTCCTCTTACTGTTTTTCCTTATTTATCTCCTTTTCCTTCTTATTTTTTTCTCTTCGTCGGCCCCTTCTCTCTCTCTTTCGGATGTAATGCATTTCTTCTCCTTGGGTTTTATAAAAATATTAAGTTAACTTTATAAGTTGTAAATCATTTATTCTTAAAAATTAATGTTTATGCTGAGAAAGAAAAGTTAGAAGTTTAATGTCATTCTACTGAAAATTTGGAATCCTTTTAATTTTTGTTTGAGCTTGCGAGATGAGGATGTAGTAAATATGACTGGATAGGAGGTACCTAAGATGGATATCTTTCGCTCTCTTGGTTCAATTCTACATAAGGAAGGAGAGATTGAAGAGGATGTTAACCCTAGAATAAGAGCAGGTTGGTTGAAGTGGAAGCTTGCCTCAGGAGTTCTGTACGATCGTAAAATCCCTACCAAGTTGAAGGGAAAGTTTTATAAGACAGCTATGAGGCCAGCCATGCTGTACGGCTCAGAATGTTGGGCCACCAAGAAGCGGCATGTGCATAAGATGAGTGTAGCGGAGAGCCGGAGATGCAAATGCTTACGTGGATGTGCGGCCACACAAGGTTAGATAGAATTAAAAATGAAGACATTCGTAAAAAGGTGGGGGTGGCACCAATTGAGGAGAAGATGAGAGAGCACCGCTTTAGATGGTTTGGACATATCCAACTTAGGCTTTTGGATGCTCCAGTGAGAAGAGGTGACTCGTGCCAAGTTGATCGAGTAAAAAGAGGTAGGTGCAGACTGAAAACAAATTGGGTAGAAACAGTGAGGAAAGACTTGATAGCTAGGAACATAACAAAGAACATGTCATTGGATAGGATAGAATGGAAGAAAATGATCCACTTAGAAGAACCCAACTAGAGCCAGGATTAGAGCCGGGTAGATTCCTTTCACATTCTTTATGAATTTTTTCTAAAGGATTCATTTAGCCGATCCCAACTAGTTTGGGACAAAGGCTTTGTTGAGTTGAGTTGAGTTATATTTTAAAAAAGAGTAAGACAATAAAAGAATATTTTAGTTTCAGAATTATAAACATTTTTATAAAAAATAAAATTTAAAACTAAAAGAACAATGAAAAATATATCATGATATCTTAATAGCGCGATGATATTTTCACCCCCCTGCAGTACGCATTCGCCCCCCTTTTAACGTGATTTGACGTCAAAAAGCGTTAAAGTTGCCCACTGTTCACGTTACAAGGGGGGCGAATGCGTACTGTAGAGGGCCGTTCACGCAGAGTCTAGTTCATCGTGTAAATGGGGGACCGCTGATGGGGGCCCAATGAAGGTGGTGAAAATATCATCTCCCTCTTAATAGTATTTTCCTTTTGTGAAAATGCAACATGATACTAAAAAATGTCAATGATATTTGTCATTAGAAATCATCTAGCCTTTTGATCAAAATCACTTCTGTGCGAGGTTAAATGAAGTTAACAGATGGGTAAAGATAGCATTGGAAGGGGAGAGGCTTATCTGATTTCCAATTGAGATTGCTGCTTTGAACATAAAAGGGCTGGACACTAGGGAGGAGAAAGGGACAGGAAAGGGACTGTTCTCATAGAAGGGTAGACTTCATTGGTGCCAAATGGTAGTGAACAAGGAAGCATGGAAAAATACCTAGCACCGATGCGAAATGGTTTTCTAATCTGTTCTTGTCAAAGAGTTTTGGGATCTCCTTAAGGTGGAATTGATAGCAGCGATCAGGGAATTTAATGAGATTTTATGAGAAGGCTCTAATGCATCATTCTTTACGCTAGTACCAAATAAGGAAGGGACATTGAATGTCAAGGCTTTCCATCCCATAAGATTTGTAAATAACACGTACAGAGGTGTGATGAAGAAGTGCTATTGTGCATCACCTTTCCAAGGTCGCATTCATTAGCGAAGTCATGTACTTGAGGGGATTCTCATAACCAACAAAGTTCCTGTTCAAGAAACTATGATAAACTGTGTTTCATTTGCAAGTTAGATATGGAAAAGGTGTATGATTAAGTACATTAAATTGAAGATGCACTTGGGGAGAAATTGAGGTGATGGATTTTATTTGTCCCACCTTTCTCAGTTCTTTATAAGTGGAAGTCTAAAAGTGTGCTTTAAAAGGGGATCTGTTATCCAATCCTTTTCACGGTAGTTGTTGAAAACGGAAACCTTATGCTTAGTTAAACCGAAGTTTGTGGCTTTATGGAAGGTATCTAATAAGTGAGTTTCCACAGTTGATATCACACCTACAATTTGAACTACCTACGAGCAATATTACAATGATTTGAAGCAGTATCCGTATAAGAATGAACTTGCAAAAAAGTTCTGTTGTGGGAGTTAATGTAGAGGATAAAAGGATAAACAACATTATCTTGCTATCGGTTATCTTGATCTTCCTCTAGGTATTTGGCACGCCTTCCAAGAATTTGCGGGGTCGAATAATAGAAAGAGTTGAAAAGAAACTTGCAACATGTAAGAAAACTATCTATTTGTAGGCTGAAAGATCACTTATCAAAGCATATGTAGCTAACCTCCAGGTATACTATATCGTTATTCAAGTTGTGGCCAGAATAGCAAAGAGATTAGAAAGAAGCCTACATGATTACCTTTGGGAAGGAAGCGGAGCAGGGAAGAAGTTAGAGATTACCTTTCTCGATTTCTGTAAAAATAATACTTATTTTAGGAACAATTTCTATTTCACGGGAACTATTTTCAAAAGTAGTATTTGAAACTGAGTTGATAGCATTGCTTTTCAAAGTAGTATTTGAAAGTATCACTTTTTTGTCCTGATGAATTGCCATTAAAAAAGTAGTATTTGAAATCGAGTCGAGCTTCATTCTTTCGTTGGCATTGAGATTCCCTCTTCTATATTTTCTGTGAAACAACCAATTACTCCAAAAGCTTAAGCAGTTGGAGATGGCATTATTTTATCTTTAAGACTTTAACAATGTGAAACAACCAATTACTCCAAAAGCTTAAGCCGCTGGAGATGGCATTATTTTATCTTTTATACTTTAACATCCCCTTCACTTGTGGCCCCACTTTTAGGGTTGGCCTACACGTGGCCAGGGGCGGAGCCAGAAATTTACACTTGTGGTGGGGGGGGGGGGTGTCTAATTAACACTTGCCTGCATTGGTCATTGGGGGGCCATGGCTACTAAACTAGTTCAGCATGCATGTACAAGCATGCACCATAAAAGAGATTTTGCAAGTCATTGCCCCTCATGCAATATGTGCCTCCGCCCCTTCACATGGCACATGTGGCCCCTCTTTTTTAGGGTGGCCATTACATGTGGATTTTTAATATCAAGGAGTTTTGAACCTAGGACCTTTGCTTTGATACCATGTGAAACAATCATTTACTCCAAAAGCTTAAGCCTATGGAGATGGCGTTATTTAATCTTTTATAATTTAACTTTTTCTTCCTCATCACTATTATATATGGGATTACCTTTGATTTCATAGACCTCATCTCCTGTCCTTCATTGTTTTCTAGGACCAAATCTTCACATTTTTTTGAGGAATGACAATAGAGACTTAGGAGTGTGTATTGATTGGATATCATCCTTACCATCCAATGCATAATCAGTTCACGATTTAATATTTCTTTATTGAGTCCCCATCCACTCCATCCTACTCTTTGTTTTCCTTCTCTATATTCGTTGTGTTTCATGGTGTTTGTATTGTTCTTCAAGGCACACACCAAGTGTTTGGTGAAATGTCCGAGAGAGGTGTTGTGCCTTGAAGTGGTTCTTTCCGTTGCAAGTTGAAGGCCAACTTGAGGGAGAGTGTTGATGTAGGTTCCATGGATGGAGTGGTATATTGTTGTCTAGTGTTGTCTTATTGTTGTAGTCTTGTTGTTGTCTTGTTATCGTGTTGTATTGTTGTCGTTTCCGTGTGATGTAGTTTCGTCTTCTTTGTTGGTATGATTCCTTTTATGTTGTTCACCATTCTTCTGTTGGTAGTTCGTTGGTGTCTTATTTGTGCGTTGATGGTGGTTTGTTGTTGGTGGTGCTTTGGTGTTCGAGTATGTGGTTGTTATTGGTTGTTGGTGGCTTTTATAGTGGGTTTGTAGTTAGTATTGGTGGAAGTGTGCTGTTGGTGGATGATTCGTTGCGTTGTTGGTTGCCTCGTTGTTGTTGGTGCCATTTTGTAAGTTGTATCATTGGTGGATGGTTGGTGTTATCGTTATTGGACGTTATTGATTTCTTGATGATGTGTTGTTTGTTTGTTTGGTTTGTTGGTTGGATTGTTGGTTGGTTGATTGTGGTTGGTTGTTTGTGGACTTGCTTTGCGAGTCGTGTTTGTTGATGCTTCTACATGGTGAGTGTAGTTGCTTGCCGTAGTTTTACACCTTTGTTGTTGTAGTGATTTGCATTGCAATCCACCTTGTTGGTGCTTCTACACGTGTGTAGTTGCCTTACGTAGTTTTGCGCATTTGTTGTCGTTGTAGTGGTTTCCGTTGCAATCCACATTGTTGGTGGCTATATGCCCGGTTGTTAGCATTGCTTTTGGCCTCTTTGTTGTCCAGGCGACGTGCTGTTTGGCTGTCTTTGGTTGGTTGTCGTGCGCCCTTTTGTTCAGCGCTAGTTGTTGTTCGTTGTTGTGATGGGCTGATTCTCTATTGCCCTGTTTGTTGGTCGGTTGTTGGATCCTCTCATCTTTCTGGTGGTTGGAGTTCTTCTATTGGCGATGTGCTGTTTTGTTGATGTCTGCTCGTGGTGTTTCACCGTTGTTCGTTGTGCGCGCCTTTGGTGTGCCTATTTTTTGCTCGCTGGATAGTTGGTGGCGCCTCCATTGCTCGTTGGTATGCGGATTTGTTTGCTGTGCTTTCATTCAGGGGGATGTTCTCTTGTGATCGCTCTCGCTGTAGTGCTGCTTCAGGGGGGAGTTGTTATTTTTTTGGTGGCTGTTGCTCTCGGCGTTACACTCATTGTGTCCGTTGCTCTTTTTTGTTATGTATTTCACTATGTATTTACCACACCACCATGAGGGGGAGTGTTGTACCAAGTTGGCTGTGTGTATGAGATGAGTATCCTTTTCTGTTGTATGAGTGTTATAGTTGTTTGTATGGGTATTGTAGTTTCCTTGTACCAAGCTGGAGTTCCATAGTATATACACGCCAAGCTTGAGGGGGAGTGTTGATGTTGGTTCCATGGATGGAGTGGTGTGTTGTTGTCTAGTGTTGTCTTGTTCTTCAAGGCGCACACCGAGTGTTTGGTGACATGTTCGAGAGAGGTGTTGTGCATTGAAGTGGTTCTTTTCGTTTCAAGCTGAAGGCTGTCGGCCTGAACTTGAGGGGAGTGTTGATGTAGGTTCCATGGATGGAGTGGTGTATTGCTGTTTAGTGTTGTCATTGAATTCTTCATTGATAACGAGGTTAAATATTTGTCCTCCAACGGTTACCTTGTTCGGAAGATGTTTGATCATTATTATGACTCTATTATGAGTGTTGATTGTTGGAGTCATAAGTCTTTTGTACCAACTGTCGACATTTTTCTGGTTTATCTAATATCAGTAGATCATTGTTGCTACTTTGATTTTTGGTAAGAGAATCATCTCGTCTATGATTTCTGAGTGGAGAAACTTCTACACTCAATTTATAATGAAAGTTCAGGTATTCCTAGCTTTATTCGTAAGTTCAGCTATTCCTCATCATAACTTCATCCTTCACCTCGATTATCACGATCTCTCTAACTTTACATGCTGGTGTCTCACACCAATGAAAATGGTTGATGTCGGTGTGTCCATCATTCAACTCCCCTTAAACATGACAATGTATTTTTTGTTCTGCTGTTATATTTGGGCTATAAACTTCCCATAAATATCATGTTATACTTGGTTTCATGTTCTGGGACAGCTGCAATATACTTCCTCTCTATGCATGGCCTCTGAATCAACTAATGAGCATCTACCCCAATGCCTATACACTTCCACATAATTAATGTTTTGCATTTTGTAAGCATGTTTCATGATTGTTTTTTGAGGATTTCCCGTTGTTTTATAGGTTTTCCCCTGATAAATTATGGTATATCGATCAGATGCTCAAGGTTTTGTCAGAGGTATGCAGTGAATCCATAACTTGTCTCAGCTTAAATTTCATTTTGGAGTTGTGATTTTTATTTAGATAGTCTTTCTTTATTAATAAAATGCTCATCTTTAAAAAATATTAGATAACCTATTGTTTAATTTCTGCTTGTGGTCATGTCTTGTTTATTTCTTAGCTTTTTCTGAAATGTTGGACAGGGATGCGAGTATGGGTATCCTATGCCATGAGATAAAACACAAGACATTTATATGTGTGTGTGTGTGTGTGTCTATCTCTCTCTCTCTATATATATATATATATATATATATATATATATATAAATTACCATAAAACCTGATTAGATTTAACTCATATGATAATTTAATAATAAATGTATAATAGGATCTGTAAGATTCACATACTCAATTTTTTTTGAAAATGATTCACATACTCAATTATAATTACAAATATGCAATACTTACAACAAAAATGCATGGTGGTTACTTAAAAAAGAGTGATGGACATTTGAAACATGGCAATTATTTTGACCGAGATAAGTATCCATGGAGTATCTAGTACTAGTATTAGTATCGTTTTGTGTTGTGGACACAATAAGTTGGGCCTCTACAAGTATCCAACTATCATAGGTGTGAAGAAGAAAAGAGAGATAAGATGGAAAATGTGGGGAGAGATAGATTGTTTTCTTTAATTCAACTTGAATGGATCATTACAATTTGTTATAAACATAGAAACTCAAAAGATAAAAATACCCTTAGCGAAGGATATTTGACTCTTTCTAATACCTTTAGCGAAGGATACTTGACTCTTTCTAACACCCCCCCTCATGATGACATGTTCTTTGAAACATCCTTAGCTTGCAAATCAAAACAATATGATGATCTGCACTAAGCCCCAGAGATAGATTGTTTTCTTTCATTCAACTAGAATGGGTCATTACAATTTGTTTCATTACAATTTGTTATAAACATTGAAATTCTAAAGATAAAATTACCATTACTGTAGGATATTTGACTCTTTCTAACACTCTTCCTCAGGATGATATGTTCTTTGAAACATCCTTAGCTTGTCAATCAAAACAATATGATGATATGCACTATGCCCCGTTGTGAATTCGTCAACTCGTTGATTGTGACTATACGCATGAACTAGAAATACTTCACCGCTCTACATTTTCTTTAACAAAATAGAAATCAAACTCAATGTGCTTAGTTCTATCATGAATCACTAGATCTTGTGACATTTTAATAGCACCCTAATTATCAAAATGAGACTCTGTCTCGAATCTAAGGCATAGCTCCTGAAGTAAATGTCTAATCCACGTAAGCTTTGCTATGGTTGATTTTATAGTTTTGTACTCTGTCGTTGATGCCAGAGCCTTGTACTCTGCCTCTACACTAGATATTGACATAGTTCTTTTCGTTTCACTACTCCACGATAGTATACAACCATTTGCCAAAACGCAAGCCTCTCAATAATCTCCTAGTATCAGGATCACGTACGCGATCTTTTTTCAATGGCATTTCCATCCTTAAAATCTCCCCCCCTGTGTTTTCCACTAAACAGCATAATCATTAGTTCCCCGGACGTATCTCATTATTCCTTTTGCTGCTTGCAAAGTGCTCCTCTCTAGGGTCATGGAGGTGTTGATGGACATGATTTACTGTATGAAGTGAAATAAAGCACATACCATGCTGTGATATTTCATAGGCTGGAAATTATGTAATAGAGAAAGTACGGCCAGTTATTCCCTGAATGAATCTTTAGTGAAAGCGTTAGCAACCTTTCACTAGATAGAGACATAGGGAGGGTTTTAATGACTCGATTTGACTTTTTTCTTATAAGACGAAGATCTATCTTGATATCCTTTCATCCTATGCAGTATCGAATTGAACCCTGAAGTGAACTGTGCTTTGTTTTGACCTTATTGGTTGCTGAAGATTTCTTTGTTGAATCCACAGTTGTTCTATAATTGGAATTTGCAATTTATCTGGAAATTGCTTGCTGTACCTCCATGCTACATTATAAATCTTTCGGTTCTAGCCAGAAAAGTTTACCACTCTGGTATTCTATTTTTTGTGTATGATATCTCTTAAGTCTTGTTTTTTCCTGTACTCGTTTGATCTGGTGAGTGATATACTTTTCAATAGTGGTCATTTCGTCTATGTTGTTTCATAGGCTGGAAATTATGTAAAAGACGAAGTATGTCATGGCCTTATAGTTGTGATAAGCAATGCCTCTGACCTTCATGGCTATACTGTAAGGTCCCTTTACAGGGGATTACAAACTTCAGGTGAACAGGTACTTTACATTAAAATTTTTGATCATGATGAATTATGGATTTATATAATTTTTGTTTCACTTTCTAAAAGGATTGTTTACAATAATTATGCAGGAAAGTCTTGTTAGAGTGGCAGTTTGGTGCATTGGTGAATATGGTGAAATGCTGGTTAATAATATTGGGGTGATTGATGGAGAAGAACCAATGACTGTGAGTTCATTATTCTTGATAACTTATTTGTTTTTAGCTTCGTAATGACTTTCAAATCATGAGTGTGGGGTGTTGAGTCTTATATGAGTATTATTTAGATGGGAAAGCATCTGCAAATTGTTGTATTTATCTACGGTTAAGTTCCTATATATATATATATATATATATATTCTTTTGTCGGTCAAGCAAATGGAATATGTCAATTCCTTGAAAAGATCAAAGTGAAGAGTATAATCACATATATGTAAAGTTTTCAGGCAGAAATTATAGAAAGTATAACAATAGCATCTACAATTCAAATTATTCAGCCAATCTTACATGTTGGATGCAGTGTAAATCGATAATGATGTATTATAAAAGCATATGCTTATAGTCCATTAAAATGATTAATAGACATAAATTTTAAAATGTTACTTGTTGTCCAGAAATATAAAATGAAGCCTGGTGCGTGTTGTTGACTGTGTCTATTCACTAGAACCAGCTCTTGTAACTTCCCTTTTTGTAGACGGAACGAGATAGTAGAACCAACTTAGAATTATTTGAAGTTTTATATCACAAGGTTTTGTGAATCTCAAATTAAATTGATTCGCAATTGTAGTGAGTGGCTATCCATTTTAAGCTTGGTATGGCATGGGCAGGGTGTCTAGGAACTATCAGCTATCTAATGTGTAAGACAGAGCCACATGGGTGCCATATCCAAAATGACTTGTTTGGGTGGCATTGATTATAATGCATCTCACAAGTCTAAATTTTTTATTTTTTCTTTGAAGATATGTAGACTGAAGCTCCTGTTTGAAAAAAAATAATATGTAGGCTGAAGCTGAGCTGTTATAACTTTTATTTAGACAGCTTCTATTTTTTTCTTAAATCCCATTTTCATTTATTTTGTTTGCATGGTCACATATTCTTTTATGGTATACCTGTTGTTTATTTGCATATGTTTATGTGATGAGTACAATGGGGAGCAATCAGTTTGAATCTGAATCCCTGAGAAAGTTAGTGGGGCTTAATGTGGATGTTGCAACTTTATGGGTGTAAGATGGATCATTTGTTGATCTTCCTTGGGGTTAGACTATGCAAACAATGAAAATGGGATTTATGGAAAGAAAAAGAGAAAACTCCACTACAAAGGAAAAATTCTCCTACAAAGAGACCTTGTATGAAAGTAAGAAGATAAGAAAACCTTCCTTCTAATTAAATGAGAAATTTTTTCAAATGAATAATTGTTGAGTTGAGTTGAGTTGAGTTGAGTTGAATAATTGTTCAAAAAACTTTAAATTAAATAAGGGGATCTCCTGTGTAGGAAAGTTGAGATTGAAAAATATCTGTTGTGATGATGAGGTAGAAATTTTGGGAGTTTGCTAGAAGTGTAGGCTTGGGGTATGACGATTGATTTGCAAAGTCAAAGGAACGGATACACATCATGAGAGGGGTGGGGGTGCATGGCATGCTGCGAATGAATTGTATTAATATTTTCCAAATGGGATTTGCTAGGGACCATCGCAGAAGGCATTTTGCTGGCGGGCTGTTGCATGAGAGAGCAGCCACCTCAGATGAATTAAATGAATGAGACAAAATCTGTTGAAAAGTGAGCCTATGTGTCTCCTCTCTCATGCAACAGCCGGCGGGTTGTTGCATGAGAGAGAAGCCACCTCAGTTGAATTAAATGAATAAGACAAGATCTGTTGAAAAGTGAGCCTATGTGTCTGCTCTCTGATGCAACAGCCGGTCCACGAAATGCCTTCTGCTATGGTCTCTAGCAAATCCCTTTCCAAATAGGAAAGAATTGGTTGATTTTTATTAATAAACATATTTTATTTTTTCATACCATGATAAGATTTCTCGTTTGTCATAAAACGGAAAGTTTTGTTGTATTTGGTGCCGTTATGTGCACCTTTTTTGGACTGAAAATTTATTTCGGTTCTTAAAAGGTAAATGCTGATGCATTAATGTACTTTTGCCACTGGTTCAGGTTGGTGATGTTAATTTTTCATTGGAAAATAAGTCTACCAATTACCATGTGTAATAGCTCATACTCTTTTGTTTATTTACTTTAATTTCCATCATTCTCATTCAATGTGTTCCTTTACTTGCAAATGAGAACAACCAACACAAGTTTACTATGACAGGTAACAGAATCTGATGCTGTGGATGTCGTAGAGATTGCCTTGAAACGTCATACATCGGATATCACCACTCGGGCAATGTCTCTGGTGGCTCTTTTAAAGCTCTCTTCTCGTTTCCCACCTTGCTCACAGTAAGTTCGTCATTTACATCTGTTTACCTGCCTTCGAAATCTATCTTTTGCGTAACTTTTTGGATTCTTTATAGGAAAATTGAGTCCTATGAGACTCACGAAATTTATGAACAAGTCAGGTGTTTTTCTCTCTTTAGATACAGTTGACAAGAAAGAAAAGTAGATATATTTTTAGTGGAAGTTTCGTGTGATGTGGGGACCATATTTTTGCTTATATGAATATATTATGAAAACTGATATGGAGAATCATGGTGCTTCCGTGTCTTGGGGGAATTGCTGCCCCCCAGCACTAGGGTCCAAATTTATGCTTAACTGCCTTCGATTGGATGGGCCACCAAACATATTTATGCCTCCCATGACACCCATGCCGAAACAATCCTGCTCTCTCTTTCAATGCCTCTGCAAGCATCAATGGTCAAATTTCCCTCCTTTCAAATGAGGGGTTAATAATGACTGGCTGTGATGGTTGGGCTGTGATGACCCACAGTGGACCGCATATTATTGCAGAAAATTTGTGTTTTTCTTGGTTTTAACAGTGTTGTTCATCTGACTTTTTTACATTTAGTCAGTTATTTTCTTTTCTACCAAGTTCTGGTTACATGACATCTATTATGTCGTAAAGAATGTAATGAATTTTTTAATAATTTATGTAGGAGAATTGGAGAAATAATCACTCAGCAAAAAGGAAGCCTTGTTCTGGAGTTGCAGCAAAGATCCATCGAATTTAATTCTATTATTCAGAAGCATCAGAATATCAAGTGAGTATTTGATCTCCCCATTGCACTTGCAAGACTCCTAGTTCGGTTTTTTTTTTTGGAAATTCCTATTTTTTCATTCCATTTTTGTGCATAAAAAACTGCTGTGTGGCTTCATACAGGCCTGCTTTGGTTGAACGGATGCCAGTTCTTGATGAGTCAACTTATAGTGGAAAGAGGGCTGGTTCTACGCCAGCAACCCTTTCATCTGAAAAGACTAGCAAAGCAACCTCCTCAGGAGCTTCACTTAATCTTCCAAATGGAGTATCCAAGCCCCCCGCAGCTCCACTTGTAGATTTACTTGATTTGACTTCAGATGATGCCCCAGCACCTAGTTCTTCCACTGACAGTTTTCTGCAGGAGCTGCTTGGGGTAGATTTGACACCGAATCCATCATTGCCAGGTCTTTTTTTTTGCCTGTCTTTGTTTCCTGTTTTTTTTTGCCTGTTTTAAGACTCAGCAAACTGCATTTGAATTTTTAATTGTTTTGACCCTTTTTTTGAAAGGTGCATTTTAATGCTTTTGACCTTCATATCCCTTATTGTATGTTCTTTTTTTTGTTGGTTCTAAGCATAGCCTTTGCTCCCTACTTTACCCGCCCCTTACTTTACCCTGCTTCCTGGAGATAATTTTCTATAGCAAATGCAGTAAAACTCTTGATAGCTTTATTCTCTCTGCACGGCTTATTACTATTGATTTTTAGGGTTGCTTCTGCGG
Organism: Tasmannia lanceolata; assembly: GCF_043159265.1. NCBI lineage: Eukaryota > Viridiplantae > Streptophyta > Magnoliopsida > Canellales > Winteraceae > Tasmannia > Tasmannia lanceolata. The sequence goes on from NW_027518700.1 coordinate 2,885,513, forward strand.
CTGAGTTATTTGGGGGTTATCTCGCTCATCAATTTAGGATTGTCCAGGGCTTTTTCTGTGCCATAGGAAAATTCTCTAGGTTCGTATATAAATGTGGTTCTAAACTTACTATCGTGTCTAAAAATGAGTACTTGAACTAGGGTATGGTACATCAAGCGTTGCTCGATAAGTGCTCTTTCATGGAGGAGGTACTTCAAGTTTGGTATTATTGGAGGTTGTTTTTGGGCAGTAGCTACTGCTATTCTTCGTATTCTCTTTTCAATGCTGGAGATACCAAGATTATTCTCGTCAAATGATTCCTTCCTTTCACAACACGTCTATGATGACTGGAATTGGCTCATATCCCTCCAGAATGACAAACTCATGGTTAAAAATTAGAATCACTTATGCAGCTAGGGGTGGTCCCCCAAGTCCAAAAACTGTCTCTATCTCTAAAAGTTTAGAGTCATAAGAATTAAAATGTCAAAAAGGGATTTTTTTGTGTGATGTCAGTCTGTCACAGTGGCATCATGCTGATATCAGCAGGAGGGACCATTCCAGGTCCAATCATCACAGAAATCTGGAGTCCAAGATCACTTGTAATTATTCATAATTTTTTAAATGGTTTTTAATTGTTCATAATTTAGATGATTTTTAACTAAATCTAGATTCCATCCAAGTAGGATTTCTAAAAGGTGTCAGATTGAAATTACATTTCACTGTTTTAGGAGTTTGTGCTCTAAGCCCTTATCTTTTTACACTAGTTATGGATGAGCTTACGGAGGGTATCCAAGGTGAGGTGCCGTGGTGTATGTTATTTGTAGAGGACATAGTATTAATTGACAAAACCAAAGCAGGAGTAAATGCTAAGTTAGAGTTATGGAGAATTACTTTGGAATCCAAAGGTCTTAGACTGAGTAGGACTAAGACAGAGTATATGAAGTGCAACTTTAGTAATGTAAGGAGGCGAGACGAGGATGTAGTAAATATGACTGGACAGGAGGTACCTAAGAGGGATATCTTTCGCTATCTTGGTTCAATTCTACATAAGGAAGGAGTGATTGAAGAGGATGTTAACCATAGAATAAGAGCAGGTTGGTTGAAGTGGAAGCTTGCCTTAGGAGTTCAGTGTGACCATAAAATCCCTACCAAGTTGACGGGAAAGTTTTATAAGACAGCTGTGCTGTACGGCTCAGAATGTTGGGCCACCAAGAAGCAGCATGTGCATAAGATGAGTGTTGCAGAGATGCGAATGCTTAGATGGATGTGCGGCCACACAAGGTTAGATAGAATTAAAAATGAAGACATTCGTAAAAAGGTGGGGGTGGCACCAATTGAGGAGAAGATGAGAGAGCACCGCTTAAGATGGTTTGGACATATCCAACGTAGGCCTTTGGATGCTCCGGTGAGAAGAGGCGTCTTGTGTCAAATGATGGAGTAAAAAGAGGCAGGGGCAGACTGAAAACAAATCGGGTGGAAACAATGAGGAAAGACTTGATAGCTAGGAACATAACAGGGAACATGACCTTGGATAGGATAGAATGGAAGAAAATGATCCACGTAGAAGAACCCAACTAGAGCCGGGATTAGGGCCGGGTAGATTCCTTCCTTCTTCATGAAATTTTTCTAAAGGATTCATTTAGCCGACCCCAACTAGTTTGGGACAAAGGCGTTGTTGAGTTGAGTTGAGGAGTTTGTGCTTTTTTGCAGCTATTGCTTTCATGTTAGGAGTTGATTTTGTTCTTGAATTATGGGTTTAGAGAAACTTTTGTTTATATGGCATGTTAGGGATGAATTTCATCAGTTAATTGAATAAGGATTCCTAGTTTTCTTAGATGTGTATTTGGATCCAACGTTTTTTCTTTCGGTGAAAGAGTATTCCACATTTTCTGCAGAATCTATCTTCAAGGGTGATGGATTTTCCATGAAATTCAATGAAAAGGCTATTACAATAGGGCTACCATCTCTCGACCTAAAAATTTTCTTGCACATCTCCCTTTCCACTTGCATCATCTCTTCCTTTCTACCTGCGCCATGTCTCCCTCTCCACTCTCACACCATTCTCTCGCTCTCTCTCTCAAGACAAATATAATTTCCAGGAAAACACAGGATGTTAACCAAATGGCGTAAAACTGCCTCCTTGGTAAATAGGGGATGTCAACCAAACAACATAAAATCTACTTCAGGGAAGGCTTGTCACTGTTTTAAGCTCTCAGTGAATTTGTAACTTCAACAAGAGATGGACTTTGCTGATAAAATAATTTTTCTTTCGGAGATGACTATATGTCATACTTGCATTTAATATTTAAGACTGCTAATTGCTATGTACTCGTTATATTTGGGTTCAGTCCTTGCTTCTGGACATTCGACTCCTAAGCTATTTTGCTTTATGCATTAGCGGCATTTTCTTTATGTTTGAAATGAGTAGAAAAGAAGTCCACTACTCTGAAGTTCTTCCTGTGATTTTCATTAAAGCTAATGACCATTAGCTGTGGATTTTCTGTTGCCATATGAAGTTATCAATTAAAAATATGTAGGGAATCGGATGGTCGGTTTTTATGCTTACCAAAAACTCTCATGATTTGTTTCTATACTACTTCTTTTTAACGAAGTTATTTTACCAGTAGAGCCATAATTTGTTGACGGGGGTGTGTTTCTCATGATTTTATCAAGGTATAAGCACGGTGCCGAATGGAGGTGCAGATATTCTACTGGATCTTTTATCTATTGGAACAATGCCTCCTGTGCAAAATGATTTATCATCACCTAATATAACTACCAGTCAAGATAATATGCCATCAGTTTCCCCATTGGAAAGTCTGTCATTACTTTCTTCTCCGGCTTCTTCCACACAATTCTCTCAGAGATCAACATTTGGCTCTGTGACGGAAACTGCAGAACATACAAAGTCTCCTGCAAGAACTGCTCCGGTAATGGATTTGCTCGATGGCTTATCCTCCAATCTTCCAATGCCTGGTAATTAAGCTTTTTTAAGGTCCCAACTTTTTCTGGTTGTTAGAATCTTGATTGATATTATTGACTTTGAGCGAAATAAATGTTTTTTTAATATGTTTCCAGGAGAAAAGAATCCAGTTTATCCCTCTATCACTGCATTTCAGAGCAACTCCTTGAAGATAATGTTCAGCTTCTCAAAGCAACCTGAAAAACCACAAACTACATTGATCCAGGCTACATTTACAAATATGACATCTAATACTTATTCAGATTTTATTTTTCAGGCAGCTGTTCCAAAGGTAAGTAATACCCATTTGCTGGAGTTTCCATTTTGTACAACATCAATTCCTTTCCTTGAAACATATAATGTATATGTAATTTGTTTTTGTTGAACTTATTGTTCTTTTAGTATATCAGTTGTATTCTTAGTCCAATTGATTTTTTGGCTTCTAAGCAAACCAAAATATATATTTTCTGGTACCTTGGTATCGATATGAATATGGACATGCACATGTGGAATGGGGATACATGTTGTCATTTTTTTTAAAAAGAAAAAGGGAATGGAGATACATGTTGTCATTTTAAATTTGAGTATCACAAATCAAAATAAATTACACACACACACACACACACACACAGTTGCGTGTAAATGACTCGCACAAGTAAAGAAGTAGAAAACTCAACCTGATTTTAACTCGTAAAAATAAATTGTTAATATATTGGTTATATCATGTACAAGAGTTATGTACTTGAAGTTTAAATTGCAAATTTGTAACACTAGCAAACAATAAGCATGATAGTTAATTGGACAAGAGTGCCGCATATTTGAAGCATGATGTTATATGATAGCGCGTATAAAACATTGGGCCTATACCAGGTATCATACACTATATTCTGTCATTTTTTGTTTTTGTTTGATTTGATAACCATGTTTAATATTGTGTTATGGTGTAAAGCATCTCATTTCATCTCATCAAATGGAAGTTTCGCTTGTAGCACATGGCATTTTTCTCTGATGTTATTTGGACACTCTAATCTAATGCTCGTTAGTATTTTAGTCAATTATTGGGTTTCTATCAAACTCATCATGAAATAGTAGGAAACAGCTACAAGGGCTCAAGCCTCAGCCTTGTTTGAATACTTAAAGCCACACGGACTCGGAAAATCATTCACCACTTCTTCCTTCTCATCTTCACCACCACTTCTCATCTTTTAAAACCCTCCCTACTCCACTGCCCTTTTAACTAAGATTCATTGGAGTTCAACTTAATCACATTTGGAGAGGGGAAGGGAGGGGCTGTGGATCATTCCCTCCCTAATACTCTCTTTCTATTTTCTGAAGATATCACATCCAACTAAAGATGTGACAAAAGATATTGAATCCCCAATTTTGACAAAGTTGAAGCTCTGTCTTTAAAAGTCTTGCATTCCTGTCTTTCCAAATAATCCATGGCACCATAAAAGGATTTACCATTTATTAAAGATTTGTGTATATGGATATAACATGGATATAATTTTTGTACACTCATTAATTTTTAAAAGCCTTCAATAATTCAATAATACTCGGCATTCTGACCAGTATCACTACCCAACCCCAAAGCACACATGCACACAATGCATTGGTGATCCTTAGTCATTAGATGTGCTCTTGAACTTTTGTTTCTTCATTAATTTTGTCTACTTCTGGATAAGGTTCCTTCTCCACCATTAGCTGATTCCTATGACAATTTCATTAATGCTCAACTTTTCAGACTATTTTCCTTGTTAACGGCATTTTGTTACATTTCCTTTTATTGGAATAGATGGGATGCTCGAATTTTTGTTACCGTACGTTCTTTAATATCTGTGTATATATATATTTTTCCAGTTTGTCTTCCATGTTTCACTGCAACTTGTCATTGTGACACTTATGGTGTGTTTATTTGGTAGTTTGTCCAATTACACTTGGATCCAGCTAGCAGTAATGTTCTTCCCGCCAGTGGTAATGGGTCAATCACGCAAAGTTTCAGTCTCAATAATGGCCAACATGGGCAGGTATACATCTCATTTTCTCTAATAATATTTAAGTTCATTTTATTTCTTGTGTGTGATAGATTTTCTGATGTTAATTCAGCTCTTAAGTTGCCCTCTGTATTATGCCGAGCTCTTGTTTACATGTAGCTGAAGACTTTATCTTCTTGCTTTTACAGCTGTGATTCTGGTCTGATGCACTGGTATTTCTTTTGAGGCATTTTTCTGCTTTCCATTTTTTTAGATATATTTCTATCTTTTCCATGATACACATGCTTCCATGATCACTTGTTCACAAACCTCTCCTAGTTTGGAACTGAATTCTTTGTATACATAATCTGATGATGTTGAGTCTACCAGTTCAGCCAACAAGATAATTGAAAGTAACATGCTTAGCCCGGAAGAGGATGATATACATGCATTGGTATTTTTATCTTTTTCTGCAAAATGAATGGTCCTGGTCTCCACGCACACACCCCATTTGTATAATGGGCATGCCAAGTGAGAATAGAAGAGGCGCTGGAAGTCTTTTTTACATATTCATCGTGAATATATGGTCCTCCAGCATTGTCAATTTATAGTGGAAGGACCCTACTTTTTTATTGGTTTGGGTTGTTTTTCTGAGGAAGACAGAATAAATTCATATATGAACTGTTCAATAAAAAGAAAAAGAAAAAGAAAAAACTTCATTAACTGGAAAAACATCAGGACGGAAAGAAGGGAAGAGGTGGCCTTATAAAAAGAAGAAGATAAACTTAAAAATTACATTAGGGGTAAGGAGGCTATTCACTCTGAAGCTCACCCTGGTCGACACCTCTGGCAAGTGGAGCTGCCACCTGTTTGATATGATAAATTAGTTTCACACGAAAACAACTCCCAACAATTTTATTTAGTAGTTATGAAGAAAAAAACATCTCCCGGCAATTTTATTTAGCAGTTATAAAGAATATGAGCTTGGATCAGTTAATATTCTAAAACACGACCAGAGTCAAGTATTGCCTCAATTCCAAGCCTACTTTGCCTCTCTATTTCTCTATGTAATATATGTTTACTGGGACCCTTTACATCATACCTCTAGTTACCTTGAATTTCTTTATACTTGGATCTTCAAATCATGGAAATGAATTGTACATCAGCTTATTCACACCAGAAGCACAACCATTAACTATAGGAGGAAAATGATTGTGAGCTTGAAGCTCATATAGCTTATATGAGCTTGAGGGGGCCCAAACACATGTGGGCCCACATTGTTAGGATGATCCAAAGCATTCATTTGAAAGGCCCTTACATAGATAGGATGTGTACAAAAAATCAGCTTCATAGGATCATCCTAACCCATCCAAATGTGGAGGGCAAAATGGACAAACACCGTTTGCCACAAATTTGCTCATTTTTGCCCTCGGCTTTTGGAAGGGTTAGGATGATCCAATGGATCTGATTTTTGGTACACACCCTATCTATGATGGGGCCTTGCAAATGAATGGTTTGGATCACAACAAAAAATGTGGGACCCATGTGTTTGGGCCCTCAAGCTCATACAAGCTATATGAGCTTCAAGCTCACAATCATTTTCCTCTAACTATAATTAACTATAATTATGGTACCAGTTGATGTGGTAAAATTATTGTGCTGCATATTTCTCTCATCCTTTATTATATAATGTGTCATGTTTATATGTGAATCATTCTCTACAAGTTGTGTGAGAATGTCTGGATTCTCATCTATTTGCATTTCAGAAAGCCCTTGCAATGCGTATTCGGGTCGCTTACAAAGTGAACAACCAAGATGTGCTTGAGCAAGGACAAATCAACAATTTTCCTCCGGGTTTGTAAGGGCGAAATACTCTTTTTTTTAAAAGTTAATTTGGGGAGAGGCACTTTTTGCTGCTCTGGAAGAGGCTCTTCTGTGCTGTTCACAATCCGAGGGCAAGCTCAGCGTCTTCATTTCTATCAGGTGCCATATGATTTCTAGTGATTGGATTTGACTCTTACAAGTCTACTTCAGCACCTGCCCATGGTCTCCTTTTTGTTTTGTTTTGTTTTGTTTGTGCATGTACATTATATTTTGCATAGAGAGTAGAGAGAGAACATCTTTTGGTGTCGAGGAAACCATGAGGTTGTTGTTAACTCTTTGTTTGCATCATTTGAATCTCACGACACAAATCAAAGGTGAGGATTTGGAGTGTGATTTTGATTTTTTAAAAGAAGAACTAGCCGTTGATTCATTCCTCATTTCTCTCTCATATGATAAAAGATCTCATATAATATAAAGGGAATTGATATATTCGCCTCCGTTTTGTACTTGGGACAGCCCCCTCTATTATATACAGTAAGGGAAGAATTTTGTCTAATTTGTTGATTTGAAGGCTATTTTTTTTTTTTTTTCACTGATATGATGACCCATTACAGGATGACCCTGAGTCCAGGCCTGAGGCCAAATAGAAATCTCAGTCGTAACTCGTAAGATTGAGGTGTGAAAATCAATGGCTGAAAGATTTAGAATGCCATATTCATCATGGTTTTATCAAAAGTAGAGAATTGTGGGAGGTTTAATCCCAGCCTTACCTATGAAAAAAAGGTCTATAAGGCCACGTCCGGACACCTCAGGTTATTTGGATTTGGATTTGAGTTTTGAGTTTTGGATGCAAAATACATCAATCATCCTCATGCTCATGTTGTACGAGAATTATAAGGATCTGATCCAGTTCCAAATCTGCATAATTTAGAAATCCAATTCCAAATCTTGTGGGTATCCAAATGTGGCCTAATTGTCCGATGAGCGTGGGTACAAGGTCAATTTGCCGTAAATGGGATGGCCGTTAACATTCATGGGCCAAATATATTAAAATAGGGATTTGCTAGGGTCCATCACAGAAGGGTTTTCATGGCTGGTCTGTCGCATGTCAGACAAGCCACCTTGTGAATGAAGACAAAAAGCTGTTGTCTTCATTCAAGATGTGGCTGGTCTGATGTGCAACAGACCAGCCACGAAATGCCTTTTGCGACGGACGCTAGCAGTTCCCATTAAAATAAAAACCTAGAAGTTGAGCCATACTAAGGCGTTTTTATATTTTTATAAGAAGAAATGATAGAATGAAGGGCGCCTTTGCAAAAATCAGCTACAAGGGCATCCTCATTGGTCATTTTCAGCCAAATCCATTTATTATGATGGCGCAGAAAAATATGCAAACGGCTTTGCCATCAATGCGCTTTGCCGAAACCTACCCATAGGAGCGCCCTTCACTCTATCATTCCTCTTCTATATGAAACCCCTCAAAAACTCTAGTCAAGTCCTCCCTCTGTTTGGATGCCGGGTTTTTTTTTTTCCTGGGATTTATGTGGGTAAAGGTAGGAGACAAAAGAGGGGACAAGCATTAATTAGAGAAAGATATTATAATGAGTAGAGAGAGAGGGTAGAGAGAGAAAGAGAGAACACCCTTTTCAAGACAAGATTTTGCTGATGTCAGCAAGAAAAAGCTGATGTGACCACTAAACCTTTACCCACATAAATCCTGGGAACAAAAAAAAAACCAGCAACCAAACAGAGCTTTGCACCAAAGGGAGAGTCTAGGCAATTTTGCAAAACACACTTGCACCAAAACATCTCTCTCTCTCTCTCACACACACACACACACTTCACTCACACAAACACACTTAACACACACCCATTAAAAGTGGGGCCTACCCAATTGTAGGAATCTAGTCAGGATAAATCTCTATGAGATAGCTTGCCCACTAAGAAAAGTCCCATTCCCTTTAAAAGGCCTGACACATATTTCTCTTAAGAGTTAAGACCTTCTCTTTTTCACCCTATCAAAAATGCATTTCAGTCTCTTCTTCTTCATCCTCTCCTCTCTTCTTCTACCCACTTCCCTTCCTCAGGTAAAAGAATAAGTGAAGCAAAAAAAATAAAATAAATCTAAACAGTTGTCATTCCATCCTTAAACCCTAACCCCCCAAAACCCTCTTTCCTTTTTTGCAGGCGTACGGGAATGAACTCAACGTAGCCAAAGTCAATGATTCACCGTTTTCAAACGCTCTACAAATCCTCCAGAAACAAATTGGGCAAGTTCTTTTAGCTTCTCCCTTCTCTAATTCTCTTCCATGTCTTTGCTTAGAAAAAAAAAAAAAAAACCCTAATCTCTCTTTCTCTAAATTTTCTTACTTTTTTACACACAGACACACAAAAAAACCAAAAGATGAGTTGACCCAGTTCAATTTTACTTAGAGGGACCTTCAATTTATGATAATATCCCACTAAGTTAACCATAATCATATCACTTCTCCCCAAATTGTAGATTTTAGGGGTAAAAACAAATTTTAGGCCCAATTTAACCTAAAAAAAGAGCATAAAATTTGTTTTACGTCTAATTTTTGTTGAAAGAAATGGAGCCTAGCAAAAAAAAAATCATCATAAATGTTTTTCTTGCAATCCAAACAATGCCTAAGATACAACTACTTAAATCTAAACACAATTAGGAACTAACACCCACAAATTTAAAATACATAATCCTATAAAGACTACTACTATGTAACTACATCATGTACACCATAACATGACTTCACACCCACAAATCTAAAATGCATAATCCTATAATAACTACTATGTAATTTTTTTGGAACTGGTTGGATCTCCCAAGAGACAGGAGCAGGGCTGTTAGATGTGATCAGCTCAGTATTCCCAATGATAGAGTTAGATAAGTATGTATGTTGTGGTGTTGTTTCTTTAGTATTTTGTTTGGGTTTTAGAGGAAAGGTGATATGTCCTCCTCTGGTACTTCTTTATTTCTATTGATAAAATTTCAGGTGCCGCCTCGGGTTCCTAGTTTAAAAAAAAAAAAAAAAACTACTATTCTGTAACTACATCATGTACACCATAATGATAGAATGCTGTTCTATCAGAAAAGAAAATAGAGAAAAAGATAGAGGGAAAGAGGGAAAGGGTGAGTTAATTCGAGGAAACTTAGGCCTCCAATGAGTTAATTCGAGGGAACTCAGCCGCCAATATGCTAACAGCTCTAAATTTGATTATTCCTTGCTGAATAGCTATATGGCATCTACATTATATAGAAATTAGGGGAAGCAAAATAAGGAAACAGAAATCAGCAGAATAGGAAAAAGGAAATAAGGAAACCCTACTCTAATATGGCAATAACTTAAATAAAGAAAACAATCTAAATTAGGAAAATTGATTCTAACACATAACGTGACTTCTGTTCTGCAGCTATGATTTCCAAACCGTGGATCTTCTTAGGCGTGCCATGACCCATTCCTCGTACTCCAGAGAGAACAACAGGGCATTGAGCATTTTGGGTCTCGATGCCATCCAAACATCCATCTCATTCCACTACCTTCAGCGAAATCTCGATGCCTCTGCGAAAGATCTCAGCCTTCGAATCTCAGAGATGTCCGGTGCGGATTCTTGCGCCGCAGATGGGTTTCGTTTAGGGTTGCAGAATGTGATTAGGGTTTCTACAAAGACGAATTCTTCTACGGACTCTGTCGTTTGTGGTGCCTTCCGTGCGGTCTTTGGCGCCGTTGCCATCGATTCGAGTAAGGCTGATGATGCAGGAAATCTCTTCTGGAAATTTCAAGGTGGTGATGTTTTGGTTTCTGCTCTCTAAGGGATGTTTTTTTTACGTTGTTTGAATTAGGGTTTTTCAGTGTTGTAGTTAGGGTCTTAATTTTGTGTTTTGATACTTGTTGCCTTATGCAGGGGAGTATGGTAGTGTTTTGATTGACTTGGGTTGTGTATGGTTCACATAACTGTTTATGCTAGTAATGTGCTAACATGAACTTTTAAAAACATCCTCTCTCAAGGGCGCAAAACAAAGGAAACCCCTCCATAGTATGACATAACTGCGTAATGGGTAAGTTTTCACAGAAATTTTAGCCCGCACTCTCTCTTTCTCCTCCGCAAGGTACCTAACCAATAAGCCAAAAACAAAAGTTCCAGAGCTGATGGAATGCATTAGGCTAGGCCCGGCTTTGACTTTGGTCTTTTTTCCAGGTAGCCCTTTCCACAGGTAGCCCTTTACACAGGTCGTGCCACTCTTTGGCAACTTATGACAGATTTCACTCTGACCATTTTATCTGGTAACCCTTTCTAAGTAGTCCTCTCTCCAGGTTGACCCTTCCATTTCGTGATTTGAACAGGGGATGTGGTGGTTATTTTGATACCAAATGTTAGGTACCTAACCAATACTAAAACAGCTATGTAGCTGATGGAACATGTTAGGCTAGGCCCTTTAAACCTATCTCATACCAAGGGTTTGTGTTTTCTTTTCGAAATAATTATAGGGAAGGAGCGAATTTGTTGTTTAGCTGCCTCATAAAGGGCTAGTAGAACGTAGGGAAAGTGGGAGATCTTGCATTTGCTTTCAAGTAAAAGAGTAGTAAACCTGGGTTGTAAATCGGATACCATAGTCAGGTTGAAATCTTCTTGCAATACTGTTAAAAAAAATACTGTTAAAACCCCTTTTCTAGATAAAATCTTCACCAATACTCATCTAAAGGAAAAAGTTCTTATCTCACCACAATGAAAGATAGAATCCTTGAACCTGAATTCATGTCCAAATTTTATGGGCTTTCAATGCTGGTCTCTCACAAGTCACTACAACGGATGACAAAATCCTTGAAATTGAATCCATGTCTTCTTTAAAAAAAAATTATGGGATTTCAATGCTGGTTTGAGGTTAAAAACTTACGAGAATCATACATACCGATAAAAATGGATTTCAAAAGACAGATTACAAAAATATAATAAATAACCACCATAAATTTTCTCAAGTACTCTTTAATTATCTTATTCTTAAGCAACTGAAATGCTGGTGGCAAATTTGTAAGACCAAACGACACCACCAAGAATTCAGTGTCATTGGTGGGTTTCGCACCCCCTGTAGGATTATTCGCACCCATTTTAATATGAATTGATGTTAAAAAAGTGTAAAAATCTGCCTCAAATCACGTTAAAAGGGGTGTGAATAATCATCCTACAGGTGGTGCGAATATGCGAATATATCATCGCCTTATCCAAATCGCATATCTTCTTGGCTATCAATCTCACACACACAAATAAAATAAAATCGCATATCTAGTTTGGAGAAATACTATGAACCCTATAACTCATCCCACAACTCATCAATCAAGGGGTAGGAAATTTGTCTTGGATCGCGATCTGATTAAGAGCATACTAATCAATGCATAATTTCATGAAGGGAAATGATATATCCGCCCCTTTTGATCACCAGGAATACCCCCCCCCCTTGTCAGTGTATCAGTAACTAAAGAGGGGCTGTTGTACTTATGTCAGAAGAAATCAATGCCCCTGATTGCCACACAAACACTGACATGGGGTGTTCCTGGTGATCAAAAGGTGCAGATATATCACTTCCCTTTCATGAATTGTCGTGTCAAGTAAAAGTTGTGAGGAATATGGGATAACACAGATAAGATGACACAAAGATTGGCCCACTCCCTTGAACCGAGGGAATTTTGTAATCATGGGGCATGTGGAGGAGGCAATCCCTTGGGTTCAGATAAGAATTCAGAACTCAGGGATTGAGCCTCTAGCTCAATGGCTGATTATATCTTTTCTTAATGGTTGGTGTATATGAAGATGAGAGGTTAGAAGCCTCACCACTTGAGACTGGAACTTAGTTTCATAAAGATGTTCCAACCGAAGAATTAATAGTTGAAAGAGATGGCTTGAACATCAACCCCAATGCTCTCTTTGGGCCCGTCTACAAAACAACCCACTTGCTGAGATTGAGACATCATCCTCAATATCTATAGGAAATTAATGGATTGAATCATTGAGAAAGTGGCACCACTTGTGCTTTTGTTCCCTCTAGACGTTTAACTTGAGGCCACTTCTTCAATAATCCAAACAATGTACAACCCTAGATATGTTTGAGCCTCAGGAATATATTTTCCATCTTACGAATTGATTTTGGGCCCAATAATCAGTTTTGGAGGCAGAATCAATTATCAGAATCCATAACGAACATGGCCTTAAGAGTTGTGCAACGGTGTAGATTTCGCTATGTGGCCCAAATGCAAAAGTCACCCGTTAAATGGCTGTGGGTGAAATTGCCTAGCAAGTCCCAAATGCAAAAGTTAAACGTTAAACGTTAGGACATGTCTCTCTCTCTCTCTCTCTCTCCACACACACAACAGGAACAGTTGGTGGGCCCAACAGAAACCGTTGGTGGAATGGTGGGCCCATCTTTAAACAACGTAGGCCCCGCCCATACCACCGTATGATAATCCAAACCTTCCATTTGATGGGCCATAAACGTAAATAGGTTGCGTCCCAAAATATCATTTCCATAGGCTGATCCTAGTCCTCCGATCTAAATAGAAACTACATCTTATGCAACCTCTATAGATTGTAGGGTTGTGATCATCCTATGGAAATGATTTTTGGGGCACAACCTATTTACATTGTGGCCCATCAAATGAATGGTTTGGATCATTCTATGGAGTTGGTCGTAAAGTAACATTAAGGCCCATCCACAACATAGGACGATCCAAGCCGTCCATGATTTGGATAATCCTATGGAGTTGGTCGTACAGAAACATTAAGGCCCAATCGTAGGCCCCACCGATTTTTTTCAAATTGAAGCGTAACGTCCACAACGTAGGATGATCCAAGCCGTCCATGGTTTGGATCATCCTATGGTGTGGTTCGTACAGTAACATTAAGGCCCAATTTAGGCCCCACCCATATTTTTGAAAATGAAGTGTACCGTCCAGACCATAGGATGATCCGAGCCGTCCATTTGATGAGCCATAACGCAAATGGGTTGTGCCCCCAAAAGGGTTGGCCCATCAAATGAATGGTTTGGATCATCATGTGGTCGTACAGTAACATTAAGGCCTGTCCACAACATAGGATGATCCAAGCCGTCCATGGTTTGGATAATCCTATGGAGTTGGTCGTACACTAACATTAAGGCCCAATCGTAGGCCCCACCGATATTTTTCAAATTGAAGCATACCGTCCACAACATAGGATGATCCAATCCGTCCATGGTTTGGATCATCCTATGGTGTGGTTCGTACCAATTTAGGCCCCACCCATATTTTTGAAAATGAAGTGTACCGTCCAGACCATAGGATGATCCGAGCCGTCCATTTGATGGGCCACAATGTAAATAGGTTGTGCCCCAAAAATCATTTCCGTAGGATGATCACAACCCTACAATCTATAGAGGTTGCATAAGATGTAGTTTCTATTTAGATCGGAGGGCTTCGATCCGCCTATGGAAAAATATTTTGGGACCCAACCTATTTACGTTTATGGCTCATCAAATGGACGGTTTGGATTATCCTATGGTGTGGTATGGGAGGGGCCTACGTTGTTCAAAGATGGGCCCACCATCCCACCAATGGTTTCTGTTGGGCCCACCAACTGTTCCTGTTGTTTATGTGTGTGGAGAGAGAGACCGGTCAAATGGTGGGAATACGTTAGCCAGCCGTCAAGGAGGGTAGGGGAATATCAGCGCCCTTATTTTAATTAATATCATTTGCAAATAAGACAAGGCCTCTTTGCAAGCAGTTACATATGTCATTTTTAACACTATTTTAACAAGGTCTCACTATTTTTAACAGGGCCTCTCTCTCTCTTTCATTCACACACACAGTGCAACAGGGGCGGGTTCATCTCGGGACAAATTTAAAAATACAAGGGAAAAAAGCATAATCCTAGAACAACATGAGAAAACTAGAGCAAAGAGGTCGGGTTGCCAAGGCCTCAACCCCAACCCAACCCAACCCGAAATTAAATCGGGTTGGCTTTTACCAACCCTAACCCAACCCGAGAAAATGCCAACCCAACCCGAGCCAAAATCGGGTTGAACCCGTTGGGTTCGGGTTGAGCTTGACCCAAGTTGCACCTGTATCACTCTCACACACACACAACGCCTACCTTGAGATCCCAACCAACGTCCAAAAGGATCATGTTATTGCCAGACTTGTGTTTGGTTTTATTTAGCATAATGTATGCCACTGACCATCGACCCATTTAGAAAAGCGACAAAAAAAAAAAAAGGAGAGAGAGAGAGAGAAGAAAAGAAAAATGGACTAATAAAATCAAAACCAATTGGGGGGAGAAAATGGCGTTTCAAAACCCAGCTCCAATCACTAGAATCCTCTAGAACCCTTTTCAAAGGTCCTTCTATCATTCCAAAAGGAAAAGAGGAAGAAAAGAGATAAAGGGAGTCTAGCAATAACACCAATAAAGTTTGGCTTATTTATTTAATAATATATAAAAGGCAAAGTTTAAAGAAAGACTGAAAGAATTCACTGATAAAACTGAAAAAAGCTTTAAGAAGCCATATTTAGACAACAATCAGACAGTTCCTTTCCCAAGGATCAGAGAGAAGATACTCAGAATTGATTGACAGAGGAAGAAATACATGAGAAATAGCATCATATATCTTGAGTTCTTTCAATCCATGGCAAATTCACATTAAAAGAAGAAATACCCATGTGGGTATCTGATGTATTTGGGAATGTCCCCTTCTTAGGCCATAGCCAAATCTTTGAAACAGAAAAGCTCTCACCTTTGCTAGATAGTTTTTTCCCCTTCACATCCACTTCAGCTGAGGAATTCTCATTAGTCCCTCTTTTATTCATATACTGTTCACAGTTCCCATCTCTATCTTGGCAAAAAACTACTTGCAAATTTGAATCACCAACAACATACTGATAAGAACCCATTGAATAACATCTCCTTGCATCCAAATTACTACTACTAGTACTAGTTTCCCCCTCTCCACCTTCATTATTCACACTCCTAAATTTCCCAAGTCTAACAGGCAAAACCCTCTTTTCCCCCACAATCTCTTCAATTTCCACTGCTTTCTGACTAGATGGAAAACCATTTTCCCCATCACCAGACAACCCATCTTCATCCCTTGAATCATTGAACTCAAAAATTGGGTTTTCAATAGCAAAGCCAGGGCCAAAAAGAGTCCCTCTACAAAGAGGACAAGTTGAATTTGAGAGAAGCCATGTGTCTATGCAATTTAAATGAAAGGCGTGACTACAAATAGGCAGCAATCTTAACTTATCTTCTTGTGAAAATTCACATAGACAAACAGCACAATCAAAAGGCTCTTTCAAACCCATGATTTCTTTATAGAGAAAAACAGGTAGAGCATCTATGAAGGCTTGATCTAGACCTGAGTCATGGAGATGGAAGAGATTTTGAAGCTGTCTTTGTAGAGAATCAGACCCAGAAATTTCTGGGTATCTGTTAGATTGAGATGATGAATTTGAAGATGATTGTTTTATGAGGAATCTAACAAGTAGGTGAAGCAAACCAGAGATGAAAAAGATCACTGCCAAAATGACTATGATAAAAAGAATAGATGGACTAATTTTACTTCCAGATTGAGATGAATCTTTCTGATAACTAGTACTGTAAGGAGGTGGAGGAAAAGGAGGAGGTGGGTGGGCTAAAAGGGCATCTTTTTTCTTCACTTGAGCCAAAACCCAATTCATCTTAGTAGGTGAGTGTGTTAAAAACAACATCTTTCTCTTCTTTCTCTTCACTTTGGTATCACATCAAGTGGTTTTAGGATATGGGTGGCCTGAAAAGACCATTTTTTTGGCCTTTGCTTTGACATCCAATCCAACTCATCTTTGAAAGTGAGCAAGGTACAAAATCAACATTTTCTTTCAGTGAGATGAAATAGAAAACCATTTTCTAAAATGGGTAGGCTGAAAAGGAAGATTTTTCTTCTATTTGAAAGACCCACCATTTTTAGAAGGTGGGTCTGCTAACTAAAACCTCTTTTCCCTTGTATTGAGAACAAACCAATCTCTCTGTTCTGCAAAAGTTAAGAAAATGTCAAGGTTACCTACCTCTGATTTGGAGAATCCGCCATTAATCAACCTTATTGTGTTTCTTTGGTGTCTCTAGCCTTGTACGGGTGTTGAAGGAGAAAAATCCTAAAAATAGGATTTTGAGGGATTTTCACTCTATAAAATATTAAAATAGAAGGGTGGGTGATAGAAGGCCACCCGTAACTTCCAAATATGGGAGGGAGAAAGGGTTGAAAAAAGAGGCGGGGGTAGTTCTGTCATCCTATAAAAATTGGGGGTGTATTTTGGTCAATTCAGCTTTTCCTTTGCCATTTGGGAATGGATATTTGTTAGGGTTGCAACTTGGGTCGGGTTTAGAAATCATGGGTCTTGGATTAGGTCCAGCTAAACGTTGAAAAACCCACGGGTTTGAAGGAAAAAAAACCCGAAACCCGACATATAGCTGTACAAAGACTTTCTTCTTAAATTTATATACTTGATGATATAAATTTAGAGATTTTTGGTGTGAAAATTTGTTGTTTTCTGCGATCTTTGAAATTAGTCACTACCTTACGCTAAAAAATAAAAAACCTGACCTAAGAGACTACCTTGGGCAGGGTCGGGTTTATGAATCTTGGGTTTTCCCATAAAAATCAGACCCGAGCCAACCCGACCCGAGATAATTTATTGAGTAGGGTAGGGTTAGGTTTTTGAAAACCCGACCCGCTCAACCGGAGTTGCAACCCTAACATCAGTATTCTAACACTTCAAAGTTAGGCGCTTCATCATCAATTGATATTTCCACTCTCAAAATTAAGCAGTTTAACACATCAATTAGGGGTGCAACTCGGGCCAGGTTGGGTTGGGTTGAGGCCAACCCCAAGCCAACCCGTGGACCCAAAACCTCAACCCTAACTGACTCAACCCATGCCTCGGTCATGGAGG
The DNA here is from genome assembly GCF_043159265.1 of Tasmannia lanceolata. Taxonomy (NCBI): domain Eukaryota; kingdom Viridiplantae; phylum Streptophyta; class Magnoliopsida; order Canellales; family Winteraceae; genus Tasmannia; species Tasmannia lanceolata. The sequence goes on from NW_027518700.1 coordinate 2,903,215, forward strand.
TTCTACGCTACCCAAACCTACCTTTAAATCTCTCAACCCTAATCTAATCCGATTTCCCAAATCGGGTTGAGTAAGGCCTGTAAGCTCTTATGTGAGCAATCAATACTCTAAAATTGATGGACTAGATTGAAGAATGAGATCAAGGGTGATATTATTGGAATTAGTTGTTGACCAAAGTCATCAGTACAGGGTATCATGTCATCCATGTTAAGATATTGATGGTTAGTGTAAGCCAATTCAACCACATAAGGTAAGTCTGGGTCTCTATGAGGTATTTTTCTATAAATAAGGGGTTGGTCTTTGCTGTCATCTAACTTAAGAAGATCTTCCCCACGAGACAGCTGTAGAAGATCTAGCCCGATCAATCACCATCATGACAGTTCGAGGTAAGTTTTCTAATCCCTTTGTATTCTAGTGATCTTGCATTGTTTAACTTGCATTGTACTATTAATTCAAAGGCTTTTACGAGCCCGACTTGGATTGAATTGAGTTTGGATTGGTGAGGCAAAAATAGTCCTAAGATTTTGAAATTGCGATAAGATTCAGGGGCTGGGGCGGGCTTGCCCAAGGCCTCAACCCTAATCTAGCCCAGAATTAAATCAGGCTGGCTTTTCCTAACCCTAACCTAACCCAACCCAACCCAACCTGAGCCAAAATCGGGCTGAACTTGTCGGGTTCAGTTGAGTCCAGCCCAAGTTGCCCCCTAGTATCAATTGTCACTTAAAATACAACATATATCTGACAGATTGACATGGGTGGAAATGCCTGAATTCATGGTCTCAAACCACCTCCGATTCTTTATTAGTCTTGGGATACAATCATAGCCCTTCATTTTAACGGATGTGCCCCACCCAATCTGGCGGTGGCCCACTGGATCAACAGCCTCAATCAACACAATAAAGTGGGGCCTACATGCAAAAAAAAAAAAAAAAGAAGTAATAAGCAATGGGACTTATTCTAAAACATGATTGGGATCATCAAGTAAAATTGAATTAAATGGACAGTGTGGATCATCCTACTGTGGTGTGACATGAGTATAGAACGTCCTGGCACTCTACATGTACCCCTTCATGTCACCTTATGACTATGTTTCTAAATAAGTCAGAACCAAACTCAACCCGGATGCTCTTTTTACTTTTTACTCTTTCGGGAAATTACATATCAACATTCAAGAGTAGCCAGTGGGTGCTTTTAGTTTTACCCCTCTTGAGAGTTCGATATTTTCACCAGATGCAATGGTGCTAAAAAAATGAATATCATAATACAGCCAACGATGGAAGTTGACCATTGGACCCCACGATTGGTTGATCAGGACCGTCAGCCTAAGAATCACACAAACACGGGCCAGCCGAGTATTTTTCAAAGGGAGATGATATTTTCACTCCGCCTACATTACTTGCACGCTCCCCTTGTTAACCTGATTTGACGAGAAAAGTGGGCAACTTTATGTCAAATCACGTTATAAGGGGAGTGTGCAAGTAATGCCGGAGGTGGGGGTGAAAATATCATCAACCTTTTCAAATAGTACAGTAGGGCCCACTTCATAGGATGATCTTAGCCGTTCATTTGTTTAGCCACAATGTAAATAGGCTGTACCCTATAAATCATCTACATAGGATGAACTCAACCCTCTAATCTCTAGAGTTTCTTATAATGTGCAGTGGGTTGGGATCATCCCGTAGAGATGATTAATGGGGTAGAGCCTATTCATGTTGTGGCCAAAGAAATGAACGGTTTGGATCATCCTTTGACGTGGGACCCATTGGACATTTTGAAAAATAAAATCTCTCTAAAGATAATGCATATTTGGTCTTTGAATGTTGAAAAAAAAAAAAAGGGAAGTGATATTGACGCCCCTAGTGATCAAAAGGGGCGTAAATATCATTTCCCTAAAAAAATATGCATATTTGCATGTTAGGATTGCCCGAGTGAGACTTTTGGACCATTGGGCATGTCTCGTTGCGGCATTACTGTAAAACAAAAGCGATTTTCCATTAACAATAGCATGTGCTTATACAGAGCATTTAGAGAGAAACATATAATGGAATTTAAATAACTATAAAAAGAGATAAATCTAATCTAATCTAGTATCCTAATTTATTTAGGTTACCTTATCTAACCTCCTTTCCTAATCTACCACTAAGATGATCTAACAGTGAGATCTCTCACACCCTAACAACTAGAATGAGATTGCCCTACTAAAGCTCCCTTTTAACCTTTTCTTACATGAGAAGTGCATTAGAGCTTCATCCAGTAGGCCCCACATGACAAAAGCATGTTCCAAGACTTTTCCATTGAGGGCCCCATCCTTTAAATGAAATAGGTTGAAGTCATAAAGATGAATCAACTACTACCAAATCCACAATTAAGAGAAAAATTAAGCAGCATTTTATTTTGAATGTGTGGCCAAAATGGTCGTTAGGATACACCCGCGAAGACATTTCAAACAATAGGTTGTGTGTGTGTGTGTCCATCGTCCACACCACTTTTCTTCTACTCTCATTAAAGATGTCTATCGATGAATAGACACTTCATCGTCTATTTAAAGAAGGATAATCAAGACAAAAAAGATGTTGGTTTTGGATGTCTACAGGTCCTGCCATGTATTCATCGTTGTATTGACATTCAAGTATAGGATTGCTCTTTTGAAAAGTGGTGTCGACAATGGACCTGACCCAAGTTGGGTCTGGTTGGGGTTGGTTCCAATTCATTTTTTAGCAAAAGCTCAGCCTGACGTGACCCAAATTTCACCCCTAATTACTATAATTTGTGCCTGTGCCTATTGGTGTGAGAGTAAAGCTCCCAAATTCTATCATTAATGTTTCGGATCATTTGGATCCCAAACCATTCAATTAGCAAGATGAGTTGGATGTTGTAGAAGTGGTTTAGGGGCACAATGACAACACTGATAATACACTAGCATTCTTGGCTAACGTGACTTACCCATCAAAGCATAAGGTGTAAAATTGTGGGGCTGACCCTATTGATGGGTTCGGATGGAGATAGTGGGACCCACCTCATCGAGGTAAACTGGTGGGCCCCGCCCGATGCATGGGTTTGACTTGAGCTGGTAGGACCCACCCTATTTGAGCATGGTGTAAAATGATGGGCCCCTGCTGAGTATCAATTTGGGTAGAGATGGTGGGCCCACTCATGGGTGTAAAATGGTGGAAAAACATGGTGTGAAATGGTGGGCCACACCCTAAGTATCGATTTGCGTGGAGATGGTGGGCCAACTCATGGGTGTAAAATAGTGGGCCCTACCATATATAGAGGATGAGGTGTAAAATCACGGCTCCAACCATGTAAAAAAAAATTCACCGTTGAAAATATTATAGTAAAAATTTTGGGAAATATTATCAGCACTACTGTATTTTGATGAGGCACTCCTCACTTTTTTAAAAGTACTGTATGACCCTCACCATAGGATGATCCAAACCGTCCACTAGATGGGCCACATCCTAAATAGGTTATGGCCCAAAAATCAATCCCATAGGTTGATCCTAACCCTCCGATCTGAATGTTAAAGGGTTGATCCTAACCCTTCATAGATCAGAGGGTTAAGATCAACCTATGGAAATAGTTTTTGGGGCACAACCTATTTAGGCTGTGGCTCATCTAATGGACGGTTTGGATCATCCTATGGTGCGGGCCATAGCGTACTTTTAATAAAGAGAGGAGTGCCCTCATCAAGATACAGTAGTGCTGATAACATTTCCCAAAATTTTCCATGGAAGAAAAACGAATGACAAATGAAAGAAACAAATTCTGTGTCTATTGTAGATTAATTAAGGGCTAACCTCTTTGACGGCCTTAATAGTAGTAGTTAAGCCTATCACATCTTTCTTCTTTTTACTGAGATTTTGCTGCAGAGGGGACATGAGAGAGAGAGAGAGAGGGAGAGAGAGAGAGACGTCACATGCTAACTACAAATTCGTACCTATGACAAGTATATTAGCTGCATGGGGTGGAAATATCATTTTCTTAACGCTTTAATAACCACGAGATTTTATATGATGTAAGGCCTTACAACAATACAGTAGGGGTACCGCCCTTGATATTTGATCCAACAGCAGCTAACTTTTTGAGGAGCTACTGTTGGATAAAATGTCAAGCGTGGTACTTCCACCGGACAAAGGCCTTATTGTTGTAAGCAAGGTTTTAAATTTCGACCGAAATCTGAAATTTCGGTTTCGGCCAACCCCGAAATTGAAATTGGGTATCCTGGGAAGGATAGAAAATTTCGGTCTGAAATTTCAGGAAAATCTCCAAGAAGTCTGGGCTTTCATCTTTAATTAATATTTTTTCAGTAATTTCAGCCGAAATTACTGAAATTTCGTTCGAAATTTTGACGAAATAAAATGTTATCTTATTTTGATTTCGTTAGATTTCGTCCGAAATTTAGGCTGAAATTTCGGTTTCGGTGAGGGAAGAAACGCATTCTGAAACTGAAATTTGAAACCTTGGTTGTAACTCGTAAGGCCTTACACCATATAATTTCTCAGTAACCACTGTGATTGTTTATCATATTGTATCATATAAAAGCCACTTATCTTCTTAGGAAAAATTTAGATCTAGTGCTTTTGGAATGTTGCATTTATACATCCTGGAACAAATCCCTTATTATACTTTTCTGTAATCGAAACTCCACAAAGTAGCTTAATAAGAAATGTAGATTTGACTATCTACCTCAAACGAGGCAGAGGTCCGAGCCGTTCATAGCGGGCTTCTCTCGATGCCTCGTCTGGAGTGCGGCAACATTATCGTCGAAGGGGATTCCTTAAATGTTATTCGCTGGCTTTCGGGTAACGCTTCTCCCCCTTGGCGATTTTTGCCTCTCTTAGAGGAAATTGAGGATAGAGCTAAGGGCTCTTCAATAGTTTTTCGCCATGTCAGGAGATCAGCCAATGCGGAAGCAGACACCCTTGCCAAGAAAGGAGTCTTTCGGGCCGCGTTTGAGTGCTTTGACTATCTACCTCCTTGATTTATTGCACTGCTATCTTTGTATTATCTTTGTTCCTTCAGGACCACCTCGGTTCTGTTTTTACATATATATATATATATATATATATATATATATATATATATTCTGTTGCCCTTTTCAAAAAAAAAGAAATGTAGATTTCACACGGTGTCAGCCATACTGGGTACCAAATGAAGGTGCTGCAATTAGCTTGGATTGGTTTTCTATAATGCAACATGGTTTGGAGCCAGATAGGGGATCATTCAATAGAGATTTTATAGGTGCAACCCGTATGGTCCAATATTTTTCAAGAAGTACCGTGTACCACGTGCACTATAGGATGATCAAACTGTCCATTTGATGGGCTACAATACAAATAGGTTGTGCCCCAACAGTTATGGAAACCTCTATAGATAGGAGGGTTGGGATCATACTATGGAAATGATTTTTGGGGCACAATGTTTTTACATTGTGGCCCATCAAATGGACAGTTTGGATCATCCTATAATGTAAGATGTATGGTGATTTTTTAAAAAATACTGCACTTTTTTTTTTAAAAAATTGACATTTATTTTTTCAAAGAGTGCCAAATAAGGGACAAGTCGTCCGCTGACCGGCTAGTAGAATTGGCTTACATATCTGTTATACCATCCATCTCCATTCCCCGTTACATTACCCAATAGCCTAACTTGTATTGAATCCAATAAAAAGTGTCATATTTGTGGACCCCACCAAGCCATGATACGTGTTTGCCATGCCACACAGATTTCTCCACCTCGTCGATTTCAATTTTCAAAAGTCCCGCTTGAGCTAAGGCTATGGTGCGCACCTAACAGTGGCTATCACGATAGCCATCTTCATCCCCTGATCTCTTGTGGCCTCCACATCGCACCACCACCATGCTCCGGCGGACTCCATTAAATCCGGCAACAAGTTTGATTCTTCCACCACTACAAGAAAAGGGACATTCACCGACGGTCATGACCGTCGGTGTATTTTAACATGAATTGTGGGCAGACTTTAATTTGATCCTCCCCCCACCCCTCCCAAAAAAAAATAAAAATCTTTTAACATGAATTGTGAGCATACTTTAATTTGATCTAAAAGTAGTTGATCTAAAAGTATATAACAAATTGGTTGATCTAAAAGTAGTTGTCATGTACAAAAACGACCATGACTCGGTGCATCTCTACTACCATACTCCATTCATGTATAGGAGTGCTTGATGTCGAGGCTTTCCCAGTGCAAAGGCAGGTTGAACAACCTCTGCCTGTCAAAGAAATGCAGATAGTGGAGAGATTAGATTAGTGACAAACACAACAAATGATGGTGAAAACCTTTCTGTTAAATGTAAGTGAAATTTTTTTCTTTCTTTGAACTTTTACATCTATCAAATATGCAAGCATGATTAAGTCTTAGAAATTGGAATACAGAGTCTTCACATGCCCATTCATCCAAGTTAACAGAAAGGTATTTAACTATCTTTATCTATTTGTTAACAAAAAAGTACTTATAGAAATGGCTGAATTCCGCTGACAATTAAATTTCGGGAGCTGAACTAGCAGGTTCAATGGCTATATTGAGATAGGAAGCTGATTTTTCATTTGAATTTTTATACCATTATCATTATCAGTTAACTATGCTCAGGAACCCTTTCCAATCCGTGAACATGGTTGTATCAAGTTTAGAGGCTGATGACGATTTTCATTCATCTAAGAGGAGTGTTCTGGTATCATAGAGTTACAAGGCCGGTCACACAATTCAAAGAGGGATCCCATTTAGTATTCAATATGGCAAAATGATATAGCAACCACCTTGTTTAGTGTTCATCATGAGAAGCTAAAACTAAAAATGCAGAGAAAATACAAAAGTAGTTATTCCTAATCACAGATTACATGTCCTATAAAGACTGCTAATCACAACTCAATTAACTTGAAAGAGGGGCTGATCGATTGCCTCATGGCATCCAACACCAATTGGGTCAGTCAAAAGCTGGGCGACTTGGAGCCAAATTCCCATGTGTGGTGTGGAGCTCTATAATGTGATCCTTATGAGATATGTATAAGGGTTCAACTGCTTACTTAGGCAAATAAGAAGGTCTGAGTTTGAAATCACTTGCTACAGAAGCATGGATCCCATTTGGATCTAAGAAAGTACTGCAATGTGCAACTGGGAAACATGTATGATAGGGAGGCTCATTCCCCTAGTCACAAAAGGGAGTCTCATCTACATGTAAATTAATATCGCCACCCCCCATTACATATTGAGCTAAGCAAGCAGAGTTGGGAGATGTCAAAACAAAGAGTGTTTCTCTTTTAGTTGGAAGATAAAAATGCTTACACCTATGCTTGCAATGAACCACATTTTCCTCCTAAAGAATCTATTGTGTACTTTAGAGGTCTGCTTAGCATACTTGCTATCTTTTCCTGTTCTAATTGATCTTGAAACTTATCTCTTTGGAGAAAGCTCTAATTGGTCACTAATTATTCATTTTCTTTCCAGCATATGAAGCCTTAGTGATAGGAAAATACAGGGTACATACATGTTGCTATTTTAAGGGCAGACTCTCCATTCCCCAATTCTGGAATCTCATCTATGAATACGCATACAACTGTGTTATGGACATGCTTTGAATATCCATATGACTGCTACATTTTCTATTTTAAATAACAGAGAGCTCCTTCAAGGCTATTTTAATTTGTGGGAGTTCCCCCTTCACCATCACACATTCCCATTCTTCATCACTATGAAGAATTTGTAGGCTATGCAAATCACAAACAAACAGGGTGTCTAGCAACCATGCTAGATAATAACATACTAAAATCTTGAAATTGTGGTAGAAATAGCATGCTAAAATATGCTAAAATAACATCATACCAAGAACATGCTAAAGACAATACCACAAACAGAAGTTTTAGGATGCAAGCACAAAAGCCTTAAAATTACATTCAAACATCATAAATCAAAACAATATTCAAATTCAGAAAATACATTGACCTAATAGATTATCCCTTGCTTAAAGATGAGCATGAAATATGATTATAGCAATATTCTCAAAAGCTAAAAAAACTTGACTCTTAGAATAAAGAGGGGAAAATCTAAAACAATTAATACCTAAATGGTCTTAGTTGTCACTACATTGCATATCAATTTCAGATCATGGAACAGAGTTCCTAAAATCTATACAAATCCCATGATTTATTAAGATACTAAATACCTAAATGAGGGAGCCCTTGAAATTTGAAGCCTTGCTTTTCTTTTCATAACACATATCATTCTCTACAACATTAAACTAAAAGGGAACAAGACAAAATAGCACATGAAACCCCATCGACAAATCCCTAAAAAAATTGCAGAGATCAGCAAAAAAAACCCTAAATCGATATTAGCTTCACTGTTAATAGCCTTTTTAGATGGAAAAAATACAAGGTTTTAGCTTCTTCATCTAGCAGGGTTCAACATACCTCAAATAAAATCCCCAAATCTTCAATGACAGCAGCAAATACCATGAATAGGACTTCAATGGTCTTTTCCCTCCTTGCACGAACAGTGACCTAAATCAGGATATTTTGCATTTAAAATCCTTGCAAACAACAAGGTCCGGTATGGGGAAAACGAGGGAAAAATAAACCTCTATATATTTGTGAAGAAAATAGCAGAAACTAAAATTAAAGCCTACCTTTTTTCCTTCTCCTTCTGCTTCTTCCTCTTCTTCTTCCTCCGTTCTGAACAAAAACGGAGATTATAGGGTTCCTTTATGCTCTAAAGCAGCAAAAGGCAAAGTTATAGGGGTAGAAACTAAGCAACACCCAAATATTTAGAGAAGAAATTGGATTTTTAGAGCTCTTTTCGATCGGCTTTTTAGGGCAGAGACGATTTTTTTGGTCGAGGGTTTTATCTGTTCGTGGGTCGTCGAAGTGATTTTCGACTAATTAAGAAGCCCACTCACCGACGTTCTAAAAATAGCGCCATTGATTATTATAATCACCCACGCTCGTGAATGTCGGTAAAACCTAACCTTATTAACCCATTAGTTAGCGACGTTTTAACTGTAATACGTCGGTATATAAACACATTTACTGACGTTCTACAAACGTCGGTGCATAATTGAGGCAAATTTTTTGGGCGGGAGAAGTTAGTGGGGCGGGAATAACCATTCACCATCATTCTTTATATAGACATCGGTGTATGTCGACTATTAGGGACACTCTTTTGAAACGCCGGTAAGATAATGTCGCTAATAGCAACTTTTCTTGTAGTGCACCATCCTCTCCATTGCTATATCTGTTAAGCCACGATCTCCCACGGCCTCCACATTTGCAACCCACGGGCGTCCCATCAAAGACATCAGAGCAGCCTCCTCCCAACGTCCTCTCGACTGCTTCCTGTCCTCCCGTCAGCCTCCTCGTATACGACCAGCCTCCCAGCGACCTCCCCATCCAAATCCGGCCTCTCGACGGTCAGATCTGGCCCCCAATGGTTGAGCTCGAACATCTCTCTCCGTCCACATAGAAGGACTAGAGAAGAGTTGAAATCCTTCGGCCAGATCCGGCCTCTCAACGGCCTCTCGGCGGCCTCCTGTCTGGGAGTTTCTATTTCTAACCGTAGGCTTGTGAGAAAAAGGCAAGAGAGATCCGGCTACTCAACGGCCAGATCCAACATTTTGACAGCCTCTTGGCGGCCATCGTCTCCTTCATCCCTTCGCCTTCCGGGAATCTGTAGCTTGTTTAAAAATACCAATTTCAATCATGGAAAAAAATATTGCACTATATGTGCTTACGCCATATAAAATCTCCAATCAAGAAGCTATTTGAGGTGGAGTGTGATGCTTCTGGAGTTGGGATTGGAGTAGTTCTATTTTATGTGCTTATATGGGTCCCACTTTGGTGGAATAAATTACTTTAGATTTTAGTAATTTCTAGGATTTGCTTTCTAGTTGTTGATATGGATAGGAGCCTTATAGGGTTATCTAGATTGGTTTGATAGGAGTTTTAGAGAAAGCGGTAAGTGGGTTTTTTAATTATAAATAACATGTAACAGTCTTTTGGAAATGAACGTAGAATTTTAAGCACAGAAGAGGACCGACCCGTCCCTTGAAGCGGGTCAAGAGGTAAATCTTCCCTCTAAGAAGATCAATCACGTTGCGAACGGAATCGGGTTCGTAACAAGTGCTATCAGAGCAGCACAATCCAGCTTCGGATAAAAGAAAATAAGAGGAATAATGGATCAATCTACTGGTTTGTCACCATTTGAAGTTGTCTATGAACGACTTCAAAAGCATACTTTACATTTGGCGCCTTTACCAAGTTTCACGGGTAAGGGCAAGCATGTAGATGATATGGTTGAACATATGAAGCAAATACTTGAAGGTGTCAAAAGGAAGCTTGCTGAGTCAAATGCTAAGTAACAGGCGGAGAAGGACAAACATTGACTTATCAAGGTCTTTGAAGTTGGGGCAATATGATGGTTTTCTTGAGGAAGGAGCGCTTTCCGGTTAGTATGTATAACAAGCTCAAGTAGATGAAGATAGATCTTTATAGGATTATAAAGAAGATCAATGATAATGCATAGATCGTGGATTTACAAAATGAGTTAGGGATATCTAAAACTTCAATATTTCGGACCTTTTCATACACGCCTATTGGAAATGCTATGGCGACATCACCACTCGATGTTGAGTTCTCTTCAAGTGGAGGGGAGTGACATGGTTCATATCTCGTTGGCATATTAGGAAATTGAGGATTTCAAGTTAAACAACTCCATGTCTCCTTGGCATATTAGGAGAATGAGGATTTTCAGTTAAACAACTCCTTGAGAAGTTGAGTCCAAGAAGGGTTAGAAAGTTTATGTCTTAAGTAAAGATTTTAAGTTAAACTACTCCGTGAGAAGTTGGAGTCCAAGGATTTTAAGTTAAGCAACTCCAAGAGAAGTTTACTCCAAGTAGGGTTAGTAAGTCTGAGCCCGAGTAGACTGAGAAAGTTGAATCCAAGAAAGTTTAGGAGGTCAAGTCCAAGTATGATTAGGTAGTTGAAGTATGCTATGATTAGGAGTTAGGGATTAGGTAGCTGAGTCATAGTTAGAGGAAGGTTAAGAACTTATTATAAATACACCTACGTGCAAGTAGCCTTTGATCAATGAACTCTTTTTCTTTTTTTTTCTTGAAATATAAATTTTCTGTTTCTTAAAGTAGTGATTTTATCTCTCTTCATCGATTCGAAGAGCATCCTTCGTGGAATTGAAGGTCGATGGCAATCAACCCCTGACTTGTTCTTCGCGGTTCCAGCTATGCCATTGTTTAAGAAAAACTTTTCCTGGGCTTTGAAGTAGTCCAAAGAGAATATGTGACAGGGAAGATCAGATGGGAAATATGATGCCCGAAAGGCTAAGTGGTAAATTTTTCATAGCTTTTGATATTATTACAGGGTCGATCATATTCAAGTTGAAGAGGAGTATTACAAATTATATTGTTGTATGGCATTGTTATACTGCACAGGTGTAAGATGGCCTTGCAAATATTTTATCACTTGAGGTGTAGTTTAGTATATTTTTATCACTTCAGAGGTGGAGTTCAATCAAACCCCAATGGACATTTTGCATATCTAACACACTGGCGTCTTTTAATCAAACCCATGTTGAACATTTTGAATATACAACACACTACTATTAACAATTGGGTTTGACTGGACCTGGTAGGGCCCTATTAGAACATGGTGTAAAATGGTGGGCCCCACTCTAAGTATCGATTTGAGTGGAGATCGTGGACCCACTCATGGGTGTAAAATGGTGGAAGAACATGGTGTGAAATCGTGGGCTGCACCTTAAGTATCCATTCGGGTGGAGATGGTGGGCCAACTCATGGGTGTAAAGTAGTGGGCCCTACCATATATAAAGGATGAGGTGAAAAATCACGGCTTCGACCATGAAACAAAATTCACCGTAGAAAATATCATAGTAAAAATTTTCCAGGGAAGAAAAACGAATGACAAATGAAAGAAACACATTCTGTGTATATAATAGATTAATTAAGGGCTAACCTCTTTGAGGGCCTTAAAACTAGTTAAGCCTATCACATCTTTCTTCTTTTTACTGGAGATTTTGCTGCAGAGGGGCCATGTGTGTGTGTGTGTGTGAGAGAGAGAGAGAGAGAGAGAGAGAGAGAGAGAGAGAGAGAGAGGTCACATGCTAACTACAAGTTCGTACCTATGACAAGTCTTTTTACATCTTTTAGCTGTATGGGGTGGAAATATCATTTTCTTACCGCTTTAATAACCACTGTGATTGTTTATCATTCTTTATCATATAAAAACCACTTGATCTTCTTAGGAAAGATTTAGATCTACTGCTTAATTTTGGAATGTTGCATTTATACATCCTGGAAACAATATTTATTATACGGGATTTGGTAGCAAATCCCTTATTATACTCTTCTTTAATCGAAACTCCACAAAGTAGCTTAGTAAGATATGTAGATTTCACATGGTGTTAGCTACACTGGCTACCAAATAAAGGTGCTGCAATTAGCTTGGATTGGTTTTCTATAATGTAACACGGTTTGGAGCCAGATAGGGGATCGTTCAATCGAGATTTTATAGGTGTAATTAAGCTCGTATAGTCCAATATTTTTCAAAAAGTACTGTGTACCATGTACAACATAAGATGATCCAAACTGCCCATTTGATGGGCCACAACATAAATAGGTTGTGCCCCCAACAATTATGGAAGCCTCTATAGATCGGAGGGTTGGGATCATCATATGGAAATGATTTTTGGGACAGAACATACCATCAAATGGACAGTTTGGATCAACCTATGATGTATGATGTACAATGATTTTTAAAAAAATACTGGATTTTACGGGCTTATGCCAATTAAAATCTGCAATCGAGAAGCTATTTGAGATGGAGTGTGATGCTTCTAGAGTTGGTATTGGAGTAGTTCTACCTTACGTGCTTATATGGGTCCCACTTAGGTTGAATAAATTAGTTTAGATTTTAGCAATTTCTAGGATTTGTTTTCTAGTTTTTGATATGGATAGGAGTCTTAGAGGGTTATCTAGATAGGTTTGGTAGGAGTTTTAGAGAAAGTGGTAAGTGGATTTTCTAATTATAAATAACATATAACAGTCTTTTGGAAATGAACGTAGAATTTTATTCCAGAAATTGTGTTCTGAGCATAAAGGATGACCGGCCCTTCCTTTGAAGCAGGTCAAGAGGCTGATCTTCCCTCAAAGAAGATCAATCACATTGCGAATGGAATCGGGTTCGTAACAAGTGGTATCATAGCAGCATGATCCAGCTTCGGGTAGAAGAAAATCGGAGGAATGATAGGATCAATCTACTGGTTTGTCACCATTTGAAGTTGTCTATGAATGACATCAAAAGCGTACTTTATATTTGGTGCCGTTACCAAGTTTCACGGGTAAGGGTAAATATGTAGATGATATGGTTGAACATATGAAGCAAATACTTGAAGGTGTCAAAAGGAATCTAATTCTAAGTATAAGGCTGAGAATGATGGTTTTTGAAGTTGGGGACAATATGATGGTTTTCTTTAGGAGGGAGTGGTTTCCGATAAGTACGTAAAACAAGCTCAAGTAGATGAAGATAGATCTTTATAGGATTACAAAGAAGATCAATGATAATGCATAGATCGTGGATTCACCAAATGAGTTGGGGATATCTGAAACTTCATGACACACCTAATGGAAATGCTATGGCAACATCACCACTGAACTCGATGTTGAGTTTTATTCAACTGGAGGGGAGTGACATGGTTTATGTCTCCTTGGCATATTAGGAAATTGAGGATTTCAAGTTAAACAACTCCATGTCTCCTTGGCATATTAGGAGAATTAAGATTTTAAGTAAAACAACTCCATGAGAAGTTGAGTTCAAGAAGGGTTAGAAAGTTTGAGTCTAAGTAAGGATTTTATGTTGAGCAACTCCATGAGAAGTTTAGTCCAAGTAGTGTCAGCAAGCCTGAGTCCAAGTAGACTTAGAAAGTTGAGTCCAAGAAGGTTTAGAGGTCAAGTCCAAGTATGATTAGGTAGTCGAAATATGCTATGATTAGGAGTTAGGGATTAGGAAGTTGAGTCATATTTAGAGGAAGAGTTAAGAACTTGTTATAAATACACCTACATGCAAGGGGCCTTTGCTCAATGAACTCTTCCTTTTTTTTTCTTTTTTTTTTGAAATTGAAATTTTCTGTTTTCTTAAAGTAGTGATTTTATCTCTCTTCATCGATTTGAAGAGCATCCTTCATGGAATCGAAGGTCTATCGATCGAAGGTCGACAGTGATCAAACCCCGACTTTTTCTTCACGCTTCCAGCTATGCCATTGTTTAAGAAAAACTTTTGTTGGGCTTCGAAGTAGTCCAAAGAGAATATTTGACAGGGAAGATCAGATGGGCAACATGATGCCCAAAAGGCTAAGTGGTAATTAATGGAAAATTTTCATCATCAAGCTTTTGATATTATTACGGGGTCATATTCAAGTTGAAGAGGAGTATTACAAATTATATTGTTGTAGGCATTGTTATACTGCACAGGTGTAAGATGGCCTTGCAAATATTTTATCACTTGAGGTGTAGTTTAGTATATTTTTATCACTTCAGAGGTGTAGTTCAATCAAACCCCAATGGACATTTTGCATATATAACACACTGGCGTCTTTTAATCAATCCCCTGTTGAACAATTTGCATATATAACACACTACTATTAACAGTTGAATCGACATTGGTCATTTTAACAGAATACAATGAAAAGTTTCTAAAGCAGTAACATAATCTTCTTTTGAAACAAACAAAGTTAGGTCACATTGAGCATTTGTTCAACTTACATTACAGGATTTTTTCCTGTGTCATACTTTATTTATCTTGATACGTATTAATTTTCTATTCACAGGTGCTTCAAAATGAGGAATTTGTGCAAGCATTAATCTCCTCAACTCTTCTTAGACGCCTTGGAGAAGCTAAGGGGATTTGATATTTGGTGACATATCTTTGCCCACTATTTCTTCATCCATCAATGGCTAAGTTGTTTCAGTGAGAAGAAACTGGTTTCTACCCAACTAACTAACAAATATTAGCCACCAATGGCGAATATGACTGCTGATCACACGGACAAATGATAATTGATCTTTTATCTGATTCCTTTGAGCAAGCTATGTAATCATCCTTGTTAAGATAAAGATAGGAAGTGTTGAACTATTCTTGGGGTAAACTGTTGGGGTCATTTAGGCCTGCATAAGAAACTTGTAATGCCTGAGAAAGGGAGTGTGTGTGCACCTAAGAGCTTCAATAACTGAAGTCTTTGACTGGTAAATTTTAAATGGAATGCTTCAATAATGACTAATAAATCAGAAAAACTGTACAAAAGAGGAACACAGACAATACAGATTAGTCAGCAACAATCACTATTGTTTTTGAAGAAGGTTACGAACATATGCACATCATAATGTATCACTATCGTTACATAAGCCACATTTGAGTAGAAATTTGCAGGCCTCAAAGGCTTGTCAATATAGAAATTGATTAGGAAAGAAAAATTAAACAAAAATGGTCTCCTATCAAGATCTCTTGCCAGTTGCTAATCTTCATGCTAAGTGTTGAAATGTTGTTTTCATCATGGTTCAGAGACAATGGATGGCATTTCCTCTTCCTCTTTGATGGTGTTGATCATGGTAACAACTTGATTTAAATTTGGCCTAGACTCTGGGGAAGGATTTAGGCACTTAAGAGCCACCTGTAGCAAGCTCACCATTCTTTCTTCACTTGCACCTTCTGTGACTAGAGCCTTGTCAAATACTTCAACTGTCCATTCTTCTCTAACCGCAGAATGTACCCAATTTGCCAAGTTTAACCCGTTGTTTTGTGCCAGCTTCCCTGTCAGCAGCTCAAGAAGAATGACACCGAAATTAAATATGTCTGCCTTAAAGGGATAATCGGGACGACCTCGCCTTTGATTCATGGATTTATTAGCATGACCAACAGGGGAGGGCGCTGGGCTGTCGACTGCCATTAGACCATATTCACTAATGCATGGATCCATGTTCTTGTTCATCAAAATGTTAGAGGATTTTAAGTTCCCATGAGAAATCCCATCTTCATAGAGCTCTTTGTGCATGAATGCCAACCCCTCAGCGATGCTACTTGCAACACTTAGTCTGCTATCCCAATAAAATTTACCACTTTCGCCTCCTGGGATTCAAAATCAAAAGCATCAATAACATGTTGCAGAAGAAAAAGAAATGTATTGTGAAACTACGAATTACTCCAAAAGCTTAAGCTGTTACAGGTGGTGTTAATTAATCATGTATATTTCAACGCCCCCCCACCCCCCTCTCTCATGTGTGGCCCCACTTTTTTCAGTTGGCCATACACGTGGTACATGTGACCTCTCTTTTGGGTTGGCCATACACGTGTGTTGTTAATATCAAGGAGTTATTGGGTTGTACATATCTTCTTATTAATGAAGTTTGGTTACCTTTCAAATAAAAAAAAAAGAGTTATTGGGTTTGGAACCCAAGACCTGCCGTGAGGCAATTGCTCGATGTAACAACCAATTACTCCAAAAGCTTAAGCTGTTAGAATTGGTGTTATTTAATCATTTATACTTCAACAATGTTGCAGAAGAAAAAGAAATGTATATAATTGTATGAAGTGGAGATGAACCTACCCTGTAGAATCTGGAAGAGGCTTCCATTCTTCTGGTATTCATAGACTACAAGCTTCTCTTGTTTAGCACAATAAAAGGCCACCACGGGCAATACATTTGGATGCTTTGCTTGATCTATCGTTCTCATTCTCTTCTGAAAATCTTCGGGGGAAATTGTCCAATCTTTAATCCTCTTCACAGCAAGATTAATACCATCATCAAACATCACCTTATAGAGACAACCATACCTTCCTCTACCCAACAACTCCGCCGGAGCCCTAAGCAGATCCTCAAACTTCAACTCCTTCATTGCTGGATTGGTAAGAACAACCAGTGATGATGACATCATATCACTTTCATTTGATGAAGCCATCGAGTACTCAGATTTACTCATGGGCGTCTTACTGTCATTAGTTTCACTACTATGGTTTATTGGACTATCCATTACCGCCTTTTTCTTTTTGTGTTCGACCTCCTTTCCCTTAGTCTTCTTTCGAAAGATTATCTTAAAAGTGAAGAACATGATGAAAACCAGAGCCAGTAGACTATATCCTAAAAACATGAGAACCCGTTCCACATCACGTTTTTTCGGTGAGACTTTTTCGCTAACAGGTGGCGGACATAATTTCTCCACCAGTTTCCCACACAACCCAGAATTACCAATAAGGCTGTTCGTACCAAACCGACCGCCAAGTTCAGGAACAGGCCCACTGAAATTGTTAAAAGAGACATTGAAAGCTACTAAATTCTCAAAATTGAATTGCGGTATTTCCCCAGTGAGCTGATTGTTTTGAGCGAGGAACGATAATAGCCCCGAAATCTTGGGCAAATCTGGCAAATTACCAGAGAAATTATTGTTGAAGACAAATAGCCTTTTCAAATTATTTAAGCGGGAGAGCGATTCGGGGAGATTACCAGAAAACTGATTGTTATTGAGATACAAATGGGTCAGTCTCTTACAGTTTAAAATCTCTGAAGGGATCCCTCCATGGATACTGTTATTTTGAGCACTCAAAACAGTGAGTGATGAAACTGAACAGATGGAATTGGTGTCAAGAATCCCACTAAGTTCTAAATTTTCAAGCACAACTCGCTTAACGGACAATTGGGTATCACAATTTATACCTTGCCAAGAACATGGGTCTGAAGAGGAATTCCAACCAAAAAATTTGGGGTCTTTTGGAATGTTACCATTGGAGAGGTTTTTAAAAAAGTTGAGAAGGGTTTGTTTTACTACATCATCTGCTGAATTTGATGGGTTGAAAAGGAGGAGGAGAGAAATGGGAAGGACCCATAAAGGGATTGGTTTCATGGTTGGGTGTGGAATGAGAGATTTGGTGTGGGAAAGAGGGGGGTTGTTGATTTTTTTTGATGAATTAAAGGCAGTAATATGTAATGGGTTTTCTTAGAACAAGAAGAAAGGTACAATGGATGATTTTTGGAAAGATTGAAGGCCATTTGGCTGATTTTTCCAATGAAGCTTGTAGTCTTGTCGATGGAATATGGCCTTAGAAGTTTTAAGTCAAGGCCAAGAAATGATTTGAAAATTTAAATGCCGGCGGGTAGAAACGGTCAAAAGTGAGATAGGGAGATGCTTTCTGGCACTTCTCAATTGGACGGATTCGGATCAGGGCCAACCCTGTCCACGCAATCGGATCCTAATCGAACCCATCTTTAAATAAAGAACTTGAAAAACACTACTAAAATGGGATCCGATCCAAAAATATAGACGGGAGTGAAAATGACAGATGATTTCATCGTTTTCACATGGTTTTTTCTAGGGATTCATGCAATTTGTTATGGTCCTAAGTGAGGGGCAGTCTAGGTATGGATTGGGTGGGACCCAGCCTGGAATGGGACAGGTTTAAAGGGCCTAGCCTAACACGTCCCATCAGTTGGAGCTTTTAGCGTATTGGTAAGGTACCTAACACAATTCATCCGACGTGGCGGTTCTCTAGTGTCTTATTCATTAAATTTATCTGAGGTGGCATTTGTAGGGATTCATGCTCTCTTTTGATTCATTCATCTTAAAACCCTATTTCTTTACAAATAAGTGGCCTTCCTCCACAGGTTGAATTGGTAATCTCCCTTATTACAAGCTATTTGGGTATAAAAATCTTTTACCATTGATCGTAAAAGTGACTTTCTGCCATCGTGTGTAATATATAATCCATTGCAAAAGAAACCAAGGTATGTGTTCTTTTTTTCTTTCCTTCCTTCCATTATCCCATGTATCTGAGCAAATATACGCAGATTTCCAACTACAATTTTACAAAACAAATAAATATCTACTACTATACAGCAGAAGAGAAAAGGAGAGAATTTTGTCCAGTTAACACGTCAATGTGGATGATTTGTACCGTTTTTTGCCCTCGCCACATATCTGTACATACTATCTTTGTGAGGGTAAAAAAGGTATGAATGTTCGGAATTATTTGCAAAATCTGTGGCATTAACAGCTCTCTGGTAATTTCGAATCTTGATTTGCTAGCCACCTTCTCCAAACGCTATGTCTCGCCCATCATTTGCAATTGTATGTATTCAGAGATTTGTCTTATTTGATGTGATGAAAAACTGCACTGAAATACTATTTCTTGAAAGGTTGATGGAAATTACGGACAACGGGTACCTGGATATGACAATTACGGAAAAAACTACAAAGAAGAGGTATCAAAATATGACAATTACGAAAAAACTATGTCTCCCTATTAATTTTTTGAGGATATTATGAATTCCGCAAACCTGTAAAAATATTTACAAATTCTGGGCACCTTCAGATGAACAACAGATTATGGAAACCTCTATAGATTGGAGGGCTAGGATCAGCCTATGGAAATGATTTTACCGGCACAACATATTGATGTTGTGTTCCATCACATGGACGGTTTGGATCAACCTATGATGTGGTCCGTACAATTCTTTGTCGGTCCGTGCATCGCACGGGGTTTTTTACTAGTATAGTTATATAACTAAAACAAAGGCAATTCAGTAAACAAATTTTGTGGTTATAAATGAAGATATTCTGTTCCAGAGAACTTTTGTCAGGGATCCGCATGTCCGACAACATCGTCACTTGACGTTGTGCTTCGGCCATCACTGATATCTTCATCGCTACTATCTTCGGCAGCAGTCTTCGCAATGTCCTCTTTCTTTGCATAATGCTCGCAATACTCAGTTTTTATGAGGAAAAGGGAAATAACTCATTAATAGAAACAATGGTGAAAAAGGAAAGAATTTGATGACAGATAAGAGATTGATAACATATAAGAGATACAATGTACTATAGCGTGAGGTTAGTAACTACCGCATAAGCACAAACCAACTCCTGTGAAAGTATTTATAGAGTTTTTAAGAAAAGAATTTCCAAATACTTTGAATTTATCATTTGGCTCGCCATCGGCGAGGTTCCAACACTTTTGTTGGTCAAGGAAAACCCAGCCCATATGCCTCAAGGAGTCATAACCCCAAATGCTCGATATACTGCCTTTCTGCTACAGAATGATAGATTCATAGGAGCCCAACTCAAATTACAAATGGAGATAGTAATTTCAAGATACTGAAATGCCCTTCTTAAATAACATATTATTAAAGGATTGTTTGAAGGATTCAAGGAGTATATTCTACAAACTTTTGAAAATTTTGGAGTTCTATCCAGTAATTTTCTGCAGGGGGGGTGGGGTGGGTTTAGGGACTAACAGATTCCTGCCTGTCATTATCACGACAAATGCTTTTCCTACAACATATCCATGTCTTGAGAAGATCTTTTCCACTATAGAAAATGGAGTTGTAATTGGAAATGGCTGTTTTTCACATTTTCAAAACAGTTCTTAATTTTTATTCACTCAAAGGTGACAAATTCCAATTAAAAAAAGCAACCATTGTTGCTCAGAGCCCAGGTAGAAAGTAGTAACCAACTAAATCACCTACTTGAATTTGTGCTAAAAATAAAAGGCCACAACTAGTGTTAGCACAGACAGCCAGCTAATTAATCACCATTTCTAGGGACAAAAGATACAGTGGCCATATTCCCATTATCAAAAAGTATGTTTTGTTGATTTTCATAACGCTGTTTTTAACCAATTTATGGTGTGGACTAGTAACAAGGCACCAGGACCGTGGAATCTAGCAAATATAATTTCAGAAATAAGTGGTCTTTGCCAGATTTTACATCCCGAAAATTTCGCAGACATATAATTACTATAGGTCAGTTTTTTTTATAGAGCTTTCAATATCGAGGCAGCTGGTGCTGCTTTACTTGCATTTGTATCCAGTGGGGTGCCTTGTCCCCTTTTCTGTAGTTGGACTCTTTCTATCAATAAATTTCTGTTACTTTAAAAAAAAAAATCATGAGAAAGGCAGCAAACATCTTTTGAAATCCGCCCTGTTCTAGGTGAGAGAATAAAGAATTGTTAAGATGCTCGTACCTTTTACTTTTTGTCCATATTGTTTCTGGTCCTTCATCATCAACGATGCCGCATTACCATTCAATGGATCTGCAGGATTTGGATAAAGTAATAATTGTGGAAGGAAAACTTCAAACACATTCAAAAGATCTGCAGCCCAAAGCAGCCATAGTAAGTTTTCTGAAACTCCCAATACAAAATGAGGAATGAATTAGTACACATGCTTAAATATCAGTGAAAAAATCCATTAGTTCACCCATGCACCCATGTTTTGAAGGCATGACTTTTGGTTTTACCAAACATTGGGCTCCAGGATTGGTTGATAACATCCAAGCATACAGAACCAGATCTGCAATCCATAATAAAATCAGAGAAGGAAACAAGAAATGAACAGGAAATATGAACATCAAGTCCATATAGCAAGCAAAGACGATCCTAAGTTTCCCAAGAAATGCTTCAAATATAGTCTGGGGGAAATCATTAAAGCAAAATGCCAGAAACAAAGGAGAGAAATGAATTTTTTTTCCTTTCGGCTATAGGAGTGCGTGTATGCTCACAGCTCATCAACATTGGGGTGGAATATTTTGTTCAGAAAACCAATGGAAGGGGACTTGTATGGATAAGCATCTGGTAGCTCCACACGGATTTTCCATACTCCACCCTCATAAAGGCCTGTAAGCACCATGATCCAAAGATGAGCAGATGCAATTTCTGGATAGACAACAATAAAAACTCAGATCGGCATAAAGCCTTTACAATGTATGCATGAATTCATGTTTAAAAATTGACTGGCAAAGGTATAGAAAGGATAAGCAAATATGTAGTGTATGACCAGTTTTACACTATCAATTGAAGTATCGGACATGAAACATAACTTATTTGAGAATCTCAATATCACAGCTTTATGGATATTTTCAATCTTCAAAATAAGATTCCCAGATAATAAAATGGCCATCTAAATTTCATTTTTTTGAACCATTAAGAAATGGTCATCTAAACTTCATGAAGAGCTAGAATTTCAAGTTGTTTTTTTAATGCTAAAAGGTTTTATTGATAGAAGGCTACTTCAATCCACATGGCACAAGCAGCTCTTCACTGGGAGAGAGAACATATAGTGACAGACTTCGACGGACACATTTGATGAGGAGAGATCTAATACACTTTCAGTGATATGCATTATGCCCATTCGTGAACCTCCAGAGACTTATCACAGGAGATGAAAAGCTGCAAACTTATAGCTGAAACATGGCCTGTAATAGTTCAAATATCAGCACAATCAACCTTGCTGGTCAAAAACTTCCAGGCCTAACTGATCTTATTTCTGAAAAGTTGTGCATAAACTATACAATTTTATTGACATTTTATACTCACAATATTGACATGCATCATTTTTAATTTTATTTTTCTTCGGTTTTATCTAAGCAACATCTAAGCAATGCCTCCCACCCAACCATTTACAGGTAAGGGTTGTCGGCATGTCCTTCACATATAAAAAGATGTGTGAGGGACTGCCAATACGTCAGTGTTTTGTCAAAGAAGCCGATAATCACTCGTTTTAACAAGTCCGCACAATGAAGAAGAAAAGATTATAAAGTGAAGGACTGCCAATACATCAGGTTTGGTCAAAAGAAGTCGATAATCACTCGTTTTAACAAATCCATGCAATGGAGAAGAAAATATTATGAATTACATCATTGATCCACATCGAGATTCCTAAATTTAGAGCATTGGAGCCTTATCCAAGGTTTTTGAGCTAGAAGTACTTAAGACGCTCCTTGGACAAGGCACTTTGAATAAAACAGGTTTAGTTACAAACGATATAAAATATAAATCTTCGCAATATAACAAAGACATAGGCAAAACGGGAAAAATTGTAACGAATAGAGAAGCAAAGAGAACGGATAACAACCCTAGTTAGAAGGAAATTTCCATTTTAAATCTATGATGGTATTATCATGTTAGATTTAAAAACCCACATAAGCATCCATTTCTGAATCTCACGAAACACGGTATACTCATAACTAGGCATCATGGATTGTCACTAAATCCAGACAAAAGAAGGCACTAAAACATGCTGATCGGAAATCATATGCAACTCCATATCTGAACAAATACTCTATAAATCAGGAAACTTCTTTCAGTTAAAGAGGATGAATTTCAAACCATATGGAGTTCTATCATATAAACTGCAAAACTAGAACCAGCCACCAACCCCACAAAATACTTTCTCATGCACCCTGATTTAGGATGTAAATAACCAGGGAGGTTGCATTCATCAGGAAAACCTACAAACACACAACAGGGACAACATTTATAGAAAAGAACAGAAGGACAGAAAATAATATACTTTCTTTTGGGCCATGAAACTCCACATTGAATTCGTTAATTCCATCATTGATTGTCTCCACTGTATAGTCACTCATCATCCTAAATAAGACAACACAATATCGCAAAAGTTAGCTACATAGAATAAAAGATCAACCATTCCGATCGAACAAGCCTGTAGGGGAATTCAAGTGCAGAATCTAAGCAACCTTCCGTGTGCATTCATATATTCAGAAAACCAATAACATGTGACAAAACTTGAAAAGTGCCAAGGTGATTCTAATAGAGCGACCAAAATCAGATTGGAATCAGGCCAGCCAATTATCACAGTATCTTTTCTTTTCTTTTTTTTTCTTTTTTTGAATGGCAATTATCACAACATCTTGTTCAGTTTCAACCAAAACCATAAATCCATCGTTTCTCAGTACTAATTTTAGCCCCAATTTGTTTTCCCTTCTAATATTTCTTCTAGATTTCCAACTAAATAAGACTAATGACCACAGTCAATAAATACACCAACATAATGAAGCTTTATTTATCCATGCAGTTCATAAAGATGGGATTATGTCCTTCAGAACCGTTCTTTCTTATAGGCAGGTCAGGTAAACTCAGCTTCTTTGGTGGAGGTTCTACAACTATCGTTAGCCATTTCTTCTCAAACACATTTCTTGGAAGGGCCCTAATTAAATTTTATTTGCTCAAGGTTTAGACCAAGGATTTGTGGCATTATCCCACCAAGGGTCCACGTAAGGAGATACACATACTGAGAGAGAGGGAGAGTTATTAAGGGATATTCTCATTTTAGGTATGTAACCCTCTTTATAACTTTAGCATCAAACTTTTTTACTTTTAACTAACTTAAAGAGTTCAAAATGGTTCAGGATTTAGGGTTTGGTGGAAGTGAAGAGGAAGAATGTTAGCGTGAACAATGATGGTTTCTAGGGTTAGGTGGAAGGAAGGGTAAGGTTGGGGATTTAGGTTTCTGGTGGAGGTGAAGAGGAAGAAATTAGGGTGAATAATGGTGGTCTCTAGGGTTAGACTTGGGTTTTTTGGATTGGTGGTTTAATGGGGATCCCCCGGAACAGGCGGAGGCTGCTGAAGATCGGATTCAATGGGTTGGCCATCGTGCACGGTTAGGGGCGCACAATAGCTTTAGGTCTTTGAGCGAAATTTTTAAAAATCGAATTCGCCAGCTAGAAAGTGGTGGAGAAGTCTGTGTGACATGGCGGGTCACACATATGACTTGATGTGGCCCACAAAAATGGTACTTGTTGGATTCGAATCAATTGAGACCATTGGGCAGTTTGAAGGAAAGGAAGGGGGAATGGTGAAGGTACTCTAGGCTTGTTTAATAGATGAAGAGTTTGAAAGGGAAGTGAAATAGTTATTCGGCATGGTGGCAGTGTATGGAAGTATGGACCTACCTGTAGCGGTTGACCCAGAAGATCTTTTCCTTTGGTTTTTACTGGCCTAGGAGTATGCTCCTGGCCAATCTTAATTGATTATATGTAATGCAAGTAGGGACCCCTGGTCCCCAATGTAATCTTCATAGTATCAATGAAATTGTCAATTTTTTTTATTTTATTTTAAAAAAGAGTTCAAAATGGGGACCAACCATGCCACAAATTAAAGCTAAATTTAAAATAATAAACCAAAATCCCGCTAAATAACTTAAAACTCCCTCAAACTAGAAATGTTTTACCAAGAGATCGATCAATCAAACAGAGATTCAGCAACTAAAAGAAAGATTGATTCTTTGGGATCCTTCATTTCTTCAAACGGAACAAAGAAAGGAAGGATCTTAAAGAATCGATTTTTGGGAGGATCCCAAAGAATAGATATTTTTAATCGATCTTTGATTAAAAATATAGGTTAAAACACAATTTTACTAAATTAGTATGCTGTCATGAGAGAATCACTAAATAATTTCTCTAGAGTTATCCTCGACCTTCTCTTATCAAATTCATTTCTTTGAAAAGGCTCCAAAATGAATATATTTTGCTTAATGGTTTGATCAAGGATCTCTAGCATCATCATCCCATTGGGGAAGCATTTGTGAAAATTCACACATGGAAATCAGAGGATCAACCAAATTGTAAGCTACAGGTTCCTTCTCCAAAATGATTGTGGGCTCCCCAAACTGGCCAGTGAAGAGTTCTACAATTCATGTTTGGCTACTTCCAATTGAATTTCGGAGATGGGAATCCCTAATTTCAATACCAAAAGCACTGCATATTAATGCATGGGAATTGCCTGCATGTTCATCTGCTACAGTGTCCCGATACAATACATCTGTAATGTAATTCACCAGTTTCATCTACATGGTACCTTTCAGAATACTTGTAATTTTAATTGCAACCACTGGAATGAGTTGCCAACTCATAGCTTCTCGACAAATGCAAGTCATAATTTGTTTTTTTGCAACACAAAAAGTAACTAAGGGTATCTCGAGACAGGATTTGTGAAATTAAGTGTCTTTTTTTTTGTTTCCGTATTGCAATAATTTTTTTAATCAACCCTTTTTTGTAGAGCTAGCTTTCTTCCATTCCTCTACCAGTCTTGAACCCTACACCTAATGGCAACAGAGCATCTTTGGGCTCAAACCACTAGAGCAAGTAGGAGATTGGTTTTGTTTAATCATCCCTATTGCAATGATTTATTTACTTAATACTCTTCTGTTTCACAAAATTCAATTTGGTTATAATATGCATAGATTTCTTATTTCAAACAAAACCATCAGTTTGATCAGTGATCTAAATTCAATGACATTGTCTTGATAATAATCGATGTCAATTGTAACTTTTGTCCTCTTAACAAAAATTGTCAAAAAAAGATAGAAGACATGGTCATGAGTCATGAGTCATGACAGGGTAATAGAAAAATAAAGGATCAAACAACTCTAAAACTGATGCAGTGCCAACATGGCAGCCATGACATGCTTAGGTGGCTTTGGTGGAGTTCCAAGGTGAATTCCCGCGTTAAAGCTTCTGACCGATTTTCAATCAAGCTTTTGGGCTATTCAATGGTAGAATCATGAAAAACAGTAAACTACAAAGTTGTAGGTCTCTTTGAGATCTTTCCAACAAGTATTTGTGCTCGAAAATTAGCCCAGTGATTAGATAGTTATGGCCGTTTTAGTGGACTATGTCTGTGGGTTCCAAAACAGTCAAAATTAGTGAGTTCCAATGCAATTAATGTTATGTAAGTCCCTAAGTTAGCTAGTGGAGAAGGTTGAACGAATTTTCTTTGGTTTCTTTTATTTAAAGGGTTAAAAACCATATTTTGAGGGGATTTTGGATGTTGATTAACTTATGTAATTGATAGAATATCAATTGGGTTGAGCTTTGCTCTCATTTTCTTCTTATTCTCTTGTTGTGTTCTTGAGTTCTATTTTTCTTCTTCTTCCCACTTAAGCACCCGCATTATCTGGTATCAGAGCGAATGTTACTCTCTTGAGTTAGCCTCGATTTGATTTTCATGGCGGCACGAAGAGGTAGATCAGGAAGGCGTGGTAACCAAATGATGGAAGATTTGAGAGATGATGAACTTCAAGCACTTCGAAGACAACTTGAGCAACTTACCATGCGACTTGAACGCCAAGAGGCTCGTAGTGAGCGTGGTGGATCAAGCCGTGGAGGTTCTAGTGATGAATCCGATGTGAATCCCTTCGCCAATACTCATGAGGAGGCTAGGTTGGAAAGGTTCTATTGTGATTTCGACACTGTCTAGATTGACTTGCCGAAGTTTCATGGTCATCTACAACCCGAAGAGTTTCTTGAATGGCTTAGTGTCATTGAGAAATTCTTTGATTACAAGGAGACACCTGAAAGCCAACGTGTGAAGCTTGTGGCTAAGCTTCAACATGGTGGGATAAAGTTCAAGAAATGAGAATCCGCAAAAGAAAGCGTAAGATTTCTTCTTGGGACAAAATGAAGTCAAGGCTTAAGGAGAAATTTCTTCCTTTGGATTTTTTTCAAATTATCTTTTCTCAATTCAACAACCTACGCCAAGAGTCCAAGAGTGTGTTGGACTACACCGAAGAGTTCTACAAACTCATGGCTCGTAATGATATTCACGAGAGTGAAGATCAACTTGTGGCAATGTATGTTGATGGTTTGAAGTTTTCTATTCGTGATAAAGTGAAAATGCACTGATCATTGAGTGTCAATGATGCATATCAACTAGCCTTGAAGGTGGAGGCTAAGCTTGCTCGTCATGGTGCTAAGAAGTACGTGGATGTTTGTAGTCATTATCATTCTTCTAAAGGTGAATCTTCACATGGTGGAGGTGCAAAATTAAAGCCCAACATTTCAATAAAAATTCTACAAAATCAGCTCTTACACATCAAGTTGGAAATCGGCCCAATCGTCCCAACAATCTAAATGCTTGTTTCAAATGTGGTCAAGTTGGCCATCTGATGCAGCACCGTGAAGAGAAATTGAGGAAATGAGAGAGAATTAGACGAAAGGGGATAGAATTAGAAGAATATGGGAAGAAGAGACGAAAATAACCTGAAGATGATATGAATTTAGGGAGAGAAGAGAATAGACGAAGAGAGAAAAGAAGAGACAAAATTAGAGGGAGGAGAAGAAACCTTTAGGGGGAGAAGCCAATCAATCTTTATTAATCATCAAAAGTTAATAATAAAGTTGTAAAGAGGCCTATATATAGGCAAATAAGCAACCTAAGAAATAGAAACATTCTAAAATAAGAATTCCCTAAAAGACTAAACTTCCTAATTCTAAATAACATGAAAATAAAAATACTAGAAACTAAATAATATGAAAATAAATCCTAATATCTCTTCAAAAGAACTCGCCCTCGAGTACTAATCCGCCTGGATCTAATACGTAGACGACCCACTCAAGTAGCATGAGTCGCAATCATCCGAACTCTGGAATGCTGGACAATGCTTGTAATGACTGGGAAAGTGGTAGGGAACGCAAGCGTAGTAATACAGAAGAAATCATCCATGCAGAATCATAAAGACGCAAACCTCGCTTGACAATCAAATAAGTTGGGAAGATGGCAACATACTCTTCTTGGATCGGTGGGATCGGCATAACAGCTAGGGGCAGTACCAATCTATGACTAGCCACAATAAAGATATCACCTGCTGGTATCAAATCTGGCTCAATGGAATCAGCAGTAAAATCATCAGCTAAAATCGTATCTGGCATAGTGATATCAGGCGGGCAATCCTCCTGATCAAAATGCGTAACAAGCGCCTCTTTGTCAGCACAAATCTCGACAATCTGCTCGACCGGCTCAAAAATAGTGCAATCCTCAACAATATGCTCTCAAACATCCATCTCAAGTAATGCCTCAACAGTTAGGTCACTCGGCTCGGACTCAGGCAATGGATCAGTCTCACGTGGATCTGCAACAATATCTGCCACAGAAGAGTGAAGCTCACTCTCTAGATGATCGGCAATCGGTGCTGTAGAAATCTCAGAAGCATCATGCTCAACGATGTCGATATCAGCAATCAATTGAGTCTCTACCTCTGGATCGTCCATCTCAGAGTCTGAATCTGATGAAATTAAAGGGTCAACATCAAGGATCTCATCAATACTAACATCTGGACCCGTAAGAATATCAGCAATGGGTAAGACAGATGAAGTAGTGGAGCGGCTCTGCAAATTTGACTCACGCATGCGACGATTGAAATATCGATTTTCGGCTGCAATTTCATCGTCTCGTGCACGACGTGCTGCGGCTTGTAGTTCACGGCGAGCTGCTTCTCGTCGAGCGGCTTCTTCACGCATCAATCTTTGGTCATACGCTACTCGCTCACGTTTCAATTTCTGTTGATTCTGATAGTGGTATGTAAAGTCATAATGAACATCCTCCCATCAACGAAACAGAGGCTTACAAAACTCACTACGCTCGTTAACAAAGAAATTTCATTTCAACTTGGCTTCGCGGCACACTGTATCCGTGACTTTGCGAATTGTTATTTGATGATCATAACCACAATACCTATGGTATGCATTAAGTGGATGGATCCAATCTAAACACGTATCCTCGACATCTCCATAGGGATAGGTGCAGTCATCGTAACCATAGAAATATGGAACCTGTGGTGCAGAAGAATATCGAGGATCATATCTATCACAATATGGAGCAGCTGGCGGAGCCATAGGGGTCTGTGGTGAAAACTAAAATCAACCGTCTGATCTGTATGGCATGTCGAAAGAAGCACACTATCTATTGTGGATATGAAATCGGATGAGTGAAAGCTGATGATCGAAAAAGGGGCGTGATCAACGGCTGAGATGGCTTCTGAAATTGTGTTGAAGACTGCTGTCTGCTGCTAAAATTATGCTGAATGTGCTCTAAAAGTTGTCACGAACAACTTTCGTGTTGATGGTGAAACCCAATTTTGAGCAAAAATTGCCCGAGTGAAGAGAGAAAATAGTTGGAAAGAGGAGAGAGACACTAAAGAGGGAAGAAAAGATTTTCTTTTTCTCTGTTTTTTTTCTTTTGATTTTTTTTTTGGGTGCCTAGAGGTAAAAAGAGGGGTATAATTTCAATAACTAATGAAGGGGGTGTCTGGGAATAAAATGGGTTAAATATGACTTAAAGAGGTGGGGGGGTGCACTAAGGTAAATCAAGGGGGCTGATATACCTTAAGTGATAAGGTATTTAATACTTATAAAGGGGGGTGCCCAAGGGGAAAGTGGGGGGAATATTCCCTTTCTTGTTCTACCTAAGAGAGAAGATTCTAGTTCCGTAACAGTAACACAAAGAATACTTTCTTTACTTTATGAAAAATAGAAAGCAAGGTGGAGGGGTACTTGGCAAGTTACTTTTGAGGACAAGCAAGTTAGTATTCACAACAGTTGATGTGACATGTAAGTATGTAACTTTCTTTGTTTATGAGTACTGCAGCCAAAACAAGTAACCTTTACTTTTCTAAAAAGTAACTTTTCTTTAAAACAATGGCCAACGGTTTACCTAGAAAGCAAACTTGTCTTTCTTTCTAAAATTACCAATGACAGGTAGCTTTTCTTGAAAATGCCCAAAAAAAAACCTTTCCTTGCCAAGTTACCAAGTAACGAGGTAACTTATGTTCAAGTTACCAGCAACTACAACCATTTATTTTTCCGACGTAACTCAGTGCAGTACCTTGTTGTGCAAGCATCCTCCTTTAACTTGTCGTTTCTTCCTTTTGAATGACACGTGTACAGATAAAGCCTTACCTCAAATAAAGTAGTTGTCCTTTCTAAAACCTTTATTTCTCTCCTTTTAGTCTGAGATAGGAAAACTTATCTTGCAAGTAAGCAACACCCACACGTTATGTGCTTCTTCCTTAGGGTACAAAAAGTTCTCTGATATTTAGGTTTCATAAGAAGCGCAGAAGACACAGGAAAGTTATCATGCGTCTATTTTGTTGGAGTTATTGGGCGATAATTTAGGAGGAAAACAACAGGGTTTTAATGGTTGAGGGAGTATTCAAATGGGTAAAAAGATGGTGGTATTAGGTTCTTGAAGGTGGGCTAGAAAAAACAAAAAAGGGCTTGAAATTGTGGTTAAAGTTTCCTGTAGGTTTGGGGCTGAGATTAAGAGAAAAAAGGTACCTTGATTCGCAATTCGGTCTTCGGAGACTTGGATCTTTTGCTTTGATACTAAATTGATGCAGCACCGTGAAGAGAAATTAAGGAAATGTGAGAGAAATAGACGAAAGGGGATAGAATTAGACGAATAGGAGAAGAAGAGACGAAAATAACTTGAAGAAAAGACGAATTTAGGGAGGGGAGAGAAGAGAATAGACGAAGAGAGAAAAGAAGAGACGAAATTAGAGGGAGGAAAAGAAACCTTTAGGGGGAGAAGCCAATCAATCTTTATAAATCATCAAAAGTTAATAATAGAGCTGTAAAGAGGCCTATATATAGGTAAATAAGCAACCTAAGAAATAGAAACCTTCTAAAATAAGAATTCCCTAAAAGACTAAACTTCATAATTCTAAATAACATAGAAAATAAAATCCTAGAAACTAATAACATGGAAATAAAAATACTAGAAACTAAATAATACGAAAATAAATCCTAATATCTGCATCACCATCATTATAAAGATTATCAAGAAAATGATGAGAATTTTGTTGATAATTCAAATCAGCCTATATATGAGGAAGAAGATGACATACAACATGAAGAAATCGAATCTGAAGAAGGAGAAAGTTTGATGATCCAAAGAGCACTTGCTACACAAAATGTTGAATTTGATGATGATTGGCTCCGTTCTAATATTTTCGAGACTCGATGCAAATCTCATGACAAGGTTTGCGCCATTGTTATCGATGGTGGGAGTTGTGAGAACATCGTGTCTTATGAAATGGTGAACAAATACAAGTTCCAAACCAAGCCTCATCTAAAGCCCCATCGGATTGCATGGTTCAAGGAGAGTAACTCCTTTCTTTTCAAGAATGAATTTGGTCAAGAGACCAAGGACAATGGTACATCCGATGCTCTACTTGTTGTTAAAGCTAATGAGGAGCATGAGGAACTTCAACGGCAATTTCATGAAATTGGATTCGATTGCATATTAGGTGAACCCATGAATGTTGAAGTAATGGGTGAATTGGAAAATATTACATCGATTTTTTCATCCAATTACATGGATCAATTTTTATTCGATCCAACATTGAAGCTCACAGTGGATATTTACATATTCAAACATGTTCAAAATCTAGACAAATTATCATTTTTTCATGGAGATTATGAAGCGGAGCTGGATCTTCGGAAGTTTCAATTGATGAACATCCTTCGATACTTCAAAATTCGAGGGCGAGTTTTCTTGAACCAAGGAAGTTTGGCAAATTTCAAGATTGTGTGGATGGCTCTTTTCAAGTGCTTAAGAAAATTGGAGATAATGCATTCAAGGTTGAGCTCCCTCCAAATATCAATACTCACCCAACTTCAATTTTAAAGACTTGACAACTTATCCTGGAGAGCTTGATGAGAACTCATGGGCGAGTTCTTTCTCACCCTGAGATAATGATGCAGTGCCAACATGGCAGCCACGTCATGCTTAGGTGGCTTTGGTGGAGTTTGAAGACGAAATCCCGCATTAAAGCTTCTGACCGATATTCAACTAAGCTTTTGGGCTATTAAATGGCAGAACAATGAAAAATAGTAAACTACAAAGTTGTAGGTCTCTTTGAGATCTTTCCAACAAGTATTTGTGCTCGACAATTGGCTAAGTGGTTAGAAAGTTATGGCAGTTTTAGTGGACTGTGTGTGGATTCCTAAAACAGTCAAAGTTAGTGAGTTCCAATGCAATTAATATTATGTTAGTCCCTAACTTAGCTAATGGAGGAGGTTGAACGAATTTTCTTTGGTTTTCTTTTATTTAAAGGGTTAGAAACCATCTTTTGAGGGGATTTTGGATGTTAATACTTATGTAATTGATAGAATATCAATTGGGTTGAGCTTTGCTCCAATTTTCTTCTCTTGTTGTGTTCTTGAGTTCTAAATTTCTTCTTCTTCCCTCTTAAGCACCTGCATTAAAAACACAGAACTTCATCCCATTCACTTCTTTCATTTTGCTAGATAGATGCACATAATAACATTGAAATGTTGGTAGAAACTAAAAACATATATTTACCAAAAAACAAAATCCAAGGCATGGTTATAAAATTCGGCCGAAATTTTGGATTTCGGCTAGGGTCGACACCGAAAATACATGAATCCGAAATTGGCGAAATTTTCATCCAAATCCAAGATTTCCACCGAAATTTTAAAAATGTCCACCGAAATTTCCACAGAAATCTAGTAAAATACCGAAATTGTTTTCCGAAATTTTACATGATTTCGGCAGAGACCGAAAAGTTTTGGTTTTAGTTGTGGCCGAAACCGACAACGAAACCTACATTTAAAACCTTGAGCCAAGGTCACCAATGATATCTAAAATGCCACATCATGACACTTCTGCTATAATCACTATATTATAGACGACAGTGATAAATGAACCCCCATCTCTCACTCTCTCTCCACTCTCTCCTCTCTCTCTCTCTAGGCACTGCCCTATACGGGGGTCGATTTAAGATATATGGGGGTCGATTTATCACTGCCATATTATAAATTTCACTCTTGTTTCCATCCAAAAGTAAGAATAGCACAAGCAATTGTTGCAAGTTACTTGAAAGGAAGATGAATCAACATAAAAAACAATACTCTTACAACTTCATGACATCCATCTCCCTTCTCTTGCTTGGAGAAGACATCTTCCTTCAACTAGGATTAAGACCCAATTCCAAAACTTTTACAAGATCACAAAAAATCAACTTTCAATGCAAAAAAAAAAAAAAAAAAAAAAAAACATGATGTAAAAAATACTCGGAATTTAACAGTAAGAACAATGTCAAGAAACAAAAATCTATAAACGCGTACTCTTAGCTAATATCTGCAGGACAAGATGTAATAATATGAAAAAACAAATAATTCAACTTTGGTTGCACAAACTCAACTCTTTTTAATCCCCAAAAATAGTAGTAAAGGGCAAGCACATCTGCAATATCAACAATCAAAATTGGCAATTAGGACTCAATTCAAGATCCATATCCAAAGATTTTGGAACTTGAAGGAACTCTGTAACAGATTCGCACAAAATCACATACCGACAGCCATATCCAAGTAACACTGACCTTATTAGTAGAGAAAGTAAAATACTAATTAAATTGACCTCAGCAATGAAAGATGAAACACAAAATGAACAGAAAAATATAGAATAAGAAATATTAAACAATACCTCAAATATTTTAGAGAAAAACTTCTATATCCAAATATTTTGAGTGTTCAAATAGACCATAAAACATTGGTAGGATTTTGTTATGCCTGCAATATTGTAGAAAGACCCAGATCAGTGATCAAAATAGATAAAATCCTCAAAAATAACATTCTATGTTTATTAAAAAATAATGCAAAAAAAAGGACATGGTAAATTGGCACACTTTGTTTACCATTGACACCCTGTTTTAGAGGATTTTACAACTATGACTAACTAAAGGGCAAAAAAATGTGTATGGAACCCCTCAAAAAAAGTGAAAAGGGGTAAAAAAAAATGAAAAAATAAAAGGGTCGATAAAGAAAAAATAACAACTCCTTCGAAAATCAAAGCAAAAGGCGGGATTAATAAACCAAGGTCATAAACCACGTGATAAAAAAAAAATAACTGGAAGACCGAGAAAAAAGGGAGAGATTAATTAAATAAATAATGGTAGAAGTAAAAAAAAACCAAAAAAGATATAGAGGACCTGCTCTTTTCTTACGTTATCAAGGTAGCATGTAGAGGCCCCAATAATTTATATTTACGCCCCTCATGAGCCCCCTCTTTTTTAATTTATGTAAACTCCAATTCTCTCTTTTCTTAGTAGTTTATTCCCTTTTTTGTTGCTTTCTTTTGGCCCAATTTTTAAGGCCCCGTTTCATTTCCTCGCTTTTTCAATTGGCCTTTAATTTGTCTTTCATTTTCGTCGCCTTTCTTTTCTTTCAACTCAATTTAGGGCAACACAATTCACAATCTCCCTAGTTGGAACTTTTTTACATGGGTATCAATATATATATATATATATATATATATATATGGTTGTCAATTTATAACAATATCTTATATATACAGTTGGTGCTCTAATAATAAATATTGCTGGTGACCGCATTTAATATAAGCTATAGAAGAGTATTAATTATCAGGTATATGTTGTCCATCACCCCCTTCTCATACCCCTTAGCCATGTGACTCTTCTTTCATCGAACTAATTATACTTTTCATGCGTATGTTTTTCATGCATTAGGTTTTATCTATGTATGTCGAGCGAGAAGAATACTAAAAAACTTCATATTAACACTGACGAGAGGGAGTCTGATTCGACTACCCTACTTAGATCTCTCATTGTTGTCAATGCCACTATCATGTCAAACTTTTTGATTGCTTGAACTCCACAGTTGATTCCATTGAAGAAACTGAAAAATGTTACCCACATACAACATATACTTACATATGGAATGATTAAACACGTATACTGTAGTCTGGATTTAGGAGTTTCAAAACAGGAAATGATGCGAACCCCAACCAGAAAAATGAGTCTTAAAGGATCCACTCCCTGCTCATGTGCCAATTGCCAACTTCTATAGTACGGGTCCAAAGAAAAGATCTTATATCCATCTAAAAGAAAAGGGATTTGCTACCGTCTATCACAAAAGGCATTTCGCAGATGATCAGTTGCAGGTTAGAGCAGCCACATCGGCTCACGTTTCAACAGATTTTGTCTTCATTCACGAGGTGGTTGCTCTAACATGGAACAAACCATCTGCGAAATGACATTTCAAGTTTTAAGTGGGAGTCAAATCATAACTCCGTTCTATCCGTGTTGCTTACCGATGGAAGTGATAGAGAGTTACTTTGGGGTCATCTTAGCTTGGGAGTCTTTTCAACTTTTCAACATTCATTTAGGGCTAGTGATATTGACACTATCATATTATAATAATTGCACTAACTCACCTTGTCTTTTCATTTTTATTGGTTTTTAAGAGCTTTCTAGGAATTGTAATAACCTTTGACAGCTGGGTTATATAATGAAAGAAATGTAGTTAATGGAATTATCAAAACATGGTAGTGCTAATATCAGTGGCCTTCTTTTAGTGGCCACAAATTGGAGGGGTTAGGTCATGCCTAATCGGGCGAATATTGGTCCATGACCCATCCATGGGCTGAGTTAATGCCAAACACCGAACCAGCATTCATTGGCATTTGAAATTCCAATGAATGCTGAGCATTTGTGCAACCAAACGGGGCCGACCAGGCTTTTCAACCAAATAGATATTTGCTAGGGAATTTTGCAGGATTTTTTCATGAGAGAACAGCCACCTCAGATGAAAAAATGAATACAAAATCTGTTAAGAAGTGAGCCTATGTGGCTGCTCTCTCATGCAAAAGTCAGACGAGAAATGGCTTTCCACGGAATTCCCTAACAAATCCGAATACTGTGTTTTGATAATAAGACGAACTCATCTTGTCTTTTCTTTTTTAAACTGCCTACGAGAGGTGTTAAATTATAAGAGACGAGTTCCTATGCATATCGAAGCAAGTAAAAACCCTAAAAATTCTTGTGCCGTAAGTAAGATTAACCTTAAACCATAGCTCGATCTTTTGCACATAGTCACCTATCTGGTATCACTCTGTTTCTTTCTTTATCTTTTTCTCTCTTTTCCCATGATACTATTTTGTTATTAAATTGGAATAAGAATGAGATATTTGGTATGTTCATGTATTCATGCTAATGTTGTTCTTCTTAGTTCAAGTAGGTTTCCAAAGATTTTTATTAAGTTTGCTTCATTGTAATTCTTTTGGGTCAAAAAGGTAAATAATATTGGAATTCTAAGCTTGACCACTTCACCATACCCTCTCTTGTAACTTGCTATGTGCTTGGAGCTTGCCACCACTGAGACTTGCTACAATGACTTTGCTATATTGGGACCCACTTGTTATGAACCCGAATCGGTTCGCAACGTGATTAGGAAGATCAGCCTCTTGATCCACATCTAGGGAAGGATCAATCCTCATTTGTGCAAAAAGACACAACTTCCAAGATGATTTCTTCATTGATTTCCATTAACGGTAACACGTGCTTATATAAAGCAGCCAAAGATAAACATAGAAAGATTTGATATAATCTAAATTCAAACTAATTTACTCTACTCCGTGGGACCAATCTAGGTACGTAATATTCCACCCTCCACCCGCCTTGAAATCAACCTTGTCCTCAAGGTTGGAGATTATGCGATGACCGTTCGAGAAGATGATCGTGTGCAAGATTTTCCAAAATTCTTCTCTCCTCTTTTCCCTTTCTTTTGTCCTCCTTTTCTTCTTCCCTTCATCTTGCGAGTAGTCACCATTTCGTATGTTGTCATCAAATGCTGAGGCAACTCCAACTCCATTTTCAAATCGATCTCATTGTACCGTTCATCAAAGCTCATTCGTTGCGTTTTTTAGAATGATTTAGATGTTGATGCACGGATGACTGTGGGTGATAATCTTTTCGATAGCGTTGGACAATTTGAGATGAACGATAGACTCTTCAACGATGCCTTTTCTTTTTTGGCTTTTTCACATTCTTTTCTATCTGATTTTTTTTTTCACCCTTCTTCTTTTCTCCCCTTTTCTTGTTTCTTCTTTTCTTTTTCGTCACACAAGCCTTCTCGATGATGCTCTCATTGAACTCTTCATTCAACTTCTTCAAACATGGGGGCTCTTCTATCTTCACGCCAAGCGATAATGCCAACTTGTTGAAATTCGCATTCAGAGAAGCTAGATGCCTTTTGACCTCTCTTATATCTTTATCCCATCGATCCATTATTTCTTCATTTTCTTCGACATGATGACGGATTGTGCCGCTCTGATACCAAATGTTACGAACCCGTATCGGTTCGCAACGTGAAATTGGGGTTCAATGCTTTTTATTGCCTCAAGTTTCAATGGATTTTTTCATAAATGAATATATAATACATAATATATACTCTGTAGCACATACCAATAATTGTTGTTTTTGTGGTGGCTTTCCGTTCTTTCTTTTCTCCTTTCTTCTGCCCCTTCCTCTCACTTTGAAGGTTCATAGTTGCTCACTATCTTCTATTTTGCAAGAGAAACGACCTGTTGAGCGTGTTTGCCAAAAAGAGCACAAGATCTTAAATGTTTGCCGAAAATGCTTTTTCAAAGGCAAGTCCTGCTGAATATTATATTGTTATTTGAACTGTGTTGGGGTTTTTGAAGTGATGTCTGGGGTTTTTGAAGTGATGTCAATGTTGAGAGTTAGTGTGGTGAAATTTTTTATTTTTGGCCACTCTTGAATCACTGTTGTACTCTTTGTTTTCTGTTGTTTCTTTTTCTTTCCTTTGTTCTGTTTTATTTGACCATCTTGGTCTTTTTTAATGAATTCTATTGTCACTCAAAAAGAAGAAGAAGAATTAGTGTGATGAAGAGCGTCTTGGCATGTGTTAATGTGACGGAGGAGAGGATGCTCAAGCTAGTTGGAGTTTTGGTTGTAGAATGGTAAGTTTACCAATAAGCTATTTTGGATTTACTCTTGGGTTTGGCATGCCGTGAAAAGCCTTGTGGGGGACCCGTGGTGATGAAGATTGACGATTTGGTAAGAAGTAACCTAAGAAACATCCTTAGATGGAAAGTGATGTCAGGGTTGAGAGTTAGTTTTACGAAAGAGGCAAAGAGCATCTTAGCAGGTGTTAATGTGATGGGAGAGGATGGCCGAGCTAGTCGGATTTTTTGGTTGTGTAAATGGTAAGTTTACCAATGGCCTAACCTTTGAGGAGTGGATGGCCGAGCTGGTTGGAGTTTTTGGTTGTAGAATGGTAAGTTTACCAATGACCTACCTTGGATTACCTCTTTGGCACAGCTTGAGTCCCTGTTTAAGTAGAAAGAGGCTCAGGAGCAGAGGAGTGAAGGGAGTTTACTTATCCAGTACGGAGTAATAAGAACACTTGGAATTTAGTTGTCAAGTGGTTTGACATGAATTGGGTGTTTTCTGATTCTTTTCTTCGCCTTTTGTTGGCATCTAGGGAGAGGAGGCGTATACTGTTGGATGATTATTCCTCTTGTTGTGGACGATCAAAACAAGGAACTATGGATATTTGAGCATAATGTATCTTTGATGGACAAAATTACTTAGTATATTAATGGCCTTACTTCAGCAAAGTTCTCGGCTAGTAGAATTTTTTGTATACTCAACTCAGCATCTCTTCAGAAAATTAAAAGTGGTCCTAAAAGGAAAATGTCCACAGGAGAAGAATGGACACACACCCACAGCATAGGTTAAACTTTGACACATCATTGGAAATCCAGGGCCTCCAGGACTAGGCACTTTGGCAGCGTGTTGAGAAATGATGGAAGGTGGGATGGTGAGAGGGAACTGACAAGAAATAAAATTATTTTCAGTGGTACTTGTAAGCATGGTTTAAAATTTCGGTTTCGGTACCGGTTTCAGACCCCTGAAATTTCGAAATTTCAGTCGAAATCCTATACAACAAAGAAAAGACTATTTTATTCAATATTAAATTTCGGCCGAAATTACCGAAATTTCGGTGAAATATTAAATTAATTAAAAAAACAGGTTTTTTGGGTGAAATTTCGGAAATATCGAAATTTCGAGTTTTCGTCATTTCGGTGTCGGTGATTTCGGTCGAAATTTAAAACCATGCTTGTAAGTCAACTGTCATCTTTGGGTATTATGCAATTTATCCTGTCCACTACTAAATGGGAGGTGTAAGGAAAGATTTACGGGTAGTTTGGATGGTAAGTTTGGTTCAAGTAGAGGGTGGGGAATTCCATCTATCTTGGATTATTACTCCAACGTGCAATCCTTAAGATCCTGGTGTATCCCCTGTCGTAAGTTTTTTGATGTTTTCCTCTTAATAAAATCTCAAGGCTACAAAAGAGAAAAGCTAAACCTTCATTTCTGTGTATGTTATCCCCTCATCTGATTGGTATTATATGCTGGCTTTAATGTCATGGCGATGGTGACAAATTCTGAATAGAGTTCCAATTTGCATTTTGCTTGATATTGATAAAAGTAATTTGTGCTGCAACATAATGAAAATCAAGCAAGGACTTGTGAATATTAATTCTATTATATCACTCTTCTTTGTAGTATTCTCTATTGTAGTCCGTTAATGCAATTTTTTTATGTTTATTGAGCATCTTTTACCTGCAGCTCATGCAACCATACTTGGTTGTTCTGCAAATATGAGAGCCTCAATTGGCTCAGTACGATTACATTATAGTAGTTGGTGAGGAAGGAGCAAATAGTGGACAGTCTCTTTGAGATCTTTCCAACAAGTATTTGTGCTTGAAAATTGGATAAGAGGGTAGAAAGTTATGGCAGTTTTGGTGGACTGTGTCTGTGGGTTCCCAAAACAGTCAAAGTTAGTGAGTTCCAATGCAATTAATGTTATGTTAGTCCCTAAGCTAGCTAGTGGATGATCTTGAACGAATTTGCTTTGGTTTTCTTTTATTTAAAGAGTTAGAAACCATCTTTAGAGGGGATTTTGAATGTTGATTAACTTATGTAATTGATGGAATATCAATTGGGTTGAGCATTGCTCCCATTTTCTTCTTCTTCTCTTGTTGTGTTCTTGATTTATATTTTTCTTCTTCTTCCCTCTTAAGCACCCGCATTATCTGGTATCAAAGCCAACGTTACTCTCTTGGGCTAGCTTCGATTTGATTTTCATGGCTGCACGAAGAGGTAGAGGAAGGCGTGGTAACCAAATGATGGAAGATTTGAGAGATGAAAGAGATGATGAACTTCAAGCACTTCGAAGACAAGTTGAGCAACTTACCATGCTACTTGAACGCCAAGAGGCTCGTAGTGAGCATGGTAGTGTAGACACCCCATTTTGACCGTGCCCTGCACCTCCATGTTTTGTGCTTAACTTTCCCAAATCAGTGCGTTAGGGTCCCAAATTGCACCCTGAGCTAGCTTAGGGTCCCACCAAGGTCCCTGTGAAATTTCGTCAAGATCCGACCACGTTTGCCTAGCGAACGAGCTAAGTGTAGACACCCCATTTTGACAGGACCCTAAACCCGCGTATTCGAATGAAATCCCGAGGTCAGGCGGAAAATGAATGAATGTGGGGCCCGCTGATATGGGACCCGATTGTGTGGGGCCCGCTTGTGTGGAACCCGCTTGTGTGGGGCCCGCTGATGTGGGATCCGCTCGTGTGGGGCCCGCTCGTGTGGGACCCGCTTGTGTGGGGCCCGCTTGCGTGGGGCCCGCTTGTGTGGGGCCCGCTGTTTTGGGACCCGCTTATGTGGTCAAAGAGAGAATAAGGACAGTCATCATTTTCTTGGTTTTAAAAATGGGCGTAATGAGTAATTTTGGTTTTCGTATGGCATCCGATGCCATTTGAAAATTGTTTTTTATTTTTTTATTTATTTTTTTGCAAAATTTAAGGGAATTTGGGGGGGACAAGAGGGGGACAAAAAATTCTCATTTTCTCCCATCATGATGACTCATGATGGGTCTTCTGATCTCTCTCGCGAAGAAAACCAGGGAGAAGAAACCAAAAAAAAGAAAAAGAAAAGAAGGGAGAACGAGAGAGAGGACAGTGAAAAAAACCAGAGAAAGACCAAGGAAAAGAAAAAAAAGAAAAAAAAGAAAGAGGGAGAGAAAGAGAGAATTGCAGAGGGAGAGAGCTCATCATCTCCGGCAAATCCGCCGGAGATCCAACCTTCATCTCCTCTTCCCTCAACGGCCGCCACCACCGCCTTCTCCGGCAACCTCTACACCTCCAATCCTACGGCTTCCATTTTCTCCGGCCGTGTTCTGATCGTCTTCCCCCATTTTCCTCCGGCCTTTTCTGCAAATCTGAGATTCATTTTTTCCGATCTAAGCTCCGATCTGAGATCCTTCTCTGATACTTCTCCGATCCATCTCCGATTCATTTCCGATCCAAACCTTAGCTCCGATCGTCTTCTCCGATCTTTGTAAAAGAAGGTATTTCCCTTCATAATTCTTCTCATTTTATTTTTATATACTTTCAATGCTTATGCTTAGAACTGGAAATTTAAATCATGTTTTCTCTGGATGTTAGCTTTTCCTGTGTGATTTTTTTATTTTTTTATTTTTTTTTATATACAAAGTTTATGTTTCAGTTGATTGTATTTGAGTAGATTTGAATAGGAATCTGCTTTCGTTGTTTTAATGGATGTTCCTAACAATTTGGTTAAAAAAAAATAATAATAATAATAAGAGAAAAAAACTACTGTGAAAGGAAGTCTTCGCTGGATTTTCTGAGATTTTGATATTTCTAGTTATGAGGGCCCGTTTGTGTGGGACCCGTTTACGCTGATGTGGGACCCGCTGTGTGTGGGACCCGTTTGTGTGGGACCTGTTTATGTAGGGCCCGCTGATGTGGGACCCGCTGTGTGTGGGACCCGTTTATGTGGGACCCGCTTGCGTGGGGCCCGCTGATGTGGGACCCATTTGTGTGGGGTCCGCTGGTGTGGGACCCGCTCGTGTGGGACCCGCTAATGTGGGGCCCGCTTGTATTCAAAGAGATAAAAAGGACATCATCATTTTCTTTAGATTTTTGCATGATTTTTAAGCATTTAAATGATTTTAATTCATTATTAAATGTGTATGCTTAAAATCACGATCTGCATGAGTGTTTCAAAATCCGTTTCGTCCCAAAATTTAATACGATGTTCTACTTGAATAGAGTAAAATAACTGTCAGATCGGATCGGACATTGGATCAAAGGTTTTCAAAAATTTGAGTGAAGAGTGGTATTTTATTTAAAATAAGGGTGAGTCTTAGCCTTGCTTCCCCCTTTGCAAGGGCAATGATAAGGTTACTTGGAGCCCATTTTTGTGTGTGTTTGGGAGACCCGCCCGGTCTCATTCTCTCGTTAGTCCTCTTTGTGTGCCGTTTGGTTTTGGGGAACACCCTACTCGGCTTGGCTTCATACCCCTACCCTTATGGGTATTGGGTTGCACATTTGTTGCACCCTACGGCTAGGTAGCTGTCCGGCCCGGCTGGGTGTTTCACCTTTGCTAAATATGCACAAGGTCTCTTATTCCTTTTAGACCCGCCCGGTCTCATTCTCTTGT
The DNA here is from genome assembly GCF_043159265.1 of Tasmannia lanceolata. Classification (NCBI taxonomy): domain Eukaryota; kingdom Viridiplantae; phylum Streptophyta; class Magnoliopsida; order Canellales; family Winteraceae; genus Tasmannia; species Tasmannia lanceolata. The sequence continues at coordinate 2,946,187 of NW_027518700.1, forward strand.
TAAACCTCCTCTTTGTGCGCCGTTTGGTTTTGGGAGAACATCCTACTCGGCTTGGCTTCATACCCCTACCCTTATGGGTATTGGGTTGCACATTTGTTGCACCCTAGGGCTAGGTAGCTGTCCGGCCCGGCTGGGTGTTTTACCTTTGCCAAATATGCACAGGGTCTCTTATTCATTTTTACGTCATTTGTGTCTCGGAGACAAGCCTCGTCTCATATAGAGAGTTTCCCCTTTATGAGGCTTACCTAGCCTCATGTTAGAGTGGCCTCTCCTTTTAGAGTTGAGTCTTTAACTCGGTAGTGTTATTAGAGAGTCTCTGACTCATTTGTTCCCCCCCTTTAGTGTTGTTAGTTCGGAGTTTCTCCTTTAGAGTTGTTGATTACTTCGCTCTTATTGGAGACTAACTCAGTCTTATTAGAGCTTTGCTTGCTTGGGATCTTGGATCGTTTTCTCTCTTTTTGGGACACTATCTTTCTTGTTGTGGTTCGTCTCTTTGAGGCGTTAGTTGCTTATTCGGGGTTTCCCCTTTTGGATTTAGGGCTTTGCCCTAGTTTATGGTTGTTCTTGCGTGTTCCCTTTAAGATTGAAAACATTTAAAGATTCTGAGCATTGGAAAAGCTTTAAAATCCAAAAAAACATTTGAAAACTTTAAAAATATCAAAAAAACATTTGAAAATATAAAAAACCTTAAAAAAAATCTAAAGTGTTGAGTGTTTCTTTTAGAAGCGTAGTTTGAGAGTTCGTTTCGAACTACGTTGGCTTGATCCTCTCTCACGAGGCACGTAGTGCAGCTTGGGATCCATATCCCAAGTCCAGCCAAACTTTTTTGTAAATAAATGTTTTAAACCTTCTTCAAAAACCTTTAAAATCTTGTTTTCAAAAGATCTTCCTCTAGAGTTAGGAGTTTCTCCTAGATAGAGAGTTTTAGAGTTAGGATTTTTCTTTTGATAGGTTGTTTGATTGTTTGTTTGTTGTGTGCTTGTTTTAGAGTTAGGGGTTTGTCCTAGAGTTATAGGAGCGCCTCCGTCCGGTCAGTTGGCGATTCACATCGCCGACCGATGACTAGGTCTTGGATACGTTAGCAATCCTATTGTTTTCCTTAGGGCATACAGCCTAGTTACACGTAGGTTGTAGGAACCACCTGTATTAGCCTAGGGCTAATCTGCATTTAGTTAGGGCATATAGGGTGTCCTAAAATTCACAATTCACTGGAATTTAAATAATCGTACAATAAACTTTAATAACTAGTCCGGTCTTTTAGATCGAGTCTAGGATAGAGGTCTAGGTGTCTTAGGCATCCTAGCTTAGAATAGGCGTGAAGAACTACGTTGCCTTGATTCTCGTGGAGGCGGGGATACGTAGGCTTCTTTGGATGAATACCAGACCATCCGAGGACTCGGGCTAATAATTTAGAGTCTTAGGATTTGTTGTATTGTTATTGTGTGTTTTGATGTGTTTTTCTTATTTTCTAGTACTGATCATATACCTTTTAGCTATAGCTTGCATGTGATTGCACATCAGAACTTAGACACCCATTAGGCATGTCACTCATAACCTAGCTATGCTTAGGTGCCACATCTTTCATTTTATTTTATGTGTGCTTATTATTTTATCCTCAGGAAATGCATGCTTAGGTAGACGAATCCTGAGGATTGTTCCCATTTCACATGATTTTTACCCAAACTTCTTTGGAGTTAATAATAAATGGCATAAGAGACCAGGTGCTTGCACTTGGGCGAATTGGGGGCGCCTAACCCCTTCCCCATTCGTCATCAGGCACGGACCTTTTGTATCTCTGGTTATCCATTGCAAACAGAGCATTTGTTTTGGTTCCATGGCATGTCCATGGATGGCGACTCTGAGTTATTTTTAGGTACATCTTGGTCTCGAGCCCTGGCTCCTGATCAGGATGTATCTCATTCGTTTTGTATCGCCACTCATGCTATGCTGTGAGGGTGGCACCGGTTTCGAGAGTTCCTTGGCAGAGCTCTCCTTCACATTGTGGAGATCTTAGAGGATTGCTGTGGGGACCTCGCGTCCCTCGCCGCACTCGTCCTCTCGGATCGGGGTCCACAGGCTGGCGACTCTGCTGGGGACTTCTTGGAACATTGCCTAACTCTATAAAATGCCATTTTTACTAACTTTGGAGAAATTTGAGCTAAAATTATTTTAAATGGGAACTCTATCGCTTAGAATTCAGGGGCACCAGACAGGTGCGTAATTAAAACAAGGGATTCACACACTACACATCATGCATTATCATATTTTTTATTTCTTTCATTGTTTTTTATTGTTTTTCATTATTGGCTCCACGGGATAGATTTAATGCGTGCCCGACTGGGATGTTATTACACCCTGATGGTACTGTTGAATCTATTTCCAAGCTATGCGCCGGTGCTGCAGCCGTAAACACTGGGCGTACTTGTGTTTACAGCAGCCGATGAGCAATGAAGCATACTATGTATAACATTGGGCGTACTTTTGTTATACATATTAAGTATGTTTCATACGCATAGTACCCATTAGATTGAGTCCGGAGCCCTATTTTGTTTTATATATTATGTATATACGTACTGACTTAGTGAAACCCAACTAGGAGGTACCCGTGTTTATATAAGTATATTGCATTCATATGGGGTTGAACATGTGTTGCTCACACATGTGAAGCTTAGAGTTAGGAGCCTTGTCCCATTTGTAGACTAGGATAGCTCATTTTACATAGCTACAGCGCGGTCCTGGTACACTCACTAGTCTGTCGCAAGTCGAGATTTTCTCGACTCCGTTAGATTAGATTAGGGCTGGTGCCCCTGGTTAGGGTGTGTATATATATATATATATGTGTGTACATATATGTGTGTATAGTGTATTATTCTTAGATTATGGCTTATCCTTTCGAATAAGGTTTCCTTATCTATTTCAGTCATACCATCCTTTCAGACTCGGTCGATGATTCTTGCTCTTGCTTGGTCATCATCCAGATCGCGGTCTACCCTGTCATCTTTATCATATGATTATTCCTGTATCTTGGATTTATATCTGTTTTGTCAGCTGTCTGATCAGGGCCTACTTTCCACTGAGGTTTTCTGGTCTATTATCCCCGATTAGAGTTTGTTCACTATTTCTTTCTTGGATCAGGCTGATGATTCTTGTTCACCACCTTTTATAGCCTGTGTTCATTTCTTGATTCTTTGTTATCCATTCTTCTTGCTAGCTGTTAGACCAGGGCCTGTCTATTAATGAAGTTTTCTGGTTTATCCATTAGCCACATTGTTTCATTCCCCAGCCTTCGGACCTGGTCAGTAATTTTCCTCTATCATTATTCTGACTATGGTCTGCCTTTTGTCTCTCAAGTGTTTAGTTGTGTCGTTCCTTTGTACATAACTTATTTGCTGAGTCGATTTCTAGTTACCTTCTTGTACCTACACCATTTGTTGAGTTGATTGTCTAGATTAGGACCCATTTTCGGTGGGTATTCCTGGTCTAATTCATCATATCTATATTCTCTTGATTTGGTTGGTGTCATTTCCCTTGCCATTGTTGAAACCATAATCTGTCATTTCGTCCTCAGATTGTACATATCTCTTGTGTGTATACGATTATGTCGGTTGATTAGATTAGGACCCATTTCTAGTGGGGATTCCTGGTTTAATCAATTATATGTGCATTCTTTCGGATTCACCTGACGGGTGGCCCGTACTTGTCACTATCATGGCCACAGTCTACTTGCTGCCATTTTGATTGTATATCCATTCTTTGTTGTGTCTTAGATCTGGTCGATGGCTTGTCCGATGTCTCTATAGCCATGATATATCTTTGGTCGCAAATCCAACCCATGACCAAGCGTCGTCATTCATTGTCAATCCTTCATGTGATTATATCTCCGTGGTGACCATATTCTGCTTGTTGATTGTGTGCTTATCTTGTCATCATTATTTGAGTGCAAGTATCCTTGCTGAGAGTCCTACATTACTGAGTTTCTATTCATTTACCCTTATGTTGAGTTGTGGGAATCACCCTATATAGCCGTCATGCTGCCGAATTTTGTATAAACACCTTGAGCGTGATCGCTATCTTTTCAGAGTTATCGATAAGCCGTGAGTTTACTCTACCACGATCCTTTTAGGGCCGTCATGCTGCCGGATTTTACTCAACTCATTTTCAGTATGATCGCTATCCTTTAGGATTATTGATAAGTCATGTGCTTACCCTACCATGATCCTTCTTACAGTTCTGCTGTTAGTTTTATTCAAGGGAGAGATGTGTTTGTATTATCTCTTGTTTCAACTTGTGTATATCATTTTCATGAGATTGCCTCATACTAAAATCAGTTTTTGTCAATTCTATGACAGGAGTCTGACCTAATTGATCTCACCCATTGGTTAAACCAGTTTCCTTTCATTTCACCTAATCAAGTCAACAGGACTTATATCAGAGTTGAACCCCAAGTCATTGACATCATGGAAGAAGGTGTACTACTCATATACTTTCAGTTCCAGTTCGTCATTATCGAAAAAAAAAAAAAAAAAAAAAAAAAATGTCCTGTGTTGTTAAGGTTTGTCTTTCATTAAGTTTGTACCAACTTTCTTCTCTCAAAGTTGGTAAGTCTTACTATGTTAATGTCAAAAAAAAAAAAAAAAAAAAAAAAAAGTGTGTCATGTTTGTCAGTCGTGTTCATTCATAGTCTGTTGTTTTCATCCTTTGTCAAGTTCAATGTAGAGCCCATTGAGGCACGTCGAAAAAAAAGGAGAGTTACTGATGTACTTAAGAGTCTTCGATTCAATAAAGTTTTTGGTTTGGTTTCAAGTCTTCGATGTTCTGTGATTCACTCTTTAGATCTAATGTTTAAACAACTAAAGACGCCCTCTTGGATGAGATTGCAGACGAAATTCCCCTCGAGATCTGAAAAGGTCAAACGAGAGGAAGAGCGTCTAGCATAGCCACTTGAAGAAGAAATCGAAGTTATCGATAGTGGTATCGAAATCCGAAACTCGGGAAAGATGGATTGGCAAAACGTTATCTCCCGAGGAGCGTGAGGAATTGATAAACCTATTTAGAGGGGTTCAAGGAAGTCTTGTTTGATCCTACAAGGATAAACCAGGTGAATGCTCTGGTGTGATCCAAGACAGGGCTCCACCATCTTTAGACATCAAGTTGAAAGTGAAAATTTTAGAAAGTGAAGCGTCAGACATCCTGTGGAGCTGATGAAATATTGAGAGAAGATTTTCAGAGGGAGTGGAGCACAGTGGTTGAAGTTTTGCCAGAAAACCGCCAGACTCCTCGAAAAAAATAAAAAAAATAAAAAAAAAATCAAAGTCTTTGAACCTTAAGCAAAAGAGCTTGTACATCAAATATATCAGGAGGCCATCATTGGACGTTTGAGCCTTAATAGCCAAAATCCTAACGTTTTAAAAGCCTTTTGAGAACCCTTTGGGCCAACAATTTAAAGCCAATACTTCTTTTCAAACACATTATAAACCCGGGGCATTTATGCGCCCGAACTACGTCGGACCTGATCCCCATCTCTTCAGGGGTACGTAGGCAACTTGATTAATTCAGGTTCGGTCAAACCTTGGGATAAAATCCCTTTCAAAATTTTGAAGCTAAATGCTAAACCATTCTTTGAAAAATCCCACAGCGAACTACGCGGATCTGATCCTCCATTTTTGGGGTACGTAGGTAGTCTGGCAAGACCAGATTCGGTCCAAATCGTTTGAACTTTAAATATCCCACCCCTTTTGAACCCAAGCCCACCTAGAAAGTCCTTCTGGTGAAACAAGCAAAGGTTCAAGGCAAATGAAAGCAAAAACAGAAAAAAGAACGAGAGTCTGAAGACCCACTAGGTTGAAAACCCGAAAGGGCGGCCTAAATGAAATCATGTGCTTGCTAAGTCATTAACCAAAGGGATTGGCTTATGCAAAGTAAGGGTAGCGGTCTGCTGGATTGAAATTTTGAAGAGGCAATCTAGTCAGAGGCGAAGAATTCCCATGAAGAGAAAATTGATGAGATACCGAAGGAGTTCTTCAGTTGTGCAGAATTTTCAAAGTTTGAGTAGTGACTTCTTTTGAAGAGAGAAATCAAGGAGACGGAGAAGCATTCTCAAACAAGGCAGGATCCCAGAATCCGAGTAGTGTCGGCAAGACTTGCTTTGATACTTTTCTAAACTAGGGGCATTAAGACTGAGCAATCCGAAGGGGTTAATAACCATGACGAAAATCCCGATGACGGAAGGAAGTGCCTCTTGACATAGTTTTCGAGATTACTGTAGGAGTGGCTAGCCTTACCATAAAAAAATAACATATTTTATCTAAAAGTGAATCAAAATGTAGTCGAGTCCCTTGAATAATCTATACCTTCTTTGATAGAGTCCTTGGGAGTCTATTCCTCATTCATATTTGTTTTCTTTCAAGGTTAAAAAGTTGTATGGCACTGGAAGGAAGGGGTGTATACCTTCCAAAATGAAAGATCCTGGTTTAGGTATCCTACTCTGACAGACTGAATATGTCAAGTTTCATGCAGTTGGTAGGGGAAAGAGCGAACCTCACATAGTGGTCAATGAGAGGAGAAGTCTTTGAGCTTAGCCATTATCCCATCTTTATTCCAAAGAAAGAACCCATGCAAATCCAAAATTTCTTTATCTATCCTTGTTCTACTTTCCTTGAGACTCTTGTCATGGAAGTACAATACACTAGGGGCATCTTTTATGACTTGCGTCATAAAAGATATCAAGCATACAAAGGCAATCAGTGCCAGTGTTTACAACAAGTTGAAGTAAGAGAGATGCGAGCACGTCTTGAGCCAAATCTTTGAACTCTTCAGATGAGCCCTCTTTCTTAAAAGAGTCAAGTTCTAAAGAAAATCAATTTCCCCAGCGGAATCTAGAATTTGCTCCCACAATCGTCAAACCTTAGCAGAATGCTTTTCACTTGTTAAAGAAGGGTAAACACCTGAAAGCCCCGTCAAGTACTTAAGTCCGATCCTCAGCAAGGAACTCGTACTCCCATTTTTCTTAGCAAGAGACGTTTAATCCCAGAAAAATCAATTCTCCAATCAGTAAGTCTTCTGTGTAGGTCTTATGCATTCTTGGCTCTTCGTGGTCTACCATTCAAGTATACCATGGACCCTTGCTTCCCGAGTGGCTCTTCGTGATCTGCCCTTCAAGTTGTATCATGGACCCACTATCCATACTCATTCTATCCATCTCCAGTGCTTGTCATTATCCTTGTTCATTCTTGGCTCTTCATGGTCTACCGGTCAGGTACACCATGGACCCTTGCTCTATGAGTGGCTCTTTGTTATATATCCTTTAAGGTATATCATGGACCCACTATCCATGATCATTCCATTCATTCCCATTGCTTATCTTTGTTCCTATTGGGCTCTTTGTCGCTCATCGCTGCGGACCCCGGGTTTAATGCTTGGCTCTCCACGGTTTATTGTTGGGAACCCCCGATTCCTTTCCAGCTGGGCTCTTTGTGGTTGATTACCATGGACCTCAGATTTATTGCTAGGCTCTTCATGGTTTATTACCGTGGACCCTCGATTTTTGTCATCTTGGCTCTTCGTGGCATAATGCCACGGACTTTTGATATTCCCTGTGCGGCTTTTCATGGTTATTACTCTGGGCCCTCGATTTCCAGTTTCTTTTCAATTATAAAAAAATAAAAAAAATATAAAATCCTCATTGGAATTTGGAATTCAGATTTGCAATTTTCAAAATATAGGCAGAGTTTTTGGTTTACTTGTTTAAAGGGGCCAGTGCCCGCAAGATTTCATCAAATTTCTTTGAGTTGTACTTTGGGTAAAAGTCATGTTTTCCTAATCGCTTCTAGCTATGCTATGTTTTAACTATTTTTCATCCTCTCTGACCTCTAGGAGGTTATGTTAGGAGTGATCTGACCGTCATTTTCAGAATAAAAAAATTCGAGATATCATCACCCCATCCGGTATCGAAAGTTTGAGTCTCCTCAAACATTCTTTACCCGTTTTGTAATCCGGTAAAGAAAGTTTGAGTCTTCTCAAACATTCTTTACCCGTTTTGAAATCCGGTATTGAAAATTTGAGTCTTCTCAAATATTCTCTACCCGTCTTGTATTTCGGTATTGAAGGTTTGAGTCTTCTCAAACATTCTTTACCCGTTTTGAAATCCGGTATTGAAAATTTGAGTCTTCTCAAATATTCTCTACCCGTCTTGTATTTCGGTATTGAAGGTTTGAGTCTTCTCAAACATTCTTTACCCGTTTTGAAATCCGGTATTGAAAATTTGGGTCTTCTCAAATATTCTCTACCCGTCTTGTATTCCGGTATTGAAAGTTTGAGTCTTCTCAAACATTCGTTACCCGTTTTGAAATCCGGTATTGAAAATTTGGGTCTTCTCAAATATTCTCTACCCGTCTTGTATTCCGGTATTGAAAGTTTGAGTCTTCTCAAACATTCGTTACCCGTTTTGAAATCCGGTATTGAAAATTTGGGTCTTCTCAAATATTCTCTACCCGTCTTGTATTCCGGTATTGAAAGTTTGAGTCTTCTCAAACATTCTTTACCCGTTTTGAAATCCGGTATTGAAAATTTGAGTCTTCTCAAATATTCTCTACCCGTCTTGTATTTCGGTATTGAAGGTTTGAGTCTTCTCAAACATTCTTTACCCGTTTTGAAATCCGGTATTGAAAATTTGAGTCTTCTCAAATATTCTCTACCCGTCTTGTATTTCGGTATTGAAGGTTTGAGTCTTCTCAAACATTCTTTACCCGTTTTGAAATCCGGTATTGAAAATTTGGGTCTTCTCAAATATTCTCTACCCGTCTTGTATTCCGGTATTGAAAGTTTGAGTCTTCTCAAACATTCGTTACCCGTTTTGAAATCCGGTATTGAAAATTTGGGTCTTCTCAAATATTCTCTACCCGTCTTGTATTCCGGTATTGAAAGTTTGAGTCTTCTCAAACATTTTTTACCCGTTTTGAAATCCGGTATTGAAAATTTGAGTCTTCTCAAATATTCTTTACCCGTCTTGTATTCCGGTATTGAAAGTTTGAGTCTTCTCAAACATTCTTTACCCGTTTTGAATGATCTGGCTCTCGATTCCAGGATAAAAACTCGATATATCATCATCCTTCCGGTATTGAAAGTTTGAGTCTTCTCAAACGTTCTCTACCCGTTTTGTATTCCGGTATCGAAAGTTTGAATCTTCTCAAATATTTCTTTACCCGTTTTGAATGATCTGGCTCTCGATTCCAGGATAAAAACTCGATGTATCCGGTATTGAAAATGTGAGTCTTCTCAAATATTCTCTACCCGTCTTGTAATCCGGTATTGAAAGTTTGAGTCTTCTCAAACATTCTCTACCCGTCTTGTATTCCGGTATTGATAATTTGAGTCTTCTCAAATATTTTTTACCCGTTTTAGCACCCGATAATTAGCCAAGTGATTCTTGGTTTAAATTGTCAATCAAAATCTTCATTCTTCAATGCAAGCACCGAGTTAAGAGTCAGTGAGAAGTTATCTCCCCTTTGCTTTTAGTCTTTGAGTTTCATAGTGTTACTTTGATATTTTACCTTTGTGAATACCATTTTAGAATCAAAACCCAAAAAAATTATTTTGTTTTGACAATCGGGTCGGCCAAAATGTGTTGTCTTGTCAGCTTTGCCAATCGTGTGACAAGCACACTCTGCCAAAGAGGGGCATCTGTAGACACCCCATTTTGACCGTGCCCTGCACCTCCATGTTTTGTGCTTAACTTTCCCAAATCAGTGCGTTAGGGTCCCAAATTGCACCCTGAGCTAGCTTAGGGTCCCACCAAGGTCCCTGTGAAATTTCGTCAAGATCCGACCACGTTTGCCTAGCGAACGAGCTAAGTGTAGACACCCCATTTTGACAGGACCCTAAACCCGCGTATTCGAATGAAATCCCGAGGTCAGGCGGAAAATGAATGAATGTGGGGCCCGCTGATATGGGACCCGATTGTGTGGGGCCCGCTTGTGTGGAACCCGCTTGTGTGGGGCCCGCTGATGTGGGATCCGCTCGTGTGGGGCCCGCTCGTGTGGGACCCGCTTGTGTGGGGCCCGCTTGCGTGGGGCCCGCTTGTGTGGGGCCCGCTGTTTTGGGACCCGCTTATGTGGTCAAAGAGAGAATAAGGACAGTCATCATTTTCTTGGTTTTAAAAATGGGCGTAATGAGTAATTTTGGTTTTCGTATGGCATCCGATGCCATTTGAAAATTGTTTTTTATTTTTTTATTTATTTTTTTGCAAAATTTAAGGGAATTTGGGGGGGACAAGAGGGGGACAAAAAATTCTCATTTTCTCCCATCATGATGACTCATGATGGGTCTTCTGATCTCTCTCGCGAAGAAAACCAGGGAGAAGAAACCAAAAAAAAGAAAAAGAAAAGAAGGGAGAACGAGAGAGAGGACAGTGAAAAAAACCAGAGAAAGACCAAGGAAAAGAAAAAAAAGAAAAAAAAGAAAGAGGGAGAGAAAGAGAGAATTGCAGAGGGAGAGAGCTCATCATCTCCGGCAAATCCGCCGGAGATCCAACCTTCATCTCCTCTTCCCTCAACGGCCGCCACCACCGCCTTCTCCGGCAACCTCTACACCTCCAATCCTACGGCTTCCATTTTCTCCGGCCGTGTTCTGATCGTCTTCCCCCATTTTCCTCCGGCCTTTTCTGCAAATCTGAGATTCATTTTTTCCGATCTAAGCTCCGATCTGAGATCCTTCTCTGATACTTCTCCGATCCATCTCCGATTCATTTCCGATCCAAACCTTAGCTCCGATCGTCTTCTCCGATCTTTGTAAAAGAAGGTATTTCCCTTCATAATTCTTCTCATTTTATTTTTATATACTTTCAATGCTTATGCTTAGAACTGGAAATTTAAATCATGTTTTCTCTGGATGTTAGCTTTTCCTGTGTGATTTTTTTATTTTTTTATTTTTTTTTATATACAAAGTTTATGTTTCAGTTGATTGTATTTGAGTAGATTTGAATAGGAATCTGCTTTCGTTGTTTTAATGGATGTTCCTAACAATTTGGTTAAAAAAAAAATAATAATAATAATAAGAGAAAAAAACTACTGTGAAAGGAAGTCTTCGCTGGATTTTCTGAGATTTTGATATTTCTAGTTATGAGGGCCCGTTTGTGTGGGACCCGTTTACGCTGATGTGGGACCCGCTGTGTGTGGGACCCGTTTGTGTGGGACCTGTTTATGTAGGGCCCGCTGATGTGGGACCCGCTGTGTGTGGGACCCGTTTATGTGGGACCCGCTTGCGTGGGGCCCGCTGATGTGGGACCCATTTGTGTGGGGTCCGCTGGTGTGGGACCCGCTCGTGTGGGACCCGCTAATGTGGGGCCCGCTTGTATTCAAAGAGATAAAAAGGACATCATCATTTTCTTTAGATTTTTGCATGATTTTTAAGCATTTAAATGATTTTAATTCATTATTAAATGTGTATGCTTAAAATCACGATCTGCATGAGTGTTTCAAAATCCGTTTCGTCCCAAAATTTAATACGATGTTCTACTTGAATAGAGTAAAATAACTGTCAGATCGGATCGGACATTGGATCAAAGGTTTTCAAAAATTTGAGTGAAGAGTGGTATTTTATTTAAAATAAGGGTGAGTCTTAGCCTTGCTTCCCCCTTTGCAAGGGCAATGATAAGGTTACTTGGAGCCCATTTTTGTGTGTGTTTGGGAGACCCGCCCGGTCTCATTCTCTCGTTAGTCCTCTTTGTGTGCCGTTTGGTTTTGGGGAACACCCTACTCGGCTTGGCTTCATACCCCTACCCTTATGGGTATTGGGTTGCACATTTGTTGCACCCTACGGCTAGGTAGCTGTCCGGCCCGGCTGGGTGTTTCACCTTTGCTAAATATGCACAAGGTCTCTTATTCCTTTTAGACCCGCCCGGTCTCATTCTCTTGTTAAACCTCCTCTTTGTGCGCCGTTTGGTTTTGGGAGAACATCCTACTCGGCTTGGCTTCATACCCCTACCCTTATGGGTATTGGGTTGCACATTTGTTGCACCCTAGGGCTAGGTAGCTGTCCGGCCCGGCTGGGTGTTTTACCTTTGCCAAATATGCACAGGGTCTCTTATTCATTTTTACGTCATTTGTGTCTCGGAGACAAGCCTCGTCTCATATAGAGAGTTTCCCCTTTATGAGGCTTACCTAGCCTCATGTTAGAGTGGCCTCTCCTTTTAGAGTTGAGTCTTTAACTCGGTAGTGTTATTAGAGAGTCTCTGACTCATTTGTTCCCCCCCTTTAGTGTTGTTAGTTCGGAGTTTCTCCTTTAGAGTTGTTGATTACTTCGCTCTTATTGGAGACTAACTCAGTCTTATTAGAGCTTTGCTTGCTTGGGATCTTGGATCGTTTTCTCTCTTTTTGGGACACTATCTTTCTTGTTGTGGTTCGTCTCTTTGAGGCGTTAGTTGCTTATTCGGGGTTTCCCCTTTTGGATTTAGGGCTTTGCCCTAGTTTATGGTTGTTCTTGCGTGTTCCCTTTAAGATTGAAAACATTTAAAGATTCTGAGCATTGGAAAAGCTTTAAAATCCAAAAAAACATTTGAAAACTTTAAAAATATCAAAAAAACATTTGAAAATATAAAAAACCTTAAAAAAAATCTAAAGTGTTGAGTGTTTCTTTTAGAAGCGTAGTTTGAGAGTTCGTTTCGAACTACGTTGGCTTGATCCTCTCTCACGAGGCACGTAGTGCAGCTTGGGATCCATATCCCAAGTCCAGCCAAACTTTTTTGTAAATAAATGTTTTAAACCTTCTTCAAAAACCTTTAAAATCTTGTTTTCAAAAGATCTTCCTCTAGAGTTAGGAGTTTCTCCTAGATAGAGAGTTTTAGAGTTAGGATTTTTCTTTTGATAGGTTGTTTGATTGTTTGTTTGTTGTGTGCTTGTTTTAGAGTTAGGGGTTTGTCCTAGAGTTATAGGAGCGCCTCCGTCCGGTCAGTTGGCGATTCACATCGCCGACCGATGACTAGGTCTTGGATACGTTAGCAATCCTATTGTTTTCCTTAGGGCATACAGCCTAGTTACACGTAGGTTGTAGGAACCACCTGTATTAGCCTAGGGCTAATCTGCATTTAGTTAGGGCATATAGGGTGTCCTAAAATTCACAATTCACTGGAATTTAAATAATCGTACAATAAACTTTAATAACTAGTCCGGTCTTTTAGATCGAGTCTAGGATAGAGGTCTAGGTGTCTTAGGCATCCTAGCTTAGAATAGGCGTGAAGAACTACGTTGCCTTGATTCTCGTGGAGGCGGGGATACGTAGGCTTCTTTGGATGAATACCAGACCATCCGAGGACTCGGGCTAATAATTTAGAGTCTTAGGATTTGTTGTATTGTTATTGTGTGTTTTGATGTGTTTTTCTTATTTTCTAGTACTGATCATATACCTTTTAGCTATAGCTTGCATGTGATTGCACATCAGAACTTAGACACCCATTAGGCATGTCACTCATAACCTAGCTATGCTTAGGTGCCACATCTTTCATTTTATTTTATGTGTGCTTATTATTTTATCCTCAGGAAATGCATGCTTAGGTAGACGAATCCTGAGGATTGTTCCCATTTCACATGATTTTTACCCAAACTTCTTTGGAGTTAATAATAAATGGCATAAGAGACCAGGTGCTTGCACTTGGGCGAATTGGGGGCGCCTAACCCCTTCCCCATTCGTCATCAGGCACGGACCTTTTGTATCTCTGGTTATCCATTGCAAACAGAGCATTTGTTTTGGTTCCATGGCATGTCCATGGATGGCGACTCTGAGTTATTTTTAGGTACATCTTGGTCTCGAGCCCTGGCTCCTGATCAGGATGTATCTCATTCGTTTTGTATCGCCACTCATGCTATGCTGTGAGGGTGGCACCGGTTTCGAGAGTTCCTTGGCAGAGCTCTCCTTCACATTGTGGAGATCTTAGAGGATTGCTGTGGGGACCTCGCGTCCCTCGCCGCACTCGTCCTCTCGGATCGGGGTCCACAGGTAGATCAAGCCGTGGAGGTTCTAGTGATGAATCCGATGTGAATCCCTTCGCCAATACTCGTGAAGAGGCTAGGGTGGGAAGGTTCTATCGTGATTTCGGCACCGTCAAAATTGACTTGCCGGAGTTCCATGGTCGTCTACAACCCGAAGAGTTTCTTGAATGGCTTAGTGCCATTGAGAAGTTCTTTGATTACAAGGAGACACCTGAAAGACAACGTGTGAGGCTTGTGGCTACAAGGCTTCGTGGCTACGCTTCAACATGGTAGGATAAGGTTCAAGAGATGAGAATCCACAAAGGAAAGCGTAAGATCTCTTCTTGGGAGAAAATGAAGTCAAGGCTTAAGGAGAAATTTCTTCCGTTGGATTTTTCCCAAATTATCTTTTCTCAATTCAACAACCTACGCCAAGAATCCAAGAGTGTGTTGGACTACACCGAATAATTCTACAAACTCATGGCTCGTAATGATATTCAAGAGGGTGAAGATCAACTTGTGGCAAGGTATGTTGATGGTTTGTAGTTTTCCATTCGTGATGAGGTGGAAATGCACCGATCATTGAGCGTCAATGATGCTTATCAACTAGCCTTAAAGGTGGAGGCTAAGCTTTCTCGTCATGGTGCTAAAAAGTATGTGGATGTTCGTAGTCTCTATCCTTCTTCTAAAGGTGAATCTTCACATGGTGGAGGAACAAAGTCAAGGTCCGAATATTTCAACAAAAATTCTACAAAATCAGCCCCTACACATCAAGTTGGAAATCAGCCCAATCGTCCCAACAATTCAAATGCTTACTTCAAGTGTGGTCAAGTTGGCCATCGTTTCAAAGATTGTCCAAAGCGGCAAGTAGTGGCCTTCAGTGATGAAGAAAATGATGATAATTTTGTTGATGATTCAAATCAGCCAATATATGATGAGGATCTTATTGACTATTCAAATCAACCCATATATGATGAGGAAGATGGCATACAAAATGAAAAAATCGAACCCAAAGAAGGAGAAAGTTTGGTGATCCAAAGAGCACTTGCTACACCAAAGGTTGAATCCGATGATGATTGGCTTCGTTCCGATATTTTCAAGACTCAATGCGAATCTCATAACAAGGTTTGCTCCATTGTGATCGATGGTGGGAGTTGTGAGAACATCGTATCTCATAAGATGGTGAACAAGCACAAGCTCAAAACCGAACAATATCCAAAGCCGTATCGGATTGCATGCTTCAAGAAAGGATATGAGAGTAACTTTTTTATTTCCAAGAACGAATTTGATCAAGAGACCAATGATAATGGTAAATTCAATGCTCTACTTGTTGTTGAAACTAACGAGGAGTACGAGGAACTTCAACGGCAATTCAATGAATTCATCACCAAAGAAATTGGATCCAATTGCATATTAGGTAAACCGATGGATATTGAAGTGATGGGTGAATGAAAAAATATTACATCGATTTTTTCATCCAATTACATCGATTTTTTCATCCAATTACATCGATCCATTTTTATTCGATCCTACATTGAAGCTCACAGTTGATATTTATATATTCAAACATGTTCAAAATCTAGACAAATTATCACTTCTTCATGGAGATTATGAAGCGAAGTTTGATCTTGGGAAGTTTCAATTAATGATCATTCTTCGATACTTCAAGGTTCGAGGGCGAGTTTTCTTGAACCAAAGAAGTTTAGCAAATTTCAAGATCGTGTGGAAGCCCTTTTTCAAGTGCTTAAGAAAATTGGGGATAATGCATTCAAGGTTGAGCTCCCTCCAAATATCAATACTCACTCAACTTCAATGATAAAGACTTGACAACTTATTATCATGGAGAGCTTGATGAGAACTCGTGGGCGAGTTCTTTCTCACCCGAAAATGATGATGCAGTGCCAACATGGCACCCGTGTCATGCCTAGGTGGTTTTGGTGGAGTTCCAAGGTGCAGTCCCTTATTAATGTTGCTGGCCCGTTTTGAACCTGCTTGTTGAGCTTCTAAATGGAATAATTATGGAAAGTGGTAAACTACAAAGTTGTAGGTCTCTTTGAGATCTTTCCAACAAGTATTTGTGCTTGGAAATTGACTAAGAGGGTAGAAAGTTATGACAGTTTTGGTGGACTGTGTCTGTGGGTTCCCAAAACAGTCAAAGTTAGTGAGTTCCAATGCAATTAATGTTATGTTAGTCCCTAAGCTAGCTAGTGGATGATCTTGAACGAATTTTGCTTTGGTTTTCTTTTATTTAAAGAGTTAGAAACCATCTTTAGAGGGGATTTTGGATGTTGATTAACTTATGTAATTGATGGAATATCAATTGGGTTGAGCATTGCTCCCATTTTCTTCTTCTTCTCTTGTTGTGTTCTTGATTTATATTCTTCTTCTTCTTCCCTCTTAAGCACCCGCATTATTTTACCAATATTTGCTTCATTCTTTTGATATGTTGCTTTATTAATATGCTGACTGGCATTTGCATTGTTTAAAACGTTAGTGCATGTCTGCTCCATATTATTGATTATGTTTTTTCCCCAGAAGATAACAATTTATTTATAGCTGTAATTGTGTTACAACAGTCGGGGGACAAGACATCGCACCAGTGCAATACAAATACAGTAAAAAAAAACCTGCAGTCCTCACATCCTCACCAAAAAACTATAGCTTATTAGTCCCATTGATGGTTTGGCCATGTATATAGTTTACCATGATTCCTTCGATTTATGTGGTCAAGGAACAAAAAATCCAGCTCCATAGCATATTAACTAGCATATTTATTGTATTGAATACTAGGGTATTTAAGTATTGTTTGTGACAAGATCATCAATCCAGTTACTTTCTGGGTGGATGCATAGTTCATAGTTGGATCAACAATTGGACCTTGATGAGCTATTCCCGTAAACTCTCAAAAACATTGTTCATATGCTATCACTTTGATGTTGGCTACCCTGTAGTGTTGGTAAGAAAAATAAAGTTTGAAGTTTGAAAGACGCATTCGTACCTACGAATCTGAACTTCAAAATTTAGGAATAGCTATGAATCTTGGTGCCTTACCTATCCATAAGCACAATGATCTGGTCTTTCATACTATTGCAAAATAACCCAATCAGATCCCATACTTGCATTGTAATTATTTGTAGCATTTGTTTGGTGGGATGATTTACATTGTTTTCCATTTGCAAATTTGGTAATAAAGCTTTGTCATGAATCGAAAGGCAAAATTATGGATCATGGTGTTCTAATATTCATCCGATTGTATGCAGGTGAGTGACTGTGTTAGATACAAGGCAGAACATTCGATCGATAGTATGGAGGGAGTCCTTGCACAAAGAAGTAGCAGTTTTCGATTAGCTCTTTCTAACCCAAAATAATGAAGAGGAATCCGAAGCCAGGGATATAGATAGAAGAGAATATGTCATTGTTATGTCCTAAGAGATATACATATTTTTATGTATAATTTTTGTTTCTAGCCTTTTCATTTTATTTTATTTTTAATTACCATTCAATATGGTGTCATCTTGACTTCTGGATGAATACGTATAAAGTAATGTACAATTTATGAATGTATTGTGCCATTATTATGATGAAATCTTGGATTCCTTTCATCTTGTGTTCTCTTTTACATTGTGTTCTAAAGTACTTGAAGACAAAGGGCCCAGTAGGAGTAAGGGCTCCCATTCTTTTTACCAGATAATAATAGAGAGAGGATTCAACTATTTGAGAAATTAGGGTAAAATACCAAGATAAGTTAGAAGTAAAAGATACTCTTCATGTGTGTAACGTGTTCCATAACCATGGTTTTAAATTTTGACCGAAATCCTAATTTCGGTCAAGACCGAAACTGAAATGATCCGAAACCGAAATGACCGAAATGACCGAAATTTACCAAATTTTGGAAATTTTGGTCAAAATTTCGGCCGAAATTTCATTGAAATGCTGTTTTTAAATTTTTTTTTTTACAGGATTTCGGCAGAAATTTAGGTACAAAAAAATGAAATTTAGTTTCTTATTACTGGATTTTGGCCGAAATTGGGACCGAAACCGAAATTTAAATCCATGGCCATAACACAGCTTAAAATCATTTTGTCATGCACTTAAGAACTTTGCTTGATTTGCATTTGATTGGTAAGAGTATTGAAGCCTTTTATCACATGCAGAAGTATTTAAACAGCTAATCAAAGGCTCAAAGGTCTGAATGATAGCAAGCTGATCGACTATGAACAACGCGCTGCTGTCAAAACATCAAAGAGTGTTCATTACTGGTTTTTTCCCTTCTCTAAGGCATTGCTTCTATTATTTGGTTACCTTTTTGCACCTGTATGAGAAATGTGCTTCCCTTCCCTTTATTGGGTTCGTTTAGATTTATATAGAAGTACTGAAACTGCAAAATAAATCTTAAAGATCAGACTCACTGGAGTAGAAATTATATTCATATAAGATAGACTGAAAGTGTACAAAGAGATCAAGCATTCATAATAAGGAAACACCAAATGAGATTAAAAGTAAGACATGATTTTAGAGATGATTAGGTCCATGTAAGTTGCTCAAAATCCATTGTTGGGTTTTGTTACATTGAGATGATAGGAAGACATAGAACTGCTACTCTCACCACCTACATCCATGTCTCTTCCATGCCCATACTCTTCATTTGTATCCTCCTTTGCTTTCTTCCCCATACCCATTAGCTCCAGTGGCCTCTGAGAGGATAGAAACAATGGTGATTCGTAGTAGCCGGATGAGGATGGTGTGGGTCCAACGGAAGGGAGCTTGGAGAGGAGAGCTTCAAGGCTGGTCATTGATGGAGTTATCGCCAATGGTGGGTTCAAGTGATCATGAAATTCTCTGGGAGGTGCAAAGCCGCCATGGAAAGACCAAGTGTCAGGCGGGTTGTAACTATCCATCTTGAATGGGAATGAGGATGACGATGGGTGAGGTAGAAGGACCCCGGGGATGCTTTCTAGATAGCTGAACTCCTTCCGCAGTAGAACGACATAGCTCAGATCTTCCATCACCTTGAATTGAATGATTGGAACAATAATCAGATTATAAAGAATTTGTAACAATGGTTTAAGACAAATATTACCATAGATAGACAAATATAGAGAGGGAATTGGAGGGTTTTTTAGAGAAAGCAATGGCGAAATCATCTACGTCTTCTCTGGGCCGGTTGGAATAATGGATTCTACTGAAGTAGAGGTTTTGGTGCTCTTCACTTTGGCATGAGCTTATTTAGGTCTCAAATGGAGGGCAAGCTGGAGGTAGAAGGGGATTCTTCAAATGTCATTTCTGGCAAGAGCATCGGTCTATCGGGATTAGTTAAGTTTTTGGATGAGATTAGTTCTATGATTAATGGATAATTTCCTCTCTTTTGTTCATATCATCCCTGGAAATGCCAATGATCTAGCGGATCGACCGCTAAATTCGGGGCATTAAGGGGCATGGTCTGTTCCCATTGATGTGAATCTGTTATCACTTTTATGCACTGAATATAGTTATCTTTCTTCAAAAAAATGAGAGAGAGAGAGAGAGAGAGAGAGAGAGAGAGAGAGAGAGAGAGAGAGAGAGAGAGAGAGAGAACCTTGTTCACAGCTCCTAACTGAACAACACCTTCTCTAACCGCAATTAGAGCAATAGTCTGCATGATTTGAGAGAAAAATTAGAGGAGGCTTGACCGCTTGAGACCTTTTAAAGGGAGAGAGACATAAGAGTGATGTTGGTATGGACCTTTATACCAGACTGGAACTGAGCTTCCCATGTCCTTGGATGCTGAAAATACAGTAGGCAGCCAGATTTTTCAGACATAAAGGGAAATAGAAACCATATACTTGTGTGGGTAAAGAGGAAGCTCACTTACTGAATCTGCAGGATTATTCCATGCAGACAAGAAATTTATTTCATGATCTTGGGGTTCCTTGAATACCCATTTATGACTGTGATCTGCTGCTACTTTGCCAACCAAACTGCCCACAAACCACATAAAAGTTGTTGAAAAAAATCAGTTGAAGACCTTGTGAGTTGTATCTACACTCCCTACGATACTAATATTTTTTCATACCCTTCTCCATAGTTGTAAATTTCATGTGACATCTTGAAGAAGAGCTCAGGTTGAAGGCCTTTGAGGTGCTGAAATTCACAATTGGCGTACTTGCTCGAATCGATCTCGCAGTGCTCGGCCGAAGATGCGGCGAAGTTGCAGAACCCATCTTCCCAGACCAATATCCTAGCATATAACCATTAACATACTTCTTCAAAGCAATAGAGTGGGAGAATGATCAAGTTTTTATAGTAAAAGAGAAATTAATCAATACCAGTTCCTTCTGTTTCCCCTTGACCTTTCATAAGATCCTCCTTGGATATCCCATCTGCTAAAAGAAGACAACATGAGATTAAAATAGAAAGAACACAGTCCCATCTACTAAGCAGGGAAATAATTAAACAGTAGGCATGGAATACATGCAAGCATCTATTCATCACTGCATGGGTTTTAAATTTGTGGGTTCCTTCCCTATAGTGTTTACAAAATGCTGTATAAATATTCTACTTTTACTTGTTTTTCCTCACTTGGGTGGTGGGTAGTTTCTTGGCAATATCCTCCAAAAGACAGCATAAACCCACTGTGAGTTTTCATGAATGCACAAGCTCCTCAAGGTGTGTTGAAGGAGATGAGTAACAGCTAATGGGTTGAGGTGTTCTTCCATGAACGTTTCTGATTAAACCACCCTCTCTCTTTATCCCTCTATGAAAAAAAAACCCACCACTATTGTAAGCCCACCCACAATGAAAACCATATTTATACCCATTTGACTCTCTCTCTCTCTCTCTCCCTCTGCACAGTATTTAATCATGATTTAAATTTTACCAATATGATCTCCTGAGCCCCACCTTTCTTCCCAGTTACCAACGGTCTCTTTTTCAATCCCCCCACCATTCAAAACTGTTCAGCATCCTTTTCTCCCCTTATCCCAATTATTAAATATCAGCAAGACCCACGCCTTACAATTCTACATCAAGTGTAGACCTGGCAAAAGCGACCCGTGCCCGCGGGTTGACCCGACCCACCGCAAATTTGCGGGCAAGGGTCTGAGTTTTAGTGACCCGTCAAAACTAACCCGCGGGTGACCCAACCCGCAAAAACACGGGTCGGGTCGGGTCAACCCGTGGGCACCCGCTTTTTTAAGGGTGGTGATTTTGTTATGCTAATCTAGTTAGATGGCTTTTTTTTCTAATGCCAAGGATGGTGATTTTGTCATGCTAATATATTTTTTAAGGGTTTGATGCCTGAATAGGTTATGGCTAGCACCATAGGTTGATCCCAACCCTCCGATTTGAATGTTAGAGGGTTGATCACTTGATCCTAACCCTCTATAGATCGGAGGGTTAGGATCAACCTATTGAAATGATTTTTGGGGCAACACCTATTTAGCCTATGGGCCATCTAATGGACGGTTCGGATCATCCCACGGTGCCGGCCATACCGCCCTCATCAAAATCCTGTGATAACTTTTCCAAAATAAGCAACTCTTTGAATTTGTGGGTGACCCGCGGGTTGACCCGGCCCACCCGCGGGCCACGCGGGTCACCTAAATTCTGACCCGCAAAAATGCGGGTCATTTCCTCACCAGACCCCGTGTGACCCGCACCCGCATCACCCGCGGGTTGACCCGGCCCGACCCACCCGTTTGCCAGGTCTAATCAACTGTACCTCTTATTCCTAGAGATCCATCTCTACAACCCCTATGTCTTATTTCCTTCACTTATTCTAGACAATAAGGTATTTGTACTCATTTCATTTCAAGAAGAAGGAGACCCATTTGATTATAGCTAAAAAGGGAAATTAAGTCCCAGGAAAAAAAAAACTAGGCTACTGATATTTGCACTACCATGTTTTGATATTGACACAAACCTTGTCTTTTCTTTTTTAATCCCGTTGAGAGATTTTTTGTAACTGTAATAGCTTTTGACAGCTGATTAATTGATAAAAGACAGGCTGAGTATGTGTCATTATCAAAACATGATGGTGCAAATATCAGGCACACACATGCATGCAAGCATGTAGTGTCTTTTGAAAAAGAAATGGTATTGTAAAGAAGAAAAACGAAATATCCTTTTGTACTTTTAACTTGTAGCTGATTGGTGAAACAAGGGTAGAGTGGAAGGAAGATACCATTGGGATTCTGGAAAGGGGCAGTGCCCTCTCTCTCTTATACGATTACATGATGACCAAGGGGAGCTTTCATTACTCTCCTGACAACCCAAAAAAATTGCCAGATCATTTAGTCTTTGACCATTCATCAGTAAAAAGAAGGCAAAAGGGTTTGCCTAGTAAATCAGTGAAACCCCCGTGAAGACAAATTACTTCATATTACCCAGGTTATTGCCTTAGTATCTGCTCATATAGTGACAATGACAGACGTAGCTATCTGAAATAACTTTTCTTCTTTACATAGGTCCTTAAACAGATTGAGAAGGAGAGTCTTGGGGTTTCAATACCAATACAAAGTCTATCACTCTCTCACTTGTACACATATAATAATATTGTGTGCATGAATGTATGACCCCTTGGCAGAGAGGAACAGTAGTTCGGGGACAATCTGATGTGATGATGTAAGCATAGAAGGCAGGGTGTTGGGTTGCTTGGGGTTTGGATTTATTGGGGGTTGTGGAATGGAGAAATTATATGGTTTGTTTATATTCATGCTTTATTAAATGTTTGTAATACTTTGTGAAACAATGGGATGAAATGGGGAGGTGGGTATGGGAGCAAATGATGGCAGAAGAGTTGGGTCAAGATCACAGGTGGACTCCCCCATCCTTTTCCCCCCAAAATAAAGTGGAATCTCTGCTCATCCCATCCTTCCCAAAGTCTCATAACATAATATAAAATTCAATTCGGATGATTTAGTAAAGACCAAGCAAAATTTTTAAAAGCAGTACTGTGAAGAGTTTATGAAATATAAATCATCAGACAAGGAAACATAACACCCAATATTTCGTACTCCATGGGCAGACAAATCCCACCCAACAGTTCTTTAATGGAAAATCTCATTCAGAATATTTGCTATATTTAATGGGCAGGATTGTCTTTGCTTTTCAAAACAGCTTCTATTCAGTTGAAGGGCTTGCTAGAAAAGCTAGTAAATTGGGTTTTTGGGCAAGGTTTACATATTGCCTTTGTTTTTTTTTTTTTAATAAAGTTTTATATTCAGTTAAAAAGGGTTATTAGAGAAGGGAGTAATTTGGGGTTTTGCTGGATGTCAAAGAGCCTAAATTTCAGTTTTGATTGTGTTGAAATGTCCCCCTATCTTTCAGAGGTACAAGATAAGGAAGACATAAAAAAAAGGCCTCACAAGTGTATTGGGTCATTTTACAAAGACAGATGGGCTGTTTGTAATTTTTGGTCATATGGGTCTGTTTTTTTTCCTTGACTATTTGCCTTTTACAAGCAATCTTTTGGTGGTGGGCCAGTCTCTAAAAGAGCTGGATACCATGAATCTAGCCTACCACTAACTAATGTAGGGTAAGACGACAGAGTGAAAATGGAGGTGGTTTAAAGGTACTACTGCAAATGCCCAACAGCACATATTTACATGATTAGATTTCTATGCAATCTGAAAGGAACCCAGAGAGTAAAATTAAAGGAAAATGTGGAAAAGAAGAGAAAAATGATTTTAAGTGTAAGTTGGTCAATGGTTAAAAACACTGCCAATTCCAAGTCCCCCACTGAGAAAAACTCCAAATCATCACGTGAAGGCTTTGCAAGTCACAATCTAAGTGTCCAAAAGCTTATGTACTCTCCAAAGAAAAGATGGTCACAAATTCACCACCTTTCTGCTGTAAAACAGGCCACTTCTATAGAACTAGTTCACTCCCACAGCCCCACCTTGAGCCCTTTTCTCTTCCATGGATGAATCTGATTTTAACAGGAATGACACGGTCAGACTAGTCTGATCGAAAGAACCATAGTGGAGCACACTGATCGGCTCCATAAAGTGGGGCCCTCCTCCCATGAACTCATGTCTTGTTTGGTTATGGGTGTTCTGTTATATGGCCCCTTTTGTCTTATTTTTAAGTTCAGACTAGTCTGACCATATCATTCCCTTAATTTAATTGAGTAAAGGTTGAAAAATGAGGATACCTTATAGTTTAAGATAGAGCCTTTATATATAGATATCATATTTAATAATTCTTTTAGTTAAAGATAATATTTTAATAGTTATTTTAAAGTATCCATGAAAAGATTATGAAATTTAAGCCATTTTTGGCAACCATGATTTGTTTACATGGAATATTTAGCCACTTCTCACCCTCTCGTCACTCATGCCCTCTCTTCCTCTCCTCGCCCTCCTCCCCAGTCCCCAACACTTGATAAACAAATATTCCATGGAAAAAACTTTCATGGCTGCCAAACATGGCCTTGTAGTTATAGAGTAGAGGAGTATATTAGCTATAAATCTCTCTGGGTGTCCAAAAGAAAGAAATTGATCATAATTAGAAACATCAGATTTGCAAGTTTCATTCCTTTAGGTTATTATTATTGCCCGTCAATGGTAGGTATGGTTTATACACTGAATTTTGGTGTAGCATTCACGCTTATGTGCATTTAAGAATGAGAGAAAAATATGTACAAATAATAGCAAACAATTAGATGGTCAGATTGGCTTTATTTGATTAAGTTGGACATGTTTTGACCAAAATTTAATGAGTAATTCTTGATTAGTCAATCGAAGGTTCGAGATCATGGTCGAATCCACCCTGGTTTGTTCTGCTAGTTGCGTCCTACTAACCATGCACATTGCTTGATTATTGGCTAATTATGGAAGGAAAGGAATCCTTAATCAATCTTTTTGGGTTAAGCGCACGTGTAATTTCTTGATTATGGACTAAATCTAGTTTAGAGTCTTAGATTAAGTTTTTGGGTAGCTATCATTGAATGAGGAATGATGAACTTGGGCCTTTCATTATGTGATCTTTACTCTCTGGGTTTGAAAAGGACTTGCATCATAAAGAGATGGAATAGGTATCTAAGCATTGGGTGTGGGGCCGGTACGAAAGAGAGGAAGGCAACGATAGGGATTGTGACATGTGATATATCACAAAGATTCCATTTTTCTTCTCATTTCTCAATGACAAAAGGCCTACTTTTCCCTAAAGTAACTTTCACAAGCCCTATGAAGACCCCAAGGACCAGCAAATCAATCAAGTTCTTGGCCCTCCACCAACAGTCTCTTTCCTAAGACCATGGTGACATATACTCTCTCTCTCTCTCTCTCTCTCTCTCTCTCTCTCTCTCTCTAACTTAGTCACTCTATCCTACAGCCATATTATCTCATGCCAGCACTAATCCTTGGTTTTCAACCTCTTTACAGAAGGGATGGCACATGGAAGCATGGCCTAGTAGCAGAGATATATGCTCTTGTTCTTCAACAAGATTTGGAGGCATTAATGGGGGGTAAGTCCGATCTGTCACATTTTTATACCATGCATTTGATTCATGGATATTTCATTCCCTCCAACAGTTTCATGTACACAGATTATTACACCGATGCAATTCCTATCTAATTAAGGTCGGGAGTAGTAGGTAAAGAAGGCTATCAAGTCCATCTAAATGAATCTTATACAATAGGGTATCACCCTTTTTATAACCCTTCTCACTTGAGTTTGGCATATAGAATATCTTTACCATGCATCCAATTTCTAGGCCACCCGTAGATGCTTCAAATCCTAAAAATCACACCGATCAAGACTAGACATCCTCATCATCATCATCATTATTATTATTATTATTAGTATTATGTGGGATGCTAAACTGAAGGGTGCTCTTGCAAAAACCCAGCCGCAAAAGTGTCCCATTGGATCCACATCATCCAACTGCATTTATCATTCTTTTAATAATAATAATAATAATAATAATAATAATAACTAGGGTCCATCGCAAAAGGCATTTCCCAACTGGTTTATCACAACAACAACAATAATAATAATAATAATAATAATAGGGCAGTGATAAATCAACCCCCAATTGGATAAATCGACTCCCCATGTGTCTATCTCTCTCCTCTTTCTCTCTCTAACCAAGAGGAGAGAGAAAGACACCTGGGAGTCGATTTATCAATTTGGGGAGTCGATTTATCACTCCCCTAATAATAATAATAATAATAATATTAATGGATTTTGCTAACGCCGTTAAGGTGCATTGGAAATGATATTTTCCAATCATTTTACATGTATTTTCAGACTTTACAGATATTTTAAGATCTCTTTATGAAAATGCGTGTAAAATATCATTTCCAATGCACCTTAACACCTTAACGGATGCCCTTAGGGTACGCGTTAGCAAAACCCTTCTTAAAAAGCTATCAAGGTTAATCAGAAAAGTTAGTAATAAAAGTGAGGAGTTCAAGGGAGGAGTGCAGATATCATTCCACCTAGCTAACTTATTTAGAACTTGTTGTAATTAATGCTAAAAATGCCAATACATAGATTTCTGGCAATAATGTTGCTTAGTAGGTAGGCAAGGAACAAATATGCTGAGTGAGAGCAAGTTACGAGGGTGAGTGCCCACAATCTGGCTATCAAACATTGAGACAAGAACCTCACAATGAGTTTGTACCCATTTAGGGGAGCTAGCTTTTATGATTAGGGTTTAGTAATCATTTTCGTACATCACTCAAGTTTTAGTCACTTTGTTTTAGTAGAATGATTAGGTTAGAGACTATACATCTAACAATGGTCTGCAGTCTACATTAGCCCATGTTGGCTGTCCAAGATCCTCAATACATCTGATAATGGTGTGGCAGCTGTTGAAGTATAATTGATTAAGTAACACCAACTTTAGCACCTTAAGCCTTTTGGAGTAATTGGCTGTTTCACATGGTATCAGAGCTATTGGGATGGTTTAACCGGTGCAATTATGACCATGGCACGTTCATGGTGGGAGCCTCCTGTAAATGAATTGGCATAAGCATGATGAAATGTACAAACAGAGATTGGCCAAGCATCATTATAAAACATTTCAGCTTATTCTTGAAACATTAAGCAAAGGTTAAATGAAAGCACAAAATCAATAGAGTAATTATATGAAAAAAAAATAAAAAAATACAAGAGATTTATAGCATGACTATCTGGGTTGATGACGAAGATCTGAGAGATTTCACTATAGACAAAGATTACAAAATACAAGATACCCAAAAGGTACATCTACAACCAAAGATCTCTATAGAGTCCGAAAACTTAATGCAAGTAAACATAAAACGGCCAAATAACACACCACCTCTTTCCCATTGATTTCTCTTCTAATGCACCACCTTCGTGTAATCTCCTCCAGTTATTTGGTTTCATTATTATAATGCTCAGGGCATGTTTGGCAACCACTGCCTCAAAAAAGATTTCCTTGAAAAATGATTTTCCAAGGTTTGACAAGGCCCTTTTGTTGTAAAAGCTATTTAAGGGTAAAAGTTTTCCCGCAAAAAAGATTAGAAAGTTGTACCTGAAATAATTTTACCTAAAAAAGGCTCAGCAAACATTGGAAAAATCATTTTCTGGGGAAAATTAAAGAATTCAGGAACAAATTTTCATGGTTGCCAAACATGCAATTAGTGTGCCACTTTGTTCATGCAATTAGTGTGCCATTTTGTGTATAATTTTCCTCTCACATTTTGTTGGTATGCTTACGTGACTTGTGTACAAAATCACCCTTGCATAAAAATCAACAAATGGGATCAGAGGTCTTGTCAATTTCGCATTTCCTCTTAGGTAAGATGGCAACATGCCCACTTGTAGATGGTGGATCTGTTTTCACACATAATATATTGTAAAAAGATTCGAAGCCTAACAATACAAACTAAAATGGAGGGTCCTAAAAGATGGTGCAGCCTTTGGTGAGGTGAGTGGTCATGCATTTCACAAAGATAGCTTTCACTAGCTACTTGGGAAAGTTCACTAGAATACAAGTGGAGGGGGAGGATATCTACAAATTAAAGTTCTTGTTGAAGTAAACTAAATTTCCGCATATGTCCATAAGTGGGTGCAATACATACAAACTGTTTGGGTTGATACTTTTTGAGTTGGACTGGTTTTTCTTGTAGTTATCAAGATGAAGAGAATTTCCATTGAAGTTGAGGAAATAGGTAAATAGCAAGTTGGGTTTTGTTGGAAGTGCAATTTGAGAGATTGGGAAAGGTCTATTTAGGATGACTGGTAGAAACTTTGATATATGAAAGTGGGACTTACATGAATTAAGAGGGTGGAATCATCTCTACTAGAGTAGAAAAACATCACAAACTTCTATCTAATTGATTTCTTGCTATTCATAAGCACCCATTTGGTGGTTTTTTGAAAGATATTTTGTTTTGAGTTATAAGATCAACTTGTTCTTATCCTACTGGTATTAGTAGGCAGAGTTCATCTCTATCATAGGACTGGGACTAGGACTCAACATGTTTGGGAAGTTATAGGATGTGTAACATTCTTTTTTACTTTTGTGTCTCTTCTTAGGTTTAGAATGTGTATATTTGTCTTTCAAATTAATGGGCCAATATGTCTCATCAGGGACATTTCCCCAAATATATAAGGAGATCTCTATTTTTCTTCATTTCCAACCTTGAACCTAGGGTTAAATATTTTCAGAAAGACATTGAAATCCATTACCTTAAAGATTGATGTGCATGACAGATTTTGGAAATTTTGGTTCAGAGATAACTTTTGCAGTGTACCCAATTTCTAATTATTGTTTATCACTATGGTTTGAGAGGTTTGAATGGATCCCATGAGTCCCATCGTGAGATGGAATGTGCAGATAACACCATTTTAGTTGGGATGGGATTTTTTAACTGTTTTTAAGATGATGAAGATTTTGATTTGAGTTGAAATGGTTTTGAAAAATAAGTAGAAATAAAAAGAGAACAAGTTAGGCTTTGTCGGAAGTGCAATTTCAATCGGTAAAGGTGTATGTAGAGAGGGCATGAATGAGGATAGGGTTCAAAGTTGTTAATAAACAAGGAAAAAATGAATTGTATTTTGAGTGGATTTTTTTTCCTTGTTTTTCAGGTTTTATTACCTCTCCGCACCCAATCCCTCTCAGGTCTCTTCGGCCATGTTTGGTTACCTTGAATTTTCTTTCATGGAATACCAGATTTCTAACTCCAAGTCGTAAGAGATGGATAGGGAGAGTGAGAGAGGAGAATTGAGAGGACATGAGTCATGATGAGATTGTGCCAAGTGGCTGAAAAATAAGGAAAGAAAAAACTCTATTTTGAGTATGATAAATTTAGGAGATTTCACTAATTCTTGGATGCGATTACAGTAATCAAAGGGTGCTTATGTAAAGCACTTACAAGATAAGCATAGAAGGGAAATCAAGATAATTATGGAAGGGAAGAAATCCTAATCAAATCTACCTAATTAAATCTACTTTCCTAATCTTTCTTGCTTGCCTCTTCTTATCCACTCGCCTAATTTATTTAGTCTCCTCATTTAACCAACTTACCCAATCTACCTCCAAGATTATCCAACGATGAGATCTTAACCCAATCCAACCGTTGGATCCCACATATTCTAACATGACTCCTCAAACGTATATGGATTGAAAATCTATATACGTTTGATTACAATAAAATTGCCAAATATGGAAAATAGAATTCTCAAATTTAATCAAAATCCACCAATTTGATGCACACTTCCGAAAGTTGATGGTGAAGACTGATTTTGCTGCCAATGATCACCAACGATGATTCCCGAAGAAGACGCCGCTTGTTGATGTGTCGCAAAGAGGGTTAAAAAAAAAAACCAATGGATCAATAGATCACAACCTCAATGGACTAGACAAAACTCAAGCCTTGATGGGCGAGTAAGATTAGGTCACTATGGACCGATACCGGAATGGGCAAGAATGGGCCTCGATGGGCATGACAACACGGGTTAGTTTTAAAATACCAATCTTCATGGGAATTTCAAATTGCTCTCTCAAGCATGAACCTCGAGGAGAGAGGCCACTCAACTGAGTAGAGCTCCTATTTCAGGCACGCACCTCGAAGAGGCACCTCAACTGAAATGGATCAAGGAATTAAAGAGAGAAAAAAATGGAAGTATAGAGATGGGAGACGAATAATAGCGGAAAAGCTAACAGCACATAAAAAAAAGCCAATGACTTTACGGATTTAAATGGTGCATGAATAGAGGGTGCAAATATCAAAATTTAGGAGATAGATTGAAGAGATGGGGTGCATTGAAAACAGAGAAAAAGTTAGCCGTGTCTACACCATAGGCTTATGTGTTCCGTGGGCACTCCTCATCTTCTCTTCATGATGTTGGAATTTAAGGCTTGATATTTGGACAAAACATTGAGGACTTCATTCTCTTTCCATGAGGCCGATCAAATGAACCTAAGGGGAGATGGCTGCGAGCGCAATGAAGGCATGGATGAAAACCCATGGATGGAACATGAGAAAGTAGAGATGAAAATGAGGCAAACACAAAAGAAGGGAATTCTCTCTTTTTTTTAAATGGTAGAATGAATTTATTAGATAAGGGAGCGGGCCGAGGAGGACCACTCCCGAAAGTACACGAGAAACAATAAAAATAAAGAGTTGGGATTTAGATTTGCAGGGGCTGTTTTTGCAGAGGATAAATTGGAGAGCTATGTTGGACCAGCGGACGGCCAAGTTAGCCGTCCGCCCGACCACCATCCATCGAATGCTCCGCTGCAAACCTCCATTTAGTTTTCTCCAAATCAGCAACCCTCTATTTTTTTTCCCTTTTCTTCTCAACGTTCTCATCATTTTTTTTCTCACTTGTTGCTGTCGATTCTAAGAGGCTTTTCATCAAGCACCTTCAATTTAAAAACCATCATCCAACATTGATGGCCGGCAGCCCAGTTTCCTCAACCTTTGGCAGAATGGATGCGGTGCCTTAAATCTGAACCCTTAAAATTCTCACCAGTTTCTTCTCCTCCACCATCCCTACAAATATCGGGATAATGCATGCAAAAGAGTGCATATATCAAATATAGGGGGTGTGAATATCAATTTTCAAGGTGACACATAAGAAGAGAAGATACGCTTAAATGGATTTCGAAATTTGGATTCAATATATCAATTATGGGGCATGGGAGAAACTGATAAATATTAAAATATAACATAATGGAGATATCAATCAATGGGAGCATGAACTAGAATAGGACTATGCAAATTTGACCCTCCATGTTAAATGTGAGAGAACCGACACATTTTTTTGTTTTGTTTATGGCATTAAATGCCTCTTTTGAGGTGGCACCCTAGATTGTCTCAAATGACTCTCCCCATTATCTTCTCATCTTTTCCACGATGAAAGATAATCATGGAGGAAAGAGAGCTCAACGACAGTAACATTTTGGAAACCGTATAGAGAAACAAAAAAGAAAAAGACTATGGAGTATGCAACAAAGAGGAGGAAATATCCCCAAGTGTGGTGATGGTATGGTGCGCCGTTTTGACGGAGAATGAAGATGGGCCGGCGGACGGCCGGACGGCTAGATCAGCCGTCCGCCTGAGAACTTCTCATTACAAGAGAAGTGGTCAGGCCAAATTAGGACCGTTACACTTTGATACCACGTTAAATTTAGAGAAGATTTCACTAAACTTGAATGCTTTACAATAATCTTAAGGTGTGCTTATAGAAAGCACTTACATGATAAGCATAGAAGGGAAATCAAGATAATTATGGAAGGGAAGGGAGCCTAATCAAATCTACCTAATTAAATCTACTTTCATAATCTTTCTTGCTTGCCTCTTCTAATCCACTCGTCTAATTTATCTGGTCTCCTCATTTAGCCAACTTACCCAATCTACCTCTAAGATGATCCAACGGTGAGATCTTAACCCAATCCAACCGTTGGATCCCACATATTCTAACAGAGTAGAGTTTTTCAAATTTCCTTACAAATGATCTTCACATGCAAACTGCTCATACAACTACCAAAACTTCCTACATTTGAAATTTGAAATTATAACTAAAAACTGTTGAGTTACATCCACTTTATCACTCGCACCCTCCTCACCCCTCGTTCACAACTTGTTAAACTAATATTTCATGGAAAAACTCTTAGGCTTCCAAACATGACCTCCCTCTCCCTCCCTCACCATTGGGTAAGCGAATATTCCATCGAAACAAAATTCAAGGTTGCCAAACATGGCCTTCTCTTGCAATCTTTATTTTCTCTCATGGTGGAAGATAAAGTTATATGATAATTGCTAAATATTCAATGCATAGATACGTATGTATATTTATGCCTATTATGAAGTTTTTGGACCCTTGAGCTCAAAGTTATTTGGTTTGTAGTGACATGCAGTGGGATGTACATCTTATGAATGATCTCTTCTAAAGCCTCTGTGCCCTCGTTTTCAGAAGCTCAGTGCTATTTGTAAGCTTGTTAAGTCGGTACAGAAACCTTATGTCATAACAGTAGTCTCCATGTCCTTATGTGGAACATCATGAAAATGAGATCCTTGTACTTGTTCTAATGGCAGTACGTTGGCATGTGAGGTCACGTGTATGTGTTCATGGTAAAAAACAAACACCGCATAACCATGTGCATGCGGGGGGATGTCTCCATCCTCATTCTCATGATGAATGGTGGTTACTAATGACCAAGACCAACCCATGTATTATATGTCTGCATGCATGCATGGCGATATGCGTGCCCATGCATTTAGAGAACATGTACGACATGCTAATCGGTGTAGACTGATATAAACAATATGAAAAATGCTTACAGGGAAGTCGCTTTTATCACTCCCTAAGAAAATTTGTTGGGCAAGTCCGATCCCATCATGCACAATAGAAAAGTAAAAATAAACACAAGCCACAAGATGAACACAGAGATTTCACATGGTGGTTAAACTAATATGCCTACATCCGCACGAAAGCAAAATTACAAGGATCAAAATGGATTCATCAGAAACTCACGAACTCACAACCCTTTCCCTGCCTCTCAACCAAGACTCAACCAAGACTGTACATAAAAGAAATCCAAGAGAAAAACCCCAAGAAGAAACGATAGAGAAAACTCTCTCTCTCTCTCTCTCTCTATATATATATATATATATATATATATATATATAGAGAGAGAGAGAGAGAGAGAGAGAGAAAACGGTTCCTACACATGTGTAGAGAGTTTTCTACACACTAGCTTAAAATACAGTGGGGGCCCACATTGTTTGGGTGATCCAAGCTATCCATTTTAAAGGCCCTCACATAGATAGGGTGTCTACAAAAAATCAGATCCATAGGATCGTCCCAACCCTACGATTTGTAGAGGTAAAATGGATGTCTTTAAACCTTTACAAATTAGTCCATTTTTTGCCTCCACAGTTCCAATGGTTAGGATGATCGTATAGATCTGATATTTTATGGACACCCTATCTATGTGAGGCCCTTAAAAATCAATAGTTTGGATCACCCAAATAATGTGGCCCTCACTGTATTTTAAGCTAGTGTGTAGATAACTTATCTACACTTGTGAGTAGAAACCGTTTTCTCACTTAAAATACAGTGGAGGCCCACATTGTTTGGGTGATCCAAACCATTCATTTGATTGGCCCTCATATAGATAGGGTGTCCACAAAAAATCAGCTCCATAGGATCATCCTGACCCTTCGAACCGACCTCCACTGTATTTTAAGCTAGTGTGTAGATAACTTATCTACACTTGTGTGTAGAAACCGTTTTCTTATATATATATATATATATATATAGAGAGAGAGAGAGAGAGAGAGAGAGAGAGAGAGAAGTGTAGCAACACACTCGTGTAGCTAACTTAGCTACACCGCTGGCTTAAAATACAGTGGGTCCCACATTGTTTTGGTGATGCAAACCATTCATTTGATGGGCCCTCACATAGATAGGGTGTGCCCAAAAAATCAACTCCATAGGATCATCCAAACCCTTCAAACTGTAGAGGCAAAAATGGATAGATTTGTGAAGGTTTTTACACGTCCACTTTTGCCTCTACAGTTTGAAGGGTTGGGATGATCCTATGGAGCTGATTTTTTGGGCACACCCTATCAATGTGAGGGCCTATCAAATGAATGGTTTGGATCACCCAAACAATGTAGGCCCACTGTATTTTAAGCCGGCGGTGTAGCTACGTTAGCTACACGTGTGCGCTTAAGTGGTTATAATGCCTCGTAACCGTCATACAAAGAGACTCACACCCAAGAGACGTTTTCTCTTTTATATAAAACCTAAATTTTCCAAAATCCTAATATCACTTGTTTCTAATTTAGCTTTCACCGAATCCCACAAAACTGTGGGATATAAAGGCAACTTTCCCAACACTCATCATCTAGGGTTCGACCAATCAAAGTCAAATAGTTGATTTCTCTAGCCATTTATCTTACTATAGGATGTTGGGCCACCTCATGCTGCTCAGATGCATCAACAATCTCTGTCTCATATACATGCATCCATAACTCCCTTTGATATGATCCAAACTATATAAAATATATAGTCGAAAAATCAAGGGAAATGATAAATGCGCCCCTTTTCATCACATGGGACACCCAAGAACAGTGTAAGCGGCAATCAGATCCGTTGAATTCTGACATAAAGTACATCAGCCCCTATGCGGTCATTGATACATTGTTGTTGGGTGTCCCAAGTGATGAAAAGGGGCGCATTTATCATTTCCCAAAATCAATCATTTTAATCATGTTTTAAGGCCATGTTTGGCATCCATGGAATAATCATGGTTTCAAGTGTGTGAGGGGAGGAAAATAAAAAAATAATTAAAAAATACCTACTTAATTTATTTTTATTTTTTCCTTATTTTGAGATTTTGTCTGTGTAAATGATATTTCCATTCCTGTTGTTTGCCTTTCCATAAAATAGTTGCATTTTAACCTCCTTTTGTTTGTCTTACGACTTCATTTTCCACTTCATTAGAGCAAACTCAGGGAGAACCAATCCTTAGCCGTGTTTGAGAGGATCATTGGACGTTAACCAGTCATTAGATGAAAGATTTCTCTCTCTTTTTTTATCTACGCCCTATAACTATTTATGGGTATGATAATTTAAAGGGATTTGCTAGGGTCCATCGCAAAAGGAACTTCGCAGCTGGTCTGTTGCATGTCTATAATTTAAAGGGATTTGCTAGGGTCCATCGCAAAAGGCACTTCGCGGCTGGTCTGTCGCATGTCAGACGCCACCACGTGAATGAAGACGAGGTGGCTGGTCTGATGTGTGACAGACCAACCGAGAATTGCCTTCTGCTATGGACGCTAGCAATTCCCTAATTTAAATGTCAGTTAACATAAGGTATTATTGAAGGAACAACATGACTATCATTAAGAAATTTATGACAGGAGTTACAAGGGAAGTGAGATATTCGCCCCTTTTTTTATAAGTTGGGACAACCCCTCTAGTGCATTCACGACTACCCTTGTACACTAGAGGAGATTTAGATATCGTTGTGAGAGTCTAATGATGGATAAATTCACTTGGTCAGTGTTATAACTCTGATGAGTATCCAATTCTAGTAGCCCACACAAAAATGTTAACTAGTGAAGCAGGTGAATTTTAATTTTGTAGGAAAGGGCTCACATGTAATGTGTGAAACCATAAATAGCAATTAATGAATGTTTAGTTGAAAAATAGAATCTTAATGGAAGTGAGATTGTTAGCCGAATAAAGACTCATAGTTATGACCTACAACCAGAGAACCATTGATTCCCATGGGCTGACCTCACAAGGCTACTTACTCTGATGATGTTCATTTCAATGCTTCAAAATACAGACGTGGGCCAAAACACGACCAAAGCAAATCCTAGTTGACTCAGAATGGCACAAGCGATTGCTTGGTTGATGCGGCTGAGCATTGGGTTGACACGGTCATGACTCTGGAGAGTCAAAAGGGTTTTATTTGAATTTGTAGGGCAAAAAACAGACTCGGACAAGAACTCGGACAAGGTAAAAAGGGAGTCGACTAAGGGAAGTCGATGACGACCGGAAGGGGTTTTGAAACTATAGTTCATTATCACCCTTTAGAAGCCAATAGAGAATTTGGATTCTGAATTCTAATTTTCTGCTATTTTAGTTTTTTTTTTCACAAAGTTTATTTTTCTGCTTTACTGTTTTTCTTCTTGTAGTGGGGCAACTCATTCCAATCTTTTTTTAGTACAAAGGAAAAGTCGGATATAGAATAATATGGAATTTGAGAGCTATAATCTCATATTTAAGTTTGGAAAGAATCACATAACTCACAATATTCATGAAGGATAAAGTAGACAATAATAAACTTGCAGATAACAGTCAGAACAAATCTAGTAAAAACTAAAATGTTCTGAATAATTTCAATGATAATTCAAACAATGGTAATGAAAGGAGCTTGCAAATAAATAACTAGTCGAATATATTTAGATTCACTACTGATTGGGTCCACAAAATAGGATGATCTAGAAGTTTTGGCCCTCCATGGAGATCATATCCCAAAAATCACACTGAATAGGCAATAGGCTCCAAACCAAAGAATGCATTATCCATCTTTTTAAGTTTTTTTAATACTACCGTTTTCTCAAAACACTCGTCTAAGAATGCATAATAGTTCCAGTAACTTAACTCCAGAGATAGATACGCTTTATTGCATGGAGAATCTAAGAGAAGCTTAGATTTGCTTCAAATAATCATACTATTTTGAGGACTCCATATAGTCATATCATTCTCACCAAGGTGAACGAAGAATAAAGAAGAAGAGAAGAAGAAAAAAACTATAATCTTTGAGTGCCAGACTTATCTCATTTATCAGAAACATTAAAATTTCTCCCCATAGTAGTAAGCCGTACCGACCATAAGTGCAACTGTAGCACCTTGGACGACCACGCGAGCTCTCATTAGCTTCTGACCCAACTGTGAGTTTCCTTGTCTGAAACTGATCAAACCAGCTGTAAGAACCCCCGCAGTCAAAAGTGCACCTGAAATACCGACAACCATCAAACAAACTGAAATAGGTTGTAGAAATATTGCATATGGAGAACTGGAACAATATTGCCATTGGATATCCTAGCCAACTCTTACGCTTAATTTGAAGGTTTACTTGGATAGACCAAGCCAGCCAATTCAAAGGTTCACACGTGATATGTCAGTTATTTATGTCAGTTATTTGTTTATTGTTTACTCGACTGTGCGTTATAACAAATGAAATTGAATATGGTTGAAAAATCTAGGATTGTAAACAGTTTATATTCAATGACAAAATAAAATATATAGAGAAGGGAAAATAATTCAACAAAGCACAGACATAATTTACCTCAATAAGAGAACAAGGGTAGCAATCCAAACAATGAAGAGAAAAATCTCCAGGCAATCAAAGGAACAGATGCAAAAGGTAATCCAAATTTTGATATAATTTTTTTTTCAAAGATAATGAAAGCAAGGGAAAGGTTTGCAAATCCTAGATGTATTCTCCACTCTCAAATATTAATTCTCTCTTCAGAAATAAGCCCAGGTTGCCTAGGGGCCGTTTGGATACGCGGTCTTCAGAAATAAGCCCAGGTTGCCTGGATGGAAGACAAGAGAAGAATGAGACCATCCATTTCGCTTCTCTTTAAAATCTTGGATTTTAAGAAAGAAATCCAGGTTTTAGAAATCTTTCCCCATCCTGAGATTTCTAAAACCTTGAAACATGGGATGATCTCCTACTCTCTTGCTGACGGAACGAAGGGTGAGAAATCAGAAAAGGACGGTTGGTCTCCTTCTCTCATCTCCCATCTACAATTAATCCAAGATTCTAAAATCCGCATATCCAAATGCCCCCCTAAGGTTCAAGAATTTGGAACTTAAGATTATAACCCTATATTACTCAGAGGTCATTCAATTTTTAGCCCAATTTAGAATGATATGTTCAAATCTCAGGATTAGAAATCTAGGTTTATTATATCCAGTAAAGATATAGTTGAAAATACAGATACATAGCAGATGACACTATGGCAGCTCTTATGTACATTTCATTTTCTGTATTTTAGCTTATGGGCTTCAAGTCTGGCGTGAACTAAATGATACGTATTTTAGCTTATGTTAACTTTACCATGATGTGTATGGGACATGCTGAAAAAGACTACTAAAGTCTTCACATTCCAACTTTCCTTGAAGTTCCACAATGATATGGACTTGACTCCACTAATGATGAATGTCAAAGTGAAATACATAAGCACAAAATCCACAAAGAAATATTTAAGTGAAGATCAAGATCATTTGTTGCTCTAAGAACTGATTAATGTGCCAACAGGCCAAGCACTTAAAGACAACATTAAGGATTTAAATAAGTATAATTTTTTCAACTCATATTTTAGAACTGCTAAGGTGTTGGAGATTAGGTAGGTTGGAAGAGCCATCATCCTCACCATATGACTAGAAAGAGGATATTAGGGGCTTAAGACGTAATGGCAAGATATGATGAGGTTTGAGGAGATTAGTTGGAGATAGAAATCAAGAAATCGGGGAGGCGGGAGGAGATTACTGCTTAAGAGGTTTGAGGAAGGGGTATGATCAGGAATACAAAATTCTTGCAGTAAAATATTCTGAATGGCAGATATAGACGGGATTGTCTGAATGAGTGGTGAGGATGGCTCGTCGTGGAGGATTTTAGAGTGGTGGATGCTCCTATAGTCATTTATTCCCATGGTAGAAGATGTTTCAACACCTAGATTGAGTGGTATATTGTTACATATTCTGCCCTATGATATAATGGAATGGTTAGAGAGGAAATAGCAATAGGGTTGGAAGGAATTTTTTTTTTTTTTAAATGGACAGGTAGAGTGCTGATGCTACATGCCTTCACGCCCTTACAAGAGTCTTGAAAGAGGATGAAATCAGATCTTATGATAATCCTTGAGAGTTTTATGATCAAATGAATTTTAGGATTTTTTTTACTTTTCTTGACAGGTAAGCTGGGATTGATAGCAAGGACCTAGCATGTTAAGGATCATTCTAGGTTTTTTAGAGTGCCTTCAAATGGTTTTGCGTGCACATCTCTTCATCCCAAGAAATGTGTCAAGAGATAAAAATATGGGACTATGATAATTGGTTCATTCAAAAGCCTGGTGTATCTAAGTAACAGATAAAGATGCTTGGATAAGGGTAATATATACGACTCGGATACTCATAATCTGTATCCTAAATTATATTACCTTTTTTTTCTATTTTTGAAGATTTGCCTACACCCATGTCATTTTTATCTTGCATAGGATGAGACACATTAGATCCTTTTGCCTTTAAAACAATCAAGAATATCTGTGGCTGGACGAGATAGGAAACAAATAGGTATAAGTGTAGTAAATAGGTAAAAGTGTAGTGGAATATTATGTGTCAATTGACTTGATAAATGATAATTATTTAAGCAGCAACAACGGTAAGTAATTGGCATGTCATTCTTATTTTACAGTTGAGTGGTGGGTGTTGTATAGGACAAATGCTCCAAACTTGAGGAGGATAGCCATAAAAGTGTTATCTCATACGGCATCTTCTTCTAGTTGTGAGAGGAATATTTTTTGAGTGTGACGGGAATTGGAGCATCTTCAATCACATACACTCAAGGAGGCATAACAGACTTGGATATGAAAACCTACACAATCTTGTATATGTCCATTACAATATATATAGTTGAAGATGAAGCACATATCTGCTGGTTAAAACTGGGAGTCTATTGTAGGAGACAGAAGAGCCAATGTTAGATGAGGCAGGAGGTAGGAAGTAGGAACAGTACTCTTATCCCTTCAGAGATGCAAGCAGATGAGGAAGATACCTTGATGGGTACACATGGCTCCCCTCAGTGGGCCACAATTCCGATAAAGGATAGTGATGATTGGACCATGGATTCACCAATAGGTAGTGATGGGGATGGAAATGCTGGTGTTGGACCTCCTTGTTGGGGGGGATGATAGAGGCGCTGGTGATGGGGGCAAAATGGGAGATGATCATGGGGGTAGTGTAGGAGGTGATACTCTACTCCCCTTAGCCCATTCACAGAAGAGTATGATTTTGAACATGCCACATAGGATCAAGACCATCATGCATGAACCCAGACATCATAGTCATGGACGCAAAGTATTCTTAAGAAAATGATGGAGGCTCCTGCTAAAAAACGAATGACTCCTTGGTTCCTCATCCTCATCATGGCGTTCGAAAATTTAACAGACACCTCTGAGAGTATGAACATTGGAGGTGGGAGTTTAAGTGGTATCGGTGCTGGGAGTTTCACCGGTTATTGGCCATATGGTTATGGACCTTCTGGCACTTCTTCTAAGAGTTAGTGAGGTTCGACGGTTTCATATGGGTATGTTTATAGCTATGGTTATGGGTATCCATACGGCACAGACATAGAGTCACAGAGTGAGTCATATGGGTATAGGATACCATATGGCTCACTCCATATGGGGTAGCACCGCCAACACTTGCCCACATTTGGGATAGCTCATTCAAGTTGAGTAGTATCTCTTCCATTACTATGTCCAAGAGTACCAACAATTGTACATGGGGAGGGTTCATCTCCATATGGGGTAGCCCCACCAACACTTGTCAGGCTATAACTTTGAAGAAGAGGAAATCAGGGCTTTTTGAGACCCCCTTAAATACTCTAGTATTTCTCTCTTTCCATAGCACCCAAATAATGGCTAAAAAATAAACATTCCAAAGAATTTTCCCTTTCTTTTTCCATTGAACCAGTGACCAACTCAGGAATAAATGAATGAGCTTTTCTGGGAAAACCCAATGAATACCAAATCTGCTCATAAGATTGCTCCAAACTAACCTTGCGACTTTACAATGCATTAGTAAATTGTCCACAGATTCTCCCGCTTCAATACATAGGGGACAATAGTCTATAATGAGAATCTTCCTTTTCCGAAGGAAATCCACCATTTGAATCCTTTCCCGCAAGGGCGCCCAGCCAAAGGTGCAAACTCTAAGGAGAGCCTGGATTGTCCATACTCAAGCAACATATTTAGGTCTTTTGTTGTTATCTATTACAATGCCCCATAATAGTCATTGGGATCTGGTGAATGGGTGAATGGAAAACAAGTTGTCTCCTCACAATAAGTGCCTCATTTCTTTGGGGGTCAAAACGTGCTCATAAAATCTACTCTTGCTATTATACTTCATGTCGCTCTTCTATATCCCCACCAACATGATTAATAGGTTGGAGAAGCTACAAATGTCTCCACAAAAGAAGTGCCTCATTTCTTTTGGGGGTCAAAACGTGCTCATAAAATCTACTCTTGCTATTATACTTCATGTCGCTCTTCTATAACCCCACTGGCATGATTAATAGGTTGGAGAAGCTACAAAGGAATTTCCTCCGGACTGACAAGGAGGAATGTAGGAAGAATCACCTGGTTAACATGGAAGTGGTTTGCAAACCAAAGAAGGAAAGAGGATTGGGCTTTAAGAGTCTCAGAGTGATGAACTCAACTTTACTCAGCAAGAGGATTTCATTTTTTGGTGAAGAGAGGGACCATCTTTGGAGGGCTGATCAAGTGGTTTGCAAACCAAAGAAGGAAGGATGATTGGGCTTTAAGAGTCTCAGAGTGATGAACTCAACTTTACTCAGCAAGTGGATTTCATTTTTTGGTGAAGAGAGGAACCATCTTTGGAGGGCTGTGATCATGAAGAAGTATGGTCATAAGCATGGTTTTAAATTCCGGTTTCGGTATGCGTTTCAGCCCTAGCCGAAACTGAAATTTTGGCTTTAGGGGAAAATGCTATATAATTAATAAATTTGAGATTTTTGGGATGAATTTCTCGAAATTTTGGACGAAATATAAAAAACCGATATTTTGGCCGAAATCCGGTACCATTTTGGGTTTTGCCAATTTCAGTTTCGGTGTCGACCGAAATCCAAAATTTCGGTCGAAATTTAAACCCATGGTCATAGGTGAGGTGGGTGACTCTCTAGCGACTCATTTCAATCTGTATAAAGAGATATCATGAGTCGCAATTCCATAGTGAGTGCAGATATTGGCGATTTTGTTCGCTTGTCGAATGACCCTTGATGTGTTCCATAGAGACTGGAAGCATGGTTGGTGATTGTGTTCGTTTTTCGAATGACCCTTGATGTGGGGAGCATCCTCTTAGGGAGGATTTGGCATTCCTTCAAATGACAACCTGCTGGACAGCATGTCTCAACAAGATCCTCGTGGTTGACCATTTGCGGAATTGAAACCGCCTCATCATTAACAGGTGCATCTTGTGTAGCATGGCTGAGGAGACCATGGACCATATTCTCATCCATTGTAGTCCATCTTCTCCTTGTTTGAGGTGCGGTGAGTTCTTCCATAGCATATCGACGAGTTGATTGGGTCATGGAATTTTGCCCTATGGGGCCCAAAAGTTTTCTTTCGAATCTGGCAATGGTTGCGTTCTTGTAAATGGTTTAGGAGAGAGAGAGGGAGGAGGAGGAGGATTTTTAAAGACATGCTATTTCTCCATTTTGGTGATATGCACAGAGGGGATGAAAGAGTTCAAGGGTGTGTCGGAATCCTCTCA
This sequence comes from Tasmannia lanceolata, assembly GCF_043159265.1. Lineage (NCBI taxonomy): Eukaryota > Viridiplantae > Streptophyta > Magnoliopsida > Canellales > Winteraceae > Tasmannia > Tasmannia lanceolata. Next base: position 2,988,648 of record NW_027518700.1, read on the forward strand.
TCGCTCAATTTGGGATGTTATCAGTGAGAGCTCTACCATGAAGGATTGTGCATCCCCTCAGTAATCTGTCCGTCCCTTGGGTTTCCTCTTAAGCTATGCTTTGATGGGTCTAGCTTCGATAACCTTGGCCCCGCTAGGGTTGGCAGGATTCTCAGGGGCCATGATAGTAAAGTGAGATGTGTGTTTTCTGGGCCTATAGGAGCGGCTGATTCTAACTTGACAGAAGCGCTTGGGCTTAGGAAAGTTATCTTTCTTTTCAATTGTGCTGCTCTTCACGAGTTGATTGTTGAAGGTGACTCGCTTAACATCATTTAGAGTCATGCATCTTGCTTTGAGAATACCTATAAGTCGGATAACGAGGAGGCCGATGACCTGGTCCGTGGTGGAATGTCCAAATGGGATCTTATCGGTCGTGGCCATTATCCTCTTGGAGACCTTCCTTGAGTTTCTTTTTCCTATATGTCTGTTGTTTATTATTTTTCAGTTTTGATTATCTTGATCTTTCTGTTCGTTTTGCATTAATTTAAACAAATCACTTTTACAATTCAACAATGACATATTGTTTTATTTGTTTTTCTGTTTAGATAATCAAATGTTATAGTCCTTCCTTTTATAGGTAATATTTTAGCAATATTAGTCATACTTGTTTTTGGTAGTTAAGCTAGGATTGAACCTCCGACCTCAAGGTTGAAGAACAAAGCCTTGACCAATTGAGCTAGAGGCTCAATCCCATAGATATTACTTGTGCTTGATTATGTTAATTCAATATTGCTCAATGAATTTAATTAGTTTTTCATCATTTTCATTATAATTAGAGATTAAATTTTGAAATTGGCAACAACAAATTAATTCGGTATTAGAAATGTATCCATGTATCCTAATTTTAAAGGTCCTTATCCTATGCAACAACAGCATATCAGAACCTTGTTGTACCTATATCCAAAGATTTTGGGATTTAGATTATCCATGTAGCCGATTCTCCATTTGTCCGTATACAAGTAATAGAGATATGGGGTGGTGTCTTTATTGCTAAGAATGTGTTTATTCTAGGCTTATTGCTCATTCGGGAAGATAAAGAGAGAATGCACTGTGTTTATTTTTGGCTTATTGCTCATTTCAAAAGCTAAAAAGACAGTATATGACAAAGCATGAGTTTAAATCTCCACTGAAACAGACATGAAACAACCAAAATATTTATGTTTCCATCCCTAGTAAAATGCATACTGAAAAAATTGTAAGGGTATTAATAATATACTATACTAGTATGTGTTTTATAATTATATGTATCGGTGTTTAAAAACGCAAATGCGGCGCAGAACATGGCTGAAGAAAATCCTAATCGACTCGGCACGACGCAGTGAGTACTGAGACGCTTTCATAATTCCAGAGACTCAAAGGAGTTTTTATTGACTCGGTAGGGCAAAACAAGGAACATGATGGCAAAACTCAGAACAAGGCCGAGGTAAAAAGGAGTCAACTTGGGGGAGTCCACGACGACGCGGGGGAGTTTTAAAACTATTTTATGTATATAGTAAGTGAAGTGTGGTGTATGTATTATGCATAAATATTTACGTGAATTACATGTGAAATGTGGCATGTTCTGAATTATCATGCATGCACAACAATGCATGTGACTAGGTGTTTGATTTTATGAAAACATTATTGGTAATTTTTTTTACTTATAATTTTTTAGTGTGTATTTGAGCTTATTTTAATACATCCTAAAGCTTCATCTTAAATATCCATCATTTGCATATGTTTTCATATGTTTCCGTGACTTTACATATGTTTCCGTGACTTTACAGGATTTCCACCGAAATCTTCATTTGAAACATAAGTGTTTCCATTTTTTGTCATGAGCAAAACCGAAACTTAAAATCTTGTGACCAAGTGCATTGGAGTTTCCATGATATTTTGTATGGAAGAAGGGGGTTTCAAAATAGACGGAGGAGATGGATGAAGGCATGCACTTGTTTTGACTCATTTCGAATAGTTTGTCAATGAGGTTTTTCTCTATCTCTAGAGGATTGCCAGAAGTAGAACGTCTCTCTTTTCTCTTCGCTATAGTGGAAGTGTGGAACCGAGTCTCACGAGATTCATTTTGAGGAAGGAAGCTTCTGAGCACTCAAAAGGAATAAATCAAGACTCTTATGATCTCATCTCCCATTCACCAATTTGCAAAAAAAAACCCCTTTTTTTGTGATGCCTCCTTTGCTCAAGCTAGAAAGCTCGATGCATAATGCATTCTAGGGTGCTTAAAAGCAATTGCCAATCTTCAAGTCAACTTAGAAGAAAGTTCCACTTGTTTAAGTTGCATGTAATGCATTCTTGATTGTTTCTTGGGGTGGATAAGTCCCACCACAGAGAAGTTTCCTATTTACTACCTTGGATTAGGCGCAATTTTGGCCAAGTGGAAGCAGACATATTTCAGTTTGGACAGGCGCTTGGGCCCCGAAAAGCATCTCTCTCCAGTTACTTTTATGTTTTTATTAGAAATCCCTTCTCAAGGGCAGATAAGGTAGTGAAAGTTTGCAAGGATTTCTTGTGACAAGGTAGAAGACAAAGGTATAAGTTCCAATTCAAGTGGAAACACAATACAAAAGAATAATAAGTCATAGATAGATGTTCAGCTAATCAGGAAGGATTCAACTCAGAGGAGATGGAGAAAATAATGAAGACAGAGAGAGCAGTGAGACAATGAAAACCGCTCAGCTTTTTTGGGAAATGGGGGAGATGACCACCGCTGCAAATAGATCGGGTTCATAACACTTCCGGCCCTCCGCCTCATCTCCGATTGCGTGGCTCCGCGGCCTCCATTAGTCCGCCTCATCTCCGGCTCCGCCGCCTCTCCACCGCTCTGTTTTCCTCCTCCCTCATCCAAAATATTCTTGTCTTTGAGAAGAGGGTTTAGAGCTCAAAAGGGGGAAAATGATGTATTAGGGTTTTCCGTGGGTACATCAAAAGAAATTACATATCTTGGTGAGCACAAGATGTGGATCTGAGGATCGGACACCCATCTTGAGCCATCCTGCCTCATGAATTTCTTGTTGGTGGCAGAGCTTGATCCCCACCCACCTTGAGCCACCATCACTACCACCGCCAATTTTTATTTTTATTTTTTTCACCACCACCGATCACCACCACCACTGCAATTTCTGCGCCTCGAACCGACGACCACCTCCACCGCCTCATCTTCATCTCTACCTCCACCGACCGGCCACCTCATCATCACCATCATCTTACCTCTTCTTCCCCTCCTTTTTGCAGCCACCATTAAATCCGACCTCCCTACCCAAATCAACCACCCTTACCACCACAAAACCCATTTCATTTTAACCTCTCCCATTTTTGATCTTTTATAAACCCATTTCACCACCTACCTCCACCCTCAGCCACCTCTGCAGATTTCCTTCTTCCCCTTCTCAGCCGTTCCACCTCCTACCACCATCTTTTTCAACCTTCATTGTTTCCCTCTATTCTAGGCCATAAAACCCATTCCCTCCATTGTGCTGCGGAAGAAAAAAGGGGGGAGAAGAGAATGGTGGTTCCTTGGGCGAAGCAGAAGAATCGCAGGGAGAAGAGAATAGATAGAATAGGAAAGAAGAGAGTGGAACAGCTGAGGGGAGACTGGCAGTGCTGCAAGTGCGGGTTCTACAATTTCAAGAGAAGGGTTGAGTGTTGGCAATGCGGGAAGATCTGGTCGTCGTATGACTGCAATGTCGATACGAGTCCGACAAAACCAAAGACCAACGCATTGAATGCATCAAGTAGTGGGAGTATCGAAGGGATTGATAAGCCTGAGTCTGGCAGTAGGAAAACTCCTTTGAATATTGTCTTTGGCGAGCCGGACAATGGAGCGGTTCTTCCATTGGTCTCTTTGAAAGGAACAGAACGTAGTTTGTGGGGCAAAATCGGGGAAGGATGGTCTGGCAATGTTCAGGCTTTGGAAGCTTGGTTGTTTGAAAGGAAAGTTGCAGAAGGGGCTGTTAAAGTTTACAAAATAGATGAAAGGGAAGTTATGATTGTTTTAAAGGCAGAATCTGCTCTTGAGCAATCGAAGATAGCCTGGTTTACTGCTAGAAATTCGCCATTTGTTGAATTGAGCTCTTGGTCGAAGAAGTTTGAGAATCTGACAAGGGTGGAGTGGTGGTTCATTTCTGGAATTCCACCTCAAGCTTGGTGTGTGGAGAATTTCAGAAACATCGGGAAGAGGATTGGTAGGGTAATTGAGATGGATGATTCCTGCAAAGCTGCTAGAGGATATCAGTGGGCCAAAGTTCGGATTGCCACAAGCTCTGGCTGCCCAGTCGTGGTGGCTTTTCCGGTAGGCATCGACGGAGCAACAATGTGGGTGAAATGCGAAATGGAGTCGGCGCGCAAAAAGGTGGATGGGGGGAAGACATATTCCACTCAATTCAGCTCGGATGATGATGAGGATGGGTTTGGGGCTGATGGATGTTCGGAAAAACAGTCTGGTAGTGGGGAGGAGGAGCAGGTTAGCATGGATTGGGCTGGAAGGAATAGGGTGGTGCACGATAGCGGGGAGGCACACGATAGCAGGGGGGCGCACGATAGCGCAGAATTTGCAAATCAAATTTCCCAAATTTGTGGTGAGGAAAGAGTGGAAGGGAGTGGGCTGGAGTTTCTGGAAGGTCAGACGTCTGGTGTTGACAGAGGTAGGGGGGTTGACTTGATTGACACTAGGATGGTGGGCTTGCCAGATGATCAAATCAGTGGACATATTAATGGGCTTAGAAGACATTTGAACCTGCTGGTGGAGAATATTATTGGACTGGTGGAGAACAACTCAGGGAGAGGTTGTGGGCCTGTTACACCTTTAAGACAAATGCCAATTACTAGGAAATTTTGCAACATTGCTGATGGCCCGCCCTTGATTGACATGTCACCAGATCAAGGGAGCATAAACTTTGGGGCAGATTTGCATGGTGTTGCTGGCAATGAAATTAGCCTGGAAGAATGGAGGGCTGATTCAAGAGCAGTGGATAGTGTCTCTTCAAGTGACGCTGAATTAAGGCGAACATCGGTGAGTCGTAGGGAAGATTCTAACATTGCTTTGAGGGGAGGGTGTGAGGAATACTCTCGGAGGATTATCCCTTCAGAATTGGTTTTTCGGAGAATTAATGATGGGTTGGGTAACTCAGAGCACTCTGTACAGTTCAGCCTGGACCGAGCGGGAGAGAAAAGCACCACAAGTGCCGTAGAAGATCCTATCTTACCAGGTATTGGTGGGTTAATGAAAATATTTCAAGTCAATCAATCACAACTGGAATGCGATGGTTGTAGTCTTGGCTTCAACTCCCCCAAAGGTATCAACTCTTTGTTTTCATTTCGTGGCAATGAGGTGTCTTTTCCTTATCCAAATATGCAGGGCACAAAAATGGGTTTCTATGTAGAGGACGAAATCAGTGAGTCTTTGGGTATGGATGTCCCAAACCATTGCTTGCTATCCTCTCCTATTCCTTCTTGTTATGCGCATCTTGATAAGAGGGCTTTGTTGGGCCGGGAAAATTCCAATAGTCCCGAGGAGATAGAGGGGGTTGAGGGGTCTGAGGGTAACATGGAGCTACTGGAGAGGGCAGTGGATAAGGTGATAGATGTTAGTGGGAAGGTGGGGTTAAGATACCTCGGACCATTACCGGAGTTTCGTGGTATGATTCGGTCGATTGAATTAAGGGATATGGTTGGGGGAGAGGTTAACAAGTCTCACAGGGGTGATTCTTCGAAGAAGTCACTCCGAGAGTTGGCTAGATTGAAATCGGGTGTTAATTATGGGGATAAGAAGAGTGAGGGAGGTAAGAAGAGTGAGGGAGGTGAGAAGAGTTCTCCATTGAGGAGTGTCAAGTCAGGGAGAAAGGGGAGAAAGTACGTGAAAATTGTTTCCTTATGAAGACGTTATCATGGAATGTAAATGGATTGGGTTCTTTGGCGAAGAGAGCTCAAGTGAAGGAAATGGTTAAAAGATGTAAACCGAGTCTTGTATGTCTACAAGAAACCAAATTAGAGGTTATTGATAAGGTTACTGTTCAGAGTATTGGTCTCACAGGTCAGTGGAGCTTCTCTTTTGTGGGTTCAATTGGCCTTTCTGGGGGGATTTTGGTTGCTTGGGAGGAGTCTTATTGGAATGTGGTCGAGGAATGGAAGGGTAGGTTCTCCTTGTCTGTTGTTCTGGAAAGGGTGGAAGACACGGTGAGGGTTGTTTTCTCTGGGATCTATGGGCCTTCTCAAAGGGTGGAGAAAAGGTTGTTATGGGGGGAGTTAGATGGGATTAGGGCGCGATGGTCCCATCCTTGGTGTTTAGGTGGAGACTTTAATGAAATTAGATTTGCGTGTGAAAGGGTGGATTGCACGAGGTCTAATAGAAATATGGTCTTGTTCGCTGATTTCATTTCTAAGCATGAGTTAATCGATCTTCCATTATCTGGGGCTCGTTTCACGTGGAATAGAGGGGAGAGTCATAGTAGGATTGATCGCTTCCTTGTATGTCCACTGTGGATGTGCTTGACTCCTGAGGTGATACAAAAATCCCTGGTTCATTCGGTTTCAGATCACTGTCCTATTCTTCTGGATCCGAGGTTAGAATCTTGGGGGCCCCCACCTTTTCGATTTGAGATTGCATGGCTCCAGGATCCGAATATGGAAGAAAGGATGGGAAAATGGTGGGCCTCTGAAAATTTTGAGGGGCCTGCAGACGTTAGAATAGGGAGAAAATTGAGATTTGTTAAGAAGATGTTGAAGGAATGGATTAAGGAGAAAAGAGGGTCTGACTCTTGCAGAAAGAATTGGTTGGAAAGTAGGATTGTAGATCTAGGAGATTTAGAGGAAGAGGGATTGGGGAACATTGTTTCTAGGGAGGAATTGGGGCGTCTTCGTGAAGAACATAAAAGTATTCTTCTACATGAAGAGATATCCTGGAGGCAAAAGTCGAGGGTCAAGTGGCTGAAGGAAGGTGATAAAAATACAGCTTACTTTCATGCTATGGCTAGTGCTAGAAGAAGGGGTAATAGGATTGTCTCATTGATGGTGGACGGGGCGGTGGTTTCCGGAAAGGAAGATATTTCGAGTGCTATATTGAGCTTTTATAATGCCTTATATACATCAGATGGTATATTGAAGCCTATTCCGGAGGGGGTGGATTTTAATCATTTAGAATGTGATCAGAGTAGGAAATTGGAGGATCCGTTTGAGGTCGACGAGATTGAGAGGGCTGTTTTCTCTTTGAGTAGAGATAAGGCTCCCGGGCCGGATGGCTTTTGTTTGGCATTTTTCCAATCTTGTTGGGAATATGTCAAGGGTGACCTAGTGGTATTTTTTCATGAGTTCCATCAAGGAATGGAGTTGGATAGAGGTTCGGGGGCTACTTTCATTACTCTAATTCCTAAGGTGGAAGGTGCTAGCAGGATATCAGAGTTTAGGCCTATCAGTCTTGTGGGATGCCTTTATAAGGTTTTGGCTAAAGTTTTAGCGGATCGATTAAAAATGGTACTTCCATCAATCATATCGGATTATCAATGTGCTTTCGTAGAAAAAAGACAAATTTTAGATTGCTCCTTGATTGCAAATGAGGCTATTGACTCATATCGCAAACTTCGTAAGCAAGGCATCTTGTGTAAGTTGGACATGGAGAAAGCTTATGATAGAGTGGATTGGGGATGTATGGATTACTCTCTTCAGCGTATGGGATTCGGATGTCTATGGCGTTCGTGGATGAAGAATTGTGTGTCATCTGCTTGGTTTTCTATTCTCATTAATGGATCTCCAAAGGGTTTCTTCAAGTCGTCTAGAGGGCTTAGACAAGGGGATCCTTTATCCCCTTTCTTGTTTATCATTGTGGCGGAAACCCTTAGTAGGTTACTGGCGAAGGGAAGCGGTCTTGATCTTTTTAGAGGATTCAGGATCGGCTTGGAGGAGGTGGAGGTCTCCCACTTGCAATTTGCTGATGATACATTATTATTTTGTGAGCCGGAGATTGGGCAAGTGAGAAACTTAAAAGCCATTTTGAGATGCTATGAGCTTATTTCAGGCCAAAAATCTAATTTCCACAAGTCTAAAATTTTTGCTTTGAATATTCCTGAGGAGAGGGCTCTGGAAATTGCTGTGATTCTGGGATGTCAGCTGGACACATTGCCTTCCTCATATTTGGGCCTTCCTTTAGGGGTTGGTAGACCGAATAAAGACATGTGGGTTCCTATAGTTGAGAGGATCGAGAGAAGATTAGGTTCATGGAAAAGGAATCTTGTTTCTCGTGGTGGTAGGCTTGTGCTGGTTAAGGCAGTATTGTCCAATATACCTATATACTTCATGTCTTTATTTAAATGCCCTGTTAGTGTCTCCCTCAGGATTGAACAGATTCAGAGGAGATTTTTGTGGGGTGGGAATGAGGATAAGAGAGGAATTGCTTTGGTCAAATGGGAGGAGGTTTGTATACCCATCAAGTTGGGTGGTTTGGGTATCAGGAGAATTAGAGATTTTAATCATGCGCTCTTGGGTAAATGGTTATGGAGATTTGGGGATGAGCATGATCGTTGGTGGGTCAAGGTCATTAGAAGTAAGTATGGATGTGATATGGGGAGATGGGAATCCTTGGACTTGTTTGAAAAAAAAGGGTTGTCGGTTTGGAGAGACATTCTAAAAATCTCTTCTCTTTTCAAGTTAAAGGTTAGATTTAGAGTGTATAGGGGTGATAGAATATCTTTCTGGCAGGATGTGTGGTGTGGGGATGTGTCCTTTAAGTGTCGATTTCCGAGATTATTCAATATGGCTTCAAATAGGGAGGCCTTTGTTAGCGATTGCTTTGAGTGGAATGAGGGTGTTCTTGTGTGGAACCCTGGGTTTAGAAGATCATTTTTTGAGTGGGAGGTGGAATTGGTCTCTAGCCTGCGGGCCCTTCTTGCGGGTTGTTACATTAAAAGGAATGGGGAGGATAAAAGGCTTTGGATTGAGGAACCTTCTGGGACTTTCTCAGTTAAATCTTTCTATAAAAGTATTATGCCCATTTCTAACCCTTCATGTTCGGCAAAGGTATGGAAATTTAATTGCCCACCTAGAGTTTGTATCTTTGGTTGGGCGGTTTGTCGTGATAGAATACAAACTATCAATTTTCTGAGAAACCGTGGTATGTGGCTTATTGATCATTGCCCACTATGTCTGCATGATGGGGAATCTGTGGATCACTTGTTTATGCATTGTTCGTTCACTAGGCTCATATGGCATTTCATCTTCATGCGATTTGGGATTTGTTGGGTTTTTCCAAAATCTATTCCGTCGCTATTGCACCAATGGGGAGGGGTTCCTTGGAAGGAAAAAGGAAAAACCTTGTGGAATTTTTGTTTACTTGCTACGTGGTGGTCTATATGGAAGGAGAGGAACTCTAGAGTCTTTGAGGGGAAAGCCATGAATCCTCATTGGATTTACTTGAAGATCATCACCTTGGTTATATCTTGGGTGAGATGCCTCCCATCCTTTCGGTTTGTATCGGCTTTTGATCTTTGGGAAGGTTGGCGGGAGGTGTGCTTTAGTGTTGAGCGCAGAGATCTTATTTTGCATAGGTGGAAGCCCCCTGCTCAAAACATGTATAAGGTTAATTTCGATGGTGCAAGTTCCGGCAATCCGGGTCCGGCAGGAGTGGGAGGGGTTTGTCACAATGATAAGGGGGATGTTATGTGGGCATACTACGGCTCTATTGGTGTGTCTGATTCCTCAGATGCGGAAGTAAGGGCGGCACATTGTGGCATTTTGAATATTGATAGAAGGTTGATGGATCAGACCATTGTTGAGGGTGATTCGCTAAATGTGATTCGTTGGCTGAAAGGTGATGTGGCTCCTCCGTGGAGATTTCTTTCCATTTTTGATGAGATTGAGGACTTAACTGCGGGGTCCGCTATCGGCTTTCAACATGTTAGAAGATCAGCAAATGAAAAAGCGGATGCGCTAGCTAAGCGTGGTGTCTCCGGTGGTTCTATTCTGTGGTTCGACCACCTTCCTCCCTGATAAGGGTTTTCTCTGTATTTTGTTTTTTCTTCGTTCCTGTGTCTTTCTTGCTTCCTATTGTAGATATGGGTGGTCCATCTCGGCCTCCTAAATTTGCTATATATTATTATTGCCATTTCAAAAAAAAAAAAAATAAGTCATAGATGAAAAGAAGAATTACCCATTATAATCAATTTTCCTGAAGCTATTGTATACAAATCAAAGCCAATGAAAATGAGAAATAAGAACAGAAAACAAATGAAAACATAAAACCCAACTGAGAGAAACGATTAAACTACGCAAAACTAGAACCATTTCAAGAGAATTGAATCAATTTATATTGAACCCAACTGATCAACCCATGTGTATGAGAAGGGTTTTTACCGATTGGGACGAGAGGGTTCCTGACGCGCTTCTTATCGCCAAATAGGTCTTCCAGCTCAGAATCCGCATTGCCCATCTTCTCCATTAACAGAAACCTAGAAAAAGAAACTCCCCAGAAAGAGAAAAATTAACCCTCTTCTTTGTATGGTACATCTTTTTACCCTATAAGCCAAGGGGGTGTCCTGGGGAAGAAAGGGCAGTGGTAAATATATCATCTTGGTCATGTCGGCCCATGGGCCATGGTCCATGCCTATTAGGCCCTGTTTGGAGTGCAAGTAGGGGTGTAAACGAGCCGAGCTTGGGCAGGCTCGGCTCAGCTCGTTAAGCTCAAAAGGTCGGCTCGGCTCGGCTAGGCTCGGCCAGGCTCGCGAGCCTTACCGAGCTCAGGTTATATTATGTTCACACCCCTCATCTTCCCTGGACAGCCCTACCAGTGTAATTTGACTACTTTTTTTACACTATGGGGGGTGGTCCTAGTAACAAATGGGGTTCCAAAAATAAAGTGACATATTTTGCCCCCCCTTTCACTCCCTGGACAACCCTTTTAATATATAAATTAATATATAATATATATATTTAAATATATTAAATTCTTAACGAGCCGAGCCGAGCCGAGCCTGGCCTAAATTAGGCTCGGCTCGTTAAGCTTAACGAGCCTGGTGAGCCGGCTCGGCTCGGCTCGTTAAGGATTCGAGCCGAGCTCGAGCGAGCCGAGCTCGAGCGAGCCTCGGGCTCCAAAATTGACACCCTTAAGTGCAAGCATTTTCGAGAAAAGTTTGGAAAGGAAAAGCTTTTACATAATTTCCTAATTTTCCATTGGTTGAATACACGTGGAAAATAATAATAGCTTGGACCAATGCTGAGGAAGCTTCAATTTAAGATGAAGCTTCATGGGAAGGAAAAGTTTTCCAAAGATAACATTTTCTCCCTTTAGTATTTTTCCTGCAATTCAAATAAGAAAATTTCACTCCCCCCCCCCCCCCAAAACAACAGTTACAACACACATGTTATTCATTAGGTTTTAAAGGCAAAGAAAAAAGTTAAAGGGGGGTGAATTTATCATCAAGCAGTGAACCATTCTCACGAAAAACATTAAGGCCTTGTTCGTTTGAAATTGTGAAACCATATATTGTGAGCCCCTCGACTGATTAGTGGAGTGAAAATTACATTAATTTCGAGTCCAATAATCAGCTGGGAAGCTCACAATCGGTTGTCACAATCTCAAACGAACAGGGCCTAAGGGCGAGGGGTTGGGGAATATCATCTCCAAAATTATTTTTGCGTATAAATAATTTACTCTTGAATTGATTTTTGTTATGCCAATGTCAGCTAAAATAAGGGGATCCCAACACCTTATTGATGTTAAGGGTGAAGATCTGCGCAGAGAACCTAGAGTTTTGTAGGGATTCAACAAGAGGGGAGAGATCTTAAAGGGAGATCACTAGTCCAAACCCTCAGGGTGCGATCCAATCCTTACATCTCGTCCGGTGACTGGTGAAATCAATACTGATGTGAGCAAAGTAAAATGAATGGAGATTCGATAAATGCACGTACCTACAAGTGTTCATCTGGTTGTGCTGCGCTGCTCAGAGGATGCGGCCGTTTGAATCCCATGACAGGATGTGACTACCATCACCGAGCTCCCAAATGGACGGACTCCATCTCCTCCATTTTCTCTGAGGGTTAAGGGGTACCGCCCATGGTGGCCATGGTTGACATATTGCACGAACGTAAACAAACCAGAACCACCCTTGGATTTATCAAGTGAGAAGCTAATTGTCTGTTTCTGTAGATTTTCCTATGGTATATGAAATGATGAGTTTCTGGTCATTTTATATACTTGCATGTGTCTTTTCTGTTTGAATTACACATTTTGTAGTACACCTGATCAGATCGGGATAAAATTTGGCCGTCAGCTCGCGCTCAATTTATAAAATCAATCCTATAGAAAAGCCGACCCCAACTAGTTTGGGACAAAGGCTTAGTTGAGTTGAGCTCGTGCTCAATCACCACTCTATAGTCCAGATCATGGTTTTAAATTTCGACCGAAATCCGAAATTACCCACACCGAAATCAGTGATACCCGAAATGGTATTTTATTTCGGCCGAAATTCACTCAAAAATCTGTTTTTTTTAAATTAAATTAATATTTTACCAAAACTTCGGCCGAAACGTCGAAATTTTATATCAAATAAAATAGTCTTTTATGGTTTCGCCGGATTTTGGCCGAAATTTCTGTGGGGTTCGAAACCGGTACCGAAACCTAAATTTTAAACCATGGTCCAGATCAATCCTGAAGTGATTGTTGGTCTTAGTAAAATCCGCATCCTCCCCACAACTGTTAAATCACGATTGATCGCCAATTTGCGGCTCAGATCGCATCCGATTGGTTTGTGATCATTGATATGTGAGTAATTATGATCCAACGGCTTTGCAAGCACTCAATCGGCACCGACCGTTACCGTGTGATCCTACGCTCCAGGTCACATCCGATCAAGCATTAACTGTTGGAGCTCATCCGAGCGCAATCTTACAGTCCAGATCTCAGCCGCTCGAGATCATCCACTACACAATGGCACCGATCGATTAAGATCATGATCAACGACTAAAATTCAATCAAAAAAGTTTCAGTGCTCCGATAACTCCTCATGTACATGCAAAGTGCAAAAAAGTACCACTAGCACGCTACAACCCACGGCCCATGCCACGGTGCATTGCGTATTCTCAGTGAGTTGTCGGCCAGAAATCTCTGTGGCCGGATGCAACTAAGTTCCAAGTCTGAATGGCGAGAAGTCCATCTACTGTTGACAACCATATATAAAATCTAATCTAAGGAAAACACTTTGAAAACAGGATTCCGTGTAGAAAATAAAAAGGGGATGGACATCACCGTTGATTTAACCATTTTAAAGGTGTATTTATTGCTTTTATGGGAATTTGAACTCCCTTCTTTTGTCTTTTAGTGGACGTGGCTCCATTGATTGATGCCCCTTTTTTTTTCCCAAAACGGATTCCCGTTTTCCTAGCAGTGCTCTAATCTAATCATTGGCTGGACAAAAAGGGCAGGTAGACATTTGTCATATGCGGCAGCTGGACACGGCATTCCCTTGAATATTTAAAGGGACTTGCTAGTTAAAACCCTTAAATAAGGTTATTTTGTAGGGGTGTAAATGGATCCAGACGGTCTGATGGACCATCCGAATCCGAACTTTAATGAACGGGATATAAGCATATCAAGAGGGTCCATGGGCATATTTCGGATTCCAAATCATATGATCCGAAAATTTTCGGATCGGATCCAGGCATGCTGTGAAAGTCCTTAGGGACAGTCACGATCCGAAATCATCTTACAGAAATACCCTCAAAATCATTACAACATCAATGTTAAGTGGGGGTATTCTCGTCAAAATAGGCATATTCTTTTAGTAGTTATCGGTTTCCATCTTTATTGAACGAAATCTCCTTTTCCTTTTCGAAATAAACCTTCTCTTCCTTCCCGTGTAAGTAACCCTTCCCCATTTATGGAACGAACATCTCATCTTCCTATCGGTAACCCTAACCCATCTACCCCATTGACATTAATGTTTTGTCCCTAGTCATTGCTCTCACCCTCTGGTCATTGCTCTCACCTTCGCCATCGCCCCAACCTTGCCTTCCTAGCATCCAAGCAGTAAGCACGGAAAACTTATGCTAAGTTTTTGGTTTCTATTATCTTCTCAGAATATTAGGTAGTAGATACATATTTTTTCCCTGTTTTTAGTCACTTCTTTGAAGTCGATCACTGCTTTCCATTATGGTGGACTGACATTCTAACTCTTTTTAAACAAAAATTAATTGTGTACTCCGTTTGCTAGGACATAATAGGACACTCCGATGGACGGTCCGATTTAAAATGGATCGTGAACGTGACACGGAAAGTAGGATCCGAAGAACAATCCGAATCCGATCCGACCGATAAGGAATTTGAATGGATCATGACTGTGACATAGGTGGATCCGATCCGAAGTGGATCCGTTGACACCCGTATTATTTTGTTACTTAAAACCCTTAAATAAGGTTATTTTGGTTCCATTTAAAAAAAAGAGGTTATTTTGGTTATTATATAATCATAGTATGTAGTTCCTATTTCTAGAACGGAGCAGGTTGTTTTGAAGCCTATAAAAAAAGAGTAATGCTAGGGAAACCGAGAGGAACGGAGCACGTTGTTTCGAAGCCTTTAACACATGGCATTTTCTCATTGCAGGTCCCATTGTAGGTCCTACTCTAGGTCATTTTCCATAAATAAATAAAAAGGAGACAAGATTTAGCATTTGAAGAACGTAAAGTCCAAGAAGTTGTTCATCGTTAGGGACATCCCACCAAAGATCAACTCGTTTAGGTCCTGATAAAAAACTTATCAACTCGTTTAGGTCCTGTTACCATGTGATCCTACGCTCCAGATCACATCCGATCAAGCACTAACTGTTGGAGCACATCCGAGCGGAATCTTAATGGCCAGATCTCAGCCGCTCGAGATCATACACTATACAATGGCACCGATCGATTAAGATCATGATCAACGAAAAAGTTTCAGTGCTCCAATTACTCCTCATGTACATGCAAAGTGCAAAAAAGTACCACTAGCACCCTACAACCCACAGCCCATGCCACGGTGCATTGTGTATTCTCAGTGAGTCGTCGGCCAAAAATCTCTGTGGCCGGATGCAACTAACTAGAAAGTATGAATGGCGAGAAGTCCATCTACTGTTGAAAACCATTTATAAAATCTAATCTAAGGAAAACACTTTGAAAACATGATTCCGTGTTGAAAATAAAAACGGGATGGACATCACCGGTGATTTAACCATTTTAAAGGTGTATTTATTGCTTTTATGGGAATTTGAAGTCTCTTCTTTTGTCTTTTAGTGGACGTGGCTCCATTTATTGATGCCCGTTTTTTTTTTCCCAAAACGGATTCCCGTTTTCCTAGCAGTGCTCCTAATCTAATCATTGGCTGGACAAAAAGGGCAGGTCAACATTTGTCATATGCGGCAGCTGGACACGGCATTCCCTTGAATATTTAAAGGGATTGCTAGTTAAAACCCTTAAGTAAGGTTATTTTGTAGGGGTGTAAATGGATCCAGACGGTCCGATGGACCATCCGAATCCGAACTTTAATGAACGGGATATAAGCATATCAAGAGGGTCCATGGGCATATTTCGGATTCCAAATCATATGATCCGAAAATTTTCGGATCGGATCCAGGCATGCTGCGAAAGTCCTTAGGGACAGTCACGATCCGAAATCATCTTACAGAAATACCCCCAAAATCATTACAACATCAATGTTAAGTGGGGGTATTCTCATCAAAATAGCCATATTCTTTTA
Source organism: Tasmannia lanceolata (assembly GCF_043159265.1). Taxonomy (NCBI): domain Eukaryota; kingdom Viridiplantae; phylum Streptophyta; class Magnoliopsida; order Canellales; family Winteraceae; genus Tasmannia; species Tasmannia lanceolata. The sequence goes on from NW_027518700.1 coordinate 3,004,387, forward strand.
GTAGTTATCTGTTTCCATCTTTATTGAACGAAATCTCATTTTTCCTTTTCGAAATAAATCTTCTCTTCCTTCCCGTGTAAGTAACCCTTCCCCATTTGTGGAACGAACATCTCATCTTCCTATCGTAAACCTAACCCATCTACCCCATTGACATTAATGTTTTGTCCCTAGTCATTGCTCTCACCCTCTAGTCATTGCTCTCACCCTCGCCATCACCCCAAACTTGCCTTCCTAGCATCCAAGCAGTGAGCACGGAAAACTCCTGCTTAGTTTTTTGTTTCTATTATCTTCTCAGAATATTGGGTAGTGGATACATATTTTTTCCCTGTTTTTAGTCACTTCTTTGAAGTCGATCACTGCTTTTCATTATGGTGGACTGACATTTTAATTCTTTTTTAAAAAAATTTAATTGTGTACTCCGTTTGCTAGGACATAATAGGACACTCCGATGGACGGTCCGATTTAAAATGGATCGTGATCGTGACACGGAAAGTAGGATCCGAAGAACAATCCGAATCCGATCCGACCGATAAGGAATTTGAATGGATCGTGACTGTGACATAGGTGGATCCGATCCGAAGTGGATCCGATGACACCCCTATTATTTTGTTACTTAAAACCCTTAAATAAGGTTATTTTGGTTATTATATAATCGTAGTACGTAGTTCCTATTTCTAGAACGGAGCACGTTGTTTTGAAGCCTATAAAAAAAAGTAATGCTAGGGAAACCAAGAGGAACGGAGCGGGTTGTTTTGAAGCCTTTAACACATGGCATTTTCTTACTGCGGGTCCCATTTTAGGTCCTACTCTAGGTCATTTTCCATTAAAAAAAAAAGGAGACAAGATTTAGCATCTCAAGAACGTAAAGTCCAAGAAGTTGTTCATTGATAGAGGCATCCCACCAAAGCTCAACTCGTTTATGTCATGATAAAGAACTCACACCAAAGATCAACTCTTGTAGGTCTTGATAAAGAACTTATCAAAACATTACTATCTTTCAATATAATAAGGTCCATAGGTTAACTCCTCCTGTGGGCGAGTTTCCTTTGTTGGGTTGTCTCTCTCAACTTGACATACAGCTAGGCACGTTACCCATATGAAGTTCTCTTTATCTGTCAGTGTTTGTATGGAAGATCCTTGAGATCTAACAACTATTTGTAAAAGAAATTTTCTTAGACTCCTCTCCATAAAGCACGTTTCTCTATATTCTGACTATATATTTTCAACAATGTGATTAGTATAACATCTCTTCACGATATTTTTCAATGTGATATTAGTACGGATTACAGTGACATTATCCACATCCTGTTTTAGATCTTATCTCTTCACTATAAATTATTATTCAACCTTCGAGAAATAATATTTTTCAAAGAAGACATGTTGGGGAAGTGATATTTACGCCCCTTTTGATTACTAAGGACACCCAGCGCCAGTGTATCAATGACTGAAGGGAGGCTAATGTACTTGACGTCAGAAGAATCCGGTGGGTTTGATTGCCACGTACACTGGCGCTGGGTGTCCCTTGTAATCAAAAGGGGAGTAAATATGGGATATGATATTTCCATTCAACTTCAAACATTTCCACCACTTTTACCTAAAAACTAAGTCATTGTTAAGAAAAGGCAAACAAAAAGGGGGTTGAAAATATAATTTCCCGTATAATTTTCATCATGAATGTTGATTTTTAGTTTTGTACATTACAAATAAAAGTCAGTGATTTATTTCTTTCTAGGGATAAGTACACCCCGACATTTTGTTTCTTACTTTCATGTTCAACTTTGGCATGCGGAAAGCGACACTTTGTCAAAAGAATAAAATTGAAGGAAATGACCTTTTCAACGTGCTTTCCACGTTCGGGCAAAGATGCATTGTGCGAAATAATTAATTAAGAAACCCTAACTAAATTTCTAGTGATTATTTTTTATAGGCCCCCTCTAGGAACTATTCATATGGGAAATGTAGGAACTATTCATATGGGAAATGTTTTCTGCACGATACCACAGATGAGTTATCTGAGCAAGAGCTCAAAAAAAAAATATGGGCCCACATTGTTTGGATGATCCAAAGCATTCATTTGGATAGTCCAAAGATAGATAGAGTGTGCACAAAAAATCTGGTCCATATGATTATCCTAACCCTTCGATTTGTGGAGGTTAAAGTGGATATGTATAAACCTCCACAAATCTGTCCATTTTAAACCTCCAAAAATTGAAGGGTTAAGATGATCCTATGGAGCTGATTTTTTGGGCACACCCTATCTATGTAAGGGCCTATCAAATGAATGCTTTGGATCATCCAAACAATGTGGGCCCACATGATTTTTTGAGCTCTTGCTCAGATAACTTATCTGAGGTATCGCTCAGAAAACGTTTCCCTATTATGAAATTAATTAAGAAGCCTCAACTAAATTACTAATGATTATTTTTTATGGACCCCGGCCATGTTATCAGCGGACATCAACTCATCTCTAGGAACTATTCAAACTTTGTGCAACTATAAATATGCATGTTTTGCCTCTTCGGTCTTCATTGGATAGGGTTATAGATCAAAGAATCATGGCTTTTTCTTTGGAATCCATCAAGTCTCTCTTCCTTCATCCTTTCCACAGCATCATCCATCCACACTTTCATGGAGTTTTAGCAAGGATGACTCTCATTGACAGGCTTCTCTTCCTAGTAAAAAAAAAAAAAAACCCTTCTCATCTTAGCTTATGCTCTTGGTTTTGAGTCATTTTGGCCATACTAAGATGTCTTTCTCTTTTCCTCCTGTTATTTTTGTAGGTGATGCATTACGTCGATAAACTAGGGATATGGCACAGATTACCTGTGTTCTTGGCTTTGATTTATTTGGCGATCCGTCGTCATCTTCACCAAGAATACAACCTACTCAACGTCGGCCCCACTCCAGTTGGAGTGCGCTTTAACCCTGCAGATTATCCATATAGAACATCTGATGGGAAGTATAACGATCCTTTCGGTGATGATACCGGTAGCGAAGGCACTTTCTTTGGAAGAAACATGCCTCCTGTGGAACAGAAAGACGAGGTACTTGTTTTCCATTTCTACAAGAAGCCGCATGGCTCATAAATACTAATCAATCATGCATTGTTCATTTTCTTAGTTATTCTCGTCAAGTCACATATAAATTGATGGACAGTTTGGTACAATTTGTTTGCATCATATTGTGGTGCAATAACTTGTGCCTGCTAGTCATGCCGGTGACTCATGTTACATGGATTCTTCTGAATGAATGAAGTAACCATGTTGGCTACACGTTGGAGGTGACTCATGTTTCATGGATTCTTCTAAATGGGTGAAGTAACCATGTTGGCTACGAGTCGGATTTTAATTGTTCAAGATTCATTGTGACAATTCTAGATCTCTTTTATATTTTTTTCCCGAATACTACTACCACAAGTTTACAATTACTGCATGTTTTGAATTTTATTCATCATATTAGTAAGTATGTTTATATGAAGCAAATAATAATATTTACTCTAGCTATTAATTATTTTACATATTACTTCTTATAATCATATTATTATGTAAAAAATTTAAAATTAAGAATTTATTAAAATATTTTGGCGAATCCACTAATCTTTCTTTTCAAGCTTCGCTGAATCCGATACTCGAAGTGTTAGATTTCGGCACTTGTGTCCATACTAATGCAACATATAGCTTGCAACTGGTCCATATGAATTGTTTCACACTATCAAATTAAATCCAATTTGATGGTTAGGATCGGTCAATGATGCAATTTTCTTTGGGTGTGGCCTATCATATGTATCGGCTGGATCAATAATGAGAACATTTATTCATCCAATTCATACAATTAGTTTCACCATAATATAGAGCAAATCTACGAGTTGCATCAATTTTTTTCTCATATTTGAAAACCCTCATGTATTTGGCTTCCAAATCACATCTATAACTGATATCTCCACCCTCGATCTCATTGTTTGGCGCAATAAGTTTTATTTGTTAGCTAGAATATGTGAGATATCACTGCTGGATTGGGTTGAGATCTCACCGTTGGATCATCTTGGTGGTAGATTAGACTAGTAGGTTAGACGAGATCTCACAGATTCTAACACTATTATGACAGGAGCGTGGTAAGTATTTTTTTTAACTGCCCACAGATATTTATCGTGATTTTTGATGGCTTGGTGTAGCTAATGAAGCCAGATCCCATGGTGGTGGCCACCAAACTTCTAGCACGGAGAGATCTCATCGACACCGGAAAACAGTTCAACATGATCGCTGCATCTTGGATTCAGTTCATGATTCATGACTGGATCGACCACCTTGAGGATACCAACCAGGTAATAAAAAAACAAATAAAAGAAAAGAAACGGTGCAATGTGTGAAGATGTTTTTTATGGGCATTTGTAGATAAATAACCAGTGCTAATTACTACCATTTTTTTTCTTTGATTTGAATGGTTTTAGATTGAACTGGTTGCACCAAGTTCAGTGGCTAGCGAATGCCCACTTAAATCATTCAAATTCTACAAGACTAAAGAGGTTCCAACTGGTTTTTACGAGATCAAGAAGGGGCACTTGAATACACGGACACCTTGGTGGTAATGCTCTCTGCAATGCTTCTTAATTACTTTAGTTGTCGTCCTCGTTTTGTTATGTTGTTATTATTATAATATATTATATCATATTATATCATATTATTATTATTAGAGGAAAGTGTTCCTGCCTAGCTGCGCAGGGACCTTCCCAGCGTTTAAGTGGCTTAAAAAGCTTCTCATTGGTTTGTATAGCGGGTCCACCTTTGTGGGTCCACAAAAAGTGACCAATGGGAGGCTTTATAAGGGTTCCTTTGGATTTGTGTAGTATAGAAGTAGGACTAGAGATTTCCGTTTCTTTACTTTCCTTTTTCTCTTGATTTGAAAGGAAAGGCTTGCATTTGGAAATTTTACAGCTAACAAGTAGGGCTGCAACTCGAGCCGGGTTTTACCCGACCCGCATCGACCCGACCCGAAAATAACCTGGGTCGGGTTCAGGTTTCATGGGTTTCAGGTCGAGCCGGGTTGAGCATTCAAAAGCCCGCATGAATCTCGGGTCGAGCCGGGTTTGAAGGGGCCCGACCCGACCCGACCCGAGTTACATAAGTTATAGTATGTACATTTTTTTCTAAGTTAAAAGTGAAAACCCACGCACCCACTGTTATTGTATGTGAGTGTAATTTTTGCTTCTATGAGTTGAGTTGATTCAAGCGTTTGATTCAGCATTGTTTGATTGTAATTACAACATTGTTTGATTACGGCATTGTTTGATTCAAGTGTAATGTGAGTGTAATTACATCATTGTTTGATTCAAGTGTAATGTGAGTGTAATTTCTACTTCTATGAGTTGAGTTGGCTTGCCAAACAAGAATTTTCCTTAAAAAATTGCGTCAACGTGAAAAAACCCGACCCGACCCGACCCGACCCGAGATTTATCATGGGTAGGGCCGGGTTTGGGAATCGTGGGTTTTCCGAAAAAAAACCCGACCCGACCCGAGATATTTCTCGGGTAGGGTTGGGTTCTCCAAAACCCGACCCGCCCGACCCAAGTTGCAGCCCTACTAACAAGGTCTGACGTGTGAATGGTAAATGGCAACCAAAGACTGCGAGGAAATGGAAAACATATACTTTTACTTTTTCTTCCCCCTCAAGTTTTCTCAATAGTCAAAATGTTTGTAATGGAATTGATATTTCAACCACTTCTGTTTGATTTCTCTTCAAAACGGGCAAACACAAGGTGGAAATGCTGCCACCTTTTGGGAAAAAATCTAACAAGAGATCACATAATGGAAAACGGTTTGGTCTCCTTGTTTCACCTATTTTGTCAAAAAATAAGGAAAACACTTCTACAGACATCTTTTTCATCCTACTCGATCAAAGGTCTAAAATCATCCTATGAGAGTGGGACCAAGGACACTAAAATGGACTTGTGATGGCCCGCAATATATTAATGGACCCGATCACCCTACACGTGGCCATCGGCGATGCCCTAACGCAATTCTTTACCTTAACAAAACATTGGTCAATTCAAAAAGGAAAAATTAGGTTTATTAATATATATTTATGCATTCCCTCCTTTACATTTTGGTTTTTAATGTCTAGTTATAGCATAGCTTTAAATAATCTGAAGTAAATATGGTATTATACTCACATAGTGGAGGAAATAATATAATGTTGATGATTTGAAGGGATGGGAGTGCTGTATATGGGAGCAATGCTGAGAAGTTGGCAAAAGTAAGAACCTTTAAAGATGGAAAACTAAAGCTCTCACCAAATGGTCTTCTTCTTCACGATCAAGAAGGAGTAGCACTTTCAGGAGATGTTCGAAACAGCTGGGCTGGAGTGTCTGTTCTTCAAGCTCTCTTCATCATGGAGCACAATGCTGTCTGTGATGCTCTCAAGGTACCTCTTCTTTACATTGTCATTCGTTTTCTTTACAATAAATTTTTTTACTGGAAAACCTTTTGTCGTATTTTATTTTGATAGGTTGGGGCCCAACATTTTATACCCAAGCACAGCATGGGTGGGGCCACCATTTTACATGTAATTTGGTGGCCCACCATCTCTACCCAAACCCATGCATATAGAACGTGGGACCCACTATTTTATACCTCATGCAATCATGCAACGATGGGGTGGGTGATGCAGGGAGCATGGAGCGGCAACAAAAGATAGAAATCAACACAATCAACTAGGGCTGTGCATTCGGTTATAACCGAACCAATTTTGCCGAAAATAACCGAACCGGAAAATTTCGGTCATCTAAAAAAGGTAACCGAAACTGTAACCGAAATATACACTAACCGAACCAAACCGAAACCGAAACAAGAATTCGGTTGTTCGGTTACTTCGGTTATAACCGAAATGCATTTCCCCATTAAATCTGTAAAATCGATTAAATCTGTAAAAAAAAATAGAGAGAAGAACTGCAGAAGGAGGAGAGGGTTTTTGGAGTCCTACCGGGAGCCGGAGAAGAGGAGGAGGAGGAGATCCCACCAGAGAAGAGGAGGTGGAACTATGGAGGAGATGCCACCGGAGAAGGAAGAGGAGGAGATCCCACTGCCTGCCGGAGAAGGAGGAGTCATCGGAAGGAACTCAAAAGCGTTGTTTGGGCAAAAATAAAAGTGGAAAACCTCAAAACTCTAGAAAGCAAATGCCCAAAGAAAACTAGAAAATCTGAAAAGAGGGTGTTTTGAGTCTTTTGACTGTTTGTTTATCAAAATTACTAGAAAACCCCTTTAAGTCTTTTAAGTTTCCACCCTTAATACTTTGTCTTTTCCTGGGAATGATGTTTCCCTCCCCTTTCATACGAACTTGAAAATTTGAAATTGACAACCCATGGTTTTAATGAAAACCAGCCCATGGTTTTATGGAAACCATGTGGTTTTGCTCAAAAGTAGTAAAAAAGCTGTTGGTTTTAATGAAAACCAGCCCATGGTTTTAAGGAAATCATGTGGTTTTAGTCAAAAGTAATTAAAAGCTGTTGAGTGATACATTTTTTAATTCACTAAAAAACAAATGAGCATAGGAAGGGAACAGATTGAGACAAATAAAATTACATATGGCAATCCTCCCCATTCGGTTTTTCGGTTCTAACCGAATTATTTTAATAAAAACCGACACCGAAACCGAAAACCGAAATTTATTAGTAATAGAAACCGCAACCGAACTGAATTACCATTTAACCGAACCGAAATAACCGACTGGATTCGGTTCGGTCGGTTATTTCGGTTATAACCGTATAGTGAACAGCCCTACAATCAACAACTAAAATAATCTTGTGAGGACTTGAAAACCCATGCCACGTGAAAGGAGGAACACTCCAATATAACACGTGAAAGGAGCAATGCTCATTCACCCATGTGAAAGAGCCAATGCTCTCTTCACAAGTGATGTCCAAAAATAAACTTTATTCAATCTATATCTTTCTTTCCTCATGCCATTACATTATATAGAGAGCCAAAACCTAAGAATAGCACCCCTAAATACTTGCCTAACAATTATTCGCCCTCTTCTATCTAAAGCAATAGAAATAAAAGCAGTAAATATGACTAAGATAATCCTAAAATAGTAATCCCATAATAGACACTTATCATATCCTAAAACTGTCTATAACTTAGCCAAATTAAGTCCAAATTGCATTATCTTGGGCTCTTTAGATAGGTAATCGAAAAACCTTTTAAAAACACCAAAATCAAGCTAAATAGACAAGTTTTGACACCCCGAAAAAATACTACAAATAAAATGACGAAAATAGAAAATATAAAAATAAAAGATTTGATCCACGCCGCACGTTCTGCATCAGTGGGGTCCACCATTTTACATCTCATGTTTTGATGTATTGTGACCTGCACCATCTCCACCTAAACTCAGGCATTAGTGTGGGGTCCATTTCACACCGTGGAAACCATGTTTTTTTTATGGGGTGGAACCTACCATTTTACACCTCAGGTTTTTATGAGGTGGGGCCCACCTTTTACACCTTGTCTTGAGCCCACCATTTTACACCATGCATAACATGGGCCCAGAATACTAGTACGTCTTTAGTATATCTTTAGAAAAGAAAAACAAATGGTGGTGGGAATATCATTCCAATGTAATTATATAAGAAATTAACCAGTATAATTCATGCAGTGATTTCTTTTTACCATGTATCTCTTTTTTTTACTATGTATCTCTTTGTTGCAGAGGGAATATCCGAGCATGGACGATGAAGAGCTATACCGCCATGCAAGACTTGTGACAGCAGCTGTAATTGCAAAGATCCACACCATCGATTGGACTGTTGAGCTGCTCAAAACTGATACTATGCTGGCCTCCATGCGTGCAAATTGGTAACAAAAACATATAAGACCATAAAAATGGAACCACATATAGCGTATACACTGAGCTAGGGTGTATATCTGTTTCTGTTTGACCCTGATTGGTCTGTGATGATCTATGAGAATGAACTTCATGGGTGGACCCATCATCACTAGCTTCTGATCTTGATTAGACAGCGTGAACTGGTTATACACTGAACAATTAATTGTTGAAAATTATGGCATAACTGTTTTGTAATATGACTTTGTTGCTTTTCAGGTATGGATTGCTAGGGAAGAGATTTAAGGATGCATTTGGGCATGTAGGGGGAGCCATTTTGGGAGGGCTTGTGGGGTTGAAGAGGCCAGAGAACCATGGGGTCCCATATTCATTAACAGAAGAATTTACCAGTGTTTATAGAATGCATTCTCTTCTTCCTGATCACCTCCTCCTCAGAGACATCACTGCCTCCACAGGACCAAACAAATCTCCACCACTACTTGAAGAGTAATCTCTCTCTCTCTCTCTCTCTCTCTCTCTCTCTCTCTCTCTCTCATGGGTATAATCCAAATTGTTTGGAAAGTCAACACAAATTATTATTTAAAAATGAGGATGCGGGCTAAAATGTGCTCAAAGGAAATCCTAGTCAACTTGGGGCGATGTGGTCGTGTACTCAGTCGAGTACTCTGTTGCTTCTGTCATAATTCAAGAGAGGCAAAGGAGTGTAAAACAACTAATTACTCCAAAGCTTAAGCTGTTAGAGTTGGTGTTATTCATCATTTATACTTCCAACACTCATGAGGCCCCTCTTTTTTGTCTAGGGTTGGCCCCGCTTTTGGTTGGCCATAAATGTCGATTTTTAATATCAAGGAGTTGTTGGGTATTGAACCCCATAACCTACCGTGAGACATTAGCTTTGATACTGTGAAACGACCTGTTACTCCAAAAGCTTAAGCTGTTATAGTTGGTGTTATTTAATCACTTATACTTCAATAGGGTTGGCTATACACTTAGATTTTTAGTATCAATGAGTTGTTGGGTTTTGATCTCAGGACCTGCCGCAAGGCAATAGCTCTGATACCATGTGAAATAACTAATTACTCCAAAAGCTTAAGCTGTTAGAGTTGGTGTTATTTAATCATTTTTACTTCAATAGATACCATGTGAATACAACCAATTACTCCAAAAGCTTAAGCTGTAAGAGTCGGCGTTATTTTAATCATTCATAGGTCAACAAGGAGTTTTGATTGCTATTTTAATCATTCATACTTCAAAAAAGAAATCGAGCTATAAAAGGGAGTTTACTGGTTATCATTAGATGGTTCTGATTATTTGTTATTGATGACAAAAATCAGGGTTCCCATGACAGATTTGATAGGCCTTAAAGGTGAAAAAACCTTATCTGAAATTGGATTTACAAAGCAAATGGTGTCCATGGGACACCAAGCAAGTGGAGCTCTTGAACTCTGGAACTATCCACAATGGCTTAGAGACATTATTGCACAGGATATAGAAGGAAGAGAGAGACCGGATCACGTAGACTTGGCTGCCCTAGAAGGTAATTATTTCTATTCTTCACTAGACAAATTACTTATAATTAAAGGGTACTTTTGTCATTTGGTGGGATGATACACCTAGTTCTCCATGTAACATCTAATCTTTGTTCGGTGGACCTCCAGTTTATAGAGACAGGGAGAGGAATGTTGCTCGATACAACGAGTTTCGAAGAAGCATGCTCATGATCCCAATCTCCAAATGGGAAGATCTAACAGATAATGTTGAAGCAATTCAAATCCTTCGCGAATTGTACGGTGATGATGTAGAGAGGCTCGATTTACTTGTGGGTCTCATGGCCGAGAAGAAGATCACGGGATTCGCCATCAGCGAGACCGCATTCTTCATATTCACTGTAATGGCCTCAAGGTACCAAATTTTGAATTTTTAAAGGTTAATGTTAATGCTTATGATACACACAAGCACGGTGTATATGACATGATTTGATTGAATTTTGCAGGAGGTTAGAGGCAGATCGTTTCTTTACTACCTATTTTAACGAAGAGACGTACACAAAGAAAGGGTTTGAGTGGGTGAACACGACGGAGAGTCTGAGAGATGTTATCAATCGCCATTATCCGAAAATAACAGAGAAGTGGATGAACTCCACAAGTGCATTCTCAGTGTGGGATTCCCCTCCAAATGCTCACAATCCCATTCCTCTCTATCTTCGCTTCCCTCATTAAGTAGTTTCCTACATGACTTCTAGTAATTACTTGTATTTCCTATGTGTGATTCCATAAAAACCTCTCTCTCTCTCTTTCTCTATTGTATTTTTTATTTGTATTTCAATAAAACCCTATTCACCATCTACAGTACGTATGGTCCCTTCTCTACATTGGGCAAGTTCCCAGCAAAACAAAGGAGGGTCCCATAATTTTCCACTTATAGAAGTCTTTGGAGTAATTAATGGTACAAATGAAACATTAGATTTCTTTCCTAGTCACCACCTTGGGCCCCACACTTCACAATGTGCGTGATCAGTACCGTTGATCTGGTGAGCCACCACTAGTTAAGAAGTGGTACCCCATACAAGTGATTAAGGCTTCATGCTAATTTTTGTTTTAAGGGAAATGATATTTTCACCTCCTTTTGTTTGTCTTAAATGTGGTCGCATGGCCTATTGTACCCAACCCCATTGCAATTTAATGTGCATCATACAAGCCGAAATTAGGTGGAGTCGGGTGCACTTTTTGTGAGGAGGTAAATTTTGGTAAAATTGAAAGTGGGCATTGTTGTAGGTTGGTCATGAAATTGAAGGCACAGAAGGGCATCGACCCCTATAAATGTTCACAGTACACATTTTTATTTTGAGATTGTGCATAGCCTAGAAATAAGCCTTTCACTCTTCTGTGAAGGGTTGAGTTTAAAAGGACATGTATTTTAGTGTGATTAATCTCATCCCTACACAAAATATAAAAGAGTGAAGTGCTAAATTTGGGAGAAGCAATTAGTCAGGAGACATGGCTGCCAAGTTTGCACTGCATTAGTCTCCTAATTAGTCTAGAACTAGGTCTTGTGCTCGGAGAAATTCTATATATATTACAGAGAGAAGGAGAATTTGAGTGGGAGGAATGAGAGAAAAATAGAGGTTTCTTAATGGAATTTTTCTCTTGTGGTGAGAAATTGAGTGGAGGTCGTTTATTCTATTTGATTTGTGTATAATCTTAGTTGAGAAGACTAAGTAAAAGTGTTATGATTTATGGGCTAAGAGTTATTCCTATGGTAATCTTTTTATTAATTAGTTCTCATAGTGGCATATGATGTTCTTGCTCGTGGACATAGGTCGTTTGGCCGAACCACATAAAATCTCATTGTGTGCATCTTGTGATTTGTTCTTCTTTATTGCTTTGTTTAATATTTCGTTTGGAAAGCTAAATAACTGAATTTTGTAAGCCTTAATCTTATGATGGAATTTAGGACTAGGACTTTGTGGGTCACCTCATTACGTTCATTGACGTTCGGATTCTTTGGGTCCATCGGACCATCCGGGTCCATAGACACCCCTAGGCTATTTCTGTACATTACTGGTTTTTTTGCCAAATTTCTGGAAGGTGTTGAAATTGGGAGAATTACCCTGCGGGATTTGAAGCTTCCTGTTAGTGAGGTAGAAGTGTACATTTTCTTGCTTCTTCTTCTTTTTTTCTATTTAAACGCATTGTATCTATTGGTATTGTAGAATGAATTTAATGGGGATGGGGTTTAGTACTATTTAGAGTATGGTAAACTGATGGGTCTTATCCTGTTGAAAAACTTCCCTTTGAAATTCGATATAAAAAGTGCAATGAGGAGAGGTTATATGAGAATATTGAACTGAAGTAGGATTGGAATTGAGATCTTTTTTCTTATCGTTTTATCAGGAAAATCAAGCCCAATTGCGTACCACAAACTTTATATTAGCAGATTGGGAGTTTCTAGCAAATGTGATTTACACATGTATGTCACTAAAAATTATAGATTTTTGTTTGTCATTGAGTGAAGGGGAAGAAAAGTCATATAACTTAGATATGAAAATGTCTTGTGGTATCAGACATGGTCACAAGGTGGTGCACAGAGTCATACCCTAAATTGTGTAACTAATAAATAGATTATAAAAGAATAACTTAAGGTTTTGTCCTAATAGCTGTGTTTGATGGGTATCCTGATATTGGCAGTTTATTGTATATTGGTATTGAAGATATGTTGTTGTGGCCATTCAAAAAAAAAAGAATTTATTGCTGAAAGACTAGTAGGGTTTTTTTTTTTTTTTTGAAAAATAAAAAGACAAATGTGTATTTTTTTTTTGTTAACCCGGAAAGGACTGCAACCCCGGGGCGGGCCTCAACATATTATATAATGAAGATACAATACAAGAGGAGGGCTATCAACCTGGCCTCTAGACAGCGACACACAACGGGGAACCAAAAAACCCTAAACAACACCACCTGCTTAGTTCATTTGCTTGGACGAATATTAGGAAAACCATGAGCGTCGCATCTTGCACCCCCACGGGCTATGCGAGGCGTTTCTAACCAGCCATGGAATACTTGATGAGATCTAGATTTGCACGCTTCATTTGCAAGAGCATCTGCCACTTTGTTACCTTCTCTGAATCGGTGCTGATGTTGAGGGCCCAAGATGTCCATGAGGTCTATGATTAATTTCGGGCCATAAGAAAGAGATGGTCCAAGGGTGGCTCCCTTTCTTTGAGATGAAATCCATAAGAACTTTGATGTCTGACTCTACTATGAAATTCTTGAATCCAAAAGCTTTGCATAACCTAAGGCCATCCAATAGCCCTCTCGCTTCAGCCACCATGTTGGTAGATGTCCCGTAGAAGAAAGCAAAAGCAAATATAACTTTTGCTTTGGTTCAATCTGAACGAACCAATCATCGGCCGATCACACCAAATCCAATTATCCCTGCTGATTTTTTGCATCTGTGGTTCAATCTGAATTTGCTCCAAAGCTAAGCACTCCACCATATTGTTTTCTTTGGTGAATTTTTGGCTTGAACTCACTGCTATTAAATTATTCGCTAGTTCCTGAATAACCCAATTTGTACTACTCTCTTTACCTTCCAATCTTCTATTACAACGTTCCTTCCATATTTCCCAAGGGATAGACAAAGCTGACATGCCAACAAGACTATTAGTTCATAATAAATATAACATATTTAGATAAATAGAAATACGTCAAAATTGTGTCACTAATTAATAGATTATAAAAGAATGAATTATGGTTTTGTCCTAGGAGCTGTGTTTTATGGGTATCTAGAATGCTTGTTTAACATGTTGAGTTATTTGAAAAAATGAATTTTTCATTTTTTTCATAAAGAGGTAAAGCAAGATACTTTCTGTGTCAGTAAAATGTGAACTGAGTATGTGTCATAGAAGTTAAGTTTTATGGTAATTTATTTGTACATCTCTTGTCGTATCTCATGGTATGGGACACTCGTGTCCCATATCTGTGTCCTAGATTTTGAAAAATGCCTGTCTCTGCTCCATGTCTATGTCTGTATCCATATATGGGTATCATGGATTATGAATATGGAAGCCTTTGCAAACATCTAATACATTGTTTCAGAACCTCATCTTCCATTTGCATAAAAGCAAATACTCTCAAAGCCCTAGCATATGCCAATGAGCCCAATCTGACACCAGTAACCAAGTGATTTGAGATTGTTACCTTTGTTGTTGTTCCTGTCAAAGTTAAGTGCAATGAGTGCTATAAGCGGTTGAATGACTTGAATCTGTATAAGTGGAGGATCTTGATTCTCGACCATGTTTTCGTGGATAGTGATATGGCTAGAGCTATATGGGGCTGCTTTTTTTGAATTGTAGTTATACTATTAATTGTGAAACTACCAGTTTACTCCAAAAGCTTAAGCTCTTTGAGAAGGCAGTAATTAATCTTTTATACTTTAACACTCCCCCTCCCGTGTGGCCCCTCTTTTTAGGGTTGGCCTACACGTGGCACATGTGGCGCCTCTTTTTTGGGTTTGGCTATTGCATGTGGAATTTTTGCTATCAAGAGGTTTGAACCCAGTCATTTTCTCTGATACCATGTGAAACTACCAGTTTACTCCAAAAGCTTAAGCTGTTGGAGAAGGCAGTAATTAATCTTTTATACTTTAACATTAATAAGGGAGGAAATACAAGCAAAAGCGACCGAGCTGGTCAAAAGAAGGAACTACATGCAAAAAATAAGGAAAACACAAATGGTGACCCAAAACAATACCCCTTCAAGGGGGCTACTTCATACTTACAAGTGCCTATGATTGAGAATCAAGCCATAAATGCTAGGCTTATTCAATGGTTTGACTTATCTAGGAGGAAAAGTAAAACTTCTTTTGGGTTTTCTTTGAAAGTCATCCCATCCATCGTCACTTGGGAGATTTGGCATGCATGGTAAGGCCAAACATCTAAATATTATCTTCAAGGTAGTTGTGGTATGGGTAACAGCTATTGCTAGCTCTTTTAAGCTCTTTTTAGATTGCTCGCAATCGAGGTTTGGGCCCTTGGGGCTATTGATATGATGTCCAACCCGGTGAAAATTCCGAGGGTGTGTCAAGTGAAGTGGATTAAGCTTAAGGAGAATGAATTCAAATCAAATACGGATGGTGCCTCCAAAGGCAATCCTGGCATATCAGGTGGAGGAGGAATCATGAGAAACCATAAAGTTTAGATTTTATTTGCTTTTTCTCATTTTATGACAATATCATTTACTCGTAGGCAGAGACTAGAAGTATGTTATATGGGCTAAGGTATTGTAAAGTACTAAAGTGTTTGGTCTATCTAACAATTGGCTTGAAGCAGAGAGTAAAATCTTGATCGATGCGGTCATTGACAAGAAGGATCCCCTATGGTCTATTATTGTTAGGTGCTTCGATCTTTGGTTTTAGAGTTGAGGCAGAAAGTATCGCATCAATTCACAGAAGCTAATGAGGTTCCTGGCTCTTTAGCTAATTTTTCTTATGGAGGAAAAGAGAATCATACAAACTGGCCGTGGAAGGACCTGAAAGGGCACCTTGAGATGTGACTCTTTGGGCATTCATATTCTCTAGTATCCGTTTTTTTTTTTTTTTTTTTGAATGATTATTCCCAAGTATCCGTTGTAAGTAATAAAATGGAAATTATTGTTACCTAATATCTGTTGTAAGTAATTTTCCTTTTATTTTGGTTTGGTGGTAATGTGGTTTCCCTCCCACCATGCTTCTTTTATTCATCAATGAAATTTCTGGTGTGCCCAGATTCCTAGATAAATTCCGGGTAAAAAAAATGAAGACTGCACAGCTAGTTGAGACTCTAAAATGTTGAACTATCCATTGGACAAGCAACTAGAGCACACCTCACCAAAACATTGCAAGTACAGTGGATAACTGGATACCATTTCCACTTGCTTCATCCTCACTCTTTCTTTTTTTTATAGAGCAAGGCATTTAATATAATAAATGGCATAAGAATTTTGCATTTTGTGGAACTTGAAGCCGACCCCAACTAGTTTGGGACAAAGGCGTAGTTGAGTTGTGGAACTTGAAGCTCCCTGGTTGCTGATACACTCTTAGTGCTGGCTTGGAGTTCTTGCAAACGCTTGAGTTCTTTCATTTAGCGAAACTGTTAGAATCATGAGTTGAATTGAAATAGGCTTCTGTTATTGTTGTCTTGAACTCTCATTTAACATGATGTACTTGTTTATACTTTAAAATATACTATTTGGAGTATGGACTGAAATATTTTCTGTCAATAGAATTCTTCTGAAATCCGAATGAGAATTTTAATTAGGGGTTCTGATGACTGGAAGCAATTAAAATGGACAACAGTCAGAATATGTTTTATTCAATCTGCTTATACATTGGAAATCAATTAAGCTTATTTAACAATAGGCAATCACAATAGGTAATCTGGTGCATATTTGCATAATGACACATTGATGCCTCTTTTTAGAACTTAGCTACTCTGGTGGTAGGAGAAGAACGAGTACAATTTACTCCATGGAATTCTGTACGAATTCAGACCTATTTGTTGTTGTATACCTTAAAGCTTTTTAATGGTAGTGGTCTCTCCATCGAACAGAATATGTGTATGCGGATCATTAAACAAGAAAATTTGACAACCATTGAATTAGTCTTGTGGTTTATTGCACCCCTAGACCTTTGCACCATCTAGGGCCTTTTCCCATGACTTATATCCTTCTTGTATTTCAACTCTTTCACTTGATTTACTAAGTGTTTACCTGTCCTTATGGCAGACTATTTAAGCCAATGAGTGTTTATGGCTCTATGTTAGTTGTTTGGGTTTGAGGGTGATTCTCATGCTTAGGTCATGGCCTTTGATGCTGTCTCTATGAATGGATCTCTCTTAGGGGCTTTTTAGCTGATGGTTGAGGTTGGCTCCATGATTACCTCAATATCATTTTATGCTAAATGGTTTGTCCTACCTCCCATGGTTGATATAGCGATACCCATTAAGATCTCTCATCTCAGTAAGACCGGAGAATTGTAGGGATTGCGGCTTAACCATTTATGGCTCTAGGGTTTTCAATGGGATTTATGATGGAGGTTCAATGGTTTAGGGTTTAAGAGTTTGAAGATTTCTCGGGTTGTATATCTTTTGGAACTGTTGTTTGGATAGCTTTTTTTCCCCTTTTCCGATTAAATATGTTATTTAATGTGTTTATTTCCTTAGATTCAAGGGTTCGTTGAGCGAATGATTTTAGATTTTAGGCATCTTGTCTTCTATGCTTGGAGAGTTTCTTTTGCTTATGTTGTTAGTAAATGCTTTGTGCTTTTCATTGTTTCTTATGTTTTAATGGCACTCTGCTTCTTATGCATATTTTCCCTGTATCTTGTGCCTTTTTTTTTTACTTTTCTCTTCTTCACCTTTTATGGTGCAGGTCATGTTGCACCCATGAAGTGATCTGACGTATCATATTTGCATAATTTACCACTTGAGATGGCAAATGGAAACTATGGCATGTTATAGATTTTTCTTATAATTGTTGCAAGGTGTTTATGAGAGAGAAGTGGAATTACACAACATTAATTCCACTTAACTGGGAGAAAACTACATTTTTAATGTATAAAACTATTGACTATATAGTGAAAGATGACATGACATAATATCATATGGACAATAAGAAACTTGAGAAGTAGAGAAAATGATCTAGGTTATGTTCTTGGTTAGACAGAAAATAATATGTCCTTGCTACATCATGCGCAATATTAGGTATAATAATTTTTTTGAACATCAAGAAAAACTTTATTAATCAAAAATATCAACGGCAAACAAAAGAGATGAGATGACCACAAATACATTCAAAATATGAAATGAAGAAACAACAACCAGATGGGCATTTCTTGGGTCTTCCCGGAAAAATTGGTTGAACGTTGACCTTCGCCAATGTTGGTCCTCTTCCACTTGGAAGCAGAAAGGTGATAATGCTCTGGAATTTGTCTTTCCTAGCCACCATTAGGGTGCTATGGAAGGAAAGGAATGAAAGAGTATTTAAAGGGATTTCTCAAAATTCAGAATTCCTATTCATTAGAGTTTTAGCTCTTCTAAGGATATCTTAGGTGAAGATCCTACCATCTTTCAGGTTTGTCTCTGCTTATGATCTATGGGCAGGGTGGAGAGTGGTGTGTGGATCGGCGGTCTCTAAGCAGAAATGTCTCGAGAGTGGGTCCCTCTGCCGTTGGATTTTGTTAAACTCAATTTCGATGGTTCTAGCTTTGGGGGCATTGGTGGGGTTCTAAGGAATAGTGAAGGAGAGGTCATGTGGGCTTTTGCTGGCCCCATTGGGAGTGCCGATACAACGGAGGCCAGAATGAAAGCGGTTCATCAAGGCTTGAAGTTTTTAGTGAGAGACCGTGTGGAAAATGTTATAGTAGAGGGAGACTCGATGAACGTCGTAAGGTGGTTGAAGAAATCTCAAAATCCACCTTGGAGATTTGATCATCTTTTTGACAAAATGTTTGAATGGACGGCTTGGTCCTCTTGGTCCTTTATTCATGTTCGCCGATCAGCTAACCAAGTGGTTGATTGCCTTGCGAGATATGGAGTTTCAAAGGAGGCTTTAGCTCTCTTCGATGCTCTTCCCCTTTGATTCTTTTTTTTCTCTTGTATCTTGTCTCATTTTCCTTTTGTTGTCTTTCACCTTGTATCTTGACCATCTCGGCCGTTTGTTTCGATAAAATTGGCTACCATTTTCAAAAAAAAAAAAAACAGAAAAAGGAAGTGATACAACAAACAAACAAACCCACATACCCCTTCCCCACCCACACCCCATCCCAAAACAAGAACAAATTGCAAGGAAATTCGTTCCTACCACCAAACTTTCTCAAGCAAAATTTCCAGGATGTCTCACTTGTGCTTTGAGAGATGTTTTTTAGGGCAGATTCAAGAGCATTAAAAGTAGGGCTGCAACTTGGGTCGGGTTTTACCCGACCCGCATCGACCCGACCTGAAAATAGCGTGGGTTGGGCTCATGTTTCTCGTGTTTCGGGTCGAGCCAGGTCTACGATCCAAAAGCCAGCATGAATCTTGGGTCGAGCCGGGGTTGAAGGGGCCCAACCCGACCCGAGTTACTTAAGTTATAGTATGTATTTTTTTTTTCAAAAACTTTTGTTACTTTAAAAGGGAAAACTTAAAAGTAAAACTCACGCACGCACGTAATCACAGGGACTCTTTCCATCTTCTATTCGTTTCCCCCCTTTAGCTCTAGGGTTTCAAGTTTCAACTAAATAGTTAATGCACTAAATAGTTTATTGTTTATCTCATATGAGTACAATCATTTTCATTTGGTAATGCATCAATTTATTCTCTTTGGACTAGTTATTAGTTAATGCACTCAAGAGTTTGTCATGCTTGAGTTTTTCTACTTCTATGAGTTGAGTTGCCTTGCCAAACAAGAGTTTTCCTTAAAAAATTGCGTCAACGTAAAAAAACCCGACCCGACCCGACCTGAGATATTTCTCGGGTAGGGTTGGGTTCTTCAAAACCCGACCTGCCCGACCCGAGTTGCAGCCCTAATTAGAAGTATTCCAATCTACATTATTATGTTAGCTAAATCCCATGTGACTAAATTCTCGATATGGAAGCACATACAGCAGTATTCGTTAAATCTCCTTTGACCGACAATGGACCAAAGTGATGTTCTTTGAATACATCAGCCCGTTTTGGAGGACCAAAGTTTTCCTTATAGAAATCCTTGATGCAAGAGGGCTGGAGAATGCTTTTGCCATCTCTCCTAGAAGTTTCTTGTCATGCCACCAATCTCGGCTAGTCGAAGGCTGCAAAATGAGCTACTGTGACATTCAATTTCAGATTATCAGGCAGCGGATGCATGCATCTAGCGACAATTTTTCATGGATGATTCCACATAGAGCAATGTCCTAGCACCTAAGAATGTCCCGCCAATAGCCCCCTACAACTCTTTCCTGCACTGAGTCCTATGACACCCAATTGAAGAAGAGGGATCATCAAAGATCCAAGACCTGTCAGATTCTGTGTGGAAAGGAACGCGCGGATCTTTGGGAAAAACACTTTGGTGTCTCATCCCCTTTGTGGTAATGTGGGAGATTTGGTTGGGAAGGAAATTGCGATTTTTTAGGAAAAGTCGTCCTAATCTTTCACACTAGATTGGAAGATCAGATTCAGTGCGACATATTGGGCTCGACAAAACAGTGACTATTCTACGGATTGCATTTTTAGGAATTGGAAGACAATCGTGATGGGTTCTATTCCAAATGAAAAGCAGTTAGCGACTTGGAGGCCCCCTCCACCAAATGTTTTCAAGCTCAATGTCGATGGTTGCTCTCTTGGCAACCCCAGCAAAGCGGGAATTGGAGGGGGGTTTTTTTCTTTTTCTTTTTCTTTTTTTGAAAAGTAACAAATTCATTCCATTGTCAAAAGGCAGCATAAATGGAGGGGTTTTTAGCGACAATAATGGCGCCATTATCTACATCTTTTATTGGCCAGATGGAATAACGGACTCTACTGAAGCTGAGGTTCATGCTCTTCACTTCGGCATGAGCTTAGTTAGGGATCAAATGGAAAGTAAGATGTAGGTAGAAGGGGATTCTTCAAATGTCATCTCTTGGGTTCAAGGCATGAGCGTTGGTCCATCGAGATTAGCTAAGTTTCCTTCACAATGGATATGAGAGAGAATTTGCACTCTGTAGTTGCCAACAAGACCTTCATCTCCCTGAATTGACTCCTAATAATCAGTTTTGGACTCACAAACGGTTCTCAAAATCCAAAACAAATAGGGACTAAATCTCAATGAAGGAGATGATGACTCCTTAAGCCATCTAAGCTTATTCAAGTCCAATTCATCCAGATTTTGGAAGGGTTTAATCGAGACATATGTTTAATCTTCCGCCCGAAGTGCACTTGTAATCCTTCTTTTTAATGAAATTAGTATTTTTATAAATAAATAAAAAGAAAAATACAGGGGGGGAAATATCCCACTCGTGCCAGCTTAAGGAACAATCTGATCATTAGTAAATGTTTTGCATCAAAATTAATTTGCCAACTATGTGGAAACACAAGTGTGTGTGTGTGAGAGAGATTGAGAGAGAATAAATCATGCGGAGTCCGTTTGGTTGCGGCACTTTCCTTGGAAGATTTTGAGTCAAATCCTTGATTAAATCATGAAGTTGGTAGGTGAAGTGGGCAATTGATCTTAAGCTTAAGGTGACCCAGCCGCCTCCAGAAACTATGAAACGTTTTTTTGGTTGACAGCAGTAGTTTCCCATCATTTTCTGCAATTAGGAATTGGGGACAAAGTAATCTTGTCCTTTGCGTCTGCTCTTGTAAGATATAGGACTAATGTTCTCAAATCTCAATGGGAAATTTTGCAATTCACTATCCCACATCATTCATTCCTAACTGGGTCCTATCACATTTTTCAATGGGAGCTTGGAGGCCAACTAATTGGGAACACTACATCTCTAATAGGGGTGCAATTTAGGTCAGGTTGGGTTAAGCTTTTGCCAAAAAATGAATTAGAATCAATTACATTCTATCAAGAGTATAATTTGGGTCTGGTCAGGTTTAAGCTTTTGCTAAAAAAATGAATTGGAATCAACCCAAACCCAACTGATTTTATGGTAAAAGGTCGACCCCTAGTCTCTTGCACCACCAAGTAGTTTGCCCACTTCTCACCTATTGGTAGAAGCCATGTGACCAACAACCCATTTGAGAATTTGGCCAACTTTATTAAAAGAGGAGGAAAAGAATATTATAGCCTTTGAAACTCCATACAAATAGTCATTGTAAGTAAAAGGGGGCAAGGGATAAAAAGGGGGGATATTAGGCCCCTTACAGGGACAATCTTCCTTGGGAAGAAATTAGCAACAGCATTTTGCTTTTAGGTAATTTTATAAAAATAATCCATGAAAAATGAACTAACCAGATTCCCGGCTGCTCAATCAAGAGCCTACGAAGGAATGACCCAAAAAAAAAAAGAACAAAATGTTAATATTTCAAGAGGAATGGTAATATTAAGGGTGCCACTGCGCCGCAAGGGCGTCCCCCATTGGAACCACTTTGAGGATGTCTATCCGACCCGGGGGGCCAATACTGATATTTGCATGGATGCACTCAGTTTAGCATTCCATTCAAAAGTCGATGAATTCTTGGATGATTTTTTTTTTTGTCGGGTAAGCAATGCATTTACTAAGAGGGGGAAATAAATTTGTCATGTTGAACCATGAGCAATCCGAGGTGGGGTCCAAAAGGTGATGCTCTAGAATGATAGGTACTACTGTAATCTTCAAAAAATTAAAGGGAAGAAGAAACCTAGAGAGAGAGAGAGAGAAAGAGAATGTAAATTGTTACTTATAGATACAAAGAATTTACTCATTCCAAACCAACCACTCCCCCCCCGCCCCGGGTCTAAAGCCCAAAATCTTTCTTCCACCGAAGTTTCTTTTGCATAAAAGATTGAATTCATTTGAGCAATTTACATTAGAGAAATTCTCCTTGAGGGCAGAAATGGCTAGTAGCTCAATTCAGTCTTGAGCCATAGCTCATGACAAAACTCCCTTCTACTTCACACTACGAAAAGGAGAGTCAAAAGAATCAGTACCTCCTAAATCTACACAAAGTACATCGAACCACTAAAAAAATTCACCAAACACCAACCTCATCTTTCTTTTTGGCTTTCTTCTAAAACGAATCATCACACCCAAGAAATAAACCAACACACCCTTGGATTCCCTGTTTTGTTTTGGAGTGTACTGAGTAGAACTCTCCAAGGCTCCAACCTTCTCTTTTCTTCCCACACCTCATATCCCTCTCTTTGCCTGAACCTCCCATCTCTTCATTAGTTCCAACAATATCTCATTCCATGTGTCAATGGGCCCAGGCAAGCACCAATGCACGCAGTCATTTTGGACACGCTCTTGAATCCCATTGGTGAATGGATTAGGGTACATGTAGGGCCCAGGGTGTCCATCGGGCCTCATCATCGACAATTGGGTCACGTCGAGGGCTTCGAACCTCAACCCATGTTTGTTGCCTTCTTCTTTCACCATCTCCACCTCCTCTATCTCAATCTTCCTCAGCTCCTTATCCATCCATTCTAACTCCTTCTCACCTTCTTTGTAAGGCTCCTTCTTGGGACAAGCCCCGGCCTTGTCCCAATCGCCTTCAAAATGTGCAGGCGAGAACGTGGTAAGGATTATGCGGATATCCTTACCACTAGACCGTTCAATAACAGTCTTAAACGTAGTTTTAATTGCCTTTCTGAACACTTCATAGAATCCAATATCGGTATGATTAAGATCGGGGCAATAATGACACCCAAGTACTAGTTCTTTCTCGTAATAAACAGCAGGATGAAGGAACCAGTGGCCTATTGAGAAAATAATTACATCATTTTCACCCATATCTGACGCCCATCTCTCATCTGGGAGGTCCAGGTACAACTTATTATGATTGAAACCTGCTGCAGATTTCTCGATACCCTTTACAAGAAAGGGTGACCAATAGATGGAAACATTAATATTGTGGGAAGCAAAGTACCATCTCCTGAACTTGTTATCCTCTCCGTCTCGATAGACGAGCTCGGGAGGGGAACTTTGGGACACAAGGCAAAGAAGGGATTCAAGCTGGTTCCTAGCCATTGAATCACCTATAAAAGCAAGGTGTCTGTTCTTAAGAAGGCGGAGGAAAGCCGTGGGCTCGAACTGGGGGAGCATGCATTGCTTGGGCCGCCACCTCCAATAGAGATAGCCCATGTCTGGCCGCCCGTGGCCAATGCAATTTTGGCCATCCTTGATCGTACCGCAGCTTGTACCATTGTATCGAGAGCCCGAATTGTCGCGTACCCATTGCCCATTCGAATAATCACATTGAATTTCGCTAATCTTCTCCTCTTCGGCTACAAAAAATAGAACAAGGAAACCATTTCTTAGTCACATATGTGGTACATAGAAAATGGAGCTAACTCACTAAGGACTAGACATGCTGTGATTTTGTAAGTTTATGGGCTATGAAGAATACCTTGAGAGGATGTGATTGTAGTGGGGTTGTTTTGAGGAGTCTCATTTAAGGGTTGATTGAAGGGGAGAGGGTAGAAGTATACATGAAAGAGAGCTAAGGGAAGGAGAGCATAGAGAGCCCAAGGTAGAAGCTTCTTGATGAGGAAATGAAAGTGGCCTTTGAAAAGGGTGGTGCCCATTTCTCTGCAGGTTTTCTTCTGTTTTTTGCTACCAAGGATTAGGAGAGAGAAGGGCAACGACATGATCCGAAATGGAGGGCTCTATTTTCATGGTCAGAGTAAGAGAGGTTGGGGTTTTGGTGGAGAAAAAGAGGGGGTGATTTAGTCAAAAACAACATCTAGAATCTTATTTTCTTGGCCTAACTAAAATAATCATTCAAACCCCACACTGATTATTTCCTTGCCAATTCAAACATGTACGGATCCTTTTTTTATTAGGGCAGTGATAAATCCACTCCCCAAATGGATAAATCGACTCCCCATGTGTCTATCTCTCTCCTCTTTCTCTCTCTAACCTAGAGGAGAGAGAAAGACACATGGGGAGTGGATTTATCAATTTGGGGAGTCGATTTATCACTTCCCTTTTATTATCTAGTACATTAATAAATTTATTTCTTTTAGACCACCATATGACTGTTTCATTACTATGTATATATGGGCTAGGGATGAAGGATTGATATTTTCACCCTCTTTCCCACCATTTTCACCTCCTTTGATTTGTCCTTTCCTCCTTTTTATTTGACTTTTCCTAGTAATCAAGTGGGAAAAATGCTAGTAATGGGTGGAAATATCATTTCCCTATATATAATTAAGAAATAAAAATTATGGGTACCACATGGAGTTAGTGTACAGTTTGTCTTGTCGTATTATTAAACCATTTGTGTAGTTGTGGATCCAATTCATCCAATGAGAACCAATCAATTACGATCCGGATCGACAATCAAGTTTTGGGTCCGCAAGGGAACATGCATGTGTAATCAAAACCGTTGATCTTGTAGAAAATCATCAAACAATCCATCTGGTCTTCGTCCCATGCCGAACGGACATCACATTCGTAAGATAACGGGCTACAAAAATCAACGGCTTTTGGCTTTATTTTGGCATAATCCTAAACGAGACTTAATCAATCAAATCAGGCAAAAAACGACTATTTATTTATTTTTAAATTTGATTGGAACAGAGGGATTAGGGGTGGCAATGGTTCGGTTTCGGTTCGGTTTGACCCCCAAACCGAACCGAACCGAAATTTGAATCGGTTTGGTTTTACCAAACCAAAACCGAACCAAAACTGAATTTTCGGTTCGGTTTCGGTTCGGTTCCGCCAATTTTGCAACCCTTTACTCATAATAATTGCAAATATTCGGTTTCGGTTCGGTTTGATACCCAAACCGAACCAAACCGAAACTGAATTTTCGGTTCGGTTTCAGCTCGGTTCCGGTTCAGTTCGGCCAATTTTGCCACCCCTAAGAGGGATAGACCATCTTTCCTGATTGAGGAATGATAGAATGAAGGGTGCCCTTGCAAAAATCAGCTTCAAAGGCGCCCCTATTAGTTAATTTCTGCAAAGTGTAGCACAAACCGTATTGACTTTGCAGAAATCAGCCAATAGGGGGCACCCTTGAAGCTGATTTTTGCAAGGGCGCCCTTCGTTCTATCATTCCTTTGATTGATTATTTGATTTTTTATTATTATTTTTATTGTCATTATGTGTAATTTTCTTTTGTTTAACCTTTAAAAAAAAGCAAGAGGAGATGGAGATTTGTCCATGAAAAAGAAGTGATGTTACAGAGGTGATCACATGGGGTGGGTGCAGCTCAAGTTTTCAAGTGCTCTTCATTTAAGAAAAAGAAAATAAATAAAAACAAGTTTTCAATTTTAATATTAATATAAAAAAATTAATTAATTATCTTTAATTATTAATTTATTAAATATTTTACAAGCATGTTAGGTATTGTCTTAAAATATCATTGATCACCGTACAAGTGGCACGCGGCGGATGGGACCCACAAAGATCATAAAATTTGTGCCCTTTTTTCCCTGGGCCACCCCCCGGATGGTGTATTTAAGCTTTTCACACTGCGAAGGGGTGGCCCGGGGAAGAAAAGGGGGAAAACATATTATACCCCGTTGTCTATTTTAGTTAGTTAGTGTTGAAAAGATAGAAAGTAAGGCCTCTTGCTTTTGGGTTGTAGGGTACCTTAATCATCTTACCATATTCAGGCTTCTATGGGGAATATGATATACACTTAACACAACGTGTATAAACTAGAGGACACTGCCACATCAATATCGAACAAATGGTGATGAGTGGGGCCAACAAATGGGCGTGAGGGATTATAGATGAAGAGGGTAGGGACCCACCTATCAACCCGAACCCAACGGGTTCGACCCAATTTCCGCTCGGATTGGGGTTGAGTTAGGGTTGATTTAATTCCGGGTTGGGTGAGGTTTAGGGCCTTGGGCAACCCAACATCCCATCCTCAAATTTTATTGCAATTTTCAAAATCTTGGGTTATATTTTTTTATGTATTTTATTCTTTATTTCTGCCCAATGACGCCCGATCCAATTTTGAAAAATCGGTTGCGTTAGGGTTTAGAGATTTAGAGGCGGGCTAGGTTAGGATTGACCCTAGTCAACCCGAGACTCGGTTTGGGATAGGGTCAGCCACAACCCGACCCAACCCAGCCCGAGTTGCAGTCCTAGAACTCGGTTCTATACAATAGCATATACACTGAAGGATGATGTATTCGATGTACGGATGATTCCTAACTCACAAAAAGATAAAGAGTCACCTGATTGTTGGGCGGCAGAAATACGACGAAAATCTAAGTATGGGAGGCAGCTAAGACCTAATCTAATATTGGTAAGAAGTGGGTTAGATAGGGCCCACCACAGCCTCACATGGTTCCTTGTAACAAAAGTGACCAGCCTTTTTCTGAGTCCAAAGGAGGGAGAAGATGACATTAGAGAGAGAGAGAGAGAGAGAGAGAGAGGCCCACTGATAATGATAGGAAGAAGGAAAGAAGGAATAACACGTCGTGGTCGTGCAATGAATGATTTTCCTTAGCCTTCTTCCTACCATTATCAGTGGGCCTCTCTCTCTCTCTCTCTCTCTAATCAAACCTCACCTCTTTTTCGTGATGTGAGTAGTCAATAGGGAGGAGATAAACATTGGATTTACCTGAAACTTACCTAGTAGAAAAGTGGAAAGTAGAGTTTGGTTGTCAACCTCTTAGCGGTACAGGGTGTCATTACAAATAGATAGAGAGAGAGAGTGAGCAACATTCCCAAGAAATCCAAGCAAAATTCCACTTTTTTGTGGATTTTGGCATGGATTTCTTAAGGAGACAAGGGTGACACATCAGCAGGAGACATCCCTGGTAGTCTCTAGAGATAACAGTGCTATATTGGGAGTTTTAGCTAGTGATTAGGGGTGTCAATGGATCCGCTTCGGATCGGATCAACCTATGTCACAGTCACAATCCATTCAAATGCCTGATCTGTTTTATCAAATTCGGGCAGTCACGATCCACTTCAGATCGAATCAACTTACTCACCCTCAACCTCTTATGATTGCAATTCGCCGCCACCACGAGGACAAGTAACAGTGGCCACAACGCAGAGGATTACAGACTTACAGGCAATGATCAGAGAAGAAAAGGAAGAGGCTCACTCAAAGACTTGAGACAGATAAATGACAAAATATTGAAAATAAAAAGCGCTCAAAAATTAGATGCGTCTTATTTTTACAAAAATATCTTCGAAATAATAATTATTGTTATAAAAATTGAAGGGCATTTCCATAAAATAATATAGGGAAATATACATTTACACCCCCTCAACTTTCTGACACATTCAAGGATAACCCTATAGTTTCAAACTCATCAACTACAACTCTAGCTTTTCAATGTGTACAAGGTAGACCCCCTTTTTTGAAACACAATTAATGCTAATTGAGATCTCTCTCTAGTACTAGAGAACCTTCTCTAGTCCGCCAACCAAAAACAAAGTGGGGACACATTGATTGGATGATCCAAAACATTCATTTGATGATGGGCCCTGACATATATATAGGGTGTGCCCAAAACATCAGCTCCATAGAATCATCCTAACCCTTCGATTTGTGGACGGACCGTCAATAAAGGGGTCTACCTTATACACAATGAAAAGTCAAGGGTGTAGTTGATGAGTTTAAAACTATAGGGTTACCGTTGAACGTGTCAGAAAGTTGAGGGAAGCAGCTGTAATTTTCCCAATAATGTAATAATATCAGATTTATGGCTGGGCTTAATTGTCTAGATCCAATCGGTAATTTTTTCGGATCCTATGATTGGGATCTGAAATATGTCCATGGATCCTAGTTATGTGTCTAGGTCCTTTCCATTTAACTTCAGACTCGGACTCGGACAGTCCAACGGACTGTCTGGATTCATTGACACCCCTACTAGTAATCAAGCCTTCAATGTGTTAAAAATTTTGTCATTTACAACATATAATGGAAGTCGAAAAGTTTGCTAGAAAACATGTTCAAACATCAACCGTTTGAAAAAATAAAAAACAAGTAGTTTTTTGCTGTAAAACTTTTACAGAATATTAACACATTTTTTTACCCCATAACTGTCTTTCAGCTAACCACGTTGCAAACAAACCCCTACACTGATCTCACCTTAGCTAAGGAAGAATATTCCACACACAATGAGGAGTGACTAATCAGTATAATGGAACCCAATTTTGGCTGATCTGAACCATCCATTTATAGGCTTCGATTCATCGAAAGGATCTTGTGACAGTGGGTCCCATCTTTGATTTATTGTCAAAAACTAATTGAAGCACACGTTATTTGATAATACGATGGACGGTTTGGATCAATCAAAAGCACAATACATAAATCTCATTGTATTATAACGGTGCCTCGCCCTTTGGACCCATGGTGGATCAAGCTTAGATCAAACTTTGGGACCCACACGCCAACATACAAGAACAAAAGACCTGAACAGAGGATAGCAAGTCGAACCAAGGATGAAACAAACACTGGCTTGCTATACCAGAATTGCACAGCCTAAATAGCACCATATTAGAGGATAGGATAATGTTTTAAAAGAATGAAAAGTGCGATTAATAGCAGCAATTCCATGAAAATTTGGCCGAGAAATTACTGTAACTTGGCAAGTAAATACGATTTGCATATCAAGGATTAAGTTTTTGGAGAAAGTCCTGCAAACACATACTAATCATAAACTACACAGGTATGGCATAATAGCTTGCAAACTTGATCACTTCTAGGTTTAGCCATAGCAATTTGGGAAGGTTTTTGGTGACAACAGATATCAGAAGTAAGAATGCTGACATGAGTGACAAAAAAAAATCATGTGAAAAACAAGATCGCCTACCAGTGGAAGGCAGTCGGCGTTCAGTCAATCCATGGAGAGACAAATCGCCAAATCAGTCCCTAAAGAAACCCTAAAAGGGTTGCCGTCAATGGATACTCGAAAGTGATCTCGAGAGCGATCAAATGATTATCTGCAAAACAAGATATTGAATAGCCATCCTGAAACAAGTACACCTGCTTTTATGTGATTTTCAATCCTTCTTCCTTGGAATTATGATTTATGAGTTACAAATTATTCAAGCACCATCTGTCCCTTACCAAGACAGGAGAACTTCAAGAATGAAGTTGATCTTGCTGCTAGAAGAAAATAGACCTTGAATCAAGAGTTTGCAGATATGTACAGTAAATAATGATAAAAAGATGAAACAAAAATATTATGCTATACCCAGAAGACTAAAAAACTAACATGTATGAGTGACAATGTTGCAAGTTAGACAAGATTCAAATGTATCTAAAGACTAAATCAAAGGTAAAAGCCGGCAAAAACAGAAGTAGAAGAAGAGGATACAGGAAGGCAAGTCCATGGCCGCTATTGTGTACTTAAAATCAACATAGATTCTAGGATAATAGATAGAATAAATTAATAGCTAAGATGGCATTCTCCTGTTTGGGGCAGTTCATGCACGCCCTCTTAATAAGGAAATCCCCATCCACTTTCTTCCCTTGCTGTTGGCGCACACAGTATTGAAGTGTGTCAGAGACAGTAGTATATTGGATGTCTGGGTAACACAGCAACTCATGCATTTCAACTGTTAATATCTACAGGGGGAAATTGATCTGCAAAGGCCACTCCACCCAGAACAGATTCAAGGAACAAACAGCTTCCAAAATCTCGGTTCTTTTAATTACAGTTGCATGGGGAAAAGGCGGTTCTCATCATAATATAAACATGGAAGGAAGGAACTCACCACCCATCCCCCGGGAGCACCCAATCACACCCATCCTGCAATTGTGAATGTTTGTGTCCTGAAAGAGCTGGTAGAAACAAAAGGAAGAAATTATTGAAACCATGAAAACTCATTTCAAGGAAAAGTTGGAATCTAAAATTTACAGGAATTACAGCAAGGTGTGAATTTTCTGAGAAGGGTTCCCTCACAATCCTCAGGCAAAACAACCGGACGCATGTGGATGGATTTTGTGCGTATAAAGAAAGAGCGAGAGATAATGAGAAAGAGAAGACTCCCACATACCTGCAATTCAAGGTATAACTCATCCTTGCGCACTAGTGTATAGAATACATTATAAACAACCATCAACATTCTCACAGAGATACAAGGAAAAAAAAGAGAAGACCGGTAGCTCACCAGGTTCTCTTGCATTGCCAAGTGGTTCCTTTGAAGCTCTCCTACTGCCTTGAGGGCTGTTTGTAACTAAACCTCTCAGCATCCCAACCTCCTTCAGGCTCCCTTCTTTTCAATGCCCCACCTGCCATTTGGTATATCCTTGCTTGCTCCTCTGCTAATGCTTGAGAACTGGCAATAGAGAGTTGTTGCCTTGGAGCTGAAGGCAGCCTATCATCCCTCCCTCCCATATCTGTGCTTCCGGGACCTGAATTGAGATCTAGACCCTGCCGGTCCCACTTCCAACTGCTTTCAGCTCCACCACTAGTAGTAGCCTCTGGGAGGCTTATAACATAGGGCCTCGGATAATGGGAAGAGACTGTAGCGGATCCTACCAGCGGGGAAGGAACAGCTGGGAAGCATGGACCGCCTCCTGGTGAGGAGTCCATATATGTCGTTAGCCCACCAGCAAAAGAGGTTGACGCTAGCGGAAAATTGGTGCCAAAAGGGAACCCAGCATAAGGAAATGCAGTAGCAGGAGAGAAAGACATGGCAGGAGAGGAGGAAAGCACTTGCGTTCTGTAGATGTCACCTCCAAAGGTGCCACCTGGAGCTGATCCCAATATCCTCTGAGCCCCAGAAGGCGCACCAATCGGGTAAGGGTGCTCGCCTCTATCGGGCAAGAATGATGGAATAGCGGCCGCTGGATAAGAATTAGCAGTGGGGAACCATGATGAGAGGCTTCCGAATTCCGTGTTGCTCATTCTGAGGCCAGGAACAGGGGGTATAAATAGCATATTGCTCTTGGGATGATGGTTGTGAGATGATGGTTCAGCACCCACTTCATCAAGGTTTGGTCCGTTGTTCAAGTCAAAGTCCCTCAGGACATTCACGTCACCGTTAGGGAATTGGCCAGAGGATGATGACATTACTTGCAAAAGTGGCACTTCCAACCGCCGACTGCTGCTTGCTGAGAACTGCCCATTCTCTGTACCTTCGTCCACTGTGTTCAAATCAAGATCTAGTCCACCAGCGCTTCGGACAGGAGTGGGCCCTGATTCAGAACCCATGTCCTGGACAGAACTCTGAGAAGCCATTTCTTCAAGAACTCTCTCATCAGGCACATTCAGATCGATGTCTAATGGAATGCGACCGGGTTTCCCTGGAGTGGTATCGGAAGGTGGGACAACAGTGGTACTGAGTGGCATTTCCAGAACTTTCCGAGGCTCTGCCGGACGGAATGCACTGGTGGGAGCTGATCCTTTCCACCTGAGTTCCCCTTTACTCCTCGATAGGTTCTCTGGGGGTTGAAAAGGACCTTTGGCGGCGGCAGCCACTGTAATTGATGCAGGTAGGCTGGCTGACATAGGAGAAACAGAGAAGGGTAACAGGCTAGGCTGATGAACTGCAGATGTAAACCCTGGTGCAGCCGAGGCAACTGCCTCACCTTGGTTTCCTTCATCAACAGGAAACCCTTCATTTAAATCAAAGTTGAGTTTTGAAGCTATATCTGATTCAGAGGTAACAGGCAAAGAAGCTGCCTCTGGAGTAGATGTGGATTCCTCTTTTTCATCTGCCTTGACAGTGATCGACTTAGAGTCCATGGACTTCAAGCATTGCTCAGTTTCATGGATTGGAATTGTGGTGGACTCTTCATGGGGAGCAGATCCACTGGGACAGTGATTAGGGACCCCTTTTCTTTCTGAAGTTTCCTCAGTCCCAACACTCTTGTTGTGATCTAACACCAGCAAACCCATGCTAGCTCCAAGACTTGTCTGCTCTGTCCTTTGATTATCACTTGATTCCAGGTGACCTGTCATCTCCATGCCTTCAGCCTTTTCAGTCTTAGATTTAACATTGTCTGGACACAAAATGCTACCAGAACCAAGAGTGACAGTATTCTCACCACTTATAGCCGGATTCTCAACATGGTTTACAACAACGGGAAGTGCCTGCTGCTCAGTTGAGATGCTACCAGTCAACCCTTCATGCATAAGAGTCGCATTTGTACTATCCACTTCCAAAGACGGGCGTGATGGAGGGTCCTCAGCATTGTTCTCCTCAACTTTTTTCCTTGAAGCGGCCTGGTCTCTATCACATCCATCATTTAAGGGCACAGAAACTACATCAGACGCCACCATACTACCCTTAGAAATCTTGTCCCATGCATAATCAAC
The DNA here is from genome assembly GCF_043159265.1 of Tasmannia lanceolata. Lineage (NCBI taxonomy): Eukaryota > Viridiplantae > Streptophyta > Magnoliopsida > Canellales > Winteraceae > Tasmannia > Tasmannia lanceolata. The sequence goes on from NW_027518700.1 coordinate 3,037,590, forward strand.
CATCTTATTTTCCTCCAACGAAGCACACCTTACTGTTGGTTTAAAATCTGCAACACCATCAGTATTCCTCTTTTCGCGAAGTTGGTTGGCTCCTTCACCCTCTAAACCTTCTTCTCTTGCACCCATAGGAGAAGTTTCATCAAGTGACATGCCAGTTGACACAGTCACACACACATCAGCAGTTGTTTCATCAGGTTCCCCTTCAGACTTTAAGCACAAGTCAGAAGTTTCACGAAACTTGTCACTTTGCTCACCTGTCGATTTGTGTTCAGTGAAGGCAACGATGTTTTTACTGTCTACAGATCTATTAGTCATTGCATATGTACTAAGTTGTTGCAATTCGCCGCTGACCTGCAAATGACCAACATCAATACCCTGTTTTTCAATGTCACCACCTCCACCATCATCAGGTTGGGCTTGACCTTCAGCCACAACACCATTACGTGAAAACCTCAACTTGTCATTGTTACCCGTAGAAGAGTCCTCTTGCGCGGGGGAATTCCTCCCAGGAGATCCTATAGGAGAAGCATGGTCAGATTTGGACATTTCTCCAGCAGCCACACTGGCAAGAAGGTTCATCCCAAGATCATCCCCCATTGATAAAGTTGCACTGGCTTCAGAATACTTGGCACAGCTTATGAGAGCATTCATGGAGCTAAAAGAACCCTCGTATGGTTTTCCTGACATGGATTCAGACAAGGGGACCCCTTTACCATTTCCTGATGACACATCCATTGTTTTTGCTGTTTCATCGGCATTCTTGCGGCATTCTTCCTCCAGAACAGCAGCAAGTGATCTGTCACCTTCATCAGATCCCGTCAATCCATCTTTCACATCATTGCTTTGCCATAATTCCGTATTCACATCTGTCGCAATATTAACCCGACAAGGATCACCCTTGGCCTTTGCTTTACGATCGTGGGAATCATGTTTCTCAGAAACTCCAGGAGAAGAAGCTCTGCTACCTATGAGAGAAGGATCCTCGAAAGAGCCTCCACTTGCACTTCGTGCAGGACTGCGTCCGGGGTTTGGAAGCCTAACAATCAGTCTGTGTCCGTTGCCATGATCCATGGGCATATCAACCACCCTTTCACATGTCAATCCAGACTGTGTTACCTTGTCAGATGAGGCATTCTTGTTTATAGAGCTAGATTTCCCCAAAGAACTTTCCTTTTGAACTCCAGATACACCTGACCCCATAAAGCCATTGCTTGATTTCCGATTGCGAGAAGCACCAGAAGGGGTCTTATTACCAGTTATGGATCCAGCAGTGGAGGCCGAAGCCACAGTTTTAGCATGATCACTTGAACAAGATTGGCTGTTGTTTTGAGATTGATTGGAACTGCAGCTCTTTTCCTCTTTTATTGTAGCCAGAGGCAGATCTGAGGTGCCACTGCCACCTGTCATTTTAGATTGTGACTCCTTTGAACTGATCATCACAGAAGAAGGCAGTGACGGTGTCATTTTCATAGATCCAGGGGGTGCAGATATCGACTTGGGAACAGTATCTCCATGGCCAAGCTTAATGGATGTTGCTTTATATGCTGAAGGCTGTGTAATGGAGCTTTTTATGGGAACATCAATACGTTTGTTTCCGCCAGGAGAAACTTCAGAAAAACCTGGCTTGCCGGGCCATGAAACACCCTGACTTGATCCAGATTTTGCATCATTGACTTCCATTTCAGCCTCAACACGTTTCTTCCACGTATCAACTAAACTCCTAGCCTTCTTTTGGATTTCCAAGTTTTTATGACTACGCAAATGATTAACGGACTTACCAACATTGCAAGTCTGCAGGGCATGAAGATCTACAGGCAATTTATCGAGTGCACGGAGCAGAGCCAAGAGTAATTCCTCGACAGACTTATCATTTCCCTTAGGGCTACTGCTATCACCAATCTTCCCTTTATGTGCTTCCTGGAGCCAATCGTCCAACACAGGCACGCCCCTAAGATGCACAAAGCGGCTAAGGCATTCAAACCTGTCTGTGGCTGCAATCACATCTGCAAGCAATTTTCGCCCCGCCAAGTCTATCTTTTTCTCTCTATCAAGTTGCATGACGTACACGAGTTTCTCAACCCCTTCAGAGTCTATAAGCCCCCCTTCTCTGTCTGTTATTTTGGCAACCTCAGCTTTTATCGTGCTCTCTGATATAAAATGGCCAGAATCTCCATCGTCTGTTTTGGAAAAACGTTCTCGCTTGATGGGCTCCAGGCCCTGATCACCCCCCCTTTCCCTCTTCGTACCCTTGCCGCCTTGAGAAGGAAATGAGGTAGTGCTATTCTGTACACTATCAGAACCAGGTTTTAACTGCTGTGTTGGTGTTGGACCATTCAATGGTTTTGGAGAACGCCCCCCTGACTGCACTGCCGCATGCATTTCTAGTCCCGTTTTGTTTAAGAGTTTATCTATTTCCTCCTGTCGCTCCTGAACAAAATAGAAAGAGATGATAAGAGGAAAAAAATATCGCACCAGTAAACAAAGTAAATGGAAAGAGATGCTATCTTAGTTGTAAATTTCGTTCCGGTGACCATATCATTTTGGTCACCGGGACGAAATGTTCGGTCATTCTGGACATTCGTCCGGATTTCGTTCGAAACTTTTCGTTACTGAAAAAAATTAATAGTTAAAAATATGAAAAAATCCCAAAAAAGCAGAAATTGGTAGAAAAATATAAGAAACAACTATAAAACAGCTATAAACGGTCACAAATTTAGGCTAAAACGGTAAATAAACAAAAAACTAGCCGTTTGGGGGCATTGTCGTAATTTCTGAGAAAAAAAAAGTAAAAAACTAGCTGCTTTTGGGAATTCCGGATGAAATCCAGAATTTCAGGAATTTCGGCGGATTCCGGGAAATTATGAAATTTCCGGAATTGAGCGAAATTATGATTTTTTTGGTGTTTCGTTCCGGTTTCAGGACGAAACGGTATTTACACAACTAAGGATGCTATACTTACATTGATGTAGTCCTGATCAGTTAACCACCATAAACATTTGTTTGCAATGTCATACACCCGCCTGCATACAAATGAGGATATCCCTGAAGGAAGTTCAACACCTTTACGAAGAAATGCGACTTTACACGGATGGAGTAACGATGCAGCAGGTATCTCATCCTTGTGGAACGAGTAAAAGACTTCGTTCGGTGCAGCTTCGGGCAATATGCCTTTGCCAAGCTTTACATCAGCAGGTCTGTAAAGCCAATTCACGCCTAACTTAAGAAAATCCTCTTTCCCTGACGTTAACCAACGAATTATTCCAATGAAAGGTGGGGAATTTCCAGCCTGAAAAAGTGCACAGTCACCAACACTAATCTTGCGTCCATCCTACAAAACAAGAGAAGTTTGATAAAGAGGGAAAATTTTTCAAATAAGAAAATACAAATCTATCAAACTAGTAACTGAAACCTATGTAAATCCAGTTAGAATATCATGTGACATGTGTCGGTAAACAAGAATGATTTTTTTTTTTTTTTTAATAAGCATCAAATAACTCAGACAAACCTAGCAATGAGAAGCAAATTTCCAAACATATTTCTACACACAAAAAAAAACACCTCGCAATGAGAAGCAAATATCTAAACATCTTTCTACGAATACATAATAAAAAAGGAATAAGCTATTCAGCTTCTTATTAAAAATCGATACTTTTGGTAATTACTAATCCAAATTTCTGAAGTGTAAAATATGCAAATACATCTATCTATCTATAATATATACTAAGCACGTTTTTTCCCGTTGTCATTCGTCTTTTTTCCAAGAATTTTTTTCTGGAAAAGTTTTTCCTTCTTCAAAATTGAATGTCACGATTAATTTGGGCTATTATTTTCGGTTTGCTGCCTACTTCAAAATGGAATGTGCAACTTTTTTCCCGTTTAAATTCCATTTTTGCATTTATCTCAATACTAATTGCCATAAAAGAAATTTAAATTGCAGTTATTATGGACAGTTATTATATTATAGCGTGACTTCCTAAATGGAGGAAGGATTGCCGTTTTCTCCTTCTATTTCTTAGGAACGTCCCATTTCATAACTCAATCAAGATGAGAAAATCAATCAAATGAAATGAAACCAAGAGACAGGAATAGAAGAGAAGTTTGAGTATCTACAGCTTCCCCTTCACTGTCTTCCTCAAAAGCGCTTCTTCCTCTCCTTGCAGCAATGGAAACAGTGCTAGGGCCGGTCATGATCTGTTTGGACTGCCTGATGGAGATGCAAATAGGCTTGCCAAAGCCCTGCTTTTGGCGACGAGGAGATCATCCACACCTTTGCAATAGCGTAAAGATGGAGGCGACACTAAAGAAAGGAAAGTGGACAAGGGGGGACTATTGCCTTGCATTACACTAATTTGCAGTCATTTCCTATCCAATCCTTTCCTCTCTCATATGGAATAGGATTTCGCTTGATTTTTCTGGGAAGATGGTAAAAGGAAAAAGAAAGAAAAAACCATGAATCAGGCCTACAATTCAATAAACCTCAACCAATAAATTTGAAGAAGTTTTTGTTTCAATATCATTCCCTTATTTTTGAAATAGATTTTGTATTGCTTCAATTTTGAAACATTTTTTGTAATTAACTCGATGCTTTAAGTATGATATACCTTGATGTTTTAATTTGCCAGATTCACCAAATCAAATACTCCTTTATTCTTCATTCAAAGGAGATTTTGAATATTGTAACTTTGGTAATTTATTTTATTTTTTGAGTTGAAAGAATACTGTGACGGGATTATATTGCAGCTTGAATTGAACATCAGGTAAGCCACATCAGAGCTTCGGAGTGAATGTATCAACTCATCCAAAATGAGTCACTTTCCATGTTATGATTTATCACTTGAGATGTTTGAGTTTTTTGAACAATTCTGAACTCAAGCATTAGATATAAGGTTATTAATATAATTATCTATAAGCCGAATCTTTCACTTTCTCGGTTATCCCAATATTAGCTACTCAACATGCTGTGTTACTTACCTCTGGATTGGACAAGTTGTTAGCTACAAATCTTACATGAAAACAATTAATCAAAGAAAAAACCTATTTCAGATTAGGAGAAGAAAATTATAAATTGTGATGTTTTGCTAAGACTAGAAACATGTTTTGTTTTACAAAAAAGTATCTACGTCTGCTCTTACAAAAAGTATCTACGTCTGCTCAACTTGAAAGTTTTAATCCAATAAAAAAAACTGTTATTTGATGCCCACCATTTTACACAGTTTTGATGGGATGGGGCCCATTATTTTACACCCATGTGTAGCATGAGCCAGCATGCTAGCACTAGCACGCACACGCACACATATATATAGGTAGACGGATTTAAATATAAAGAGAGAAAAATACACAAATTGAAAGATGTTAGATCAATGGCATAGAAACATTCAAGAAGTATGATTGGGCAGTTGGTATTGTGGGGAAAGAAACATTCAAAATCCGTCTATATATATATATATATATATATATATATATATAGAGAGAGAGAGAGAGAGAGAGACAGAGAGAGACAGAGAGAGAGACAGAGACAGAGAGAAAACTGTTGGTGAGCTTAAGCGCACCATTTTTTTGGTGCGCTTAAGTTGTTATAACGCCTCCCATTGGTGCGCTTAAGTTGTTATAACGCCTCCCATTGGTGCGCTTAAGCGGGACCCAGCGGGACCCAAACATTTAAACGAATGGGAGGTGTTATAACAACTTAAGCACACCAAAAAAATGGTGAGCTTAAGCTCACCAACAGTTTTCTCATATATATATATATATATATATATATATATATATATAAACGTCTACCTTATCAATGGCATAGAAACATTCAAAATCATTCACAAAAGCAATCTTATATGTATAATGAACAAGATGGCATTGTTTTAAATTTCCACTGAAACCAACATGAAGCGACCGAAATGTTTCCATTTCCATCCCCACCAAAATGCATACCGAAAATGAAATGCAAAACGAAACCAAAACTGTATAAGTGTATAAGTAGTATACTATACCAGTATGTGTAACATAAGTATATTTATATGAAGTGCATATAAATTGTTGTGTGTACATGTTACGTATAAATAGCCATTCAAGAAATATGTAAAAATATTTATATGAATCACATGTGGATATGTAATGTACAGAATTATCAGACATGCACAACAACGCAAGTCACTATACTTTCAATGTTGCTAAATGAATACGGGTAGTTTTTTTTGCTTATGTGATGGTTTTTGAGTGTGTATTTGTGCTTAATTTTGTATTTTTACAAGATTTCCACCGAAATTTCCATATGAAACTGAGATGTTTCAATTTCCATCACGACTGAGACACATACCAAAACTGAAATCAAAGCCAGAAACCTTGCAAGATAGAGTGAGCACACAGAGCAACTAACCATATGCTATGCTATGAGGCCATGTCGATTTGAAAGGACTCATGTCTTAGACAAGCTGGAGGTACTTGTGCTTCTTGGACACAAATGTTGATGTTTTTTTTTTTTTTGAATGGTACAAATGTTCATGTTAGCGCTATTGTTAATACCAATTCTTCAAAAACTTTCAGTTATTCACCTACAAGTAATTATGTAATATAATCTTTCGACCAAAAAGAAAGAAGAGTATGATGAAAGGAAAAAACTAGAAGGGATTTGCTCGGGACCATCGCAGAAGGCATTTCGCAGCTGGGCTGTTGCATGTGAGAGCAGCCACACAGGCTCAGATTTTGTCTTCTGCGGTGGTCCCTAGCAAATCACAAACTAAAATATCATTGATACTCTTGGTAATCTCCATGGACCCAAACTCTTCTTCAATAACCATGCAATGATATCTAATGAGGTCTTTCAAAACTCATGCTTGGACAAAAACTGTGTCACAAACAAAATGGAGTTGACTTGGGCAAGTCAATGATTGAGATATCTAATGAGGTCTTTCAAAACTCATGCTTGGACAAAAACTGTGTCACAAACAAAATGGAGTTGACTTGGGTAAGTCAATGATTGATGAAGTCAATTTTTATTAACACAATATAAAAAGAAAATAAAATCTGATAAGAAATATTAACCCAGGAAAGCCAAAAGAGTGTTGATTCGGGTAAGTGAAAGGAGTTTTGATTGACTTTGTACTGAAAAACTTGAACTCGAACGAGAACTGGGCCAAGATAAAAGTGAGCCCATTTGGACGAGTTGACAATCGACTCGGAATTTTTAGATAGTGATCTAATGAGCTCCCCCAATAAAAGTGAGCCCATTTGGACGAGTTGACAATTGACTCAGAATTTTTAGATAGTGATCTAATGAGCTCCACCCTCCTCTTCTCACAGCATAGGACTTTAATCTAAACATTTTGCAAAAATCCACAAACCTTGTAGTAAAGCTTGAGCGTTTTACATCACTTGAGGCTTTTATCCCGAAAGAACTTTAGAATGCTGAATTCCGTTGTTGTTTCTAAACGCATATATAGCAGCCAATCCCAGATTGCCTGCCAAGCTCACATGGAAACTAAGCAACAAGGGCCGATAACAGCAGCTTTACATCTAACCACTTTCCTTCCTAAGCATAGTCTGCTTTTGGCTACCTATTTCCAATACAGTTCAAATTCTTCCTTCCTCTGCAACTCCTAACAGATGATATCTAGTAATCTCCATATGGACCCAAACTCCTCTTCAATTCACATGCAAGAATACCTAATGAGTTGCCTTCCACCAAAAGATTTCCCAATAAAAGGTCAACAAAATGCACATCCCTTCTACTAAAGCTTGGGCTTTAACACCATTTGGGTCTTTGATCCCTTACACCAAAAGGCCCTTCCAACAAACATATGAAGCAAACTCAGTGACATTAGGTTAAAGAAGAAACAAACTAACACAATTGAGTGATATAAAAACATAGATAATTGACCAACTCTTATACCTTCTACAAATGAGGCACATGTTCACTAGTTAAAATGTCCCCATGCTAATGGTTCAAATCTTAGACAGACAAGTGCAACCCACCCCTGGCATAAGGGAATGGATTATCCCCCATTGATGAAAGAATACAAAAAAAAAGACTTGAGAACAGACTTGGATCATCCTACAACCACGCCTGCCTATCTGTCGTTACACAGTGGTTATAGATCTCTAACTTGTCCAAACTCCCAACCTCTTCATTATTCATGGTTAAACTTATTTAAGACTTCTTTTTATTCCTAACGATTGGCAATTATATGTTTTTGATAATATGGCAAATTATGAGCCTCTAATCAAGAGCTTGCAAACACTTTGTGACAGCATCTTTAGATAACAACACTCACATTCGCTTGTATCCAAGTAAAACTTACATGACTGGAGGAACAGATTTGAACTGCGCAATTAAACAATATAATTAGTCTTGTAATAATTTCTATACATGAGTAATATTTTTAGATTGTATATGTGAAAGGGTTGAGAATAAGAGAGGAGAAAAATAGAAGGAAAGATTGAAAAAGGAATAACGGAGAGGTAGAGAGAAGTCGTGAAGAGGGGAGGAAGAAGTAGTGAGTGATTCCCAATGAGCGAATCCTCTCCTTCTATTAAACACATCATCTATATGGAGAAATTACACCAATGCCCTAATTAAAGGGGGGAAAGTACAAAATAACTAAGAGTATATTCTATGAAATAAACATAATGTAATATCTTCAACAGCTCCGCTCAAGTTTAGGAATATATGCCACTCATTCCCAGCTTGGAAGACCGATGTTGACTTTTCTTAAGTACTTTGGTAAACATGTCTGCTAATTGGTCCAACGGCCGAATGAAAGGTGTAGAGATAATGCCAGCTTCTGCTTGTTTCAGACAAAGTGATAGTCTAGCTCAGTATGCTTCGCTCTCTCATGAAACACTGGGTTAGAAGTAATATGGATAGAAGCTTGATTGCCACGGAATAATGTGACCAATTCCCACGTATGTGTTTTCTCTAAGGCAACAATTTCGTCTTCCCTTCGAGGTGTACCATAGCCTCTTCTAGTCTTTTTAAAATTGTGTGAGAAGAAAGGGATGCAACAAAAATTTGTATGAACTAGGAAAAAAATAATAAAAGACAAACTTATTGATGGGATGAACAGAATATGATCTCTTCCCTTTTCTCAAGGCTATAAGTAAATCAGAGTCACTAGAAATAATAGGAACAACATAATCTGATGAATACTAGGGGGGAAAAGGATATCAAGAGTAGAAACAATAGAAGGGGACAAGAAGGGATTAGATGTACATGAGATCAAAGAGTCCAATTGCAAAGGAGCATGGGCATGTGCAAGTATCTCTCCTTTACTCCTTTTTTAATCATACGTGATAAAAAATGTCCTTGTTGTACCTATTTGTTGAGTCTCTTGACCTCAACTCTCCTCTTAAACAATTGGAAGAACAACAATTCAAAAAACTTGGAAGAACAATATTTTCATCTCTCATATACTCCCCCTAAGTAATCAAGAAGAGGCTTCCCATCATTAGAAAAATACAGGGTGTCTTCAAAGAATGTAACATCCATAGACGTATTGCTTCAATATGACCGAGATGATAGATGTGTACCCATTTAGGGAACAAGAGTGTCCCACAAATACGCGCTTAACGGATCTGTGTGATAGCTTATCTCTAGATGGATCGAAATTTTTGGCAAAACATTCACAATCAAACACGCGTAGAACAATACTCTAAGATGAACAACAAGTATCAAGGAAAGTAACAGGAGATTTATGATTTAACATAAGAGAATGCAAATGATTAACCAAATAGCAATCAGTGAGGACAGCATCACACAGAAACGTTTAGATACCTACATTTCTATTAGAAGGGCACAAGTGAAAGTAAGTGACGATGCTTCCTCTCGCTTCCTCTCGGCTACACCATTTGGCGGAGGGGTACGAGGACATGACGATTGAAATTCTATTCCCTTATCCTAGAAATACAATTGAAGGTCAAAAGAACAATATTCACCTCCATTATCAGTAAGAAATATTTTAATACTGCGTTAAAAATGTGTTTGGACCCACTTTTGAATTATTTTTTTAATTAGATTGGGAACTTATAACCGGTATAAGAAATAATGGAAGCAGGTACTTGAACATCAGAACACACTAAATGAAATGGAAAAATACATCGATCACTCATCATTCAAAAAAGATGCATAGAGCACGTAAACTTTTTTTAATAGGTAGAACAATAATGCTTGGCAAACTAACAAGTTTGACATTTAAAGGTACACATGAAATAGAATTCAAACTAGGAATTAAAGACCTAACCAAGACGACAACGCCAACAATGTAGGTTATCTTTATTCCGACTCGACAGAGGGACATGAGCATGTATGTTTTTAGGGTTGATGTGAACCAGCCATCATCATAGCTGTTAGATTTTGTTTTTTTTAAGGGACTATTAGATATGTGTTATTTCTCTCTGAAGTTAATATTCAAGCCTAAAGGGACCCATAAATTTCAACTATACCATGTGTAGACACCCAATTTTGTCATGTTATACAAGAGTGTCTAACGAGTTAACAGTTTCTGTTTTCCAAGGGTATAAGGACCTTATGATGGTTTGTCAATGGGGCAGATTGCCCCAATTCCTATCAATCAAGGAAAAAAATATGCAACCCTCACATGCACTTTCCATGAGCCATAATGGGCATCCTACTAGAGGTGCCAATGCACAAACACCCGTCAACTAGAGACATAGCAACCAATATCAATGAACCAGAAAAAGGCAAAAAATAATACTACTAATAATCCAGCACAATAAACACAGTAAAATGCGTGAAAACTGATCATTTCAACAGAAAAAGGAAAATTCAAACAATCAAGGGTTCAAGTAGATGTCCAAAATTCTCTTGTAACTTCAATTTGATAACCAACAAAAAGCAGATTCTAGAACTCTTAGACCATAATCTCACACTCGTATTCGGTCCAAAAACCCCCCCAAACAAAATTAAATAAAACCTCAGTCTCAACCAGAAATTCCTAAACTAGAAAATATTCAATCAATGGTTCACGAAACCATGTTCCTTTTTGACATGTTAATACTGTTGTAGTGTATTTTGGTAGTTATCATGTGGTTATTATGTGGTTATGTATTTTAGTCCTGTGGGCATTAGTTATTGATTATGTGTCTTGTAAGGGAGTTAATGGGTTTGTGATGTGGCACTACCTCTGTGCTTGTATTTAAGTAATTGCATTTCAATGAAAAGGGAGGTTTTGCAACCAAGAAAAGAAACTCTGATTTTGGACATTCATAGTTCCTCCTGAATTGAACAGTTAGGAGGTCCAGTTGCCTCGAATCAACCATTCTCTCTTTTCTCTTCTATCTTCAATTTTATTTTTTGTTTGTGTTACAGCCAATTACGCACTGTTGAAGTATAAATGAGTAGATAACACCAACTGTGACAGCTTAAGCTTTTGGAGTAATTGGTTGTTTCACATGATATCAAAGATATTGCCTCATGGCAGGTCCTGTATTCAAAACCCAACAACTCCTTGATATTAAAAATTCACATATACGACCAACCTAAAAGAGGGGCCACAAGTGAGGGGGAATGTTGAACTATAAATGATAAAATAACACTATCTCTAACAGCTTAAGCTTTGGGGGTAATTGGTTGTTTCAGAGGCATGTAACACCTTTTTCACGCTAAACTCAACTAGAAAAAAAAAAAAAAAAAAAACCCTTCAAGAGCAATTGATGAATTTCATTGCAAACAAGGAATTTTAAAAGCCATTAATCTGGAAGAAATGGAGCAAAAGGAGGACCTTGCAGAACGAATCGGCTGTGACGGTGTTAGAATCGGCTACTGTCGTGGAGTGCTCAGGGACCGGCAACATGTGCCGCCTCTGTTTCCTCTCCTCACCTTCCTTCCCATGCATAGCCTTGCATATTCCCCAATTTTAGTTTGAATCCCACCCTCTCCCCGAACTAGAAACATCAATTCCGCCCTAATTCCACCGTCCGATCCCAAAAACCCTAACGACTGATAATTCACGCACTGGTAAACCCTAGATCCTTCACATCAACACCGATATGATTCCACTCTCAGATCCCAAAACCCTAAAAACCGATAACCCGCACACTGAAAACCCTAACTTTCGAATCAATACAGCCGTGATTCGACTGTCTGATCCCAAAATTCTAAAATCCGATAATCCGCGTGCCAAGAAACCCTAGATCCTTCTCCCACCCATCCGTCATGGAAACCCTAACCTTTGCAATTCCACCGTACGATCCCAAAACCCTAAAAACCGATAATTCTCGCGAAGGGAAACCCTAGATCCTTTGACCCAACCTTCATTCGTTATCCAAGCGAATCCAACTCACAGAAACCCTAACCCTAGCCCAAAAAGAGGCGGTATTGCGAGCTAGGGTTGAATTTCTCCACGGCTTGGAGAGATACACGGATCAAATTAAAAGCCACGAGATCGCGAGCTCCGATCCAGAGATAAAAAATCGATTTGAGCAGCGAAATCGAGGGATTTTGAAACCCTCTTGGATCGAACTTAGAGAGAGAGAGAGAGAGAGCGAACGAAATGGTTTTTTTTAGAGAGAGAGAGAGCGAACGAAATGGTTTTTTTTTAGACCACGCCAGAAGGCAAAAAAGGAAGGGAGTAATTCCTTAAGGCTTAAGCCGAATGTTTAGGTCAGTCGCGACAGACCGATATTGGTTCGTCTCTCACAAGTCACATCATCACTATACATTTGGTTTGTCTATAAATGTATGATCGTGACCGTCTATTTTTATGGGGCCTACTAATGAAGGATCATGACGGTAAAATCGCACCAGATCAACGACCCTAGTCATTCTATTGGCTAATTGTAAGTCTCTTTCTTTTCAAATTTTTAAAATTATCGAGAAATAGGGAACGGCCTAGATGATCCGGACCGTCCATCTAACAGACCAACCCTGATCTGGACCGGTCACTGCTAGATGTATCCGGTCCCACCTGTTGAATGGTCATGATCTTCTTATCATGGCCCATCAACATTAGGTCGAAAGCATTCAACTACTATATACGGGTCTGTTGTGTTATGTGAGTCCATTGAAAAGAAACCAAAATGACCTCCTCCACCAATTTTGTGTACTTAGAAGCAAAAATAGGAGAGATTTTTTTAAAGTTAGGTCAAAACTTATGTATTAAAGCCTTCCTTCGGAGGATCAAAATCGAGAGGCTAAGTGGCCGCAAAACAAAAGAGGGCTTTTAATTGGTACGTGGGGCAAGAGAGATAGGGGTGCAACTCGGGTGACGTTCAACCCGAATTTGGGTTGGGTCGGATTAAGCTTTTCGCAAATCGGGTTGGGTTAGGGTTGGGAAAAATCAACCCGAATTGAAATTTTCAAATTCCCATTTAGCAGTGATGTTAATTCCAACATATAAATATGATCCTAGTTTATATTAATATTATTGTATTCCATCTGAAGAAGTTATGTATGTGTTTTTCTTTTTTAACATTGAAATAGTCTCCACAGTCCACAATGGACGGTTTGGATAATCCTATGATGCGGGTCATACCGTACTTTAATAAAGTGAGGAGTGTGATCATCAAAATATAGTACTGTGGATAACATTTTCATTTGTCAATTGTTAGTCCCTGTTTGTTTTGGATTTTGAGAACCGATTGTGAGTCAAAAACTGATTAGTGGTGACTCACTATTGATTCTCAAAATCCAAAACAACCTGGCTTGAGTTGAGGTGGTCAATTGTTGGTACCATATCAAATTGGGTCAACCCAACCCGAATTGGAAATTGGGTTGGGTCGGGTTGAGGAAATTGCAAATCGGGTTGGTCAGGTTGAACCCAGCCGGATTGGAAATCGGGTTGGACCCAACCCGACCCGAGTTGCACCCCTAAAGAGAGATAAAGGTAGAGTATTTTTTCTTGGTTTTTTTTTTTTGGAGTTTTATCGGGTTTCTCTTATGGGGAATTTATTTGGTGGCCGACCGTCAAACAACAAGGGCAAAGAGAGAAAAAACTCTCCTCCTTGATTTTTGATCTAGGTCGAACCCTCTTTTTTTACTTTCCCTCTGATAAAAAATCAAGAGGGTTGATATTTTCTCTCTCCGCCCTTTATATGTAAAGGGCTGTCATTATATAATTTCTCTCTCTTGTGTACAGTCTTGGTTGAGAAGGCAAGGGAAAAGATTGTGGTTTGCACGTTAATCCAATTGTAATCCTTGTAATCTTGTTTTCACATAGTAGAAGATCATGTTCTCGCCCGTGAACGTAGCTATCCTTTCTTTTCTTTTTTGTAAGTAAGCTGGGATCGACTCGCTGACTAGTCTTTACCAGTTGAGCTAGAGGCCCAGCCCCTACGTAGTCATCTTGACCTAACCACATAAAATCTTCATGTTCATCTTGTGGCTTGTGTTTATTTTTTTATTTTCCGTTTACTTGTGCACGATCGGATCGGATTTACATGAGAAATTTTCTCTAACACTCGCTTACACCCACCGGTGCCTGTTTTCTATAATTTTTTAACCCCCTCTACAATAGAACTCTTGCTAAAATGTGCCGGTGGACACCTTAGAATGGGCTTCTTTCATAGCTGAAACGCCCTCAAATATAAGGGAACATGTTAGCTTCGAATGAATGTGTTTGGTAAAATGTGCACAACCATCTAACACTGCTTTATTTGTACTGGAGAAGTCATCAAAGTCGTAATCTCACTTATCTACCAAAAAATTATAAGAATAATGAGAGATAGAGTAGCAAGACAAATAGACAATATGTGTTGATGAATGAAAACGACCTTGACTCAGCACATACGTGGAATATGTACTGGTGATTGGGACCATTGATCTGATGTGCCATCACAGACCGACCCAATAGGTCTAATTCTCATGGGGAGGAGATATGGTTATTCACAAGATTGAGACATGCAAAAGTAGACATAAAATAAGATATCTGTTACATCGTACTCAATCAAAGGTCAAGAATCATCCAATGAGGGTGGGACCAAAGAAAATAGGCAGGACTTGTAATGGCCAACAATATAATGGAACTAATCAAGGTACATGTGGTGCTAATCTTGTTTAAAATGTAGTTTGGAATAGGATTGGTGCAACTTGGCTCGAGATTGAGCGAAACCTGATGGGTTCAGCCCAATTTTGGCTCGGCTTGGGTTGGCCTTTCCTTGGGTTGGGTTGGGTTGGGTTGGATTCGATTGGAAAAAGCCAACCCAATTTAATTTTCGGTTGGAATAGGGTTGAGGCCTTGAATGACCCAACCTGACCGGTAACCAACACTGTCCCTCTGATTTTATTGTGACCCAAACTCAACCCCAAACTAATTTGGAAAATTTGGTTAGACAGGTTGGCTTAAGGTTGAAAGATTTAAATGCGGGTTGGGTTAGGATTGACCCTCCTCAACCCAAGGCTTGAGTTGGGTCAGGTTATGGTTGAGGTAATGCTACCTCAGGTTGGATTAGGGTTGGCCTCAACCCGCGGGCTCGAGTTGCACCCCAATTGAAACCCTCCTTGAGCATTTGTTTGACAAAGATCTCTCTCTCTCTCTCTCTCTAGATTTCCTCAATGAAGGGAAACTTTCGATGAGCATGATTGGAGGGTGGAGACATACCCAACACAACTCGACCAGCTTTAGACAGTTGCTCGTGGTGGTTAGCCCACATGGCTCCAACCCTCTAATTATGGTTTGGTGCTCTCTATGATTCTTCTACCTCTTCAGTCATCCATGACATGGACAGTCTCCTCTTTTATCTTCTTTTTATCCTGTCCATCTATGATAGCGATCCACTTTTCTGCTCATTTCCATGTTTTTACATAATGAGAACCTGAAAGCAACAATGGTGGGACATCAGATCTTGTCATCTCATTAACACCCAACCAACGTCCAAAAAGTGTTTAATGAAAATTAATTTCAACCAAAGATTGCCATAGTGTGTGGCAATAGAATAAAGGGTCATTCTCCAGAGTTTTTCCGTCAATCTTGTTTAAGTTGAAGGACTTCAAGTAATCAAGGAAAGATTACTATGCATGGGTGTAAAATAATTGGCCCCACAGTGTAAAATGGTGGGGCCCACCCTAATGCGTGAATTGGCTGGAGATGTGGAACGCCCACCCTATGCATGAATTGGATGGAGATGTGGAACCCACCCATCAATTCATAAAAACATGAGGTAAAATGGTGGGCCCCCTCATATGCATGGGTTTGTTTAGAGATGGTGGGCTCTACCAAGTAGAAAAATGGTGGATCCACCCATGCTATGCATAGATGTAAAATGATGAGACTCACCATATCAAAACACATGTATGTTGTAAAATGATGGACCTCACAATATCAAAACATGTGTTGTAAAATGATGGCCACACCCATGATATGCATTAGGTGTAAACAAATCTACCATATAAAAAAATCCTGCAAAAGTTTCCATGAAAAACATTTTGCAGGACAAAATTTACAAGGAAAGAAAACGAATGACAAAGGAAAGAAACACGTTTAGTATCTATTATAGATAGATAGATAGATAGATTATAGATAAATTTCAGCCTTACAAAATGGGTTTATTTAACATAATATAATATTATCATCTAATCTAGTTTTAGCTGGATTAAGAGAGTATCTCTAGAAGCCACAATGGAGAAACTCTCAAATGCTACTCCGGATCGTGTGGAATCAGGGGCGGAGCTACATGTAGCATAAGGGGGGCAGTTGCCCTGTTGAGTTGTGCCAAATCCTTAATAGGCCCAACTCAATTGGGCCAGTCCCTTTAAAATTTGAAGGCCTGCCCCCCTTATGTATAAGCATGTATAAACTTCCAGCCTTATGCATAAATCCTGGATCTGCTACTGTGTGGAATAATAGATGAATATGAAGCGAAAGCACTCCTAATCTCTTGAAAGTGATAAATGAAGAAGCGGATACACTGGCTAAAGAAGGCATTGACCCTGTTCTTTTGATATCGCTCCTTCTAACCTTAGACGATTACTATGACACATATCCTAAAAGGATCACCCCTTTCTAACATGGCGTAAGATCATAGAATGTAAGCTTTATAAGCATTCGATTACCATGGAAAAAATGAAAAGCTCAAAATAGGAATGAGTGAATACAAAGAGACCATCAATTCATTTAAATGGGCAAATTTTCCATTTTTATCTTTTTTCCCCTTCTATGATGTACCGATAGCCACGCCCAAATGCCAAAATTCTAAAGAATGCTGTACTGTTACCTGATTTGTAATTAAATTTTATATTGCAGGGCGGTGCTAGCGCTCTAAAAAATCAATAAATTCTCACCCCTTCTTTTTTTTATTATAAAGATACCAATTTTAATAAGAAATATAAAAATGAAACCCGTACAGGTGTGGCTCTTTGGCTTAAAGTCTTGAGTATGCTCCCAAAGACGAGAGTTCGAATCCCCCTGGGCTTACCCGATGCACGTGGTTTACGGGTGATTGCGCGCATCCGGAGGGAAATAGTCCCACTCTACATAGTGGGGTGAGGACACCCTACGCCATCAAATATATATATATATATATATATAGCAAGTGCTCTTCAGTCGGTAAAGACCCACTCATATAAAATGAGGTACTAATTGCTCCTAATTTGGCTAGATGATCAGCCAAATCATTGGAGCTTCTAGGAATGAGAGAAAAAAGAGAAAGTTTCGTATACTCGATCTTTAATCTCATCCACGAGATTGGCTAGTCTCCATGGCCCGTTGCAAACTCCTTTATACCACAAAATTGTGTTAGAGAAATCACTTTCTACTTCCAAACTAAGCTCCATATGGCTGATGAAAATGGTCAATCCTTGGTGGAGAGCACGGACCTCAACTTCTATGGAGTAGGTGATATGGATTGCACCCGAAAAAAAAGTAGAAGATGTCGCCTGAAGAATTCCTAAAAACACCTCCAATACCTGCCTTGCCAGGGGACCAGCCGCCGATATTGAGTTTGATAACATTTCTCAGAGGAGATTTCCATCTTGCTACTATAGTTTTAGGAACACCACCTTTCAAAATTGTGTTCCAATCTCCAATGACGATCCCTGCCGAATATCCAGCAAAAGAGTAGTGTTAAAGAGATAGAGACTACTGTTGATTTGATATTCAAAACCATCCGATCGAGATATGATCCTCTGCCTTCAAAAATATGGGAATTCCTCTCCTTCCAAATAATCCAAAATACAACAAATGGAACACGGGAACTCTCACCCCCTCTTTTTTTGACATTCTCATGGATCATATCAAACATCTCACTAAGACCGTGGTCAATGCAGGTGATTGACGGAGGAATTTATGTTAAAGATATGTCGCAATCTAATAAATTTTTCAAAATTTTATTGCCATGCATTTTTCCCTAGCATACTAATGCAGAAGAACAAGTTGAACAATTTGATGGCATACCAACCACTTCAGGCAACAGCTAACAACCAGCTGACAAGGAATTTCTGTACTCGTATTAGACTATCCAATATAAGGATATCAATGTCGTGAATTGTATAGAGTCCAATCAAGTTGCTGACTCTTTGGCCAACTATGCTTGTGATATGAAATTTTATAGTGCATTTAGGTAGTAGAGGGATCTTCCTTCTAAAGCTTGGAGTGCTTTAAGATGTGACGCCTAGGGTCTTCCAAGTATTCAATGTATGTAATTCCAATATAATTAAGGCAGAGCGCGCCCCGTCCTGTATTTGTATAGAGAAATGTATCATTTAGATTTACTGGTCCATTTAACCTTCTCAAGATTACATTTGGGTTAAAGTCATGTCAATGCACATTTACTTCCCCGGTGAAATGAGATGGATTAGATGGAGCAAGTCGCATGGGTTCTTTTTATGAAATATTTCTAACTTTACATTCGAGGAAAGGGGCTTTGGGTCATTCCAAACATTAAAACATGGTTGCAGCACAAGTACATATGTTCATCCCATTCTAGTTTCCCCATGTAATTAAAGCCAGTCATGTACTATCACATGGCCCTCTGTCTAAAGCAGCCCTTAGATTGACCAAAAAAGGTCCTCATTCAATGAAGTGAGAGGGGGAATATGGTCTGGCTTAGGGGAAAAAAACCAACAACAAGACTTCTCTCATGAATACAGCTCTACTTTAGGCTAAAAAAAACAAACTTTCAAACTATCATTATCCCATTCCCAATGACTGTAATCTCAAGAAAATTCATATGAGGAAGAAGAAATAAAAAGAAGAAAAAAAATCAACATTACTTATGAGTTCATGTCGTGATATAAAAGAACTGGGGATTCCTAAACTATTAATGTTGTGAAAGTATGTCTCTGTTGTGTGGCAAGAAACTGATGCATAAAAGGGAGGGGTTGCCCTTTTTTATCAACCAGAATAAAGTTTGCCAAACACCTTTCCAAAAGTGAGACTCGTACAGATGTAGAACTGATCCTCTTAAGTTGCTTTCTGATGCTTACCGTTAAGTGTTGCAATGACTTTTATGTGTGTGGGATATGCTCACCAAACACAACAGATATGGTTATGTCAGATGGAAACAAGATGCTTCTGACAACTAGCCCCACCATTTTGCTAGCTATGCTAGTGAGATGGGTCATCCATCTTCTTCTTTTTCATTTTTTAAGAGAAATGCCAAGCTTTGCCCTTTTGATTTTTTAGAAAGACTAGTGCCATAGGGGATGGTACTCAGTTAAATAATGCATGTGGGACCCTTAGAAACCATACTCCCAATGAAATGAAATCATAGGTCTGAATCAAATGTCCCCTCAAAAGGGTCTAATGGGTCCCAACACTCTCTCACACATTGCCTTTCAACGATTTCACACATCACCTTGTGTTGTACCGAATGGGCTTCCAGAAAGAAGCATATATAGGTTGGGAAGGGTTGAGCCTATTCTCAAGGCCCATTGGCTTGATTCAGTTTCTAAGCCCAGATTTTGTGGGCTAGAGTTTTCACTATAAGCATATATTATTAAGCTTAAGTGCATTACTAACAATTAGGCTCTGTTCACTTGTTTTCCCGGGAATCTAACGTGACATTAGGAAAAGAAACCAAGGGAAACTGTGTAGAAAAAGGTTTCCCGCGCCTGTTCACGTGCGCAGGAACTGTGCAGGAAAAGGTTTCCAGAGAAACTGCTTGCCCACATTATTTCACTAGTTTTTCCGGAAAAGCAAATCCGACCAAAATAGTGGGATTTGGTATCCCACACTTGTGAGAAAAGAGACATTTCCACATCATTTTTTGTAATTTCCATGTCATTATTTGACATTTTCCACCTGTGCTTGTTACTTTCTCAGGAAAGCAAGTGAACACCAGAATTCTGTCTTGTCAAGGAAAAAAGGGGCTGTATTCCAGGGATTTGCTTTCCCGGGAACGCAAGTGAACAGAGCCTTAGAATATGTCCTTTCAGGCTAAATTGCAATTTTAAATTCTACTAAGGGAGAAAAGAAAATGGCATGCTACGCTATGCGCAAATATTATTTTGTATGAAAAAATACATGATTTTCTAAGTAAATTTTTATGAGTAAATTAAAATAGAGACAAAAAGTGTAAGGCGTGTAATAGAAACAAAGAAACTTACATCTATATAAAATTTGCATGTATAAAATATTTAATATCTATATAGAAATTTACATTTATAGGGTATTTAATAGTGAAACTTTACATTTTATAGAGTTTTATATATCCTCTTATATATAGTATAGATTCACTGGAGCCGTGGGAATCAAACCAGCAATGAAATTAGCGCTATGTCCCTGAGTCCTTACCTCCCAGGGACGGTTTTATCTCAATCTCCATTGCCTGTGCTGTGCAGCAACAGCATAAAGAAGGACTTCCTATGGTTATGGGAACAACAATGGGATTACATTTATAAGGTACAAGAGAGTGAGCACATGTGCTCTTATAACCAATATTTTTGTGTGAGACACAATACTAGGGTCTCATGTGGTACATGATCCCAGTGAGTCCACATAGATGGCTTTTGTTCCATGCCATATGGACGCTTCACATGTGACATCAATACTAACAAAAATTAACTCTCTGATGATCAAAGGTTTGCATGAGGTCATTCATGTATAAGCTATAAAAGTGTCTCTCCCTGCTTTCTTGCTACATATCCTAGCAGATGCTCCATTGTAGTAAACGGGTGACTTGAGTCCCCTTAAGATGTAGCTTATTTCCTTGAAAAGTTATGCATTGATTCATGAGGGTGTCCACATAATTATCCTCTTTTTATACACTCGCGCACACGAAAAAAAAAAAACTTACACACAAACTAGGGTTGCAACTCGGGTAGGGTGTTTTTTTTTTTCCAAGATTCATAAACCTGGCCCTACCCAAGCTAGTTTCTCGGGTTGGGTCAAGTCGGGTTTTTACACATTGTCACATTATTTAACTTGATTTGAAGAATGCACTATTATGAAAAAAATAGAGGTGCGCCTTTAGTGCTGAACAAGGAGATTAAAGTAAATGCAACAATGGTTTTTTCATCGGAACAAGCAATTTATAATCTAAACCGAGCTCCAAGAATCTATTTGCAAAAGCCTTGTCACAAGTTCATTTTATTGCAATCAATATAAATGAAGATGCAAAATACCTAGGGTTGCAACTCGGGTCGAGCGGGTCGAGTTCTCTAGAACCCTACGCTATGCTACCCTACCCAAGAGACTATCTTGGGTCGGGTCGGATCGGGTCGGGTCGGGTTGATGCGACCAGACCCATGTTGAGTTTTTTTATAGGAAAACTCCGGATCTCTAAACCCGACCCATGTGTTTTCAGGTCGGACTGATGCAAGCCGACCCAAGTTCCAACCCTAACAGGAGCTCTACCTAAATTAAGGAAAAAGGGGCAAACACCCAAATTTGTGGTCCATAGGCCTACCAGTCCTTTTTTTTTTTTTTTTTCAGTCTCTCACGAGTCACGAATTCCCAAACAGTGGAAAAAAAAATGAAACACAACAGACAGAGTATTTGAACGAAGTTAAGAAGAATTTCATGTTGTTATTTGGTGGTAATGGAAGGAGAGGAGTTTGCAGTAGGTAGTTTTCTCTCAATCAAAACCACATTAGGTGAAGAGATCGACGGTCAGATCATCACCTTCGACAGGCCTTCCAACATCCTCGTCATTCATATCCTTTTTATTTCTCTTCTTTTTCTTTGTTGGGTTCGGTTTTTTTTTTTCTCTGTACTTTAAGAAAAAAAAAAGTGTATGAAATTTTCCTTAACATATGTTTGATTGATTGAGCACAAGAGGGATCTAAGACGGGACCTCGTAGGAACGTTAGACTGTTGAAGGCTAATTATATAAAGGAATTCTCTCTCCTAGGGCAAGCTGAAGATCCATTAGATTTGAAAAAATGCTATGTTGATCTTAGTAGTGTCCAAGCAAGGGAAGAATCTGCTATAAGGTTAGGTTTTGGGCATTACCCATTTGCCAATTTAGTTTGTTTTTGTTGTTTTTCTTTTTGAAATTTCATTTTCTGCCCTAGGGCTAGGTTTTGGGCACTACCCATTTGCCAATTTACTTTGTTTTTGTTGTTTTTCTTTTTGCTATTTCATTTTTTGCCGTAGGGTTAGGTTTTGGGCGCCCATTTGCCAATTTACTTTGTTTTTGTTGTTTTTCTTTTTGAAATTTCATTTTTTGCCCTAGAGTTAGGTTTTGGGCACTACCCATTTGTCAATTTACTTTGTTTTTGTTGTTTTTCTTTTTGCAATTTCATTTTTTTGCCCTAAGGTTAGGTTTTGGGCACTACCCATTTGCCAATTTACTTTGCTTTTGTTGTTTTTCTTTTTGAAATTTCTTTTTTCCCCCTAAGGTTAGGTTTTGGGCATTACCCATTTGCCAATTTACTTTGTTTTTGTTGTTTTTCTTTTTTTTTTAAATTTCATTCTTTGCCCTAGGTTGTTAATTTAGATTTTGGGCATTACCCATTTACCACTTTATTTTGTTTTTGTCAAGTTTTTAAATTTCATTTTCCGTGACAGTTTCGGCCGAAATCATGTAAAAGTAGGCTAAAATTTTCGGTGGAATTATTAAAATTTTGGTGGAAATCTTTAAATTTTGATGGAAATTTTTAAAATTTAGCTGGAAATCTCTATCATTTTGGTGGCAATTTTGTAAATAAGGGTGAAAAATGAAATTTTGGTGAAAAATCAGCATTTCGCTCAAATTTCTGTGAAATCTTGTAAAAAACTGGTTCATGGTCAATTTATTTTCAGCCTTCGCGGAACCGAAATTCTAAACTATGATTGTTGTCGTTTTTCATTTTTGAAATTTCTTTTTTTCCCCCTTCGCCGTGGTGTTTTTTTTTTTTTTTTTGAATGGTTGTTAACAAGATGAATGTGCAGACAAGCAGAGATTGAGGCAGAGAGGATTGGCGTGGGGGTCACAAGCGAGGCTCAGAGCATTTTTGATTCGTTGTCTAAGACGTAAGATCGTAACCCTTTTGGTCTGTTGGTGTGATTTTAATTTGTTCTCTTTGAAAATTAGGTAATTCAGAATGGGTACTTTGGTATTTTAATGTAAAGTTAGATATTCTCGTAGGGATGTTGGGGATCACAAATGTTAATCAAAGACAATGATTTATTAATAAACTTTCTATAAGCTTGCTAGTGCTACATTGGGAATCAATTGGAATGACTAAACAGCATCAAGAGTTGAAGCTTGCATTTTGTTTTCTCTGATAAATGTAGTGCTACATTAAGAATCATTTGGAATGACTAAACAGAGTTAAGAGTCTAAGCTTGCATTTTGTTCTCAATTCCGAACTCTAAAAGTTTAAAGATTGAGTAATAATATTGGAGCACATTGATCAAATTATTTTTCTTGAGGTGGTGCCACCAGAAATTTCTTAGTTCAAGGGATATGGGTTTATTAATTATTATGGATCGGCTTTAGTCTCTCTCTCTCTCTCTCTCTCTCTCTCTCTCTCTCTCTCTCTCTCTCTCTCTCTCTATTACCATGACATCCATGGGTTTTTTGAATGGTACTATGACATCAATGGTTAAGAATTTAGGAAAAGGTGGTTATACATGAATTCAAGTGGCTCTAACAAAAAAAAAGGCAACCTTCCCACTCTTCTCCCTACTTTAGATGTGGGCAGTGGATTCCAAGTCAGCCTCCCACCCCCCTTGGAAATCCCACAAATTTCATTATCTTTTACAAAGTAATTCGACCTTCTTGTGTGTGTTATCATCATCCACCCATTGTGCATATGCTGCCCTAGATTAAAGCTTGTATGTGCTGGATCTGTTGAGGTTGGGTACCCATCTGAGTACATAGAGTTTGATAAGAAGCATGTACTCATCTGGCATTATTGTCTTGCAGTTTCGATGTCCATCTCTCTTTTTCTTCTATTTTTCTTGTTTAAACTCTAAAATTACAATTTTGACATCCATCTCTTCTTTTCTTCTATCTTCTGTTTGAATTATGAATGGATTCATTTTTCTATCTATTTTTTGACCCATTCCTTTCTTTCAATGTTGAGTACTGCTAGGAAGTCACTTCAGCGCCAGGGATGTACTTTTTTAATGACAAAAATACTTCTTTCTTCTGATGAAATGATTAGACATATTCCTACTATAGTATACTTGGCAATATTATGAGGGATTTTTTTGGAGAACCTTATTACAAGTGTGTCTTCAATCTTCATATTATTTCCCCTCAATGTTTAGACCCACTATTTGTTTGTAGAATGAATTGGGATGCCATATTTGTTGCATTTTGTATCGATTGTGAGTGATACTGCTGCTATTGTTCTCTTTTATTTGTTCCTTGTAACTACCATCTGATGCGATGAATACTTTGCTTTCAGAGCAAAATTGTAATAGTACTTGATGGGAAGGTAGATATTTTCTTATGAGGGGATGTTTTGCTTGGTGCCTATATGAGTAGCATTACGTCTTGTGGTATTCCCGTGCTTCAGTGTCATTGGACTTAGGTTGACATGTGGATGTTCTCCATCCTTTTGGTCTTTAAATCAAGGTGCTATTTTGTTTTTTCCCCCTTCCAACCAGCTTATTGTCCCCAGTTGTTACTTTGTTCCATTTACAAAATGTTCAATTCATGTTGTCTCATATCGCTAATTATCTCATGCTCCAGACTCTTTAATCCCCATTTGTTTCTTTCAGCCCAACAATTTTGCAACCTCATGAGTGGAGTTTTCTTGGTGTTTATTCGTAAATCATCTAGCATCTATTTAACATTCCAGTATTGGCTCCTTAATTCTATATTACTTGTTTGAGCATCACGCGTCTTCAGTCTTATTTTTGGTTGAAGTTTGATGGCTTTCCTTTTGTGTGCAAATGGCATTTGCCTATGACTTGAGCCCATATATTTGCCATCCTTTCCTCGTGTTCTCAATTAGACTTCTTGGTACCATGGACCATGACTTTTTAACAAAATATTTGGTCTATTCATGTCTTCCCTTGGTGATAACTTAGTCTATATAATATCCTTATAACTTTGTATTTGTTCTTCTATTATAAAATCTTACCAGCAATTAGCCTGAATTTATGTTCATATTTCTCAACAATTTGGGTCTTCTTAACCCATTTATTCTTTCTGAAGGATATAACAAACCAGATCGAAATTTGACTCCAATTAACTCTTGGGTAGCCCACCTTTAGCTTAATTAGAAACATATAATAGAAAATTTTGTATTCAACCTTTGGTTATATTTGCAAGATCTTCTACTTGAAAACTGCTATCGAAATGAAATGTTTGAAATATGCACATTTTGCTATCAGGGGTCTAGTTGTTTATTCAATGGTTTTCTAGTTCGTTGCTTTTCGCACAATGGTTGTTAAACTAGGGTCATTTAACATCCACTTTGTCATTATATGATACCTTATTGCTCGGTTTATATGTGGGCCCCATTGGATTTTTTGGCTGTTGGTCTCCCATGTGGTCCTAACTATCACCCATAACTACAAATGCGAACACCATTGATTTTTTGGCTATTGGTTCATTCATCTTGGCTAGTGAGTAGATAGTTGAGAACTAGCCCTATGAAGAAATCACAAAAGAAGGAAAGACAAGAGAAGCAAGGTGGTGAGAGAACAGCAGGAGAGTTCGCAGGTTTCAAAGGAAAACATTAGACCCTTAGTGCTTATTATACATATGGACAAATATAAATATGGGTTACATTTTCACTATTCAGGTTTGTTCACAAGTCATTATTCACATGAATAGTGACATGACACATGTGATGGCCCTCATAAAATGTGAAATCACTTTCCCTCAAGTTGAGCATAGATATTAATCGTGCCCATCTTGCACAGCATAAACTCTAACTTGTGTTTGACAAACCATTTAGTTAATGCATTTGCAGGTTGATAACATGTCTTCGCAAATGACAATCAATCTCTTTAGAAGCAACTATTCTAGAACAAGGAACATGTCAACCTTTATGTTCTTGGTGCGATTATGTTGAACCGGATTCTGAGCTATATTAATAGCAACTTTATCGTCATAGTAAAGCTTCATGGGCTTATCTACCTCCACTCCCAGATTTATAGAAGTATCCTTAGCCAAAGTAGCTCAGTAACTCCATGGGTCATAGCCCTATAGCCTATTGATGCAGGTGAAGCTATCTAGAACATGCGGCATGGAACAACTCCTTATTTTCAACTTCTATTTTCGTATTCTTATTTGTAGCCTATACTTTGGTGTCAAATCTTGTTTGTTTTGCTTGATTAATGTAATGATATGAGGAAGGAAAGAGATAGATTTGAATAAAGTAAATTTTGGAACGCCACTTGTGAAGAGTGCCTTGGCTCTTTCACGTGTTTCAAGGAGCTTGGCTCTTTCACGTGCCATATTGGAGTTTTTCTCCAAAACCATGGTATGGGTTTTTCAAAAGCGATGATTTAGTCGCGCCTTGTGTGATCTCCATCTTGTGTTGCTACTCTACGGTCTCTGCATTACCTATACTCGGCCTCATCACTTGATATCGCAACACTTGTTTTTTTCTTGCTCTTGCATGATATTAAATTACATCCCACAAAGTTACAATAAACAGTAGTAGAACGTCTACTATTTATTGAACCTACCTAATCAACATCGATAAAAGCCTCCACATCCAAATGACTGATTAGAGAACGATAATCCTTTTCGTGGAGAGCCCTTCAAATATCTGAATACTCTCTTAGCTGCCTCCAAATGGGGAACCCAAGGGGCATGCATAAATTGACTGATAACACTAACAACATATGTGTTATCAGGCTTATTGAGAAACAAGTAGATGATCAACCAATATTTTAAATAACCCCTTATTTGGAAGAAGGCCCCCCTCACTTTCACTTAACCTATGGTTTGGATTGATTGAAGTATTTGTACGCTTGGATCCTGGCTTTTTTGTATCCGTAAGTCAAGAATATACCTCCTTTGTGTTATGAAGATCGTGTACCTTGCATCTTCATCCACGCCAAAAATATGTAAGCTGCCCCAAGACAATCGATCCAGTCAATGTTATTCCCTCTCTTACAAAAGAGGGTGTG
Source organism: Tasmannia lanceolata (assembly GCF_043159265.1). Taxonomy (NCBI): domain Eukaryota; kingdom Viridiplantae; phylum Streptophyta; class Magnoliopsida; order Canellales; family Winteraceae; genus Tasmannia; species Tasmannia lanceolata. Next base: position 3,065,000 of record NW_027518700.1, read on the forward strand.
ATAAGCATGACTCTGGAAATAGCCCAACTTCTTCATTGCTCGACTAAATCTATCAAACCATGCCCTTAGAGACTATTTCAACCCATATATTGATTTCCTGAACTTGCACACCTTTTATTCACTATTAGGAACCTTGAATCCTGGAGTAGGCCTCATATAGACTTCTTGTAGTTCTCCATGCAAGAATGCATTCTTGATGTCTTGTACTCTTGTTGGTACAATGGCCATGAGAAATGTGCAACCAATGATTAAATGACTAGTATGGAATTCATCTTTTCTATAGAAGCAGATGTTTCGTGGTAATCTATTCCATAGTAGCCGGAAACTTCTTGGGCGGGTGGGAAACTCGTTTCCTCTAAAATGCGTTTCGGGAACATTTCCGAAACATGATAGAAAAAATTGGTAAAACGTTTCCGAAACGCATGGGAAACATATGGGGGACATGAGAAACTTATGTGAAACATGTGTGAAACCTTCATAAATGTATGGAAAACTCATAGAAAGCGTATGTGAAATGTTTGGGAGACGTGAGTGAACCTTATGAAAATCGTTTTGGAAAAAACACACCAAAATTTTGTGGAATAGATATTAAAAAGGAAAATAATAGCATATATTGTAATAAAAAAATAAAAACAAGAAATGTTCAAATAGAAATTTGAAATTAAAAAAATATATATTACAAAACCATGTATTTCGTGTTTTCCTTGTGTTTCATGTGTTTTCATTTGTGTTTAATCATTTCTGAAATGTTTCTAGTGTGTTTCCTAAGACGTTTCTCATTGCTTTTCTCATGCGATTTTCTATTGTTTTTCCGTTTCTCGTTTCCCTTCTATTTTTTCTTTGTGTTTTCCGTTTCTCTTCCCGATTTTGTTTCCCACCCTGGTAACTATGATCTATTCCATACATCTTGTAGTTCTCTATCGAGCCCTTTGCCTTATGTTTTCATATTAGTAAGTCTACCAGCTCATTAGTCCCATTTTTCACCAATACCTTGATCTCTTTTGACATTGCCTCTCAGCTCTTTGAGTCAAAACTAACCGCTTGAAGCCTAAAAAGGAATAGGCACAAAAGAAATAGAGGTCACATGAACACCATATGAAGCAGATAGAGGATCATAAGAGACAAAGTTATAAATAAAATGAAGAGTACACCTGTGAGTTCCCTTGCATTGGGCAATGGAATGATCAAAGTCATTAGGAGTAAGAGAAGCAGCAGAAATAGACGAAGCAATAGGAATAGAAAAAGTGGTAGGCGAAACAATATTACCTAGACTTGTTTCCTAGGATCTGATTTGTCAGGGAGCTCCACAACATTACCTAGACTTGGAATACATTTGTAACTCCCTCACACACTCTTCCTTCAGTATAGCAGTAGTAGGGGAACCAGCGAGGGTGAACAAGACTATGAAGGTGTCTCTCTTCACTTACATTCATCTCCCCCCCCTAAAGAAAGGCACCGATAGAGGAAAAATAAGGAACACACACGAAGAACGTAACATCTATGGAGAGAAACTGTTTTGAGACAGGGTCAGAACACTTATAACCTTTATGTGTAGAGGAATACTAAAGACTCACCAAGTAGCCTTGGGATCCAGTTTTGTACGATTTGGACCAAAAAATACGCATAAAGCAAAGGCATAAAAAAGCAAGTGGAGTGGAAAAAATAGAGTCATTCGGACACAAAGCTTGGAAAAGAGATTTCAAATGAAGAACTCCAGATAATACGATTTATCAACTAAGTTGCAATGTCAATACTGCATCTCCTAAATTTGTTCAAGAACTCCCATGCTTATGAGTAGCCCCCATGTCACCTCCAGAGAGAAGTGCACGGAGCTATTTTATTCGCATGCAAAGTATCTAGGATATGAAAGAAGTATGAAACAAATATGTGAGCTTTTCGATAAATAGTTAAGATGGCCTACAAGTGAAGTTAAGAATATCACTCTGTCCAACTGTGTGGATGATTATTGATCTTCTTGTGTATGGGTTTAGACATGCTTGTGTAAATGGATTAGTTCAATGTCACAATCCATGAATATGTGTCAGGGAAATTGAATCAAGCTATTAAGATGATGGATGATGCATCATTACTGATATCGGAAGTAAATCCAACAAAATCTTAATTACAGTTTATTTGTAGGTCTCGAGTGGCATTCATATTGTTGGGAAGGTGTTGGACTTAGTGATTTTTACCTTCATTCAACATCATCTACAAACATCTGATATGTTATCTATTAATTTTTTTGGGTTTGTTGGAGTACCTCCATTATAAATGGATCTATTATATTTATGCTTAATATTTGTTATGCCTTTAGACGTGCATTGTGGAGTGATGGTTCTCGTATCATTGGCCATTAGGGAGATCCATTAGCAATGACTGTGAAGCTAAGGAGTTTGCAGGACATCAAGAACTCTGTTAATTGTTCATGACCTAAAACAAAATATTCTCATCCTTTGAGAAGTGCCTCAAAGTGTCAAAGTTCGAATATCTTATCAGGGTGCATAAAATTCAGTTTTTTTTTAACATAATCAACACATATTTGTATTTCATCTGGTAAACAAATGTTGTTCTTGAAGCATTGACCTTGCATGTATTACTTTGTTCCAGGAACGTTGACATGCGGTGGGAACAAACCTTTTTGAGATGAGATAAGTCATCCCATTATAGGTTCCTGATGTGTTTATATGTGGATTTTGTGGCTATTCTATCATTGCTTCCCCATAAATAAATTTCTTCCTTCTGCTCGTCGATATTGACAAGAGGAGATGTAGACTTTCAGAAACGTACACCACACCCACTAGTTATTTCTGCCATCCAATTTCTCTGGTACTGGTCTACCATGTGTATTCACCCATTGGTGACAGCCCATCCTTATCCCAGGCTCAAACCTGCACTATAATGCCTCATCCTGTACAATACATGTAACAAGATTGATCCCATCTACTGTAAGAAAATTAGCGTATCTATTTTCAACGAGGCAGTGATTGTCTCCCAAACAGCTGAACATAATGGACTCCCCAACCCTACTCTTGTCCATAATTTCCAGGAAAATGATTCCATGGTTCCCGAACTCTCTACTGGCAATCCTTTCCCCATCTTATTTGATTGGCACAACTAAATTTCGGGGCAATTAGACGTGAATCAAGATATCACTTTCCAAAAGCGACACACTCAACTCAGCCAGACTTATCATGTCTCTCAAGTTTTTGGACCCGTTAAGGTCTTTGAGTTCATCAAACCTTCATACAGAGCATAGCAAAAAAAAAATGCAGGCCATAGATGCGGAAATGTGTTGAGCAGGAACTTTGTAATCGCTAATTGGGTGAAGCCATATTCATGTAGCATCAAGTAGATCTTGTTATAGTTTGAAATTGATCACGTCTAAACATGAAATTGATCTTTCGTTATCGTTCTGTTGAATTTGACTGAGCCTTCTGTGAAATTACCCTCAGGGATTCGGAAGTTGGTCCCAATTTTGTGAACTTAATTTGTCGATGAGTAATGTTGAAGAATTAAAATCTTATATGAACATCCTTAATGTTATATTTCTCTCCATTTCTTTTGCACCTCAAATTTTAATACAAATGCGAGTGTAAAAATGATTCCTTTGTTACTTTCCATTTTATCGATGTGGTTATTATGGCATCTTTCTTTTTAATGTAATACTAAACATTCTACACTCATTGAAGTGTCTTGAAAAAACAAATATTTGAACCAATTTTCAGTGTTAATTGTATAGTCTCACCTTACAGATTACTTCATGTATCATGTTCTCTATCCTTACTATAGAACATCGACATGCTCATTTAGCACCCTTTGTTCCATTATCAGGCTTCCAGTTCGTTGGGATATGACTGCCATAGTCGTGATGAATGAAGTGCGTGTTAGCAGTCCATACCTGCCTGAAAATGTTATCGGAGGAACTCCAGCTGCCAATGACCGGGTGAAGAAAGTGGTAAGGCTTATTCAACAGATTAGTTGAGCAAAACCAAATTCTTACCCTTATCAGATGTTTCAAATTAACTGTTGTTTCTCTTTTGTTTATACATAGCTTGAGTTTGAAAGGAAGAGGTTGCACGTTCGTAATCCTGGTCAGTGACAATTTCTACAGTGCATTGTCTGGATACTGAAGAAGCTGCCCACTCAAAGTGATAAAAAAAAAGGTATGCTTTTTGGTAGAAGATTATCATCACACACTTTTTATGCAGGAAGCAATAAGATGAACAGTTTCCCATCCTTATAGTCTGGATGAACAGTTTATGCACACTTATGATCTTATGTATGGCTTTATAGACTCTATATTGGCAGTGTCAATGCATAAGGATGAACAGTTTCTCATCCTTTTCTTTTGTTAGATAAATGGAAATTTTGAAATTTCCCAATTTAACTGAACTCAAATACAAGGTTTATCACCATAAATTCATGCAGGGTCTTGTATTTCATGAATTGCCTGTTTTTATAACCTCTTAGATAAGATCTTGAATTCTTCTGAGATGACATGAATTGCCTGTTTTTATAACCTCTTAGATAAGATCTTGAATTCTTCTGAGATGACAAGCTTGATGTGATGCTACAATTCCAATAAAATTTCTTCCCTCATTTAGGTTGGCAGTTCATCAATGGCACATTTATCGTATATTACTGTATATAGAGGTGCTGAATTTGTGATTTTTGTTGAACATGGACAATCCAAAACTACATATAAGCAACGGTTTACATTCAATTACGCGTAATACACGTCATTGGATGGTGTGATCGGGTCATAGGAGACCCCAATCAACGGCTATGAGCGGTTTGGATCAATCAACTGTGGGACCCATTATGGTGTAATGAGGGTGCCACATTGTATTACGACGAGGCACATATACAGTGCACTTGTTATTTGTCAATCTAGTAAGGTCCACCATGTGATCCAATGGTCTAAAAATACACTAGTTGGATGATCCTGATCATTGGATTATTAAAAGATTTTAATCGATCAACGGTCCACATTAATGTCCTTGGTTAGATGGTTAAGATCATCTGATGAGTATTTTGTAGGTTAACTTCTCATGGTGCGGACCATAGGATGAATGGTCTGGATCGCACTAACATCTCAACGGAATACGTGTAGCGACCGGGCCGTTGAATTGGTGGGCCACAATTTCTTATACTGTGGATTTGTTGAATGATTATCAGTACAAAGTTTTCATTGGAAAAGTTCACCGAGGGGATACAAAACCATGGATAACTTGTTCCTGGGATTGGCTATCTTATTGGATACGTTCGTTCAACTTTAAGATGTATTTAACCAAGCAGAATAGCCAATCCCGGAACTGTTTATCCAAGGATTTCTATCACCTTGGGTAACAACCCCCAGAGGTGGTTTGTTTTGTGGATAACAAATTCGGGATAGCGGAGATTTCTAGATCCCCCTCTATCCTTTGTATTGAATCCCCGTTCTCGCTATACTATCCAGCCATCCAGGTGAGACCCAAAAATTGAATACTGCCATTAATTTTTAGATATCAGTCTGTGGCCCACCTTCAATACACCAACCAGATGATCGGTTATGATCATTTTATACATGCCACGTGTATGGTGGATACTACTTTACCACAAGGACTACCTTGTAGACAATCCCTTCATGGCAGACTCCCTTGTACTCAATTCCAAAATTTGTGATGTCTTTTATTGGCACAACCATGTTTTAATAATTGAACAAAGCCACCTCGTCTTTTCATTGTCAATTGGCTTGTGAGAGTTTTTTGGGAACTGTAATAAACTTTAACAGGTTTTAAAATAATAAAAGACAAGATAAGTTAGTGCAATTATCAAAACCTAGTAGTGCCAGGGTCTCATTTTTTAAATTGATTTGGCCCATTTGCAATTCTGGGTCTGACAGGGCACATGATCCTCCCATGAATGCATGCCAGAATATCATAGGTTTGTACAAACTTTGCCGACTTTAGGTGTCCAAATCAAGAAAATGTGTGACATAAAAGCTATGTTAACATTGTCAATTGTTGATATGCATTGACTTGTGTATTCTCTTTCCCAACATACACTCATCAAGTTATTAGATACTTAGTCTTGTGATCACGTTATCTGTTATCTTATAGCTTAAATAATTGAGTCATGATCTGGTGGGGTGGTATAGATCACATCATCTAACATCTTTACCTCTAAAAAAGCACAAATTACATGATAATGTTATATTAACATACTAAAAGTTCACCCAACCCGCATCGACCCGACCCGAAAATAGCCTGGGTTGGGTTCATGTTTCATGGGTTTCGGGTCGAGCCGGGTTGAGCATTCAAAAGCCCGCATGAATCTCGGGTCGAGCCGGGTTTGAAGGGGCCCGACCCGACCCTACCCGAGTTACATAAGTTATAGTATGTACATTTTTTTCTATTGGTAGTTAAAAGTTAAAAGTGAAAACCCACGCACCCACTGTTATTGTATGTGAGTGTAATTTCTGCTTCTATGAGTTGAGTTGATTCAAGTGTTTGATTCAGCATTGTTTGATTGTAATTACAACATTGTTTGATTACAACATTGTTTGATTCAAGTGTAATGTGAGTGTAATTACATCATTGTTTGATTCAAGTGTAATGTGAGTGTAATTTCTGCTTCTATGAGTTGAGTTGCCTTGCCAAACAAGAATTTTCCTTAAAAATTGCGTCAACGTGAAAAAACCCGACCCGACCCGAGATTTATCATGGGTAGGGCCGGGTTTGGGAATCGTGGGTTTTTCGAAAAAAAAACCCGACCCGAGATATTTCTCGGGTAGGGTTGGGTTCTCCAAAACCCGACCTGCCCGACCGAGTTGCAGCCCTAATAAAAAGGCTACAAGCCCTCTTTGGAAACACCTTATCAAGAAAGTTTGTCTGCTTCTCTATTTGCGGACCTTCTCACATGCCGATAAGAAATCTCTTGACCGCTTACTAAGTCTTGGATCTCATCAAAGAAAGGAGCGAATCTCCAACGGATATTTGATGACCCGCTAAGCTAACGGATCACATTAAGAGAGTCCCCTTCCACCACTATCTTATCCAAGGTTTCTCGCTCCAGGAGATTGATTGATTGCTTGAGAGACGGATTGCACTTCAGCTTCACTAGAGTCAGCAACCCCTATGGGACCTGAAAAGACCAACTTACCGATCCCAAATAGTCTCTAAGGATACCTCCAATACCTGAAGGGCCAGGGTTCCCCAAACTCGCCGTCGAAATTGAGTTTTAAAAAAATGGAATTAGGCGGCCCCCAATCCCGAAGAAAGTCACTCTTGGAGACCTAAATAATCAGAAATTGTCCTTGATGGATGATTTAGGGGTTTAGTATGCGATTGAAGGGTTAGGGAGTCATCAGAAAAGGATGTGTTGAAGAGGTCAGATAATAAGAAAAATATGAGGACGGGAGATTAAATGGAGACAAAGATCAAAGGCGCATTGGCAGAAAGAAAAGGATATGAAGATGGCCTTTTTCATAAGGCGGCTTAGCACTAGAAGGGTGAAGTATCTTTGTGCAATCCAAGGGGGTGATAAGGTGGTTGAGGACCATAGGGAGATACAAGATGACATGATCAGTTTCTACGAAAGACTATATTCGAGCCATCAAGCACGGAGGATGGGGTTGGGCGTCTAGCTCACTGGTTAAGGCTTTGTTCTTTCACTGACGTCTGCGGTTCAATCCCAGCTTACCTAAAAAAAATGAAGCATGGAGGCCTTCTATTGGCAGGGGTGGAGTTTAAAAAGTTGGAGAGAACCACGACTAATTGGCTTGAGCACACTTTTGAGGAGGAAGTGAGGAAGAATGTTTTCGCTATGGATAGGGACAAGGCTCCTGGACCCAATGGCTTCACCATGGCATTCATCCAAGACAACTGAGACTACTTAAAGGGAGATTAGGCTAAAGTAATGGAAGAGTTCTTCCAAAAATGTCGCTACGGAAGAGATTAGGCTAAAGATATGGCAAATTTATTGCCCTGTTCCTGAGGTGGAGACTGTTGACGTAAAAGACTTTAGGTCCATGGGTTCGGTGGGAAGCCTCTACAAGATTGTCTCCAAAACTTTGGCAGTGATGTCGAGGAAGGTGTGAGGGAAAGTGATGGTGTTCTTATAGCCAACGAGTGTTTGAATACATGGAAAAAGCATGGAAGATGATTTGCATGATTGACATGAAAAAAAAGGCATACTACCGCGTCGAATGGAAATTTCTGCTTTTCATAATGAAAAGGAATAAGCTTCAGAGAGATGGAGGGGGTGGATTAGGAATGTGTGATTAGTCCTCTTTTTTCAATAGTACTTTATGGTAAACTGGCTGTTTTTTGGAGTCTGAGGCCTTACATTAGAAGATCCCTCGCCCCTCCCTATTCATTATTGCAGGGGAAGCATTCAGAAGCATGGTGACAGTTTTAGAAGAGAAAAGATTGATTAAGGGGTGTAATGGGATGTTGGGATGTGGTGAGCAAGAGGTTCAGATTTCCCAACTTCAGTTTGCAGATGACACTCTAATGTTCTGTAAAGACTCGAAAAGTCAGGTGATGTTAAAACTGATATAAAAAAAAGGTCCAAGGCGAGCTTTAACATTTCTGTGGGTCATTTTGGATCCAACACGGAAGCCCTTACTATGTTGCATCTTGGGCCTCCTTTATGTGTCAGCTTTCCATCAAATACAATGTGGGGCCACATTATTGAATGGAAAGGAAGTTGGCGGAGTGGAAGAACAAATAGTCATTTGGAGGGAGGGTGACTCTTATTAAAGCAGCCAAATCAAAAGTTCCAACTAACTTCATGTCATATGTTTGCAATTCTTAAGCCAGGGGAAGAAGAATACACCTTGAGTAAACAAGAAGATGAGGGTAAATCCGTTTTGCGAAACAAACAAAAGAGCAACTAAAATCGTCATGGTTGGTTGGAAAAAGAATAGGGAAGGGAAGGAGAGAAGGAAAGTGAAACAAGGGGAAGAAAGAGAAAGGAGGAATAACGGAGAAAGGGGCGTGGGAAAAATATAGGATAAATGAAAAAAAAGCTGTTGTGAAGAAGAATTACACCTAGGAAGATCACCGATACCGGATGGGTATAAGGGAATACTTAAGAAAACGGCCGGTAAGTCCTCCAGATATTTTCTATCTGGGAAAGAATATAGCGAACGGAACCTGCACCCGTGGCTATAGAATAGAAAGTCTTAAAGATCCATATTAAGACATTATAGAGGCTGGTTATACGGTTTTTGAAGCTCTGCAATGGCTGGAGATCGACAGAGATTGTTGTAGGAGAAACCTAATTCTTATGGGTAATGGTCGTAGGTCACCATCTCCCCGAACAAGAATTTAGGGCCATGGTTTTAAATTTCGGTTTCAGTATACGTTTCGGCCCTCACCGACACCGAAATTTCGGCCAAAATTCTGAAATTCTGGTTGAAATCCGGGAATGAAAAAAAGTAATATTTTATTAATTTCAAGATTTCGGACGATATTAATGAAATAATAATTTTTAAAAATGCAATTTTTAGAAATTTCGACCAAAATTGCCGAAATTTCGAGGTATGAAATTCCGAATTTTCGGCTGAAATTTGGTGATTGGCGAAATTTGAATTTGGGCCAAATTTCGGTTTCGGACCCAACTGAAATCCAAAATTTTGGATTTCAGACGAAATTTAAAACCAATTTTAGGGCAATGTTTTGAATTTCGGTTTCGGTCATCACGGAAATGGAAATGTTTTGGTGGAAATGGTTTAAAATCACAAAAACATATGGAAGCATATGCAAATGATAGAATTTAAAGATGAAACTTCAGAAAATGCTAGAATAAGCACAAATGCACAATCAGAAACCATTACATAAGCAAGACAACCATCCCTAATGGTTTAAAAATGCCGAACACCTACTGATATGCATTGTTGGGCATGTCTGATAATTTACTACATATGAAATTTCATATGAATATTTATACATAATACTTGCGCCACATTTCACATGCAATTCATATGCACCGCATCTCACATGCAATTCATTTCGGTCATTTCAGTTTCGGTGGGGATGGAAACGAAAATATTTGGTCGTTTCGTGTCGGTTTTGGTGGAATTTTAAAAATGTGATTTAAGAAGGCCAATAGTAGGGCTGACGCTTTGGCCATAGATGGCATTAGGATAGATAATCTAGGTGAGGGACAACGTATACCCCCATCCGTAACATTTTAGAGGTCTATCTTTTCATTTCTTTATTAATAAAACGGTTATCTAACTCAAAAGAAAAAAGAAAAAAGGAAAAGATATTAACATACTACATAATCCAATATATGTTTTTTTTTTTTTTTTGAGTGGAAAAAGATTTCATTCCAAGAAAAAAGACCGAGGAGGTCTATACATGGAATTATGAAAAAAACAAGGGAAAAAATACATATACAATCCCAATATGAACAAGAAAAGATAACAGCTAAGAGGGGAGAAAATCAAACAAGTCCACCTCCACCCTAGAAACACCCTCTCTAGCTAATATATCAACTTTTTCATTGGCCGACCGCCGAACATGAACGAAATATACATTAGCATTGCCCACCCTATCCAGAATCTCATCAAAATAAGCAGCAAATCTCCAAAGAAACGAATGAGAACCCCTACGCCATCAAATCACATTAAGAGAGTCCCCTTAAATCATTATTGAGATCAACCTTATCAAGAAACTGTATTCATGTACAGCTTGCACTTCAGCTTCATTAGCATCGGCTACACCTAACCTAATGGACCACAGAATGCCCATATCACAGCACCCTGCTCATCCCTAGCAAACCCCCCCCCCCCCCCCCCCCCCCCACCCCCTTTTTTTTCACAAGGAACTACGGACCAACATTCCAACAAATCAATAAGGTTGGCAGGGAAGACCAATGAAATCTCAAATCTAAATAAGATACGACTCCATACTCTAGCCACTTTGCAATGCATAAAAATATGTTAGGCTGATTACTCAGCGTCAATACAGAGTGCACAATGATCCACAATCAACATCTCACGGGCCCTCAAGAAGTCAAGAGTTTGAATTCTTACCAGAACCGCAGCCCAACCGACGGCACAAATCCTAGGTGGAGCTTGGATGCCCCAAACTTTGACAACTTTGGAAGGAGCAATACAAGGTATATAGCACAAAACATACTGGATATAGCAATAGCATGCTTATATTACTAGCTATTTTTCTAAAATTTCTAAGAACATTGTAATATTGTAGTTTTAATAATTATAATTGGGCGATGCCTCATGCCCTCTATTGTGTTTGACTTCGAATGACGTCTAATTCATAGGAAGTTTAGCAGGATCACATCAAGCACTCAAACATTATCATTACTAATGTAGCTATCGACCAATTTGCCTGAAGCAAATTCAATCATTTTCCAGGGGTACTGGGGCAACTGATCCGAAGATAAGAATATGATCGATGATATTTCATTCCATAGATCTAAAAAAAAGAACAAAGGGTGAATGTCAAAGCACAAAAACATGATCAAATCCAGTAATAGAAAGTAATAAATTTCCTTTTTTTTGTAGGCTACTAGAATCCATTTTACTCATCAAATATACACAAAAAGACATATAAAAATGCAAAAGATGCATCCTGTAACGGGATTCATTTATACCACTATGCTGTCTAGTAGACTGACAGAAAAAACATTATATTGCTGCCTAAAGAGCTCTTGGGAACAAAATCAGACCGATCGATAGAAGAATCTGTTGAGTTTGAAAGGTAGGGAGTAGAATTCCACACTTCTGGGATCGTTATTAAACGAACGGAACTTATCCCACCAATGATAACCTCTATCTTTCCTTACTGAGCTGTCTTTCCGATCTAAGGTGTTGTCCAAAAAGAATGCAACAACACCTCCAACAAACGCTTTTGAAGAGAACGGCACGTTCAGGCTATCGTTGAACTGCAAAATAAGTGGGGCTCTCAGTTACTAACCAACCAAACATGGGATTAAATATATAAACTACAACTCAAGCAAGATGAAAGGTTCTATGCATACCCATCTATGACGGGTGTGGACCGGACCATAGCCAGCAACCGCCGTGAACTCATTAAAGTACTGTGGCACTGATAAGCCAATGAAAATAGAGAATCCTAAGATAAATTTTGTTCTGAAGCTGTTGAGATTGCAAAACTGAAGGAAACTGAGACCTGCGGAACCTGTTCATGCACGATAAAAATTTATGATATCAAGATGTGTGAAGAGCTTGTAGTGAGTCAAAGGCAAACCAGGGATACCAAATACAAAGCTGCTTTTTACATCAAAATACTTACCTACATAGCCAAAGAAAAGGCAATACAATGCCGCAACAATTGGCGCTGGAATGGAAGCAAAGATGGCTCCAAATTTTCCTGCAATGCCCGAACGATTTGCAATTCAAACCGAGTTCTTAGTAAGTGGAAAATCAACTCAGATAGTCCCAACATTTTGCTTCCTAGATCACCCACATTAGATATCCTTGCAATCAACAATTAATAGAGCAGTTCTTAGAACTGATAGAATCTGACTAAAATTTATACTAAACTTCTATCCTTCAATAATTAATCAAGGTTATCCACACGCACGCTACATGCACTTGATGCACAATACCCCTCCAGTGGTCTGAGGTGCTAGGCCTTCCAGGTGCATTTTTCACTTATATATTTTAAGAATTCTGGACTCAGCGGTATTCAATTCTTTAGATGTATAAAACTCATTCTCATCTTACAAAATGGGGGCAAAGTTACAACAATAGTCAAATGATGCCATAATTTATATATTCATGCAGATTTTGTAAAACAGTACACTAAATATCACCAAGAACTTAAGTAACCATCCATGCAATAAGTCGCTTCTATCATAGTCCAAAACAGTAAATGTGAAATGGGAACCACAGAAAATCAATAATTGGATATCACAATATTGATTTATATTAGTCTAATGTCTATGCCACTGATTTAGCAGTTTCGTAACAATTAACTCTTAAGATTAAGAGTAAAGAACTTGTACAAAACCGCCCAGGTGGATGGAGATCTGTAATGAACAATTGCATTGTAATGGCTATTGTGTTTGCATAGGTCTATCCTCTATCCACCCAAAAGCATAAACACATGCATGGGGCCTGATACATGATAGTATGATACACATGAACAGCTTACCAAGAAGAGAAAAGAATATCATAAATCCGGCTGATATTTGCACAACTCTCCGGCTGCCAATACGTGTCAACGCTAACAAACCAGCATTTTCACTGTAGAATGATAAACCAAGTGAAACTTTCTAGCGAACCCCCCAAAAAAAAAAAATTACCTATCAGTAATCAACAAAACATGCTCATAAAGACAGGTGTTTCTCACAGTAAGTCTTACACGGACACTGTGGAACCACTTGCTGTTCCGAACAACCCATCCAAAAAGATACCAATTCCCTGAAAAAAAAATCACGGAGGCACGTCCAGCAGCAGTTCAACATTCAACTAATCAATAAACAGAGAGGCCTGCAACCGAAACTTCTAATTACCTGCCAACCAATGCCACGACTGAGAATAGAAGGTGGCAATGGAGTTGCACTTGCATACCTAGAAACGGCAATGAAAGTACCAGTGGACTGCATTATCATGGAAAGTATATAAGAACATAAAAATTGTTATCAGTTTGAGACAGTATGCACATAGCTGTCAACCCGTGACTCGAATCGTGACTCGATTTCTTAATTCTATGACTCACAAGAGTTTTTGACAAGAACATGAATTTAGTTGAAAAAAATATAATTATATAACAAAAGATGAAGCATGTAAAAAATATAACCCAATAGCAAGTAGATAAAGCAATAAGCCAAAAATATAAATAAGTATATCCTTGTAACTTGCATGCACAAAAATAATTAAGTTCTAAGTTCCAAGCCAAAAATATAAATAAGTATATGCTTGTATATGCTAGGCCCAGAGACTCGACTCGTAAGAGTCTTATTTTTTCGAATCGACTCCCAACGACTTGTTCGACTCACCAGACGACTGGAACGAGTCTACAACAGAGGCGAGTCACCCCGAAAGCCCAACGACTCGACTCGACTCGGGAGTTGACTCTTACTACTCGTAAGAGTTTGACAACTATGAGTAAGAATGCATAGACATGCAAAGTATAACAGTATGAATAGAGTTCTAACTAAAAATTGCCAACAGAGGGGGAATCATCATCAAAACATCTAATAAGGCCTCACACTCATCAGTTTATAAGCACAGAGAACAGACCTCCACAAGAGCAACCAATGAAGCAACCATCATGGCAAATACTTCTCCTGCATTAAATGTGGGTGTCCCCCATTGAAATGGATATGGAACTCTTATCCTGTAGACATCAATCAGACCCCAGAAAGAGCCAATTGATATTAAAAAAAGGCTCATGTTAGTCCACAAAAAGAATGCCAAGGCTTCATAGAGCAGTTTTTATGAAATTTACAAAGCAAACTAATCAAAGTATGCAGAATATAGCATCTAGTGGGCACCAAGGATTTAAATATCGGTTTCGACTTTCGGGGTCAGTTTCAGCCACAACTGAAAAATTTTCGGTTTCGGCCGAAATCATGTAAAATTTAGAAAAACAATTTTGGTATTTTACAAGATTTCGGCCAAAATTATGTAATTTCAGCAATTTTGGTGGAAATCTTGTAAATTAACAGAAATTTAGCCGAAATTTCGAATTTATGTACTTTCGGTGTCTGTCCCAGCCGAAATCCGAAAATTCGGTATTTCGGCCGAAATTTAGAACCATTGGACACCAGCTCAGTCTAAAACTGTACCAAAAAATCATTCAAGAACATAGCTAGCACTTGCTGAAAAGGACAAGGAACAGTCAAACCAGTTCTAATAAAGTAACAACCACCTGATTTGATGCTGATATTAGTTTCAAATTCTAGCTAGAATGGCTCGTGGCTATATGGAGGTAAGAAAGGGAGAAGTTTCAGATGATCTTATAAATGGACCTTGCACTTTGGTCACAGAGCAACGAATATTGACATGTCATACCACTATACCAGCAATATCAAGAAATATAAATGACAACAAAAATCATGCAGGGTAAAGTGACAATGGCTCTATTGTAAATCCTGGGATAAAATTGGACCTTGATCACCTCAATATTAATTAGAAGCATTTGCATCCAAGATTCATGAGATAAAGAAGCACTAAACTTAGGAGAAATAACCTAGTACTGAGTAACATGAGCATATATTTCAACGTAGGTCAAATAGCAGGGATTACCCTTACCATGGAGCAGCACCAACAAGTCCGGCACGATCAGTACGGCAATGGAGCTGAGTCTTTGGTGGTGAATGCTTATATGCACCACCCACTGTGAGAAAGTATGCATATACCCACACAATTATAACCGAAAAGATAACAGCAAATCGATCAAAAACATGATTACTCCGTTTGTGTATTGCATGGGGTATATACTGCAAACAAGAATTTCCAAATAAATCTTTATTAGATTTGAAGGAAATTAAAAGATCTTGCTCAAACAAAACTAGAAAACAAGGACTAGCCAGGGATATAGGTTGCTGTCAGTGCTTAATTAATCAGAAGATGCTAATTGAATTGTAGAAGTAAAAATGAGATTCGGGTGAAACATATCCAAATATGTTACCTGTGAAATGAGTATTAGCACAATTAACTGTGGAAGACCAATCTCAATACATTTTGCAACCTAAGCATTAAAGGAAAGAGTTTTCAGATATATAAAACAAATGATGGGGTAGGGAAGAATCTTGAACAAGTAACGTAAACTACAGAGGTCATCTCGAAATAAATAAAGACAAGATAAACCTACTGTTATTAAAAAAGAAACAACTTAGAAATTGGTCAACTACCAAACATGGATCAAATAAATGAAATACTCACACACAGGTACATACACACATACTTATAGTCCCTTCCTAAGAATGCTTACCCCGGGGAAGCCAAGCTCATAAAGCCCAAACCCTGCTAGGGCTACCAAAGGGACTGCGGAGAGTGGACTTAAGAACCTGAGCAAATATGAAGAGCTAAATGATACGCACTTAATGAGCAAAACATCAGATGGTTCCATACTGCAATCCTAATACAAAACCAACCTCAAGACAAAGCGCCAAAGACCACTGAAGCCAATGATAATCTGAGGAATCGACGCCATAAGCAGGGCACCCTGAGTCCCACGCATGATTCGCTTGAATTTCTGCACAGCATCAGAAAAACAAGTTTCATAATTCAGAATCAAATCAACATAGAAAATTGGTAAACACAAAGGATAGAGTTAGACCATTACCTCATGGGGATCTATGATATCATTATATCGATCATTCAAAATTATCGAAATGGTGGGCACAACAAAGGTATATGACCCTCCAATTACAGCGGGTAATCGAGATCCAAATAAAGTTTGGAACAGTGTATTCAGACCGGCGACAAACAGTAGCGTCTGGATCACCCTAACTTTCTCCTCCTATGAAAAGCAAATGGTGGTTATTGTTGGAATGACCAGATGAACAAGTAAAGGAAAAGAATAAATGAAAGAGAAGTTTTTATCAAATGTTATGTAGTCTTACATTTCGTCCTCCCATTTGAGGCACTAGAGCTGTGGGAATGATAACAGTGGTACCTAGCATGACCAGGTAATGTTGGAAACCAAGGAGAATGGCCTCCGCTGCATAAAAAAAACCACCCAGATCGGACGAAAAAATCATACCATTTTTTTATGGAAATTCAATCAGTTGAAACAAAACAAAGAAAAAACTCACAGGTTTCAAAATTAGGCTCAGTTTCTTTTGGCCAAAAATGGGCGTAAAAATAGATTTTACGCCCGTTTTCACACTAAAAAATGAGCATAAAATTTGGTTTACATCCATTTTACAGGAGAATGGCCTCCGCTGCGTAAAAAAAACCACCCAGATCGGAAAAAAAAATCATACCAATTTTTTTTTATGGAAATTCAATCAATTGAAACAAAACAAAGAAAAAACTCACAGGTTTCAAAATTAGGCTCCGTTTCTTTTGGCGGAAAATGGGCGTAATAACAGATTTTACGCCCATTTTCACACTAAAAATGGGCATAAAATTTGTTTTACATCCATTTTACACCGAAAGAAACGGAGCCTAAGCAAATAAACAAGCATTAAGGTTCATTAAAATATAGAATAAGAGATATAAATGTAAATGGATATCAACAAAATTGAACGAAAACTGGATTCAATTTTCAAAATATAAAAATAGAAATCCAGATGAGCTTTTCATAAAAAAATTAAAAGAATGGAGGGGGTGTTGAAGAAAAAATCAGAGGAAAATGCAAACAAGGAACAAGCCTAAATATAAAAAGGGAAAAGTTTGGAGTTTGAACAAAATCAAAGGAACAGTTAAATAAAAAATTAAAAACAAAAATCTTATTATTCTTGTAGGATGGGCTAGAGGCAAGGTTTTACATCCTCATCCTGTATCTTTTATTATACTGTATCTTTTATTCTTATTAATAAAATTTAAGGTGCCACGGGTTAATACAGAAATTCCAGGCTAAAAAAATTATAAACAAAAAATTGAAGTTTCAGCAAAAATCAGAGGAATATCATTAAAAAAATAATAATCAGAGGAAATCCCAAAATGGGTCTCAAGATGACTAATTAAAGTACAATTGTTCCATGAGTTTCAACCAAAATAAAAATTTTTAAAAAAAAACATGAATTATAAACAAAAAAATGGAGTTTAAATAAAAAATCAGAGGAATAGCATTCAAAAAAAAAAAAAAAAATAGGAAACCCCAAAATGGGTCTCAAGATGAATAAATAAACTACAATGGTTGCATGAGTTTCAACCAAAATTAAATTTTTTAAAAAAAGTCATCAGTTATTTCCACACAAAAAATGGGTCCAGTGCTGCAGAAAATTAAGTAAGAATAGGAGATAAAAAGAAAACTAACGCCATGGAGGAGGACTAGCTATGCAGTAAGCAACATTAGGCAGCTGATCCTTCACTGGATGTGGCTGAAGCTCATCGTGTTTTGGCGCCGCTACCACTACTCCTCCTGACATTCTTCTTCTTCTACTTTTTTATCAACCTTAGACAATCTTCAAAACACAAAACAAATCAGAAATCTATTAACACCACACCAAAATTGACACCCCACAAAATCAAAATCCCAACCAAGCAAAACCCAACTCTCCAACACTAAAAACCCCCCAAAAAAATAGCCTCAGATATTCAAAAAACAAATAACTAATCCAAGACCCACAATCTCCAAGCAAAACCCAACTCTCCCAACTCCCAACAACAACAAAATTAGACCCTCAAAACCCAAAAAACAAAAGGCATCAAAAGTCAAAATTCTCTGACAAATGAATTTGATATAAACACCAGAACCCAGTACTTTTACAGCCCAAACTCACTCCAAAACAGAGAGAGAAAAGGAAAAAGGAAAAAACCCAAAAGGTAAAAAGAAAGCAAAAAACCAGAAATCTTTAAATGAAAAGGAATGTACTCTGGCTTTCCTCTCTGTACTTTGTTTTTCTGCTACTAAGGTTGCAAAGATTAAGATAAACAAACCTTGAGAAAAGCAAAGAAATCTCACACTCTTTTTCTCTCTAAAATGCAATTACAATACATTGTAGTGTGCAGCAAAGTTGTAACTTGAAATGAGAAAAAAATCATGGGCAACCGACACATTTCTTTTCCCAAACCCTGTCTGCCCCACAAAGCCACAATTCAGTTACCATCCTATAAAAATAAAAATAAAAACCGGAAAAGTAATTTATTTTAGAGGATTTTTGTAAAAGAAGGCTTTTTCTTTGATTTATTTACAAAACCAGTCTTTTAGAATTTTAATCTGACAATTTAGACATAGAGTGAGTTGTCACATTCGAGCAAATTTTGCAAATAACTTAAAAAAAATGCCCTTTTAAGCATGGTTTTAAATTTTGACCAAAATTTCGGGTTTCGGTAGCGGCCGAAATCGGGTATACCCGAAACATTACAATCAAAATTTCATTTTTCCTGAAATTTCGTCCAAATTTTAAGGAATTTCACCCCAAAATCTCAACTCTGTTTGTTATTTAATATTTTCCCAAAATTTCGGTTGACATTTTGGCAGAAATTTTGTACGAGATAAAATGTTATTTTAATTGATTTCGTTGGAATTAGGCCAAAATTTCAAATTTTTGGGTTTCGGTCTGGATTGAAACGCATTCCGAAACTGAAATTTGAAACCATGCTTATAAGTGAAAAAGCCACTTTTCAACAGATTTCGTCTTATTCATTTAATTAATCTGAGGTGGCTGCTCTCTCATGCAACAGCCGGTCCGTGAACTACCTTCTACGATGGACCCTAGCAAATCCCTTTATATAATAGATCATTTGCCTGTTGTGTGTATGCTATGTAGAAAGAGGTATCTTAGGTTATTAAGATTTCGTTATGTAAATGTAGAGGAGTGATCTATGTGGCTCTTGGATCTTATAATATGTGTAGGCGCGCCTACATCATTCCGCCATGGACCCTGGAATTGATATCCTATTTTAATTCCGCCCTATTCTGATGTTTTGTTCAAGAAAAAAAAAAGAATAAAATGAATGATACCGATGCGGAATTAAAGGACGAAATTTTTTAGAATATGTTTCCTATCCAAAGATACGGTATTCTTATTCCGCTATGGTCGGAATGAAGTTTTTATTAGAAAATAAAACTTAAATTTTATAGGAAAATGTTATCAGCGCTACTGTATTTTGACGAGGGCACTCCTCACTTCATTAAAAGTACGGGGTATGGCCCGCCCGTACTATAGGATGATCAAAACCGTCCATTAGATGGGCCACAGCCTAAATAGGTAGTGCCACAAAAATTATTTCCATAGGTTGATCCTAACCCTCCGATCTATAGAGGGTAAGGACCAACCTGTGGAAATGATTTTTGGGTTACAACCTATTTAGGCTGTGGCCCATCTAATGGACGGTTCTGATCATCCTATGGTACGGGCGGGCCATACCCCATACTTTTAATAAAGTGAGGAGTGAGTGCTGATAACATTTCCCATTTTATATTCTGATTGATATTTTGTACATTCTATATCCAAGAGAATTAGGGTAGGATTCCGATTCGGATTCTTGATTTCGGAAATCCAAAACCTCGCCTTTAGCTTGAATTGATACCGATTCTGATTCTTGATTCTGGAATCCAAAACCTCGCGGTTGATTTGAGAATCACTTTAAATTTAGATGTGAGGTTTTGCCATTGTTAGTAAGAAAAAGGGCATATGAGTATTTTTACCTCCAATATGAAGATAAGGACAGAAATGGAAATATAAAAAAATAAAAAAAAATTAGATATTTTTTTGAGTGGAGAGCGAGAAAAAACAAAAGAGAAACGTGGAGAGTTTGCTTTCGCTTCATTACACGACACCTTCGGTGGGGCCCACATTCCATGCAAAAGTTGGGGCCTACTTCAGAATTGAATTTTTGATATTTGACTCTCTTCTCTCATACACAGTTTGTATGTATATATATGTAGAGAATTTATACGGTGTAAGCCCTTATAGTCCCTTATTTTTCACGAAGTACTGTCCGGACCCCACTGTAGGATGATCCAAACCGTCCATATGATGAGCCATAACGTAAATAGGCTGTTCCCAAAAAATCATTTCCACGGGATGATTCTATCCCTCCGATCTATAGAGGAACTGTATTTATGGAAATCTCTATAGATCGGAGGGCTAGGTTCATCCTACGGAAATGATTTTTTGGGCACAGCCTATTTACGTTATGGTCCATCATATGGACGGTTTGGATCATCCTATAGTGCTGTCCGTACAGTACTTCGTGAACTATAAGGGCTTACACACCTATTTACGTTATGGTCCATCATATGGACGGTTTGGATCATCCTATAGTGCTGTCCGTACAGTACTTCGTGAACTATAAGGGCTTACACACCGTATGAAATCTCTATATATGCATACACTGTTTTTTTGTGTATGCTATCACTCTACTTCTCTCTCGTATACACAGTTTTTATGTATATAGTATATGCCATCACTACTTTTTTTTCTTATTTTTTATGGGTAAATTGCCATCACTACTGCGCCATGATGAACACAGCTAAAATGGATGGACTGGCCGACTGGGGACTGCCTGGTTCGGGACGCATTGGAATAGAATGGACGGGACCATGACTGGTTGCCACGTGGTAGATAAAGGAAGGGCAGTGAGGAGAGAGATAGACTCATGGGGAGTCGATTTATCAATTTGGGGAGTCGATATAACCAAAGCTATATTTGACATTTAGGAGATGATTTTTTCACCCCCGTGTAGGATTATGCGCCCCACTTGTAATGTGGTTTGACATAAAAAAGCGTTAAAGTCTGCCACAATTCACTTTTACTCTCCCTTCCATATCAATTCACTTTTCCGATGTTGGATCTTCGCTTTCAAGTGGAATCCCCAACAATCTCCCTCTCCATGCGGAACCAACATGGGAGCTACAAGATCTTCCCCGGGGAATTCTGTCCATACTCCGTGCCTTGTTTGGATTGAAAGAAAAACATTTTTTATGGAAAAAAAATTTCCAGAGGAAAAAATTTTCTCTCCACATTTTAGAGGGGAATGATATGATTATGGGTAATTGAGAAGGATATTATCAAAGATTGAAAATCCCTCAAAGTAAAAAATTGAATATGGTTGGTTCAGATTATCTTTTTTATTATGTAAAAAATGTTGGAAATTATAGAAATATTTTCCTTTCTATACTCTTCTAGAAAATTCATGCAATCTAAAGAGAGCTGCACCAAGGTTGCTGTGCGCCCGAGCTCTGATAACACTTGTTGAGACTCGAGTATAACTCACCCTTCCATATCCGTTCACTTTTCCAATGTGGGATCTTTGCTTTACAATGGAACTCCCAACAATCACAATTAATAGCGATCTAACATGTAGACAGTAATGCCTAATCACTTTTGCATCCTGCAATTTCCTAGGTGCTTTCTATGTTCTCTCTTGTGATAATTATTAGAAGAATCATAGTTTATACATTGAACATTCAGTGCATGTGAATTTATCACACTCTAGAGGTGATCATTTATGGTGGAGCCCACAATTAGTATTGGACGTCTAGCCTACCCAAACAGGTCTACATCTTCCAACCACATGATTAGAAAATGAAATTGGGCCCAAAATATGTTATCCCACACACTAAAATTTATGAACAAAGAAACCCACTTGTGCATATTTAAATCAGCCTAACAATATGGTCCTTCAAGTAAAGTATGGTTCCACGTCTTCTCCTTTGGGTCCTTGAAAAAGAAGTTTGGGCATGTCCTTGAATTTCTGAGCCCTAGGTCCCCAACATTTCCACATGGCCAAATAAATGACATCTAAACCTAGTTTATCTTTGAAACCCTAGATTTAAAAGGTGGGTTATGTAATAACTTAGTCAAGTGAATAATCATAGGCATCTTTGAAAAAACACTAATGCTTTTTGTAGTACTATGTTTTGCACAGTTAGGAACCCTAGATTTACAAGATTGGTTGTGTAATAACTTAGTCAATTGAGAAATCATAAGCATCTTTGAAAACATTTAATGCCTTTCTCTAGTAAGAACCCTAGATTTATAAGATGGGTTTATGTAACAAATTGGTCAAATGAAGAATCACAGTGATCTTTGATTCTAGCATTCCACTATTCTCTTTTGGGCTCTAGTAAGAACCCTAGATTTACAAGATGGGTTTATGTAATAATTAGTCAATTGAATAATCAGACACATCTTTGAAAACTTTAATGTCTATCTAGCATTCAATTAAGTGCAATTTTAGTATAATTTCTTACTCAGCAAGTAATCTATTTGATTAGATTAATCAAATCGATAAGTAAACATCTGACGTGGATCTATTCAAGCGCCCTTCTTTAGCCCTTACATAAAGAGGGGCCTTGCATCTATCATTCCTCATCCCCAAAAGTTATTAACAACCAACCTAAGGAGTGTCCAATAAAGCGAAGATTGCCATTAATCAAAACAAGGGAGTGTGGATATCAAAACATGGTCGAATGAGTTAGATAGTCCATTATGGTGGGCCCTATAGCTCATGAATCACAAGATTTACAGCAATAGTCGTCTGACTGATTAGTGTGATTTTTGTATTGTGGTCCGTCCATGGTTGGTCCCACCATGTGCAAACGTTACCCCATAGATAGCATCTTAGGAAAGTGAAAGATTCATCCCCTTCTCTTCTCGTCCATTCTCTCAGGTGTATTTATGAATTATGACTACTGTTTTTACACTAGGAGGTGACCTGGGGTCCGGGGAAGAAAAAGGGGCAAATATATTATTTGCCCTTTACAAAGAGAGGGGTGTTTTAGTTTACCTTAAATGGAGATTAATCAGGTGAACCCCCCCTTGTTTGTATTAGTTGATATTGAAGGGATTTTTGGTCTGTTTAATCTACGTTCCATTCATTTATGTGATATGATCTGGTGTACATTGTCATACACACACTAAGAGAGTTAGAGCCATGGTTTCAAAACTCCCCTGCATCATTATAGACTCCCCCGAGTCTAGACTCCCCCGAGTCGATTCCTTTTTAGCTTGGCCACGTTCTTGTCCGAGTCCACGTTATTTTTGACTTCTACAACGAACAAGTCTAAAACCCGGGGGGGAGGGGGGGGGTTGCATGCTACCAAAACAAGGAGATATAAATATAAGCAGCCAAAGGGAGGGTTCTTTTAGGTTCCTTCCTAAAAGACACTAATTGGCCCAGCTTGTAGCTAATGTACATGATCAGATCCGTTGATCAACACCTTGATTGGATGATCTTAGGCCATTGACCCATCATCTCGTGTAGGGTTCACCCAAGAAAAGCTAAACCATTGATTTTTTATCCCTTTTATCTTGTCCATGGAATGTTTGTTCTGGATGGGGCCCATACCTTGTGCCTAGACCTCATTATGTTTTACAAGATCAACTGTCTTGATCATGAATCACTTTCCTTGTGGTTCTCGAAATAAAATTTTCTAACATCAAGAAAATAACAAAAGAAAAAAAAGAAAAAAGAAAAACAGCATTTTCATGCAGCTTTCAGCTTTTAATCCTTCAAGCCAAGCTGGCATTCCTAACATGAACGGTGCTATAAAAAAGGCTACTGATATTGGCAATACCTTGTTTTGATAATTGCACAAACTCACCTTGCCTTTTCCTTTTAATTAGCTTCTAAGATCTCTTTTGGTAATCATGATAAGCTCTGACAGCTGGATAAGTAATATAAGACAAGGCGAGTTAGTGCAATTATCAAAACATGGTAGTGCCAATATCAGTAGTCATAAAAATAGTAGTGATATATACAGCACACAGTTAAAATGAAGAATAATGAAACATCGGTTGGTTGATAATTGCAGGTAGTTGATTGGGGCCTTAGACAAAAAGAGGTAATGGGTTGTAATAGAAAGAGACCTGTGAGCATTTCAAGTCCTCAATCTCTCACTCATCTATCTTCTTCTCCATTTTCTTTCTTAATAGCAAAGCATTCAAACGCAAATCTTCCCTTCTCTTGATAAAGAGAGAGAAGAGACTCTCCTATCCCTTTTTCTTCTTCCTAAAATCTCATGTTCTATTCTCATCACCTGCAAAACAAAGACTTCAAACATTTAACCTCAGTACTTTTTTCTTCTTCTTCTTGAGACAAACACAGAGAGATGGGGAATTGCCAGGCAGCCGATGCGGCGATTGTGGTGATACAACACCATGGAGGGAGAGTAGAAAGGTTATATTGGCCAATTATGACAAGAGAAGTGATGAGAAGTAACCCGGGTCATTATGTCGCGCTAGTTACTCTATGTCACCCAGAGGAAGATAAGCATGGGAACAATGGTATGCGTTTCACGCGCGTGAAGCTTCTACGGCCAAAGGATATGCTTGTTCCAGGCCAAGTTTATAGGCTAGTCACCACTCAAGGTCTGGTTTTATTCTTCTTCTTCTGTATATGTTCTTCATTGTTCATCCTTACTTTAGATGTGTAGTAGAGGAGTTCTGTTTTGAAGAAACTGTTTGTTTCATAGTTTCAAAATTCCCTAGCGTCGTCGTGGACTCCAACGAGTCGACTCCCTTTTACCTTGGCAACATTTTGTTCTACAGAATCAATAAAAACTCATCTGACTCTCCCAAGTTATGACCGAGTCAACCGAGTACTCGACCGCATCGTGCCGAGTCGACTAGGATTTTCTTCAGCCGCATTTTGACCTGCATCCGTGTTTTGAAACAATGGTTTGTTTACAATTACTTATATGTTTTTGGGTTGCAGAGGTTATGAAAGGATTGTGGGCGAAGAAGTATGTGAGGACGAAAAAGAACCAATCAGAATCGATCAAGAAGCAAGAGATGGAGAGGGAGATGCAGAGTTTGGAATGTGTAACTGATGCAAGGCCTGAAATGGAGATGAATCAGGTGAACCTCTTGTATGCATTTGTTGATATTGAAGGGATTTTTGGTCTGGTTTAATCCATATTCCATTAACTTATGGGGAATGATCTAGTGTATGTTGTCACACACACACACACACACACACACACACACACACACACACACACACACACACTTAGAGCCATAGTTTCAAGACTCCCCCGCATCATCGTGTACTCCCCCAAGTCGAATCCATTCTACCTTGGCTGCATTCTTGTCTGAGTCTGCGTTTTCCCTAAAAAAATCAACAAAAAGTCCTTCAACTCTCTTGAGTTATGACCGAATCAACCGCATACTTGATCATGTCGTGCCGAGTCAACTAAAATTGCTTTGGCCACGATTTGACACACATCCACGTTTTGAAACACTGCTTAGAGCTTTTCAAGTGACTGTTAACACCATTCATAACCACACTTCTTCTATTGTCAAACACTTCAGGTGGCAAAACAAGATGGACATCAACTTAAGGCGAAACAGTCAGCTGCTGGACCATCACGACGGTGGCGTCCCTCATTACAGGGTATTTCGGAGGGTGGAAGCTCATGAGGTACGATGTCAACAATCATCGGAAGAGACGGGCAGCTGAAGAGAGGCAACAGATTGCAGAAACCAGGCTGGCTATCCTTTCAAAATTGTTCGAACTTGGGAATAAACAAGACATCATGGAAGTGGCTAGAATGGTCATTGATTCAAAATACTGTCAAGGACAAGTTCTTCATTTGAAATGTTTCACAGAAATACAATCCTTGTATAGAAGAAAAAAATGTTCGATGTTGAAATCAATTACTGTTTTGAAATGAAATTAGATATGACCTCATGATATACATCAAACCGATGCAAACTGAACTTCCAATTCATTTTTGTGTCATGGGTTAGTTGTGCTGATTATGGTTTAAAATTTTGGCCAAAATGTGTCAGTTTCGGTTAAAGCTGACTCGAAATTCACATAGAATCGGAATTTTACAAAATTCCGCCAAATTTTAGGAAATTCTAAAATTTCGCCTAAATTTCAGCCGAAACTTTATTTCACTCTTATTTACAAGATTTCCACAAAATTTTAACGATTTCTACCGAAATTTAGACATTTCCATCAAATTTTTAAAAATACAGAAATTTTTAACTGAATTTTACATAATTTCGGCTGAAATTTCCACCGAAATATTTTGGTTTCGATGGTGGCTGGAGCCGACACCGGCACCGAAACCAAAATTTAAAACCTTGTCAATACATGGTGGATAGATGTGTGTAAACCGTGGAAACTGGGGCATGACAAAACACACAAACATGGCAATATGCGTATAAGAGAGATAAAGATGAGAAGAAACTAACCATGGTCATTTTAGCAGTTCGGAGGTCCAGGTTTCCAAGTCCTGGTGAACATAGTTTAGAACTTATAACAAAGCTGTCCCATTCAGCCAAGCATTTTCTTTTCCTTAGTGCTAACAACATTTCTGGGAAATGTTCCACAAAGAATGTCCCTGGGCCTCCCCGTATTCCTTACGCAAAATGCCGCTAAATATCTGCTTTCCATTGCCATATCTAACTAGTTAGCATCAATTAATCACTAACTGATTAAAAGCACCTATCCATAATCATACATGAAAAATGATGGCAGTTCTATAAAATTTCCAATTACATGTGATTGTTCAGAAGGAACAAAATATTGTGAACTTCTATAGCTTCCATGCATTACATTTCACTTTGTCATTCTTCACCTATTTTCCGGTGAAGAGAAACATGGCTTTAAAGTAGAGAAATACAATATTATGACCGGCAATTCCTCCAAGGAGATGATATCTGCAATCCTATATTTGGATAATAACAGCCCCCCCCCCCCCCCCCCCCCATTTTGAGAAACACTTTTCTGATTGGATGTTTATAGTTTTTGTAGATTTGTAACAGCCTTAAACAGCTCATAATAGAAGTGCAAATTGAAGAAAGAGTTCCACTATCAAATATGGCAGTGCCTATATCATTAGACATGATTGTCATCCAACAAGTGTCTCTTTCGAATGATTCAATGAAGAGCTTATTCAAAACTCCTTAGCACCTGCTATGGTCAGTATTGCATGGACACTTAAATGTTTCTGTGATGCTCAGACACAGCCAAAGATACAAGTAATAAAATGCATAAGAAGCATCCACCTCAAGCCCAAATGAAGAAATTCATGAGAGAGGTTAGTCAGTAAGACAAATGAAGGGATTGAGCCTCTAGCTCTAACCCTGAGGTCGGAGGTTCGATCCCAGCTTACCTACCAAAAAAAAAAGGAAAAATGGAAAAAAATAAAATCTAATTGTACTTTGGTTTGGAAATATTGGGTCTTGAGGTTTCAAAATTTGGATTCAGAATCCAAGGTTTGAGGGTTTGAGGGTTTGAGGTTTTGAAATGATAGGATCGGAGGCAGAAAAGACCACTTTTTCAAGAAAAATGAGAATCAACAAGGGTTTTTCTCATCAAACAAATAAAGAAGAGAGAAAAGATGATTAATGGAGAGAGGAGCGAGAAAATGATATGAAATAGGTACCCCTCTCTCTCTCTCTTGGTAAGTTCATTCCTCTTATCATTTGTCTTCAATATCCTCTTCTTATTGTTCTTCTCTCTCCCTATCTCTTCCAAGTTAGAGGATTTTGTTGGTTGAGATGTTCCTCTCTTGTCCATTCAAGGATAATGGAATAAACATTGTCATTGTTTTTACTATGTAATATTTTATAATCAAGTTTAGAACTGAAGCAGCAATGAAAACAATGTTGATGAATAATCCTAACATGAGGAACCTGTTTGGCGGGATGCTGACAAGTTTAAAGGATCATGAGATCTCTAAAATGCACATGTTAGTGCAAAATCCGTTATCTTCTCAACATGATGTGAGCATAAATTCAGCTGTCTAAACCAAATCAGAACACGATGATGGATTAACTGTCCCAAGAGAACTGATGCTGCATAAACTCTACCACAGATGTTGTGATGGTTTGGGACATAGAGAACACCTAGTGAGGACCTGGAAACTCAAGGGGGAGTTTCAAATATACAACCTCCATAGAGGTTTCTTCCTATTCAAGTTCAATAACAATGAAGATTGTGACACGATTTTGGAAGGAAGCAACTACTTCTTCGTTGGTCGACCTTTGATCCTCCGTAGATGGGAACCAGGCATGGCCATTGAAAAGCTCAACCTCTCCACAGTGCCAATATGGATGAGATTCCCCGAGCTGAATCTGAGTTTTTGGTCGGCCCATTGCCTAAGCAAAATAGCCAGCAAGATTGGGCATCCGCTATACATGGATGTTCAGACGACGGAAGCCTCTTGGCTGAGCTACGCCCTAGTCTGTATCGAAGTGGAAGCTGGAATAGACCTCCCAAATCAGATTGATATCAGAACATATCTTGGAGTAACTCACCAGAAAGTGGAGTATGAATGGAGGCCCTCTTCTTGTAAGGAATGCAAATCCTTCAGCCATGCCTCTTCCTCATGCCTCAAAAAGCAAGCTAAAGAAAATGTGAAAAAGGAATGAGGCCCATCAATCGAAAAGCTTCTCCTGAAAAGAGGAAACCAGACCCTGAGGATATAATCCCAAAAGAAAATGAAAGGCTGGAGAGACGAGCCCCAATCCCCACAACTAGATCCCCACCAAAATGCTCTTCAAAAGCCTGAAAAAGCCAGCGCACCCACATCCAACACAACTTCAGACCCCTTTAATGTGCTCGAGACGGAAGGGGAAGAAGAGGGAGAAGATGAAAGCACAGAGGAAGATGAAATCCCAAGTCACATAAATCATATTGCTCGCAAACCCCACGAAAATGAAGAGAGGCAGGTGGCAGCTAGAAAGAATCATCAGAATTTGCAGAAAAGCTAAAGAGCTAGGAAGTTGAGTAAGAGGATGATAGACGTCCTTGGTTACTAGGAGTTTTTCGATATCTTTCCTTAGATACTGCTTCTAAGGATAGATCTTGTTGTTGTTCTCTTGGTCTGTATCCCTATTCTTGTGATAAGGTTCGAGTTTGTATGCTGATTGTATCATATCTTTATCTTCTAAAAAACCGGTAGGGGTCCCAGCCAAGCCCCAGCTGACCAATAAAAAAAGGAAGATTTTTTTATGGTATTCAATATTGGATGCAAATTCAAAAAAAAAAAAAAAACCCTTCTTATATCATCTAATAAAAAAAACATCTTGAATTAGAGAACCAAATTAAAGGAGAAAAAGGACAGATGGGCCAAGCGTATAGATGCAAGAAACCAACTGAATACTGATTGTCCCTGACAAAATGCAAAACAAGACAATCCCACTGCAGATTTCCAGATTTTTAGGGATGGGAAACAGGTCAGCAGTTCCCTACACAGCAAATTAATAGGGGCCCTCATGAAAAGAAAGATGGATCAGCAAAAGAATAGTAGATATAATTTCCATACAAGCTTATATCTGAGCATTGAATTGTGAACTTCAGGATTAGCAGGACAAACTAATTGAAGGTTTTATCACAACAGCTAAAGTTGTACGGATCATCTATTTTTTTAAGCAAGAGTGTTGGACATGAATAGGTTGAGCACATCATCTATAGGAAAAGGATTAGGACTCTCTATCTTCTTTGATGGTAAGAAAGAAAAAATTGTTCATGAAGAAAAGAAAAATACAACACCACTTATGAAATGTCACCTGGTTGTAACTCTATAACTGTGCACACACAAGTAATAATTGCAAGGGAATCGAACTACCAATAACTAGACCTTTTCTATCGACAACTTCTTTCGCAAGATCATATGCCATGTCATTTGCAGATATTGGTATACGTCTAAGGGCAGAATCAACTCCATACATAGATTTTTTACTTCCAAAACGTATCATAGCTAAGCTCCATCGGCCCAAAGAGCTTCAAGGCCAAGTGATCGCGTTCTTTGAATCTCCCTCACCAATAAAGATCAAGACATCTCTGTTGAAGATGTAAAGGCTGGTGAAGAGAGCTCTCACCTGTGCTTCCTTAGAATCATCATTACCACTCAGACTGAAAAAATCCTAGATAAATTCACCGGAAGACTTATTTAAAACTCAACCCACACCTGGCAGACCAGGATTGCCAAGTGAATTTTGGTCAAATGAGATTGGAGGCAGAGTAATCCATATCAGTGATGCCTCTACTTACCTAAAGAGATTATTCTCCAATTTCTAAGAATATCCTCTATTGGCAATCCCCAACATGCACCCTTCAAACTCAACAATCTTAAAAACTCCATAACAATCTTCCCAACAGACTATTCCTCTTTGAAAATTCCGTCCATCCAAATATGCCAAACCACAACATAAGGAAAAACCCCAAAGCATTCTCCCATTGTCATCAAACGGACTGATTCTCCAACTAGCACAAGTAGCCTGACAGACTTTGGGAAGACCCAACGCATGCCAAAGCAAGATAGCATCGTCCCCCAAATCTTGCGGCAATAGGATACTTTAGAAATTGATGATATAATGACACGACTCTTCTTCCTTCTTATAGAGAATGAGTATGCTTGATAATCTGAACTTCTTAGTCCTTCTGCATGTGCTTGGCTTACCCATCACCGTCATTCAAAGCTTTGACCCTGAGAGGCAGGTTTCTCTAGAAAGGATGATAAGCTATCTATTTCATCTTGCCTGATGTTTCTCCTAAGACCTGGGATCTTCACCACACTCCAATGCCCTCCTCTTCTCACGTCTTTTCTGATGCTCATCCCTCAACGGTAAACTAAAATATACAGTCTTGGTGTGGAGCGACACATAAGATGTTTCTACTCTCCCATTCACATCCAATCTATCCCTTATTTATCTACAATTATTTTGTGTCATGGACAGCTTTTTTTCTTCTCCAAATCTCCACAACTACTTCCTGAAAAATGCCTGGTTTCTCATCTTTAAATTACCAATTTCCAACCCTCCAAATTATCTTGGCTTGCATACCTTCTCCCAAATGATAAAGTTCTTCACTTTCTTATTCTCCTCATAGCCTTCCCATAAATACTGCTGTAATTTTCCAACTTTGAAGCGACGCTCCAAGGTAATTTAAATAATGAAAATCAATGCTGCTTGTAAGAGAATTATACGCCCATTAAAAGATAAATAACTCCCAAAAAGCTTTATTTTCATTCTCTCAATCACTAGGTCAATAGGTTTGTTTATATTCCTACACTCAGTGGAAGGCCATAATATGAAATCAGGAGTTTTTTCCATTTCACACCCAAAATTTCAGCATAGGCTTTAATATCAATATCTCCCATATCGATTCCTACCACTGAACTTTTCCCAAAATTCATTCTTAAACCAAAAACCACTTCAAACCAGAGAAGCAGGATTCATACCTGGAGTTGGGGATTCGCGAATCCCCGAATCCCACTTTATAGGAACCCCGATTCCCAGGCGATTCCCTGTGAATCTCCATCGAATCCCAACTCCCAAGTGACTCTCAGCGATTCCCCGGCGAATCTCCTGCGATTCCCCGACGATTCCCCGTCGAATCCCCGTCGACTCTCTGGCAAAACCACGATTCCCGCTTCCAACCATCCCAGGAGCCTTCGATTCCCGCTTTCGAATCCCGAATCGAATCCCGCTTTCGATTCCCGCCTTGGCAACCTTGCTTCAAACCACCTTAGAATCAATCTAAGATTCTTCATTTCCTCCACCTTTTTTCAAGATAAATTATTTTTTTCTTAACCAAATGACTTATGACATCACCCTCTGAAAGCCAAATACCTTACAACAAACCAACATTTCCTTTCTGTGACACCAATACTCCTCACAACAAACCCCAACACAAACTTTAATAGATGCACATCTCATAATTATGATAAACACATGTAAACAAATCATAAAAACAAGAAAAAGGTACCTAGCAAAATGCATCCTTTTAGAAAGAAAAAACATAATAACATCACAGTATGTACAAACAAATCGCCGTACCTTCTAATTCAACATAAAATTTAACCAACCTTGAAACTCCCTGTGGAATGGAAACTCAAGAGGTAGAATATGATTGGAAGCCATCAGCACAATGTCCATCAGCACTTAAACATAAAGGTACAAAAACCTCAAAAGTTCAAAAAACGGAATGGGTCCCAAAGAAAAGCAATGATCCCAGGGTTGAGGAAAACATCACAAATGAGATCATGCGCCCTCAGAAAATCAATGGTGCAAATACTCCCCCCCTCCCCCCCCCTTTCTCTCCTGGATCCAAGATAGAAAATCAATTCAACATTCTTCAAAACCTCGACTCAGAAGCCATCCAAGACAATGACAATCAAGACTCAGATGCAAAGACGGATGATGAAGAGAGTGAAGAGGACTACTCCGATCCTGAAGAGGATTCGTCATTAGAATCCTCCTCAGAAAAGGAGGACGATCAAACAAACACAAAAGGTCTCAAAGAATCTCCCCAAAAGAATGTATCACGTAATCAAGTCCACCTGATTCCAGTTGAGCATGAAGATAGTGGTGAGTAAGAGATCCCAAAACTTAAGGAATTAAATGAATCATGGCAGGAAGTTCACAAGAAAATTTGGCCAAAACGCCCACAAAGACCCGAACATACCCCTTCCAAATTAGCTTAATATGTAATTCACAAGTATTAAGCATTTTAATCTCTTAGGTTTAGTGTTTGTCGCTCATATGTGTTGAGCCTTGGCTCTCCCTCTCTCTCTCTCGCATGTTCCCAGTTAGGGTTGGTTTTGTGCTTTTATTTTATTGTATCATCTTTCTCTTTATCTAATAAATCGGTATGGGTCCCCGCTAAATCCCAGCTTACCCATAAAAAAAAACTACGAACATCAATTTACACAGACATATTAGGAAAATCCACAGAAAATTGTTAGAGGTAATTAGGTCAAGCAAAGAGTGCTTGAAGCATTACACCCAAGGTATCTAGTTTGGAATACCAAGTTTGTTGCCTCCAACCCCTATATATATTAGATACACTAGGGTTTTAATAGGTTAGTGGCTCTAGCCCAAATAGGCCCACTACACCGGTCCATTATCTTATTAGGCTTATATTATAACATACATGGGTTATATTATATACCCAACAATCTCCTCCTATGTTCTACATATAGCACAATCCAATAGATAAATAATGTGATGTTCAAACAAAATATTGAATCATCCATAGCACCATATCAAAAAAGATATGTAATCCAACAAAAAACAAGAATACTTTTAAGACTAACCAAGAGTTTTAGAAATAATCTAAACTCAAACGAAAGCAGTTTCACATGTAAGTGAACCCCACTGATCTTAGATGAATTCATTCATGGGTTATGATTCTCATCGAGATCCAAAATAAATTTCCACAAAAAAAGTGAACTATATGCATACTGAAATGAAAGCATAGTCTTTATGACTTTAGAAGATTTACTCATCAAGTAAATCATCTTCATCAAAGTCCAAATCAAGACATACTTCTTCTTTTTCGCCATCCCTGTGAATTACCAAATATGGATTTCATGAAAATGAATCCAATCATTTGTGTAAAACACTAAAGTATCTAGTTCTACTTGAAGAAGAGCTTAGTACAATTCCATAATTAACGAAAGTATCTAGTTCTACCTGAAGAACTTAGTACAATTCCACAATGGCTGAAAAAGTATCAGTATCACTCTCACCATAAGCATTATTGTCAAGTTTCAATAAAGAACAAGACCTAAACAGCTTCTTTTGCAAAGAACCATTCATCATTGTCAAGTTTCAATAAAGAACAAGACCTAATAGTTTCTTTTGCAAAGAACAATTTCATGTTTCCATTTGGAATGTTACAGGCATCATATCCAAATTGAGTTAAGCTATATCATCAAGTTTGGAATGAAACAACATTTCCCAAGAAGGACATGTCATCAAATGTGGAATGACATAAAGACAACTGTAAACATCATTGAAACATATCAAGTGCTTATCTTGGCCAAAAGGAAGATTCGAAGATTCAAAATAAAATGGATGTAGGTTAAGTCCTGTCTATACAGACTTTAACCCCATCTCCCCCACAGTTTTGAATATTCGATCTTTAGTCAGTCCCTTTGTGAGAGCATCGGCCATATTATCCTTCGATAGCACATCAACCACAGTGATAATTCCTTGTTCTATAAGATAATTCAGCGTGGCATGTTTCAGCCTAAGATGTCTCCTCTTACCATTAAAGAGTGAGTTCTTCACAATCGTAATTGTAGCTTGATTATCACAGAACACACTTAAGAAATTAATCCTTAACCAAGTTAGTGGAATGTCCATAATCAGATTCTTTATCCACTCTACTTCATCTGCAGCTGAAGCTAGAGCATAAATTTCCAATTCCACACAACAGCAGTAGATTTGTTGTCCCCTAATTCTGATCCCCATGATTCATCAGAATATTCTTCCATAATAAGTGGATGGCCACCATAGTTTTGAGTATACTCTTGAGTACACAAAAGGTATCACATTAGCCTCATAAGGGCATCTCTATGCTCATGGTCAGGATTGCTAGTAAAACGACTCAGCATATCAACTATAAAGGCTATGTCTGGCCTAGTGCAACACAAAACATACATGAGACTACCAATCAGTTTAGAATAATCTAACTGACTCACACTGTCTCTTCCGTAGAGATCAGCTTCTTGGTATAATCAAAATGGTGTCTCACTCGGTTGGCACTCACTGCATCCTCAAAAGGAAAGTAGTTTTTCATATAATGGGCCAGGCCAAGGGTGATTCTTTGCCTTTTAAAAACGTACTTTCATACCAAGAATGGTGTTAACAATACCCAGGTCTTGTCATGTCGAATTCTTTACCCAAGGTTAGTTTCACATTACTCATTTCAGAGAGAGATTAGAAACAAGAATCAACATCTCATCTACATACAAGCAAATAATCGCAACCTTATTCGACACAGAACGAAAGTAAAGGCATTTATCTGAGTAACTGGTCTGAAAACCAAAGTTCTTTACTACCTTGTTAAATTTTTGGTACCACAATTTAGGTGCTTGTTTAAGACCATACAAAGATTTATGTAACTAACAAACTTTGTTCTCGAAACCATCCATGACAAACCCTTCAAGTTGGTTCATGTAGATTTCCTCTGACAGTTCTCCATTGAGAAAAGCTGTCTTTACATCCATCTGATACCAAAGCAAGAAGAATTCTTATCTTGGTCAAATAACAGACAGGTGAGTAGACATCAAAGTAGTCTATCCCACTCACTTGAGTATAGCCCTTAGCTACTAAACGTGCTTTATACCGAACTATGGATCCGTCAGGATTAAGTTTCTTCTTCAAAATTCACTTACAACCCACAGTCTTAGCCTATTTTGGCAAATCAACTAGCTGTCAAGTTTGATTTTGTAACAGAGAGCTCATTTCATCATCAATGGCTTCTGCCCACAACAAAGAGTCTCTAGATCGCATCGCTTCTTTATAGGATGATGGATCATTCTCTAAATGGTACGTCACAAAGTCCTCACCAAAGTTCTTGGGTACTCTATCTCTTGTAGAAACTCTTAAAGGTTCTGATTCAGAAATCAATGTAGGCTGGATGTCAGAAATATTCTGTCCAGACTCTACAAGCAATTCTGTAACCATCTCAGTATCGTCAGATATGGTCAAACCATGATCTCTGAGAAATTTATACTCAAAGAATACTGCATCTCCAGATACTATAACCGTATTGGTCGATAGATCCAAAAACCGATCCACAGCACTATCTTCTGCACCACCTAAATAACACAAGTGTTGGCTCTAGGTCCTACCATAGGTCTCCTAGGGTCTTGTATCCTCACGAAGCAATACAGCCCCAAGTCTTAAGAGTGTCATATCTACAAGGATATTTTTGCCATAACTCATAAAAGGTAGAGGGCAACTTAGAATGTTGTACTCTATTCAGGATGTGATTTACAATTAAAGCTGATTCTCGCTCAATAGCCTCATCCTTTCCAGACGGCCGAGATTCGGTTTTCCGTCCAAGAGTTCCGGCCTCCAAGATTGCACTCAATGAACTTGTTTATCAAAAAAAAATTCAGCCACAAGCCTCTCAGCCACAATGGCTCGAAGCCCGATCTTCAACCTGACTTTGCCGAGAGAGTCTCTGTTTGGGAGGGAAGAAGCCACGGCCAGAGCTTGGAAGGGAAGAAGCCACGCCCAAGAACCTTGTTCGAAGGAGGGAAACCCACTTCTGGAAACCTGGTCTGTTGGAATGAACCATTCTTCTTCAATGAGAAGCTTGATGGAGAGAATCAGCCACCACCCAAAAAAAAATCGTCAGATTCACCCTCCCCCCTCCCCCTAGTCCGATTATCTCATGTAAAAGATGAGACCAAATCAGCCACCAAATCCGGCACCAAATAATTCAACCCCAAAACGAATTGGGCAAAAGAATTGATACCCGTTTAAAACTGAGATGAGAGAGGGCAGCAAGTTGGGATGCAGAAAGAGGCACACGTCTCAGGGGAATATGTGCAGAGAGAGAAGAGCAGAATTGCGTCTCTAATTCTCCTTTTATAAACCACATTAGAGAAGAACCCCAAAACTGATATATTCGACCAACTTGCTTTGATAAGAGACAGGCGTCTTTTTTTCTTTTTCTTTTTTATTCCAATGAGTGGAATTAAAACCGAGATGGTGTGTGTTGTAACATATCCAAGAGAAACTATTCATCCGCTCCCTTCTCAAACGTTAATTCAACGAGAGAGAGATAAATGCCAACGTCCAAAAATTAGGGGTTTTTTGCTATAATGCTTCGAGATTGTTAGAGGTAATTTAGGTCAAGCAAAGAGTGCTTGAAGCATGGTATTTGTTGCCTCGAGGCTCCAGCCCCTATATATATATATAGGGGCTGGAGTATATATATAGGGGCTAGAGCCTCGAGGCAACAATATATATATATATATATATATATATATATATATATATATGAAACTGTTAGTGAGGAGCTTAAGCTCACCAAACTTATGGTGAGCTTAAGCTCCCCAATCACATGGCTCCCCAATCACATGTGGTGATCCAAACCATTCATTTGCAAGGCCTTATGATAGATAGGGGGTGTACCAAAAATCAGCTCCATAGGATCATCATAACCCCTCCATTTGTGGAGGACAAAAAATGGGCAGATTTGTGTCTGTCCATTTTTGTCCTCCACAAATGGAGGGGTTAGGATGATCCTATGGAGCTGATTTTTGGTACACCCCCTATCTATGTAAGGGACTTTAAAATGAATGCTTTGGATCATCCTAACAAAGTGGGCCCCCATGTGATTGGGCGCTTAAGCTCACCAACAGTTTCCTCATATATATATATATATATATATATATATATATATATATATATATATTAGATACAATAGGGTTTTAATAGGTTAGTGGGCTATAGCCCAAATAGGCTCACTATACCGATCAATTATCTTATTGGGCTTATATTATAACATATATGGATTATATTATATACCCGACAAAAATAACATAAAACTTTTATTAAGAAAACACATCCAGGATAGTACAAGAGGAAAGATAGATCAAACAAATAGCACAAGATAAAAATACAATAAAAAGGTCTAAGAGCCAGAACCTTTGACGATGCGAGCCAAATCCTCGATTCTTCATATTTTGCAAGAACAAAACCCTGACACATGAATCCAGGGATATGTGTAGAGAGTTTTCTCTCTCTCTCTCTCTCTCTCTCTCTATATATATATATATATATATATATATATATAGAGAGAGAGAGAGAGAGAGAGAGAGAGAGAGAGAAAGGTTCCTACACATGTGTAGAGAGTTCTCTACACACTAGCTTAAATACGGTGGGAGCTCGCATTGTTTGGGTGATCCAAGCCATCCATTATAAAGGCCCTCACATAGATAGGATGTCTACAAAAAATCAGATTCATAGGATCATCCCAACCCTACGATTTGTGAAGGTAAAATGGATGTCTTTAAACCTTCACAAATTAGTCTATTTTTTGCCTCCACAGTTCGAATGGTTGGGATGATCCTATGGATCTGATTTTTTGTGGACACCCTATCTATGTGAGGGCCTTAAAAATGAATGGTTTGGATCACCCAAATAATGTAGCCCCCACTGTATTTTTAAGCTAGTGTGTAGATAACTTATCTACACATATGTGAGAGAGAGAGAGAGAGAGAACATTTCCTACACACTTGTGTAGGTAAGTTACCTACACACTACCTTAAAATACAGTGGGGGCCCTCATTGTTTGGGTGATCCAAACAATTCATTTGAATGATCCTCACATAGATAGGGTGTCCAAAAAAAATAAGATCCATAGGATCATCCTAACCATTCAAACTATGGAGGCAAAAAATGGACTAATTTGTGAAGGTTTATACACGTCCATTTTCCTCCACAAATCGTAGGGTTGGGATGATCCTATGTATCTGATTTTTTGTGGACACCATATCTATGTGAGGACCATTCAAATGAATTGTTTGGATCACCCAAACAATGTGGGCCCCCACTGTATTTTAAGGCAGTGTGTAGGTAACTTACCTACACAAGTGTGTAGGAAATGTTCTCTCATATGATGATCCAAACTGTTCATTTGTTGCCCGTCAACTTAAATATGTGCATCTAGAATAATCTTAATTATGTATAGGGATAGCACATTGCATATCGGAGGGTTGGGATCATCCTATGGAGATGATTTTTGGAGCACAACCTATTTAAGTAAGGGCTATATGAATGGTTTAGATAATTGAACCCTGTGGCCAACTGTACTTTTGAAAAAAAATACGAAGAACAAGTATATCTCACAGAGAATTTATATGGTGGCCAACCGTCAAATAACAAGGGTAGAGAGAAAAAAAAACTCTCCCTCTTAATTTTGATCCAGGTCAAACCCCTTTTTTAAACTTTCCCCTTGGTAAAAACTCAAGGGGTTGATATTTTTTCTGGCCGTATAGTCCAAAGGAATAACATGTATATGCTATAAGCTCGTGTAGTCCAATATTTTTCAAAAAGTAATGTGCTGCCCACACCATAGGATGATTCAAATCATCCATTTGATGGCCCACAACAAAAATACATTCCATAGGATGATCCCAGCCCTTTAATCTACAGAGGGTTCCATATCCACTATGGATAGGAGGCTAGGATCATCCAAATGGAAAATGATTTTCTGGGAAGCACATGCTATTTAAGTCGTCCCCCATCAAATGGACGGTTTGGATCATCCTATGGTATAAGCCATCAATTTTGCAATTTGAAAGGTTAGGATTGTCCGAAAGGCTTCTTCTTTTGGGGCATGCACTATAAACGGTTGGATCCAACTGGGCATTTTGAGAAAAAAAAGAAGAAGATACATACTCTCTCTCCCTCTCTGTAGAAAAAAACCCTGCAACAAGGAAAGGAAAGTGAATCAACAGAACCCTAGCTAAGGGAAGTACTCTGGAGGCTCTCCTTGTATGTTACAGCTTTTTCTCACCTTCTCTAATTTAGGGCTTTATTTTTTTCTCTTGCTTCTGTATTATGCACTTCTCTTGTTCTACCATGAAAGGAAATAAGAAAAGAAAAAGCAACCCATTTGTGTTCTGGACATAATAAAGTGAACTTTTTTTTTTTTTTGTTTGTTTGGGAACTTTCAAAGTATGATTTATTCCTGGAAAAAAATTTAAGTTTTTTGTTTAGTTCCCTCTAGCAATATATTGGGTTCTGTGTATGCACAATGAGAAAAAACATCACATAACAAACATTCTTTTTGGGCATCAAACTTAGCCATATTATTACAAAGACATTTACTTGCATCGAAACAATAAAGATGTGATTTTTCATGCAAATTTTACTAATAATTTATGTTTTTGGAACTCTGTGGGATGATCCAATGCTGCCCCTTTTGTTATTATTTAGTGAGGTCTGATCGCATTATGGGTGTTCCCTGTGTTTGTTCTATCCAAGGTTTAAAATTTCGGTTTCGGTACCGGTTTCGGACCCTGAACATTTGAAATTTCGGTCGAAATCTGGTACAAAAATCGGAACCAATATTTTATTCAATACTAAATTTTGGCCGAAATTACCTCCGAAATTTCGGTGAAATATTAAATTAATTAAAAAAAAAACAGATTTTTTGGGTCAAATTTCGGAAAAACCGAAATTTCGACAGAAATAAAATACCGTTTCGGATTTTATTGATTTCGGTGTCGGTCAGATTTGGGTCCGAAATTTAAAACCATGGTTCTATCTACATTGTGGGTACCCTTTTAATATTTGATGGCATTAAGAATTGTACTTAATATGACGGTCCTAATTATCGAGTCAAATGCTTTTACAGCTGTTGAATCAATGTGGTTTATTAGCCCTTGTTTTTTTTTTTTTACTGTTTATCATTGTTGGATTAGTGTTATTTTCTGGCCATTGGAGGCCCACCAAGTGTATGTTATTGATTGATCAAAAGTGGGGCTGCCGATACAGTACAATCGGGACTCAGTATATTTTAATGATAAAGTACCTAATCAAATTCATGCCTTTCTGGAATTTAGGCTAGTAAAACTGTAATTTTAATAGGGATGTATGATGCAATGTATGAAATATGACGGTCCTGTGTAAGCGGCGAAAAGCAGAAAGACCTACACATTTCCTTTTGATCTGTTTTAGCATTTTAATGTGTCTCAAGTTTCTTAGGAAAGAGTCACATGTCTAATTTCAAATAATAACATCCCACTGTTCTCAATTTATTAATTTTTATTTGAATTCTAGTCACTTCACAACAATAGATTATTTAGAAGGGACAATAGTTTCAGATATCTTCATCTCACTGTTCTCAATAGATTGTTAGAAAGGGTCAATCTAGTGTGACTCATCCTTGTTATATAGTATGATGAGGTATGCTTCTATTGAATACGTGGGCTCCACCTTTTTTCACAACAGACCATTCAGCTGGTGGTCTCCACCGTAGATCTCCATTGGGCCCGAAATCACCCAAACAAATAACCAGATGATCCTAACTGTCCGAGCAACAGACTGTAAATAGATGGTAAAGAAAAATATAGCCAGCGATCCACATTCAACATCGAACATACATTCGGTTGCCTTTATAGGATCATCTGATGAGTTTATTTTCGAGCATGGGACATCCAAGGTGGACCCAACTATGTATACACACCTTACTCATAAATTATAATGAGGGTGCAATTCATTTTTGAAAGCTACTGTAAGCTTTATATTTGAACTTGTCTAACACTTCAAATTTTGCTCATCTTTTAGGTCATCTGGTGTCTTTACCCTTGAAGGTAATCTTAAAGTTCCCTTCACTGATTTTCGGACAAGTTGAGATGCTCTGTTGAACTGCATGTATTACATGTGTTCTGCAGCTGTATTTTCACAGACTAGTCATTTCTTCATGAGGACTTCTTTATATGGCTTTTCTAGTGCATCATGGAAAAGAAGTATATGGCATGCTGGCATTAAAGTGATTAAATTAGAACTCATGTTGAAGAGATTTCCTGTTCAGTGCTACTCTACTAGACGTAAGCCCGCTTCCCGGTTGCCAAAGTTAGATCCCAGACCATCGATGGAGGAAGAGAGTAATGCTTTCTACGTTGTTCGAAAGGGGGACATTGTTGGTGTTTACAAGACTTTAAGTGACTGTCAAGCTCAAGTTGGTTCTTCTGTAATTCCCTTATTACCCTAAACCTTTCTGTTCTGTTGATTTCCTTTTATTTAAGTGAATTTTCTCATATAGTCATATTGATCTTTTTTGGGGTTTGGTGCAATGTGTAGTATACTGTATCAATTGGAGTTTATGCCTGTTTCGTCCATTTTGGATAATTACTAATTTATTTTTCCTACATAAACACAGATGTTCAAACTTTTATAAGTGAAAGGACTGATCTTGAGCCATGCATGAGACTTTTG
This sequence comes from Tasmannia lanceolata, assembly GCF_043159265.1. Taxonomy (NCBI): domain Eukaryota; kingdom Viridiplantae; phylum Streptophyta; class Magnoliopsida; order Canellales; family Winteraceae; genus Tasmannia; species Tasmannia lanceolata. The sequence goes on from NW_027518700.1 coordinate 3,107,267, forward strand.
GATGATTAGTCTGTTCCCTTCTTTCTTGTTCTTTTTTATTGGTGCTCCTTTGCCTCTTGAACTTTAAATTCTTTCTATCTCCTCAGTACTTGGCTTACTCTGTTACTTTAATTTTTGTACAATTGGTTAGGGTAGAAGTCAGATTTGATGTATCCTTAAAGTGTGCTGTTGTGGACAATTTTAACATGGAGAATTAATAAAATGCCTTTGGCATAGATTATGTCTACCAAGATTCATTACGGAGAGAAAAATTCAGAAAAGAAAAAAAACAAGAATGCATTAAACCCCAATGCAAACAAGTATGAATTACTTGGAATTCTCCTCAAGCTTTGGCTGCTCTACCAACACTAACAAGTTGTGCCTTGTTATGAATGAGGGGAACATGTTATAGTATTTCCGATGACATGAGATGTAGTAGCCAGGCACCAAGGGAATTCAACTTTCTTTATTGACGTTATGAGATATACCTTAATTAACTGACTAGCGAGTTAAACAGGATTAGGAAAGCTATAATGAAGAACTTTTTAGAATTTCTGTTGTTGCTTCGTTTGTTCCATGCCAAAAGCAAGTGGATCCCCTCATCCCTAAATAAACGTCAATGTAGATCTTGATTAAAATTCTTATACCCTTTTCAATTGTTTGGAGCGTATCCAAAAATGATTCTTTCGAATAGGTTGTGTGTAGATATGAATTTTCATTTACTTAAATGGTAAATGTGTGTAGACCTAGGAGAATTTGTGAGATGAGCTTTAAATGTCTTAGGGAAGTTGATAGGGATTTTTAGTCAAATGATTATGAAGATTTGGGGAGGGTTAAATTTTCATTCAGTATCAGATCTTCACGACATTTGTGCAGTGGGGGTGGTTCATCCCTTGTTCAGAGGTGTTTCTGATTCCACCATCTTTTCTGGGGAGAAGATTTAATTGAGCCGAATCAGGGTGGAGTGCCCTTCTCCCATATGTCCCCCCCCCCCACTCTCTCTCCTCCTCACCCCTCCCCACCCCACCCACCCACAGAGACACACACACAAGATTTTCCAAACTAAAACTTGAAGGTTCGAGTTAAGGGAATTCAAGCCTAGCAAGAGTTGGAGCTCTTATCCGCAATTCAGTAACAATGACTAATTTGGCCAATTCTACACTAATTGGAGTTTGTGATTCAAATGAGGTGAAGGCCTAGGTTTTACTCAAAAAGGGATCAGACTTGACCAAGAATCTCTTGATTCGCTCATCATCGAAGGGGATTCTCCTGATGTTTTCTGGTGGATCAGAGATGGTGTTCCATATCCTTGGAGAATTGTTGATGATATTGAATAAATTTTAGATATGGTCTAGGTGCACAACACGACTTTTCAACATGTGTATCGATTCGCCATTAGTGAGGTGGATCATTTTGCTCGATCTAGGGTTGAGAAGAAACTTTACAACTGTTTGATTACTTGCTCCCTTGTTTTTTTTTTTTTGGGGAATGTTCTTTTTCCTCCCTTTTTACTTTTTTCTTTTTGCTACGGTGTTGTTTTTCCATCGCAGTCTTGGTGGCTTTCTTCCTTTTAATAGATTCATTACCATTAAAAAAATTATTCTTTATCAAGAGAAAAAATCCAAAACGGAAAAAAAACAAGAATGCAAGTAATCAAATGCGGGGAACATGTGTGAATTACCCCAATGCAAACTAGTGTGAATTAATTGGGATTCTCCTCAAGCTTTGGTTGCTATACCAACACTAACAAGTTGTGCCCTGTTATAAATGTGGGGAACATGTACTTAATGTTTTTGTTAACATCAGAAGTAGTAGCCAGTCACTGAGGGAATTCAACTTTATTTATTGGCATGTTATGAGTGGATCTTCAACAAGTGAATAACGAGTCAAATAAGATTAGGAAGGTTATAATGAAGAACTTTTTAGGATTTCTGCTATTGCTTCGTTTATTTCATGCCAACAGAACTTGGATCCCTTAATGCCTGAACAATCGCCGTTGTAGATCTTGATTAAAGTTCTTATACCTTGGTCAATTGTTTGGACCATATCCACTAGTGATTCTTTCGAATGGGTGGGATGTAGATATGAATTTTCATTTACTTAAATGGCAAATGTTTATAGACCTAGGAGAAAAGGTGACATGAGTTTTAGATATCTTAGAGAGGTTGGCAGGGATTTTGGGGCAATTGGTTATGGCCATCTGGGGAGGAAAATGAAGTCTTTTTGGCTAGTGCGGGTAGGAAAGGGTATTGTTGGGAATATGGAATCATGGGTTTGAAGGATTTTATTTTGGTGGTATAGAGGAGTTAATTAATTGGATTCTGTTTTGTGTGGTGCTGGTGGTAAGGTAGGGGTTTGAAGAATGTTTGAATGGGTGGAGTTGCCTTTTGCCAATCCTTTTGACCTTTACCAATTAGCTCTAGGCTAGAAATTTGGTTTTCTACCTAGCTTCAAAAGAAGCCGCTAGGGCCATAAATGTAAGGGTTGTTAGGAGAATTTGGAGGTTCAGAGTAATTTTTTTTTCCCAATTGGATCTTTCTACTAGTCTTTGTCTAAGGGGGAGGCTAGGGCCGATAGTGTAAATTGTTCCTTTTGGATCCTGTAGTGGGTAGATTCTAACGAGAATGAAGCTTTGATTTTATTTATTTATTGTTAGTTATTTAATAAGGAATCCATGGCTTCTCAAGTTCCCTTTATAATGTTTTTGGGGCTGGAGGTGACTCCTTGAATGTTATCAACTAGATGAGAGGTGGTATGGGGGCATGCAGTGTGGCAGATATGATCAGAGAAATCAAGAATCCCAATGGGACACTTCGAGTCTCCTTTTTGTATGCTTCTGATGAGGCTGAGAACTGCAACGGCACATGGTGGTTGTGGATGATTATTAACAAGATTGTTAATATTTCAAGGGATTTGGATTGTACATTCGTGCATGTATTTCGAGAGGCCAACAAAGTTTCTGCACTCATTGGCCAAAGCTGGTGTTGGTAGAAACCATCTTATACTGAGGCAACCTCTGCCCCACATGTAAAGGGGGTCCTTTTGGTAGACTTGTTCCTTTTACATATTAGGCTGTAAGTTTCTTCCAAGACAAACTTTTCCAATTGATAACAAAAAATTTCCTCCTTTCGGTTTATATGCATTCGAGATCATATAAATGCAATCTCACATTCTAGTTAAACGGAAATAGACAATTTGGCATGTAGATGAAGAGAGAGTTGTTCCTAATGTCACATATAATCAGTGTTTAAAAACGCGGATTTGACGCGGAACGCGGCCAAGAAAAATCCTTGTTGACTCGGCGCGGACGCGGCCAAGAACGCGGTTAACACGGTTGACAAGGTCATAACTCGGGAGAGTCAAAGGAGTTTATTGACTCTGTAAGGCAAAACGCGGAACGCGGATGTGGTGAAACGCGGAATGCGGCCGAGGTAAAAAGGAGTCGACTCGGGCGAGTTCCTTGCCGAGTCAAGGAGTTTTTAAACACTGCATATAATTCATTAACATTGGATGTGTTACAAACGTAAGTCAACAATTCAACTCTAAAATTTCCAGCTTTCCAGCCATGTTCTTGGTTCCATGAGTAATGTGCAAAATATGGTCCATTGAAACAGGTAATAAAAAAGTGATAAATCCATATAATTGTTGTGTAAAGTGCCAAAGGTGTGCTTGTTGCAAAAATATGGCTTATTGAAAACTTGTTGCAGTGGGTGGTTTGCCTCTTACTAATGTTTACTTTTACCTGAAGTTCCTCACTCATCAACATTTGTTCTTGTTAAGTACTTAAGTTTTTACCTACATGGATCTACATGTCCCAATGAAAATTATTTTATGTTGCCAGTGCTCCCTTGGACTACGACCTTGGTCAGTCTCATCTAATGTGCAGAGATGCATTTTTTTATTTTGCAAACCATAAATTTTCAATATCCCTATGGGTTAATGAGATGTTTTACATATTGTTTTGGTAGGTATGTGATCCTTCCGTCAGTGTGTACAAAGGATATTCTTTGGCTAAAGAGACAGAGGAGTATCTTGTTTCCCATGGGCTCAAGTTTGCTACCTACGCCGTTAGTGCTGCACATGTTAAAGAGGATCTTTTTGGTAAACTTGTTCCTTGTCCTTTTGAGGTGAGATATCTTAGCATCCCATGCTATTTTTGGGTTATCCTCATAAGTAATAAATCTCTATTTTTATTTGAGTCCGCACCTGTTTTAAAGAAATTATTTTAAACTAGGGGATTTTTTTTGAATGGTGTTAAACTAGGAGAAATTATTTTGAATCAAATCGTGTATGTTGAACAATGAATTATTTTTCTCAGTCTTGAATCTCTCCTATATTCCAAATTGAATTTTAGTAGTTTCACAACTTGCATGGATGACCTAGCTCACTTCTTAAATAGCGGTGCTGATTAAGCAATTCATTTAGCGACTGTGGGTGAGTGTTGCTGATGAGATATCCATTTGGACTTATGGATCATATTGTTTCTGTTATTCATGCTATCAAGAGGTCTTCAAACCAAGGTTACCTGGAACGCGGTTCGTTCCTGTACGCGGTACGGGAACGGGTACGGGGTACGATGGTAGTTCGGTACGCGGTACGATGAGGGTATATATATATATATATATATATAATTTCATATATTTTTACAAGAATGCCATTCCATAGTACACACTACACACATTTAATACACAAAATATAAAAACCTCATGTATGTCATACATATTTTTTCAAAAAGAAAGTTCCCGTTGAATATCCTTCCATAGTCCATACTACATCCATTTAATAAAAAAATAAAAAAACCTCATGTATGCCCTACATATTTTTTTTCAAAATAAAGCTCTAGTTCCAATTCAACCCAAAATATATAAAATTTGTAGCTCTCTCCATCTCTCTTCTAGTACACACTACACACATTTAATACACAAAATATAAAAACCTCATGTATGTCATACATATTTTTTCAAAAAGAAAGTTCCCGTTGAATATCCTTCCATAGTCCATACTACATCCATTTAATAAAAAAATAAAAAAACCTCATGTATGCCCTACATATTTTTTTTTCAAAATAAAGCTCTTTCTCTCCCGCGGGTCGCCACGGTTTGTCATTTTTGGCGATCCGGGTCGTTAGTGAACCACGTTTCGGATCGTGCGACCCCGGATCGCGGATCAGAGGGCGGATGGTGAATCCGGTAACTATGCTTCAAACATAAAACCATGGTTTCATGTTTTGGTTTCTGCAGCTTTTCAATCGTGATGGAAATGGAAACATGTTAGTTATGGATGGAAATTTTGGTGAAAATCCTGTAAAATTACGGGAACTTATGAAAATATATACAAATGCTAGAATTTAATATTAAACTTCAGAAAGTGCTAGAGTAAGCACAAATACACACATAAACAACCATCACATGAGCAAAAAAATCACCCATAATGGTTTAACTACATCGAATGCCTATGACATGCACGGTCATTACATACTACATTTCACATGTATTTTATATAAATATTTATACATTATATTATGTATTTTTTATTTATTTATACATTATATATACACAACATTTTGCATGCAATTCATATAAATATAATTTTGTAACAGATACTGGTATAGTATAGCACCACCATGGTTTTAATTTTCGGCCGAAACATTTTGTTTCAGTTGAAATATGTCGATTTCGGCTGCCACCGGAACGAAATCCACTTGGATTCTGAAAAATACAAGATTTCGCCTGAAATTAATCCCGAAATTTCGTGATTTCATCAATGTTTCAATTGAAATATGCAAAACATGCAACTTTTCAAATAAAAAAACAAAGACCAATCTGATCCTGAGATAAATTAACAATACAACTCAACTCAACTCAACTCAACGAAGCCTTTATCCCAAACTAGTTGGGGTCGGCTAATGAATCCTTTAGAAATTTTTTTTCTCTGTAGGATTCATTTCATAGAATCTGGTGCATAATTCCAGCAACAACCAATCTGATCCTGAGATAAATTAACAGCCGAATTACTATAAACCAAGTTTATGGTAATTGATGTTGGATCACATCAGTAATTAACAAGTAAATTACCATAAACCAAGTTTATGGTAATTAACAAGTGAATTTCCATTCATTCATGACAACCCATTTTGTTTGTCTTTGTGGCATGAATGCATGTTCAAAGAAACTCATTTTATCTCTTGATAAAATGCTGATTCCCTTAGCAGGTTCTGTGTGTGACTGATCTTCGGTATTCTTGGAGATCACCCAGTGGTAATGATGGATCTAAGTTGTTGTAATTAAGGTTTTAAATTTTGGCTGAAACGTGTTGAAACCTATGATTTGTGGACACGCACACGAGTGTTGCGTGTCGACACGGACACGGCAAACTCCCAAATTTTAGAAACGGAGACACGGCTAAAATAGAAAGTACATATAATCATGATTTGTGGATACTGATTCGTGTGCCTGAGTTTTGACACGGAGAAGAGGTATCTGGCATGGAAACCCTTAAAAATCTAGAAATATTGGCACAATCATACACGTACATACATATAAAGTTACTAAAACCTAAGCAGTACATTTAGAAGTGTCTAAAGGAGTGTCGACACGTGTGGACACGGGTGTCGTGTCGGACACGACACGTGTGTCAACAACAAATTCAAACTGTCAGCCAAATCATAGGTTGAAACGAGATGTTTCCCGAAATTCTGAAATTTTGCCAAAACAACATTTACATGAAATCATTTTTTACAAGATTTTGGTGAAATTTTGCCAAAATTTTTCTAAAATTCTGAAATTTCGTCGATATTTTATCCGAATTACCTTTTTTACCACCGAGTTTTTAAAAATTTCCATCGAAATCACCGAAATTTCCACCAAAATTTTATACATTTTAGTGGAAATTAAAAAAAAAAAAACCAAAATTATTATCCTAGTTTTACACAATTTTGGCCGAAATTTCCACCGAAACCGTAATTTAAAACCTTGGTGGTAATGATGGATCTAAGTTGCTCTGGGAAGCTCTTGAATGTTTAGCTTTAGTTAATCGTACAAGACTGGGTGTTGGGTAGGGAGCTTTCACCCTTCTAAATCATGGGTGTGCCGACTTCTCTCCTTGCTAACTTCCACCCTGGCTTGATCTCTAAGTTGCGATCCACTTATTTCTCTTCCCATTTGTCACTAAGTTTCTCCTCATAGTTACAAATTTCAGTGATTTTGATTAAAAGCATGTGAGTGCATGCAGCATATCAAGGAATTGATCCTTTTTTTAACATTTTGTGTTGTGTTCATTAGTATTCTTCCTTGATCACTGGATATATGTTATAGTATGATGTTTGGCTGTTATGATCTTATTGTTTTTGTCATAGTTAAATATTTTGTTCAATTTTTGGAGGCATAAATCCTTTGTTAGTAAATTGTGATATCATGTTACGTCATATAAATGATTCTGATTTACTGTAGATGTTAGTGTTAAAGTATAAAAAATAAATAACGCCTTTCTCCAACTACTTAAGCTTTTGGAGAAGTTGGTTAGTCAACATGGTATCAGAGCCAAAGTCTCGAGTTCGAACCTCCTGGATAGCAACAATCCACATGCAATAGTTGGCCCAAAGTGGGACCACATTTGCCACGTGGCCACGTGTTTGCCAAGTGGGCCACACGTGCGGGGGAGTGTTAAAGTATAAAAGATAAATACTGCCTTTCTCCAACAGCTTAAGCTTTTGGAGAAGTTGTTTAGGTAACAGTTAGTATGGATAATGTTTTCGTGGTTTAGTTTGAATATGTTTACAAGAATTTGAGAAGGATATTTGGTTTCATAATACAATCGTATAGTTCCATTCTTTCTACACGCTTTTGATAGTTCTATATGGTTCAGTAATACAATATGTGATCATTATTTACAAGCAAGGTTTTAAATTTCGACCGAAATCCGAAATTTCAGGTTTCGGTCGATTCCGAAATCGAAATTGGGATAATCCGAAGCGTTACTTTATTTCGTCCGAAATTACGAAATTGTAGGAGAGATAACGTTAAAAAATACGTTTTACTATTTCCCTGAAATTTCGGGCGAAATTACCGAAATTCGGTGAGTGCCGAAACGCATTCCGAAACCGAAATTTAAAACCTTGTTTACAAGTAATCTCTGAATGACATGCATATAGATTGGCTTCTTGGGGCTTATGGGAGAAATGTTTTATTTCAGATGAAAAATTTGTAGTGGAAAAAAAATTTCTTTAATTTTTTTGCATTTTTTTTATCTGTTGTACTGTAACCCTCATTGAAGTTTTATTCCAATGAAGTTGTCAATTGATGTGGAGATACAAACTTCAGAAATGACATGTTTCATCTAAATGTCCAGGTCAGGAGATTAAATGATTGCAGAAATAGGATTTGTCAAGGAAGTCCATTGTAAATAGATTCCCTGACCTGATCCTCACTCACGGCCTAGCTTATGTTATTGGGTTCTAGAAGCTTTGATCATGTCAAAAATTGTGGGGAGATAGAAACATTTGAACAACAAAAAAAGCTGTTGTTTCTAAGATACAAAAGCACCATAATAGTTACATACGCTCAAACCTGAATAAACCTCCACCCCCCCCCCCCCCCCCCCCCCCCCCCCCCCCCCCCGTCTCTCTCTCTCTCTCTCTCTCTCTTTCTCCTGCACATATTTACATGTACATGCACATCTGTTATCATTCTATCTGTAGAAACTTTTGGAGCTTCTAAAGGAATTTGAGCAGACCTGAACGGAATTCACTCAATTCTACAAATAAGGAGTTGCCCAATTATTTAACGGATACCCAAATCACACAATAGTGCGAGAGAGACAAATTACAGAACCAGAAACACACACACACACACAGATACACATATGTATGTACAACAGAAACACACACACACACACACATATGTATGTACATATAATGCATATTTTGAAAGAATATTATCTATCCCTCTATTTTGTCGTATCTATGAATTAGCGGCTTTTAATTTGGCTTAGCTACCTGCTTCTTATATTTGCTCAAACTCAATGAAAGCTTTTCTCTGTAAAATTGCTCATATTTGATTTTTATCTTTTGATTTCAGCAACCTGTTGGACTTGCTCCTTCTAAAAGTAAAGAATCTAAAAAGAGCCCGACTCAAAAGAGATCACAGGAAGAGGTTGACTTGTATAGCGCTGTTGTAAGTTACAAGCACTACTAGAAGTTTTCTTCATTTGTAGGTGTTAAAGTATAAAAGATTAAATAACGCCATCTCCCACAGCTTAAGCTTTTGGAGCAATTGGTTGTTTCACAGTTAGGCTATTGTTAATTTGCTACAGTATGACTTTTTTTTTCTTTCTAAAACCTAAGAATCTGAAAAAGACCACAGCTCAAAAGAGATCACAGTAATTAGGTTGCTTGGATAGCACTGTTGTAAGTTGCAACTATTGAAAGTTTTCTTCATTTGTAGGATATTGTTAATTTGCTGCACTGTATTTCCTGTTATAAAACACAAGGAGCAGTAGATTGCAATCTTGGTCACATAGGTGTCGGGTTTTATGCAATATTCTTGAAATTTTGGTTAGCTCCTCTTTGAATGCAACCAAATCATGATTTTTTTAATGGTATCCAAATCATGGTTATAAGAAACTTTATGGGATTTTGTTTCTAATACTTACTGTCACTATAAGTTATTTAATTAACTTTGAGATTATATTCTACAAATAAGGAGTTGCCTATCTAGAGGATGCAAAGTACATGAAGGCTACCCCTACCACCACCCCCACCCCACCCACCCACGCACCCACCCACACACCACACCCTCCCTGTAGCAGCTGGAACATTTAAAAAAAAAAGGTGTTATCAACCTGAATATATATCACAAAGTTCAAATAGTTTGCAGTTGCTTGGGGAATAGGTGTGCTCAACTTGGGCAATTATAAAACCTTTTGAAGACAATCATCGTGAAAACTGGACATCGATTGACTTTGTAACTCTAAGGAAAAAATATTAAGTTCTTCTTTTAATTGGGACTGCTGAACAACACTATAAGAGATTGCACCTCAGATATAAGAAAGAAGTTTCTTCATCTTTTATTGCTCTAGGGCTATCATAGATATTTTTTCTAGTGTCATTTTCACAGCAGCTAACGCTTCATTTGGTCCAGCTCAAAGTACTTGTGACACTTTATGCACCAATGTTGCAAAACATTGAAACTCACATTTGAATGGCACTTTGCATTAATGAGCCCATGCATTTGACAAAAAAAGCCTTGCATATCCATCTCTGACAGAGTGATTGGACGATTGTGTGATGATGTCACTGACTTGATTGGATCAACTAATGAACTTTTAACATGTAATCCGTTTTCTTGTTCTTCTTAATCAGGGGCAAAAATCATGCTAGAATGCTATGCAATGACATACGATATTAGACACATTTTGTTGTAGCTTTATTTTATTGTATTTATCTGCATTGGATAACTTGAGTGACTTTGGAGTCCATTGTGATCTTATTATTCCATCTATTATAAGCTCGGAGGTATGCAATGACATACAATATAGGACACATTTTGTTGTAGCTTTATTTTATTGTATCTATGTGCATTGGATAACTTGAGTGACTTTGGAGTCCATTGTGATCTTATCATTCCATCTATTATAAGCTCCGAGGAGTACAAATTTCACTACATTATCTTTGACTCTTGTTGTCTGTATCTTACTATCTTTTCTGCAGGAAGCAGTTGGGTCTACTTCTATTTCAACAGACCTCTGTAAAAAGTATTTGAATCTAGGGGATTCTATTGATCCCCACCCAGTTTCTTCTGATTGTGTAAGTTGATATAGTAATGATGGTTGATGGAATTTGTTTTTTTAACCGAATTCCGGCCGAAACTGAAATTTCAAACCCTGTGGGTATGTGATGTTTCCATGTGCATACAGAGTTGATTTCCAGTTCCTTATTTTATTTGTAGATCAATTTAAGTATATATAGATTTATCATAAATAATTAAGAACCCAATACTATTGAGAGTTATCGTTCAAAAAAAAATATGAAGAGTTAATTACTTAGTTTTCTCCTCGTTGATCGTTGTGACAATTATCTGCAAAACTTGGAATTTGTTGTGACAATTTTACGATTATTCAAAATGACAATACATCCTGATTATATTGAGATAGTTTCAGTCTAGTCGTTATCACAATGTTATTGTCATGTTTGTTACTTTTATTATTATTTCTTAGGAGATCTTATTTTCCAAAAAATAAAATTTTCTTTTAGTATAAATACTTTTTTATTTATTTGCTGTTATTTTGATTTTAGTCTTGAAAGAATGGTTAAAAACCTAAATTCCTTACCAATTAGGCAATAATTCCTTAATACTAGCATATCAGTATAAATCACAGTCAAAGCAAATCCTAGTTCACTCAGCGCTGTGTGACTGTATACTCAGTTGACGCATTCATAACTTGGAAGTGTTAAAGGAGTTTAGATTGACTTGTTAGGGAGTAAAACACAGACTCATACAAGGCCTCATGAGTAGGGCAGTGTTCCAACAAAGCTAGGTCTCTTTTGTTAGAGCTACAAGGCTCTTATTTTTTAGTATTAGTTTTCCTTTTGATTTTCATAATCAGTGTCTGTTACAAAATAATACAACATAATTATAACACATCTATTTTTAAGGTCTTTTAATTTGATTTTCTCTTTTGCATTTAGTTCTTGCATGGGACCGAGTTGGTATGTTTCATTGCTTTCTGCAATGTGGTGTAGTGTATGACCCTGGGAGTAGCTCAAACACACACCATATCCCCCATTTAATTCTTATTTTACCTCTAATTTTTGATTGAACTGTTTTAATTTGAACCCCTTATTATTTTGAATTATTGTGTAACATTTGAGTGTCTACATTTAACAACAAAAATCTGATCACCCTATGCATGCCAGCTGTCTTGTATTCTTGAGTTTGACGGCGCTTCAAAAGGAAATCCTGGACAAGCTGGTGCAGGAGCTTTACTGCGTACAGAAGATGGGAGTAGGGTAAAGATTTACCCATACACATTCTTGGTCTATGATTTTTTTTTTGGTAATATGATCCTTTGTGAGAATAATTTTCTAACCCAACCATTTTTTGGAAAGGTTTGGCGATTGCGTGAAGGCTTGGGAGTTGTAACCAATAATGTTGCTGAATATCGAGCTATGATTTTAGGACTGAAGTTTGCTCTTAAAAAAGGGTTTAAGAAAATTCGTGTCACAGGCGATTCCAAACTTGTTTGCATGCAGGTTTGTTGGTGTTTTATCCGCAGTTGGCTTTTATCGACCACTTGTATCTATTAGCTTTTGAACTTAATTTGACCTAGGCAATCGTTTTAGAAATAAGATACTTACACTCGAAATAACATTCATTTTTCTAAACATTAAACATTGTACTTCTGGAGTTCCACTAACTTGTTGCATCATACCAAATGATATGTGATAATGATGTCAAATCTAATTCTAAACATTTGAAAGAAGGGCCATGGAACCAGTAATTCTTACATGGGTAAAAAAATAAAAGAATGGTGGCTTTTATCGACCACTTGTATCTATTAGCTTTTGAACTTAATTTGACCTAGGCAATCGTTTTAGAAATAAGATACTTACACTCGAAATAACATTCATTTTTCTAAACATTAAACATTGTACTTCTGGAGTTCCACTAACTTGTTGCATCATACCAAATGATATGTGATAATGATGTCAAATCTAATTCTAAACATTTGAAAGAAGGGCCATGGAACCAGTAATTCTTACATGGGTAAAAAAAAAAAAGAATATAACCACATAAAAAAAAATGTGGCAAATTTTCTTGCAAAATTCTCTTACTTCACCTTATTTGCAAAAGCAGTCTTCTAGTTTGTCAATTTATAAATAGTCATCACGTTTGAGTGATTTTTGCAAATCCAATCTTGCTGCATATTTTTGACCAAATCACCCATGGAAGATTGTTTTTACTCATAAAATGACCAAAATCTATATTATATGCTAATTATTCAACGTCTCTCTTTCTTTTGTCTTTCATTTTGTTTCCATTTAAAAAATTTCTCCTTGGGAAAACTTTACTGGAAATTTTTCTATAGTAGATTTTTGTACACCTCATGCACAGCATGGGTGGGGTCCATCATTTTACAACACATGTTTTGATAAGGCAAGGCTCATCATTTTACTCCCACACATAGCTTGGGTGGGGCTCACCATTTTACACATCAGGTTGTAGGATATCTATATCCTTGTCTTAAGTCAATTAGAAATGTGCTGTGACAATTAGGCGGCAGTCCTTATGTTTACCATTCACGTCATGACATAGTCCATTTAGGTCATTTTCTTTAAAAGGCAGGAAAAGCTAGCCGGCCCCAACTAGTTTGGGACAAAGGCTTAATTGAGTTGAGTTGAGCAGGAAAAGCTGTGCATTCATTTAGGTCAATTGTCTTGCCTTGAGAAGGATGATTGCCTCCATGATTCTAGAAAGTGATCAGCATAAGAATAATTTATAAAAGACATGCATGATTGATGCACATACGCCTGCGGACCTGAATGAGGGTGAGTTTTGCTCTGTGCTGTAGCCAATTCCTAATGGTCTGTTTGGTTGCACAAAAGCCAGGATGGCTTAGGGGTTTTGCTTGGCACTTGGGGGCCACATCATCAAAACCCATTGTTTGGTTGCCAATATAGCATTGAAATCCCTGGAGACTACCAGGGATGTCTTCTGCTTAATCATTGCTTGTCTGTTGATGTGTCATCCGGTCTCCTCCAAAAGAAATCCAAGCCAAAAACCTACAAAAAGGTGTTTTTTTTGCTTGGATTTCTTGGGAATGATGTTCTCTCTCTCTCTCTCTATATATATATATATATATATATATATATATATATATATATATATATATATATTGGTAATGACACTCCCTACCACTACTCTATTCTCAGAGGTGTCCTCCCTGTTGACACTTACATCACTACTATACAAGGTAAATACCTGCAGCCAAACTGACCCAAGGGCAGTATTCTAGGAGCCGGGAGTTGGTGTTATTCTGCTTTCTAATGTTTTTTTTTTTTTTTTTTGATAAGTATTCTGCTTTCTAATGTTAGGCCACAATTGTTGTACTCTTTTCATGTATAAACAATAGTGGAATGTTGAAATTGTATATAAGGCTTGATTGGGCAAGTCCTCCCCACTTCTAAAATAATTCTTTGCTTGTTCTTCTTTCTTGTATTGTTGTAATACTTTATGCTAATGTAGGTGCTTATGAAAACAGGTCCAGGATCTATGGAAAACCAAGCATGAGAATTTGATTGAATTGAGTAACCAGGCCAAGGAGCTCAGGGATAAGTTCCTATCCTTCCGGATTGATCATGTTGCTAGGGTATGGAAAGTTTCTTTCATTCCAAATTAAGGATCAGTATATTTGGTACTTTGAGTTATGGTGCAAAAGCTTCTTTTATGTTTCCAACCACAAATTTTCTTGCAATGTCTGCCGTTCTGAATTTGTAAGTGTGTTCAACTTATTGAGAAAGCAGATTTTTTTTTCCGTAAACTATAGGGAAAGTAGATTGTATACCTTTAAAATTATTATATACTTAGCTGGATGGGCTATCAAGAATGAAAAAAATTGGAGCTGTGCTGAATTATTATCTTTGAAACTGTTCTTTTACTGTGAACTTTTATCTCTTTATGATTTCTAGTATGAAAGTGGATCAACCTATGTTATCTGGAACGCGGTTCGTTCCGGTACGGGAACGGGGTACGATGGTAGTCCGGTACGCGGTACGATGAGGGTATGCTATGTTGGTTCACTATTTGGGGTCACGGTCAGTTTGGAGTGCTAATTCGGACTCTCACACACACTCTCTCTCTCTACACACAAATATAGTTTCATATATTTTTACAAGACTTTCATTCCATAGTACACACTACATTCATTTAATACACAAAATATCAAAATCTCATTTGTATCATACATAATTTTTCAAAAAGAAAGTTCCCGTTGGAATATATGAATATCCTTTCATAGTCCATACTACATCCATTTGATAAACAAAATAAAAAAACCTCATGTATGCCCTACATATTTTTTTCAAAAAGAAAGCTCTAGTTCCAATCCAACCCAAACTATATATAATTTGTAGCTATCTCTCCATCTCTCCCTTAGTCTATATGCATCTCTTCTTTCTCTCCCGCGGGTCTTCATTTTTGGCAATCCGGGTAGCTAGCGAACCACGTTTGGGATCGTGCGACTCCGGATCCCGGGTCGGAGGGCGGATGGCGAATCCGGTAACTATGGGATCAACTATTGTGTAGCCACAAGAATGAATATGCCTTCTAATATGAACAAAACCTTTTCATATCTATGCATTATTACTCTAGGGGGAACTTGTAAGCACACAGAAAAAACCCATTCTATCTGGCAAAAGAAAAGGCCCATTCTCTGCAGTAGTTAAAGCCCTTTGAGCACCCACATGTGCTCCTAAAATGGAGTCAATCTGTATCACCAATAACTAGTCAATTATTTGGTGTGTTGTTCATTAGGTCATGTTTTCCAATGATTTCGGCTTTGTTGTACCTGGTTGACTATATTTTTCAGCAACTGAATGGAAAGATCTTTGATCAATTACGGTGTTATAGGTCATTTTACGCTTCCCGAAGGTAAGCTTAGCATAGCATTGGACCTCCCAATAGCAACCCATTTTTCTTCTCCATAGCATAGGTCCCTTAGGGCTATTCAAAGGCAACAGCGGGGCTTTTCGCCTTTTGTTGGTTAATATGATTGATTTGTATCTGATTTTCATTTTCATTACATATGGGTTGTTCTCTTGTTTGCATGATACTCTGGATTCTGAACTTTCCTTTTTTTTATGACTTAAGGAATTCAATTCCGGTGCTGATGCTCAAGCAAACTTGGCCATTCATCTTCAGAGTGAGGACCCTCAATTCTATTTACCCTTTTCTTTTTTCCAGTTGTATGCAATTCTGATTGGATCTCTCCTACTGCAGGTGGTGAAGTTCGCGAAGAATGTGCTGATTACTATGTGCCCACTACAAAATAGACGCCGAGATTCATCAAAAAAAGAAAGAAAGACGCCAATCGAATACCAGCCTACCACCATCAATTCTCCTTTTTTACAGGTAAACTTTTGGTGAGGGATTCGCAAACCATGACATTGCCATTGCGTTAGAAGAATCTCTGTTCTTAGTGGCGTTGGAACAGCCTCTTTTTTTTTTTTTACCCGTAAAATAGAGAAGAAAGGTGCGCGAATGAATTAGCATTTATTTTAATTAAACATTCGAGTATCTGCAAGTTCCAATTCCTGCATTGTTGATCAGTTTTTATATTGTTAGAAAGATAGCAGGATTCAGTGCATTCCATTGCTTTTGCAATGTTTTCTTACCCCTGGAAAGGGAAAAATATGTAGAGGGTAAAATTGCAACGCATACTGTTTCTCAAAATATGTAGAGGGTAAAATTTGCTCACAAGGGTGACCTTCAGTTTAGCATTCCTCTGTCATCATCCTGTCTCAACTAGGCTTCTTTTTTTTTTTTAATGGCTGCTACCAAAACGGGATCTTGTTTTGGAAAAAAACACGAAGGCCTTTGAAGTGACACGTGTAATAAGACAAGAAAGTGAGCTAACATATCCAAGGAATGCAAAAAATAACGTGAAAATGGCTATATCAAAGATCATTTTCACCATTTTCTAAACGGGATCCCGTTTTAAAAGTATTTTTCTGTTCTTTTTACTCCACATAAATTGCATACCAGAGAAGATTGTGTGTTTTAAGAGGGTTAAGATCATCCTATGTAGATGATCTACGGACTACAGCCTAATTTTGGATTTCTTTCATTTCGGTTTCGGTCTTGACTGAAATCCGAAATTTCGGATTTCAGTCGAAATTTAAAACCTTGCCTTGAGTTATTGTATTTTTCTGTTTGGCCTAAGGCGAACCCGAGCCAACCCGACCTGATTTTGGGTTAGGGTTGTGAGATTTAGAGGCGGGTTGGGTTGGGTTAGGGTTGACCATCCCCAACCTGAGTCAAGGTGGCAAATGGGCCGTGCCGGCCCGCGGCCCAGCAAGGCACTACACGAGACGGGCTGTGCTGGCACATCCCGATTAGCTACAGTGACACGGGCCATGCCGGGCTTGGTTTGGCGGCATGGCCCATTTGCCAAGGCACGGCCCGCGAGCCCGGATGCCCCTTTAAAAAATGTGTTTTTTTTTTTTGAAAAACCCGAGAATACCTCCCAAAAGGTGTTTCAAACATCTAGTTTGGGGGGTATTCTTGTCCAAAACTTATATATTTCATAAAATTCCGAAAATACCCCCTCCAACAATTTTATTATAAGGTTATTTTAGTACTTATGTTTCTCCTCCCTCTGACACATGGCACAAGTTTATTGCATAGTTTTTTTTATCCAAAAGTGATTAGAATTTTCCTATAGCAACCCTATTAAAATTTTTTTTTTATAAAGATGGGAGGTCTCAAAGAAAAATTTATTTAAAATTAAGATAATTATTAGATAATCACTTTCCCATTAGATCAGATATATATCACTTTCCCATATAAAACTCATAAGTTTACACGATATACATGTTATATGGTGTAAGCCCGTATAGTGAAGTATTTTTCAAAAAGTACTATTAGGCTTACCCCATGGGATGATCAAAGCCATCCATTTGATGGGGCCGCATCGTAAATATGTTGTGCCCCAAAAATCATTTTTATTAGATGACCCGAACCCTCAGATCTATAGAGGTTTCCATAGTATGCACTTCCACTATAGATTGTAGGGCTAGGATCCAACAAATTTTTTTTTTTTTGGATATTTAAGTCCTTTGATTGAACGAACCGGCCCGGCCTGGCCCGGCCCGGCCCAGCACGCCCGTTTGCCACCTTGAAGCCCAAGCCCTGAGTTGGGTTAGGTTAGCATTGAGTGAATGCTACCTCGGGTTGAGTTGCACCCCGAACTCCTAGGGGGGTGTCACAACTTCACAAGCTAATTAGTAATATCTATAACCTCAAGGGTATAAGGGACATTTCCAATGTCCCTCCCACATCTCTTCTGTCCACAATCCTACGTTTGTTCCAATGGATAGGAAGTGAAACGACTACAAAATCACTCTTTTGGGGTTAAAAAAAAAAGGAAGCAGTTTTGGAGAACAATGGCAGCAATTCCAGCATTCTCCTCTCCATATTTGATTTGCAGAAGCAATTCCCATGGACTTTTAGCTGCTTCTTCTTCTTCTTCTTCTACTCCTCTTCCATTTCTCCATTTTCAGAAAAGCGTCGTATATCGTTCTAAGTTTCTGATAAGAAAGAGATTCCCAGTTCTTAATGAAATTAGGGCAGTTGCTGAAGAAGAAACCCTAATTTCAGAAGAAGAAACCCTAATTTCAGAAGAGGAGACCGAAACTCCAGTTTCCGTACCAGTTTCTCCCTCTGATTTGCTAACTATGTTCTTCAAGGCACATTTTCTCAACCTCTTTTATTTTCTCTCTTGAATAACTCGTATTTTTCTTTGTGATTTTTTCCGATTTTCCAATTCTTTTGGCTCCTTTTTTTTTTTTTTTTTTTTGTATGTGATTCAAAGGAGTTAAGTTTTCATCTTGGGATGAAAATCTCAATCACAATTTGACATTAGCAGATTAGGTTTTTTTTTCAAACTTAAATCAGGGAAATGAGGAAATCTTGTGGAAACGTCAAATTAAATCACCAGAATGATGTTAATATCGATAAATTGTATTCCATTATATAGTTATAATTTCTAGGTAGTTTAGAATTATGATATTTCTAGGATTTTCATTATTTAAAATGATTATCATAATTTTGCTTCTAAGGTTCTTTTTATTAAAATTGATCAAGAGGACCTTTATCTGTCTTATTCCTAAGGAGTAAGGAGGGCGCTATTGAGATAAAAGACTTTAGATCCATAAGCCTCATCCACAGCTTATACAAGATTTTAGTCAAAATCTTGGCTGATCGTCTTAGGCCAGTTATGCCTCTCATTATTTCTCCTTTTCAAGGAGCGTTTGTGGTAGGTAGATTAATATTGGATGGAGTTCATATAGCTAATGAATGTTTGGAGTCATGCATAAGGGGAAAGCCTCGGGGGTGATTTGTAAAATTGATCATGTAGATTGGACTTTTGTCGACTATATGCTTGGAAGGATGGGTTTTGGGCTAACATTGAGGAAGTGGATGAAGGAATGCATCTCAAACTCTTCTTTCTCCCTAAAGGTTTTTTATTTCAAATCTTGAGGGGCTTAAGACAAGGAGATCCACTATCTCCTTTCCTGTTCACGATGGTGGGAGAAGCGTTGAGCAAGATGGTAGTGAAAACTGAGGAAGTTGGGTTGATAGAAGGGGTTAAATTTAGAGGCTTGGGTTCTATCTCTCATATGCAGTTTGCGGATGACACGAACGATCATGTTTTGCAAAGCCACCAAGGATCTGATTATTAACCTCCATATCATATTGAGTGGTTCGAAGTGGTTTCGGGCCTGAAAATAAACCTGGGTAAAAGCTCAATAGCAGGATGCAATGTGGAGCTCGACTATTTGGAACTTACTGAATTTTTCGGTTGCTCGATTTCTTCTCTTACAATTCTGTACCTCGGTCTTCCGCTAAGATTGGGTATCCTGCCGACTGCATTATGGAACCTAATTATTGAGCAGATGGAGAAAAAGTTTGGTTGGATGGAAAAATTCTTCTCTCTTTTGGGGGACGCATCACTCTTATTAACGCGGCCTTAGCTAATCTTCCAGTCTATTATATGTGTTTTTTTATTGAATGGTAGGTCTATTATATGTTATTATTCAAGATTCCGCCGGAGGTCGCAAAGAAATTGGAAAAAATCCAAAGAGATTTCCTTTGGGAAAGAAAGGAGGAAGGGAAACAATTAAAACGCTTGGTGAGCTGGCCTCAAGTGCGTTTATCTAAGGAGGGAGGTTTGTGAATTGAAAATTTAACTAGAAGGAACAAGGGTCTGTTGGACAAATGGCTTTGGCATGGAAAAGACCGCTCTTTGGCGAATTGTTGTCAAAGGTATCGGGAACCAGGGGGTGAGTGAGAGGTGAGTAGACTGGGTAGAGGTCGGGGCTTGGGGGCATGGAGGTCCATTGTCCCTATCTTTAATACTTTCTCTGTAGGCCCTGTTTGGTTGCTTAAACGCTCGTCATTCATTGAATTTTCAAATGCCAATGAACTTCCAATGAATGCTGATTTATGTTTGGTTGCCAAATTTGCATTGAAACTCCATTTGACTCCCGGACATGTTTGGGACATTATCATTGCCGTTTGTCCTACATGGCGCCCATGTGGCGCTAATGCTCCCTCCCGTCATCTTCCAACCTAATTTTATCATGGCTCGGTATGGTTGCTCGGGGGTGGCTTGGAGAGTAGTGGAATCAGAAGTCAAAAGGGAGTAGACAAGCATGGAAGATGTCTAGAATTTTCACTCGGAGAATAGTGGAAGAGTGGTAAGTAGTGTTTGGTTGCGCGGGAGAGTAGTGGAAAAAGTAGGGGTGTGATTATCAATATAGAGTTTCGTAGAGAGGGATAGGGAAGTGAGAGAAATAGAATATGACAAGACCTTTTCCACTCTTCTTTCACCCAGATTTTTTTCATTTTAGTAAAACTTGGTTGGAAGATGAGGGGAGGGAACATCAGCGCCACATGGGTTTCGCGTAGAAAAAAAGAGGTAATGATGATATTCTGAATATGTCTGGGAGTCAAATGGAGTTTCAATGCAAATTTGGCAACCAAACATGAATCGGCATTCATTGGAAGTTCATTGCATTTGAAACTCTAATGAATGCCGAGCGTTTGAGCAACCAAACAGGGCCTAGAATGGAGAAATTCGGGTGGAAGAAGAGAAGAAAAGGTCTTGTCTTATTCTCCTTCTCTCTTTATCTCTCTTCCCTATCCCTCTCTATTCTCTACGAAAATCTATGTTGGTAATGACACCCCTACATTTTCCACTACTCTTCGAGATGATTGCCACGCAACCAAACACTACTTACCACTCTTCCACTACTCTTCTAGACATATTTCATACTTGTCTTCTCCACTTTGACTTTTTATTCTGCTACTCTCCCAGCCACCCCCAAGCAACCAAACAGACCCTTAGGAAATTAGATTTAGGGTGGGGGATGGGAAGAGTGTGAGTTTTTGGAGTGATAGCTGGTTAGGTATTATTCCGTTGTCCCGTGATTTCCTGAGCCTCCTTAGGATTGCCAGGAATAAAAATGCAAGGGTATTTGAGTGTTTTCAAAGGGTACGGGGAAGGGTGGTTTGGGAGATATCTAGGAACCTCACTGGCCATGAGATTATTTGCTGTTATAAATTATCGTGCATATTGGAGGAGATCTACATCCCTGTGGATCGGTCTGATCGCAGATTTTGGGCACCAGAATCTAATGGCATATTCTCAGTTAAATCGCTATTTAGATTATTGGACAGCATCTTCCTTTACCTGGCATAAGATTTGGAAACCCTCGTCCTGCCAAGAGTGCATGTGTTTTGTTGGACGACGATTCTACATAGCATCGACACACATGACGGGTTGAAAGATCGTCACCATCATCTGGCGAACAAGTGCTACCTTTGCAAATTGGATGAGCAATCTCCCTCACATACCTTCATTCACTGCAGAGTGACCTCTCACATATGGGAATGGGTTCTTAGTTGGTTTGAAGTTGGCTGGATATTTCCAAATTCAATCAAAGAGATACTGTGGAGTTGGAGAATAACAGGTTTGTGATCTTTCGGTCTAGCACTTTTTCATGTCATGCCTTTCACTGTTTTTTGGATAATTTGGTAGGAAAAAAATGCGTGCATCTTTGAAAGTAGAGAATCCACACTTAGATAGGATGGTTTTGAATATTAGATCAACAATAGTCTTTTGGGATCTTCAACACCATTCTTTTACAGGATACACGCAGATGTTATCATTAGAATTTGGGACACAACGTTGAGACGTAACATCCGCCTCCTAGAAACATCATCAAGCTTAATGTTGACCGTTGCTCTCTTGGCAACCCATGAAAGGCATGCATTGGAGGTGTTTCTAGAAATTGCTCGGGCGATATCATCTTTTCCTTTGGGGGCCCTATCGGTGTTACAGACCATACAGAAGCTAAAGGCCGCGCACTTCACCAAGGATTGCAATTTTCATCAAACAAATGGGTGGTAGATTGGAAGTGGAAAGTGACTCCTCTAACACAGTCTTGTGGGCTAAAGGGATTAGCGACGTTCCATGGAGACTTGCTAATCTTATGGATGAAATAAAAGATATGTGTTTGTTTGGTGGTTGCTCTTTTTCTCTTATTCCTAGAAGTGCCAATGATTTGGCTGTTCGCTTAGCCAAATTAGAAGCTTCTAGCGAATTATTTTATTTGGGCAATCCTTACCCCTCTGAAGTGCACCTGTAATCCATTATTATTTAATAAAATTGTTATCTTCATCAAAAAAATTAAGGATATTTGGTTTGGTTCCCCAGCTTTAGAGGGAATTGGCGATCAAGAATGTGTATTAGGGGATTTGTTTATTATTTCTATTTTAATTGGGTCTGTTTCTTTAAAGTATTTGGGCCCTTTTAAACACTCCATTCACTCTTTTATTTTGTTCCTCATTATCTTTCTTAGGCATGCCTGCTTTAACTTTTTCTGCAAAGCTGTTCATCTTTTTTATTTTTTCCAATGATTAGGATGATCTCTTATGGGGAACTGCTCTCAAAATCATTTGCCATTCATTTCTATTATGTTTGGAGCTGTTCATCCTTTTATTTTAACCTTTTTTTTTTGAATAATTAGAATGATCTCTTATAGGGAACTGCTCTCAAAATCACTTTCCATTCATTTCTATTATGTTTGGAAGCTGTTCATCCTTTTATTATAGCTGTCATGATTTCTTATCATTTAATAACTACAGATGCAATTATAGTATTATTTAGTCTATCTTTAACAATCTTCCCTTTACAAATGTGAAGGCAGAAGGAACTATGAGTGAATCAGCTATCTCTGCTGTGACCAAGGCTCTAGAGGTGTAACCTTTATCTGTTTTAAAATATTTATTTCATTTATATCAGTTTATCCAATTGACTAGTTTCCTTTAAGGTGCAGGATCAAGAGGGCGTCAGTGATCTAAACGTTCACGTCCTTGAAGGAATTGCAAGTGTTGAGGTACATCTGCTAATAAATTTATTTGTTAATAATCTGCTTGAATATGGTCAAAATCAAATAAGATAATAGATATTATCTGAAAATGCTGTCCAAATATGCTATCTTTTTTGGAATATTTATTTTCTTTTCTAGAGTTATATTCTTTCCAAATATTCTTTTTAATTAAGCATGGTAATTCAATCATTTAGAAGAGAAAACATACTAAAGAAAAGATGTGGTTGGAAGTTAAAATTTTCATCAAATCTTGTCTTTGAGGATTCCAAATATATTTCCCATGGGATCAACTTCTTAGTCCGGACACCATCAACACCTTTTACCTCTTTACTTTCAATCCTTAGGTTTCTATGGAGCAAAAATGAAGCCTCTTGTAGACATTCAAGAAGTGCAATCATCTTGGCTGATGTAGAGTTCATAAACTCGAGCGATGCCACGAGCTTTGTGTGAGCTTCCCAAACATAATAGTTCCGTATTAATGAGGGTTTGAAGATACAATCATTCCTTATCAATCTACCATGAAAGATATCACAATGCAAGAGACAAAGCCCATTTTCACATGGAAACATTAATGCTCAAGATCCATTAGATGAAATTAAATATGGTATTATTTAGGGGAAAGCTTACCTCGAACTCAAAAGAAATACTCCGTAACTGTGAAGCAAAGGATTCAAGTGATTTACAAACTCCTGCATTTACTCCAACCGCATAAGAATATCATGCCACAAGCCTGACTCCCTTGTCTTGAAAAAATGGTGTTGAAGATAGGGTCCACCATAACTCTAGTTATTATATGTTGTTGTTAATCTGCAGGTTGCTAGGGTTCACCATTGGATGGCCCTAGTCCCTAAATTCCATAACCTATTTCTCTTTCATTAGTTGATCCCACGCTCTTCCCTCTTTGCCATCCTATTCGAAGGCTTCATCCCACTTAGTTGAGTTGCACTTAAAGAGGCATCAAAATGAACATTTAAATATTCAAATGGCATGGGTGCTGGCCTATTATGACTTGGGCTGTTAGACAAGGATTACTCTTTCTACAAAACATTACTTCTCCTGTGAGCCAAACACAATCTATGACATTTTGGCGGAAAAAAAAAAAACGATTTTCCATTTACTTTCCTGCTTTTCATTGCATCCAAAGGGACCCTTAGTGGCTGTTGTGGATTGTTTGTGCTGGTGTACGAATGACTGGACTGTTGTGAACTGCATTGCAATACTGTTTGCGGCTTTACGCTGACTATTGCACTCTTTTAGTAGTTGCCTCCCATCATTGTGAACTTTTGTGGACTGTTGGTACTTTTTTTTTTGTTGGCATGGTAAAATTCATTAAAAAAGACCGAGATGGTAAGAGACTACATAAAAGAAATAAACAATACAACTCAAAAAATAACATCATCAAGTGGTAGAAAATCAAATTTCTCCGAAGACTCCAAACCAACACTCCTCTCCTAGCTTGAGAATCCGCCTCTTCATTTGCCGACCTCCTAACATGATTGAAAGCTACATGAGAATCTCTGATAATATCAAGGATCTCATTAAAAAGTCCGCAAACCTCCACGGAAACTTATGAAAACCCGATAACCATCGGATAATATTAATAGAATCACCATCGGATAACATTAATAGAATCACCCTCCATCACGACATTATTGAGATATTCCCCTTTAAGAAGCTTTATTCCTTGATGAGCAGCCCGCACTTCCACCTCGTTCGAATCGGCAATCCCAATAGGACCGGCAAATGACCAATTCACCTCACCCTTATCATCCCTTAAAACCCCTCCAGTACCCGCAGGGCCGGGATTACCTAAACTTGATCCATCAAAATTAAGCTTACACGAGCCATACTCCGGAGGATCCCAAGCTTGAACAATATTAGTACTCCTTTCGACACTTGAGCACACCTTTAACCACCCATACCATAAATCGAATGCGGATGCAAAATTAAATAAAGGTAAAGACTTCGCCCAAAATATAGTTGACGCCGTAGCTTTTGAAGCAACAAAGATAGCACTTTTAGAAATGCCTCTAAAAGTTCTAGCATTTCTTTCTCTCCATAACGACCATATAATGGCAAGAAAATATAGCTTCCAAAGAATATCTTGCCATAGCCCAATTAAAGAATATCTAGCATTTCTCAATGGGCTCAAACCATAAAATTTCTCTTGGGTGCACGTGAAGTTTTTAACTGAAGAAGACCCACTGAAAATGGACCCGAAGTATGATGATTGGCTCCGAGATGATTATCTAATTATGACATGGTGGAGGCACTCTATGGAACCACAAGTGAGGGCCAATGTGATGTTTCTTAATAGTTAATACTGTTTAAGGGCTTGGGAATCTATTCGAGATACAAAGTTTTCTGAAGCCAATATCTCCAGAATCTATGACCTGCTGGAAAATCTTATTTCAGCAAGGGGAGGAGTGTAGTGGACCTCTTTTGTTTCACAATAGGTTTATTTGGTTGGATTGCCTGTATTTTTAAATATAGAATATGTTTTCCCCTTCCTTGGGCCCGTAAAACCCACGAACCAAAAATTTACATTTGGTAGATTTCCTCCTGGTTGGCCCTGCATAATAACCCTTGATAAATCAAGCACCAAAAACCTGTTAAAGCTTCCCTCTTTGAATGTGCATCTCTTTGTTATTCCCAGAAGCCCGGAGAATTATTCACTCAAAACCCTTGGAGGTTTTGATCATTAGAAACTTCATGTTGCCATGTTAGTCCTTGTGCTCTTCAAACACTAAGACCTTCTATAGTTTTATGTTCAACCAATAGAAATTCCAGGGAAGAATACAAAACCTCTTAAGATGCAAAACCTCAAGTTTCTGTATTTTGTTGCCGAATGTCAACCCTTTTATCACATGTCAACCCTTTTATCACAGTAATCCACCCCTTAAGATGCAAATTTTTATCTAACCTTCTTTGTTTGAGTAATCAGTGGGACCTTTTTCATACTCTGCAACACATGGGAAAAACTTGGTTGAATAATAATAAAAATTTCATTGATGACCTACTGATAAGTTAGTTTCTTACCTATGTTTATGACAGCTCAGGTTGCTCTTAAATCTATATCACATTCTTCCTTTCTTTTCAGACATTTAACTATCTGTTAAAAAGAACAGGAAAGAAAAAATGGAAGTTGACTAGATGGCCGTATTTTCCAATTTGTTGCCATCAACTTTCGTAATGAAATTCAGAAAACATGGTGGGACAATACAGGTAATGCATATACTTACGGGACTATCTTTCTTTCTTTCTGCAGTTTACAAAACAGACCACAGTACAAGCTACAGGAGTGGCTTCCAATTTAGTAGAGATCATACAAGGATCAGGCTTTAAGTTGCAGGCTTTGAATCTGAGTTTTGAAGATGAGGAAGATGCCAACAACTAGAGTTTGTACAATGATCGATGAAGTGTTGTTGATACTGAAAGTTTTCTATACAACTCCATTGTTGATATCGGAAACCTCATCTCCCAACCAGTTTTGGTAGACACTGCCTTGTAAAAGTACTTGTTTTCAGCTGCACTAATGAATTATCTGTCAGCAATTAGCCACTATTAATGCCTGGCTTTGCCGATTTCAAGCCATGGAGAATTTGATTTGTGAGCAGTTGAGTTGAGAATTCTCAATTCTGCCATTCTTAAACCATATTTCACATTGGATGTTGGTACTTTCTTCCAAAACTACCATTCACCATGAACAGATGTTTGCAACAACCACCATTCTTTCTCATCTCATTTGAAAGAAGAGCCGCAATAACCTTATCAGTTTCCACTATACTTCCCATATGCAAAGTTAATGCTCTCATTAATTGAGATATAATCTTGTTGAACATATTGAGATGCTCCAAAAGACATGATTTTTATACTGTCTTCTTAGAGGAATGCAGCTGCAGAATGCCCTAGTTTCCGTTCAACATGGCAGTTTCCAACTGAGACTGTCACTGCTACTGTGATGTTCTTCTACTGCCCCTACAGCCCATATTATGGTATCTCAGATTCCATTTTATCATTCCAATAATTCAACTGGTATTCATGTTGTATCATTCATTTTTTCTTCTTCTGAATTTAAAAGATTACCAAAATAATATCTCGGCCAACATATTGATGCTGATGTCTCAGTATTGGCCATGGCCAAGATGGTTGAAATAGATACTGACATCTCTATGGATGAACATATTTTGATTATGGGACGAACTCACCTTGTTGTACATGTTTTAATTGGCCACTAATAACTTTATAGGAATTGTAATAGACTTCGACAGTTGGTTAAAACATGTTAAACAGTAAACACGGTCAGTACATCTCATCATCAAAACATGTTGGTGTGGATATCAATCCCCTTTTTTATCGGAAACTTTTCTTCATGGGAAATAATTTTTCCAGTGTTTGGTTAACTCATTTTTCGTAGGTTTTTTTTTTCAAAATAAATTTTTTCCCTGAGGCCATCTTTGGATTGTAGGAAAAATATTTCTAGCAGAAATTTTTTTTTCTTAGATTTTTTTTTTCTTTCCACGATTTCGAGGGAATTAAGTGTTATGGTTTTATCTTATTTAAACTTTAAAATGAATGTGACATAAATTCATCGTTCCTCTGAACAGCGCTGGTGCAAGTAATTTTTATTTTATTTTTGGGAAAAATGCAAAAACACCCAATCAACTTTCTCACATTTTCAACTGTAACCCTATAACCCTGAATTTTAAAAGTCACCAACTATACCCAGAGGTTTCAATTTGTATAAGTTTGACATCTTCAGTTGACGGTTCGTCCACAGATCGAAGGGTTAGGATGATCCTATGGAGCTGATTTTTTGGGCACACGCTATCTATGTCAAGGCCCATCAATTGAACGCTTTGGATCATCCAAACAACGTGGGCCGACTATGTTTTTGCTAGTGTTTGGATTCGGGTATGGGGTTTGGAGGGGGGATTATGGCCGTATGGGGTCTTCATTAGCATTGATAGTGTTTCTAAAGAGGGGGTCTACCTTATAGAAATTGAAACCTCATGTTGTAGTTGGTGACTTTTAAAAGTCCGGGTTAGAGTTGAAAATGTCATAAAGTTGAGGGGGTGTATCTATGTGTTTCCTTTTTTAAAATCATATATTCATATGCAGTCAAACAATTGGGAAAGAAAAAATTATGGAAAAGTTTTTCCCTGTCAAACTTTTCCACAAATTTCCTCCTAAAATTTGTAATACCTTGGAATGCAAGCAAGAATCGAAGTTTCTATGAGCTTCCTATTCACTCTTTACCATATCTGCAACATTAACGCAGAATACATTGAAAACAAAGATTTCATGAATCGATTTGCGTATCAATACTTCAAAATAAAATAAAAAATAAGATCTTAGAGAAACAGAAGAACTGAAATTCATGCTCTGACAAATATGTTGTTGAGGGGCTCTGGCTCTCATTGGGCTTCAACTAGAAGAGCATTTTTCTCTTCATCTTATTCTTCATTTTCTCAAAGCTTCAAAGCTTCAGCTGCTACCGTTGCAGAAGAAGAGTTTCTCTTCACAAACCCACCTTCTAAGATTGTGGGTTCCACTCTCCTTCAACCTGGAGTCGTTATTTATGATGGGGTTTGTCATCTCTGCCACAATGGTATAAAATGCATTTTTTTTTCTTTTTTGAATTCATGTTCTTTAATCCATTTACTATTTTTCTGGGTTTGTTTCAGAACCCCAATCCTTCCAAAACCCAATTAAGATTAAGGTTTTCTCAGTTTCTCATCTATGCTTTTTGACCCATTTCTCTCTCTTAGGGTTTCATTTAAAATTTCTTGTTCCTTTGTGTTTTTTTTTCTTCAGAATGCTGAAGATAACTGATATATTCTCATGTTCTTTGATTGTCCCAATTGCTCTTTTTAGGCTTTATTAAGAATTTCCAGTTCTCTTATTTTATTATCCAAATGCTACGTTGGGTTTCATCTAGAACTATGAAAGAGTTGGAGTTTTATCATGGGGAGTTTATCTCATGTTCTTCAATTCTCATGTCTCTAATTCAAAACGCTCTATTGTTGTGTTGTTGTCTTTTATTGCTTTCTTCTTTCTTGTTTGTTTTGTCTTGATCATCTCGATCGTTGGGGCAGTCCTGTTCTTCCTTTCATTAATTAATTCATTGCCATTCAAAAAAATAAATATAAAATAAAATAAAATAAAATTCAAAACTCTCTTTTGGGTTTTTATCTCAAACCCCATAATGATGGGTTTTCTTTGGATCATATTATGTTTCGGCCAGGACTCCAGCTCTCTTTCTTTTGATCCAAACAATTTTCATACAAAACTCCAAAAGAAGAGAAATCATTAAAAAAAACTCCAAAAGAAGAGAAAATTAAAAATTCTCAGGTTCTTTGATGCAACCGCTTCCGTGTGCAAAAGCAACAAAAATATATATATATTTTATTATGTCCTAACCATAGTTACTTGAAACATCCTAGTTGGATGGAAAGCTCTCTTCCCCGGAAACTCGCTTCAGAAGCTAAGTTTTTCTCACTTCCCATGTATTTCCTCGTAATTAAGAGTACACTTTCTATTTAGGTGATTTTTCTTCCTAAAAGAATATTTTCTCTTTTTGAATTTTGGAGGACCATATTTAAAGAAAGATTGCATTTAAAACTTGAAAACCCATCTTAAGTTTCAAGTGAAAATTGAGTGGATCTTTTTCCAAACTTAACAATAAATATTAATGAATAAAACATGAGAACCTGTAAATTCTTAAAACTTATAATTCTAATTAGTCTTGAAGCCTTCCTTTTTCCAATTTTAATCGTTGCCTATATTAACTCTTCCTCCCTAACTGACTGCAACCCTAGTCTTTCTATGTATTTCTTGTTCGCTTCCAACGAGGCTATTAGATGCTTCATGTTGGCTTTAAATGATGATTCCCACTAATTTTCTATTTACTTTCTTTAGAGCTTTTCACTTCCCACATTTTATCTTTTCTAAATTCGTCACTTCCCACCTTCGCTTCTTGCCTTACTTCTCGCTTTCGCTTCCCACCCGGACAACTATGGTCCAAACTTCAAATTTTTTCTGGGTTTCATACAAAAGGTTGAAACCTTGCAAGCCAACAACTATTTTGCGATTCCATCTCGAAAATCCAAAACCGACATTATCCTTTTGGTTAGATTTTTTATTTTTATCTATTGTTGCATGGATCGTCTGCTTAGAGTGTTGCTCTTGCTTTAGTAATAAAATAGTTTTGTTCTACTTTTGGCGGTGTCCCAAGGTTCTGAAAACCGGAATCGAGTTGTAAATCGTAACAGGGTTCGAATTGTATCGAATCTGATCTTAAATCATAAGATTTTTTTAGATTTATATATAAAAATGAGAAAATATTTTTTTGAATGGCGAAAATGGAAAAATATATTAAAAAATATTAAAAAGTAAAAAATAAGAATAAAACGAGTAATTATCTATTTTTTTATTTAAAACCATTAAATTAAATTAAATATAAAATAAGGAGGAGAAGGGGTTTATAGGTTATAAGTTGGTAACAAGTAGGAAGGACAGGGAGGAGAAGAATGAAAGAAGAGGAGAAAAAGAAGGAAGGAGGAGAAGAATAGAGTTAGGGTTTTCCTTACTTCTTTTTAGGTTATAAGTTTGAGTGAGGGGTTTATATATGATTTATTTCTAATCACAAAGGGTCCACCATAGAAAAACAAGCCAAAAAAAAAAAAAAAAAAGGAATTTGAAAATTGTAAAAGGAATAGTAAAAATCGTGTGCTTTTACGATTTTTATAAAAAAACGATTCTTCCTTCCATTTTGATTCGTTTTACCCACGATTCGATTTGAATCGTACAATTCTAACAACATTGGGTGTCCCTGCTTCCATATATCAGTATCACACCCTTCTGATATGCGGGATTTATTGAGAATATTTTGGAATTTTGGCCAATATCGGCTGATATATCCATATTGGAGGGGGTCCACTATGGCCGATATGTCAGGACCTTCAAACCTTGGATCCCATCCTCACTCCGACCTCACATCTATTTTGTCGAATGTTCTTGTATTCCAATGCACTTTCAATTTGATGTCATTCATAACTTCAAAATCCGCACTTCTGTTCTCTCATTGTATTCTTCTATCCATTTCCAAAACTCCATTTGTCACTTTCATATGAATGCTCTGATGTAGGGTTCATAGAAAATCAAATCCTTTTTCTTTTCTGTAATTTATTCTAAATTTTGCATTGTGCAGGGGTGAAGTGGGTGATTAGAACTGATAAATACAGAAAAATAAAGTTCTGTTGCCTTCAGTCCAAGGCTGCTGAACCGTATTTGAGGCTGTGTGGACTTACTCGAGAAGATGTTCTTCGTCGATTCTTGTTTGTTGAAGGCCCAGGTTTATACCATCAAGCCTCCACTGGTAAGCACATGCTTGTTTCGCTGATTTGCTTTCTATTTCAGAATTTTCAGTCAATCCTTTCTGATCAATGTTTTTACTATTTTTCTTTATGGTTCTGTGCTTTCAATTTTCTTTGCTAAGACTTGGGCTTTAGAACCATAGTAAAATGACGGCATATGATGTCCAAAGTTTTTTTTAATTGGGTTTATCATCACCATACTGTTCTGGAGGCATCCTACTTTGCTTAATTTTTTGTTTTTTGAATGGTTACTTTGCTTAATGTTTTAAACCCTGTTTCTCAATTATCAGGGAGGAAAGGAGGTTTGGATTTGTAATCTTAGAAAGCTGTATGTCTCTCTTCTTGGCAAGTGTCTTTGGAGGTCTGGGAAGGATAAAGGTGCTTTTTGGAGAAGGATCACAAAAGGGAAATACGAGGAGGGTTGGGCTGGGTGGCAGGTGATGAACTTAGATAGTAATTGGGGCTTGGGGCATGGTGGTCGGTTTGTAAAGTGAAGAGTGAGTTCTCACCTTCTATTAGATTTAGTTTGGGAAAGGGAATGAGATTAGATTTTGGGATGGTGTGTGGGTGCCTTGTGTTGGGAGTATAGTGGTGGTACTTTAGGCATAATCATGGAGGATGAGATTGAATCTTTCGTTTCTTTGTTGGGGCTCCATTTCAGATTCCAATCGGCTTCTATGGCTGTTCTATGAGGAGATCAAAAGATATTTGCCACAAGATTTTCCATCAAAGATTTTTCAATTTTCAGAGTGTTGTGCTATTTTGAGGATTCTGGATCTCCTCTCCATAGGCTTCTTCGGGAGATTAGACATACATTGGTGAGTTTAAGCACTAGTCTGGGATGCGTTTTTGTTGGCGAAAAAAGGAAAGCTTCGCTAGTTGGATCCTCCATACCAAACACTAGCTAACAAATTTTGTTGGATGTTCGTTAGGGATCTTGATCCAGCTGGAGTGGGAGGGCAGGGGAGAGGAGTGTTTAGAGACTGTCATGAGGAGTTGATTCTGGCTTATTTGAGCCCCACGCACTATGGATTCGAACAAAGCAGAGCCGAGGGTTTTTCTTAGTGGGCTAGGGATATTAATTAGCAAGACGGGTAATCTTACGGTAGAGGGGGATTCTGAAAATGCTATTATATGGGTAAATTAAAGAATAAAGGCCTTTGGAGATTATGGCATATTCTCAATGAGATATCTGATTAATATGTAAGGGAAGAGATTGAACACCTTTCTCTTTTCAAATTTCCATTGAGTGTTGTTTTGAGAATTGAACATATTCATCGGGGGTTTCTTTGGGGAGGATCCGATGATAAGAAAGGGATCGCTTTGGTTAAGTGGAAGAAGATTTGTCTTCCGATTAAGAGCGGGGGTTTGGGTATTAGTCGAGTAAGAGAATTTAACCATGCTTTATTGGGTAAGTGGTTGTGGAGATTCGGTGTGGAGCAATCCCAACTTTGGGTTAAGGTGATTGTGAGTAAGTATGGTTTTAGGTTTTGGAAGTGGGAAGCGGAGAACTTTTATAATAAGTCAGGGATGACTGTGTGGAGAGATATTTGGAGATTGAGTTTCGAATTTAACAAATGTATTCGGTTTAAGGTTTATTCAGGAGATCGTATCAAATTTTGGAGCGATGCTTGGTGTTCAGTGGAACCTCTGATGGCTCTTTTTCTGGATCTGTATGTTCTAGCTTCCAATAAAGAGGCTAAAGTCTTTGAGTGTTTTGAGAGTGACGGAGATCGTTTGGTCTGGAATCCAGGATTTAGAAGGAATTTTTTTGGTAGAGAATTGGAATCGATTCCTCACTTCTTAGAACTCATAGAAGGGTGTTACATTAAACGGACTGGGACCGA
The DNA here is from genome assembly GCF_043159265.1 of Tasmannia lanceolata. Classification (NCBI taxonomy): domain Eukaryota; kingdom Viridiplantae; phylum Streptophyta; class Magnoliopsida; order Canellales; family Winteraceae; genus Tasmannia; species Tasmannia lanceolata. Next base: position 3,140,641 of record NW_027518700.1, read on the forward strand.
TAAAAGAGTATGGACCGGGGATTCATCCAGGGTCTTTTCTGTAAAATCTTTCTATTCCCTTTTGGTGCCTTGTGGGGTACCTTTCATCTCTGCAAAGGTATGGAAATTTCATTGTTCTCCCAGGGTTTGCTTCTTTGCTTGGGCGGCGAGTCGCGATCGGATTCAAACAATCAATTTCCTCCGGAAGCGTGGTATGTGGCTTTTGGACCATTGCCCATGGTGCCTAGAAGATGGTGAATCTATAAGTCACTTGTTCATTCATTGCAAAGTAGCTAGAGAGATTTGGGGTTTTATATTGTTAAGGTTTGGCATTTCTTGGGTTTTCCCATTTACTATTCTTGAGTTGATATTAAGTTGGGAGTTGGTGCCATGGAAAAGGAAAGGCAAGATGTTGTGGAGAATTTGTCTTTTGGCCACATGGTGGGTCATTTGGAAGGAGAGGAACTCTAGGGTGTTTGATGGGGAGTCTAAATCACCTTATTGGCTTTATATTAAAGTAATTACTTTAGCTATTTCGTGGGCGAAGAGTTTACCGGCATTCCGGTTTTACATCGGCTTATGATTTGTGGGAAGGATGGCGTGAGGTGTGTGCTAGTAGGGAGGTTATACCGCGAATCGTGCAAAAAGTGGGAGAATCCGCCTTCGGGTTTTCTCAAGCTTAACTTTGATGGATCGAGCTTGGGAAACCCGGGGCCGGCGGGTATTGGGGGTCTTTGTCGTGATTCGGATGGTGCTGTGGTATGGGCCTATTCGGGTCCAATTGGAGTGTGCGATGCTACCGAGTCGGAAGTTAGAGCGGTGTATCAGGGTATTAAACGCCTCAATAGAGCTATTCTTGATGGTATTATTGTGGAAGGAGATTCTCATAACGTGGTTAGATGGCTGAGAGGTTTAGCGGCTCCCCCTTGGAGATTTTCATCTTTCTTTGATGAAATTTCAGATTTGACAGTGGGGTCTTCTATTATATTCAACCATGTGAGGAGATCTGCTAATAGTGAAGCAGACTCCTTAGCCAGATCTGGGGTTCACTGGCCAGGGCTTGAGTTGTTTGATTACCTGCCTCCTTGATGTATTTGTTTCATGCTTTTTTCTTTTTCTTTTCTCTTGTAATGTGGTTGGTCCATCTCTGCCCTTCCCTTTATTAATGATATTTTCACCATTTCAAAAAAAATAAAAAAAAATGTAGGGGAAGAGATATTTGTTTTAGCATGTACGTCGGCAAGCCAATGATTTTTCTCTATTAGTTTGCTAAGGATGGGGGTTAGTAGGGATTTTCTAGTTGAAAATCTATGCCTCTATTGTAATTTGTCTTTTTCTATTAAATTTCTGATATTTATTGACAAAAATAATGCTGTGCTAGTTACATAATGTTTATGTCATTGTCCCATGCATGAATGTAAATTGCAGGGGAAGTCTTTTAGGAGTCTATCATGGAGTACCCTAGCTCCAAAAGGTCCTAGTCCCACGTATGTTTGGTTCAGTCCTTGGTGCACTCCTCTTATTTAGACTGGTGTGATTCAATAGTGGTAAATACTTTCTTAGGTCTCTTACAGCATTCCGATGTCACTAGTCTTCCTGCAATTCTCATGTTGTATGTCGGCTAAAAATGAGTGTGGCACTCACTTGGAGGAGATAGTCCAATGACCTTCATAAATAAATCATTATACCAAAAGCAATCTACTCAACTCAACTCAGCTAAGCTTTTGTTCAAAACTAGTTGGGTCGGCTAATGAATCCTTTAGAAAATTTTCATGAAGAAGGTGAAAGGATCTACCTGGCTCAAATTGACCAAGTCTAATCTTGACACCAGTTGGGTTCGTCTACATGGATCATTTTCTTCCATTCTCTCCTATCCAAGGTCATGCTCTCTGTTATGTTCCTAGCCCTCAAGTCTTTCCTCACTGTTGCTACCCAAGTTGTTTTCGGTCTGCCCCTACCTCTTTTTACTCCATCAACTTGGCATGAGTCACTTCTTCTCACTGGAGCATCAAAGGCCTACGTTAGATATGCCCAAACCATCTTAAGCGGTACTCTCTCATCTTCTCCTCAATTGGTGCCACCCCCACCTTTTTACGGATGTCTTCATTTTTAATTCGATCTAACCTTGTGTGGTCGCACATCCATCTAAGCATTCGCATTTCCGCTACATTCATCTTATGCACATGTTGCTTCTTGGTAGCCCAACATTCTGAGCCGTACAGCTTGGTTGGCCTTACAGCTGTCTTATAAAACTTTCCCTTCAACTCGGTAGGTATTTTACGGTCGCACAGAACTCCTGAAGCATGCTTCCACTTCAACCAACATGCTCTTATTTTGTGGTTAACATCCTCTTAAATCTCTCATTCCTTATGTAGGATTGAACCAATCCTTTTTAGGTACCTCCTGTCCAGTCATATTTACTACATCCTCGCCCCGGCTCCTTACATTACTGAAGTTGCACTCCATATACGTCTTAGTTCTGCTCAGTCTAAAACTTTTGGATTCCAAAGTAGTTCTCCATAACTCTAACTTAGCATTAACTCTTGCTTTGGTTTCACCAATTATATACCAAAGTGGAAGCAATCATCTGCAAAATTTAGACATCCCCATTAACTTACAGTTTGCTACATAAATGTATATAGAAGAAAGAGAGGGAAATGGCATGCAGGGCCACACAAATTTCTATCACTTCAGATTTATTGGTCTCCACATGGCTCCTCACATGCATAGATTTCAATACTTAAAAGCATCTTTTCATTGTTGTTCATGACCTCCATTCCTCAGATGTGGTCAATTATTTCCTCCCGTACTTTTATTTTGTTAGTCGTGCACACAGCACGCCATGTCTTAATCATTCATGGGTAAACGAGCCGAGCCGAGCTTGGCTAGGCTCGGCTCGGCTCGTTAAGCTCGAACCGGGCTCGGCTCGGCTCGGTCAGGCTCGCGAGCCTTATCGAGCTCGGATTATATTAATTTCACACCCCTCATCTTCCCTGGACAGCTCTATCTAGTGTTTTTTGACTACTCTTTTTACACTACGGGGGGTGGTCCAAGTAACAAATGGGGTTCCAAAAAAGAAGTCACATATTTTGCCTCCCCCTTTCACTCCCTGGACAACCCTTTTAGTGTATATATTAATATATATATATTTAAATATATTAAATTCTTAATGAGCCTTAACGAGCCGAGCCGAGCCGAGCCTGGCCTAACTCGAGCCGAGCTCGAGCGAGCTTCCGAGTCCGAGCCAAAATTGACACCCTTATTCATGGGCAATGAGAGGGAGTATCAAAGATCAACATTATATCTATATTAGTCCTGCTACATTTTCATTAATGCTATCATCTGCTCTGCAATTCTGTTTAGGCTAATGCTGTAATTCTTATTCGCCCGGAATGTCCTGAAACTAAATTCATTTGCTATATATCTTTGATCCCATGTTTCTACTATGAGATGCTGAAGCCATTAGAAATATTTGTAAAAAGACTGCATGAACAGTATAGAAATGTTCGTAAAAAGGGTAGAACTTGAAATGCAAATTTATTATATGATTCAAAAATTTATGCAAAGTTGTTTCAGCTACACGAAGAGCAACTAACTCATTATTTACTGGATGATTACAGCTGCACTGAAGGTTGCATCTCACTTGCCATTGCCTTACTCGGCGCTAAGTGCTCTGCTGATACTCCCAACTCCAGTAAGGGATGCAGTCTATGATTATGTCGCAAAGAGACGCTATGATTGGTTCGGGAAGGAAGAAGACTGCATAGTTTTGCAGGAGAAGGAAATGCTTGAGCGGTTTATCGATAGAGATGAAATGATGGGTAGGCATAGCAACAGTGAGTCCTTTTAAGATCTCATCTTTAGGTTTGCTTGTTCATAATCTCTCTGTCAATCATGAACAGGATTCTTGATATTCTCACTATCTTTTCAAATAGATCATTGGAATCCTTAATTTTAGGGGCTGCGTCATAAGTGTAAGTGACTCCAGGGAAATGGAGTACCTGTTTCATGTGTATGGTGACTGGGACCATTGATTTGGTGATCCCTTGGGTGAATGCTCAAAATATTTGATGAGAAATGACGACTGAAAAGAGTTCAGGAAAAGTTAAAAAAAAAATGCATGTATTTCTCTGTTTATGACCTATATCTACAGTATATAATATTTTTCTATTTAAGACAACAAAAAAATGGAAGCATGGTTGATTTCAGGCGATTGCAAATTCACATTTAATTTGGAAATTTTTTGTTTAATTTGAAAAATGAGTTTTTTTTTTTTTTTTTTAATTTTTTTTTGGGTATTTGGGTGTAAATTTTAGGATTTTTTTCACGAAATTTTCAATAAGTGAGACTATGGGTAAAATAATGGGCAATGACATTGCAATCAACGTTCCTGTTTCAATGACCCCAATATCAATAAGGCTTATGTACAAGGGGAAATGATAAATGCGCCCCTTTTCATTACTTGGGACACCCTGGTGCACTTTATTTATGACTGCAAGAGGCAGCTGTATATCATAAGGGAAGGATTGAAGGGACCTGATTGCCCTCGTACATTGCACCTGGGTGTCCCAAGTAATGAAAATGGGCGCATTTATCATTCCCATGAGAAGTGGCAAGTGAATTTCTTCTTTAGGATTGGCAATGAATAGAGTCCCATGACATATTTGTTAAGGGAAATGATAAATGTGCCCCTTTTCATTACTTGGGACACTCAGCTACAGTGTATCTATGACTGCAAAAGGGGCTGATGTACTTCACATTTGAAGGAATTAAGTGACCTGATTGCCACGTACAATGCAGCTGGGTGTCCCAAGTGATGAAATGGAGCGCATTTATCATTTTCCTTTTGTTAATAATAAGAGGTGTAATAGTACAGTGTACGCACGTAGCCACATACTGCTTTAAAGTATTCTTTCATACCACTCACTCACCCTTTAACCATCAAAAAAGAAGAAGCAACCAATATTTATTTAGTGCGAATTTAAGGAATGCCTAATTGGTTGCATCTAACAGCTCCTGTAAGGCCAAAACCCAGTCCTTCTAGTCCAATAATTCTGTATGCAAGTACTTTATGAGATTGCTTTCTTCTCATCATCAAGTTGTACCATTGGGTTGGGCCTGTAGCTCAATGGTTGAGGCTATGTTTCTCAACCTTGAGGTACCAGGTTCGATCCCATCTTATCAATTAAAAGAAAACGTTTACAACTTACTTTCCAGGAAACTAATACTAGACACACCACTCTTTTAGTTTGAACTTCTCTCGTGGGCTGTTACAATACCAGCAAATCTCTACAAGCAACCGAAGACATTATCAAAGGAAGCAGGAATAATGACCATTTTCTTTCTTCGGAAAAAAAAAAAAAAAAAAAAAAACCCGCATGAAATAGCAATACACTTGATTGATAGATAAAATGGAGGATGACAGTCCAGCTATAATGAAAAACTGTTTTGGGTTCATGGAATCAGTCAACCAGGAGGCAAGGATTTAGGAATACTTAATCATACCTAACAAAAACAGATTAAATGGAAAATGAAATGTAGAGACAAGCAACATCTCTCAAATCCTATGAAGTAAACCTCATGAATCTGTTGGTTTTCTTTCCAATCATCACCAAAAAATTGTTCATAAAATGTATTCTACATTAGACTTACTATAGTAAGCTCCAAGGCAGTGGAAACCGCCTAAAATTCTATGAACCTTTTCAAAGATCTTCGACTGTGGGACCATGCTGGTTTCAGAAATATCTTTGTGCAAAGGAGCACTTTATCCATGACAGACCAGTAGGAACATTTGGAGACACCCTAAAGAGTCATAAGATTAACCTGTCAGGGAAGCTTTTATTGAGTACTGCGGTCACCTTCTGTCCATTTACTCCAGTCCTTGTCTACGTTCTTCTGAGCCCAGACAACCGCCGCACGTGCAGCTTGAGGGCCCCCAGGTAGCCCTCTTTCATTCAAAGTATCAGCCATGTCAATGAATGGGATGACTAAGAGCGTCCCTGGACCCCCATACTCGGTGTGCATGAAATTGCTGAAGATCTGGTGTGAGAGCATTCACAAGAAGACATTCATCACTTTGACAATTATCAAAATCTAAGATGGCTTCTATTGATACATACAAGAGCAATGCCAGCATGAAAAGCTACATTTAAAATTGTAAAATTGCAAGTGCAGATGTGTTGCATTACCAGGATGATTGAGCATGGCGTCTTAGTGATTTTGAAACTAATTTACGTATAAATAACTCATCAGAAAATTATTTAGCCTCCTTTACAACACTTTCAACAATGTTCATGCACGTCTGATGCCATGTATACAAGAAAATGGATGACATTGTCCAGGGTCAATCAGAAGGTAAGAGAATTTTTTTTTTTTAATGATCATGATGGTCCGGGAAGGAAAGACCACAGCAGTTAATGAGATTTTAAAACTTAACCAACTACCAGAAGAATTATGACGAATCTCACCGTGAGGGAATGACCATGATGGTAAAGGTGCAGCAAGAAAAGCTCCAGCAAATGACAGAAAAGGTGGGCTCCATAAACAAGAATTAAGGATCAAAGCTATAGGAGGAACCTCGAACATGCAACCAGAGGGGGTCAAAGGACTCTTGACAGGCATTTCTCATCACAAAAATGAAAAATCAAGGATGAATAAGAGGGAAGATTAGCAGCTAATGTTGGCCCTGCTGACAAATCAGAGACAGGTGGAGTGTGTGCCCACAAAGCGAGCCACTATGATTACCTATATATATATATATATATATATATGGGGAAAGTGATTGTGAGCGGCCCCTCATATATATATATATATATATATATATATATATATATATATGAGAAAAGGGTTCCTGCGCTCGAGCGTAGATAGCTTATCTGCGCTCGAGTGCAGGAAACAGGGGTGAGGCCACATTTGGGGGGGGGGGGGTTATCCTAAGCATTCATTTGGAAGGTCCCATCATGGATGGGGTGTGTACCAAAAATCAGCTTTCATTGGATCACCATAGGGTGTCCATTTGTGGGGGTGAAAATGGACAGATACTGTTTGTCCACTAATCTGCCCATTATTTCACCCCACAAATGGACACCCTAAGCTGATCCAATGGATCTGTTTTTTGGTGGACACCCTATCCATGAAACGGCCCATCAAATGAATGCTTTGGATCCCCCCCCCCCCCTCTCTCTCCCAATGTGGCCCCACCCCTGTTTCTGTGCTCGGGCGTAAAAACCCTTTCCTCTCTCTCTCTCTCTCTCTATATATATATATATATATATATATATATATATATATATATATATATATATATGAGGAAAAGGATTGTACGCTCGAGTGTACCTAACCTTAGGTACGCTCGAGTGCCAAATCACATGGGTCCCACATTTTTTTTGGTCATCTAAACCATTCATTTGCAAGGCCTCATCATAGATATGGTGTGTACCAAAAATCAGCACCATTGAATCATCCTAACCCCTCCAAAACTGAAGGGCAAAATGGGCAGATTTGTGGACAAACAGTGTCTGTCCATTTTGACCTCCACAAATGGATGGGTTAGGATGATCCTATGGAGCTGATTTTTGGTATGCACCCTATCTATGATGGGGCCTTGCAAATGAATGGTTTAGATGACCAAAACAAATGTGGGACCCATGTGATTTGGCACTCGAGCGTACCTAAGGTTAGGTACCCTCGAGCGTACAATCCTTTTCCTATATATATAGGCAAAGTTTAAAATTTCGGTTTCGGACCCTGAAATTTTGAAATTTCGGTCGAAATCTGGTACAAAAATCGAAATCAATATTTTATTCAATATTAAATTTCGGTCGAAATTTCGGTAAAATATTAAATTAATATTTAAAAAAACAGATTTTTTGGGTCAAATTTCGGAAAAACCGAAATTCCGAAATTTCGGCTGAAATAAATGACCGTTTCGGTTTTGAGTGGTTTCGGTGTCCGTCTCCACCGAAATCCGAAATCTCGGATTTTGGTCGAAATTTAAAACCATGTATATAGGCTAGCAGTAAGTGAAGGATGATGATTTAACCAATGATTATTAAGATGGGGACGTAACAGCCAGTGGTGATTCATAGGAAAAGGTTAAGTAGATATTGAGAAGTGGCGGCAGAGGTCAATTAAATGATCCGGCAAGAAACATGCAACTTAGCTATAAGCCAACTGTGATGACAGGAAGGAAGAACTTACATGAGAAAAATCATGGACAGTGATTGGGATTGAAAGAGATAAAGATGATACGGGGGCAGTCACGCATATGAGAGAACCCATGACTAAGAGGCATTGCAATTGGTGGTAAAATACAGAAAAAAAATATTAGCCTTGGTAACTTGAATAAGAAAAATACTAGGCTATGTAACTTGAATATGGACATGTAAGGCATGAGACATTAAACGTGCTATCTTTCAAATCCTATAGAACACCCTCATTTTGTTCTGCCTGATCTGACATTAGTCAAAGGTCGTGTGTGCCAATGATGATCGTTTTTTTTTTTTGGAAAATGAGTAAATATATAAAGGAGACCAACGATCCAAAAAGTAAAGATACAACAAGGGCTGAGATAGCCCTCACAGAGTGAAAAAATACAGCTGAAGGAAGACAGGGATAACATAAAAAATCGCAAAGGATATCACGATTTGCTCCAACTTTAGTCAACTCATCAGCAATCTCGTATGCCGATCTACAAATGTGGCAAAAAATTTCTCCTTTTTGATGTATCGGATACACATGATCAAGTTAGTGAATCGAAATGGGCAAGTCGAGTTGCGAAGGGCACAGCAAATAACGAGCGCAAGTCACCTTCTACTTGAAACTTGCTTCCTTGAGTGGTCGATAGGCTGCTCAAGCCTTCCATTGCCTTTCCAGCTCTGGTCAAAGTTTGGCTTGAGTGCGTTAAGCGGGAGGGCATACCATCTCAAGCAGGCTTTACTTTAAGAGCCTTTATCATTGACAACATCATACCTACATCGAAGAGTGTCGGTCACCCAAAAGCATCCGAGGATGCTACGCCACACTTTATGGGGATACAAACACTGAAAGAAGAGGTGATTGGTTGTTTCTTTGCTTACATGCTATACATCTGCTTGGGATTCTTTTTTTTTTTCTTTTTCGGGATGTTGATAGTGTTGATGGTATCGGAAATCAGCATCCAAACAAAAGCAGGCCCCAAGGTGGTGCTGCAACCCTCCGACCTATTCTCCTAGGATGCAGGTTTTAACATTTTGTGCTTAGATATTTGTAGCTATGTCACAAATAGGTTATGAAGAGTGTCGAAATAGTGTAAGCAAGGGAAAATCTCGGGATATATTAAATGGTGCAAAATATCTCTGGGAGAATAATTCCAGAGCAATCCCGAGCTTTCAAATATATTATTTAAAAGTGCTTTCTAAAATCCTAGTCTTTTTTATCAAAGTCCAAAGATTTCCAAAGACCTACGGCTTGGATCTGCATGGGATTGTAGCATCATCAAAAGACCCATCTTCAAACAGCCATATCTCCTTCATCCGACATCTGATCAATGAAATTCTTGTGCCATTAGAAAGGTCCCGCCGAGCATTACGATGCCAAATTCAGCCATATCTCCTTCATCTGACATCTGATCAATGAAATTCTAGGCCATTAGAAAGATCCCGACGAGCATTACGATGCCAAATTGGTAAAGTATCGATCGAGGGTTCAATTCCTCGTTTCCTCGTTTGACGGATGTGTCTGGATTGATTAAATTGCATATCAATCGATGCCAAAGCCTGTAAGTTGCGGAACTTCTTACTTTGAAACCCTCCAAATCAATTTTGAAGCCATTATTTCCACTTGGCATTCTTTCCAAACACCATTATTGTTAAAATAAACACATGCTTGCTCGTTAGTAGATTTCTTCACATGCTGGAATTCCGAGCCTATTATCAAGCACATAGGTCTCTAATTTCCGATATGATATTTGCAAGTTTACATGGCCGTAACGCCTTATTCCTCGCCCACGCGAATGCGTTCGTAGAGTCGCTTGAAATGATTAAACGCCTAGCCCATAGTTTTAAAACTTCCCCACGTCATCATGGACTCCCCCGAGTCGACTCCCTTTTCCCTTGGCCGTGTTTTGCCACCGCGTTCTGCGTTTTGCCCTACATAGTCAATAAAAACTCCTTTGACTCTCCCGAGTTATGACCGCTTCAACCGAGTACTTGACTGGATCGTGCCGAGTCGACTAGTACTTTCTTGAACTGCGTTTTGACCCGCATCTGTGTTATAAAACACTGCTGGCAGTAGCAAACTGCCTCAAGCCCCAAAGGACAACTCTTGCTTCCGCCTCATTAGATTCACAAACTCCCGCCGGCCCCGAAAAAGAAAGCAATGTATGACCATTACTATCGAGAAATAAGCCTGTGGTAACGGCTCTTCCTCAATTGCCTTTAGAGCTTCCGTCGAAGTTGAACTTCACTCAACCTGACTGAAGGGAGGGGGCACATAGGAAGAGTTTTAATCTTCGCACCTTTTATGTGAATAATCGTTATGAAACACTGCTGGCAGTAGCATACTACCTCAAGCCCCAAAGGACGACTCTTGCTTCCGCCTCATTAGATTCACAAACTCCCGCCAACCCCGAAAAAGAAAGTAATGTATGACCATTACTATCTCAAAATAAGCCTGTGGTAAAGCTCCTCAATTGCCTTTAGAGCTTCTGTCGAAGTTGAACTTCACTCAACCTGACTGAAGGGAGGGGGCACATAGGAAGATTTTAATCTTCGCACCTTTTATGTGACTAATCGTCATCCAATTTCTTAGAATGTAGCCCATGCCGTAGCAAGAGAGATTCTTTCTATTTCTACCCTATAACATGAGGTCAATTTTGATTTCAGTCAAAATCATCCCAAACTGTCTCTTTGTCTTTAAAAATGTGGTTATTCCTCTCTTTACATAAGTGTGAAATCGCAACATACGATACCAACCTCCAACAGGCTTGTCCAGCTTTGCCAAAAGGTCTGCTACTCCAATGCAAAATGAAAGACTAGCTTGATTTTTGAAATACCCACGAAATTCCAAAGCTTTTAATGATTGAACGCCAAACACGGTGAGCAATGGAACAATGCACCATTCAAGGATTCTTCATCCTTCTTGCAAAGAATGCACTAGTTGGCAAGATGGATCTTCCTTCTCTTGAACCACTCACACGTATTACTTTTCTCTCTCCATAGTCCAAGCAAAGGACGTTACACGTGGAGGAGTCTCAAATCACCATATGCTTATGAACCCTGTGTCGGTCCTATCCTCCCTCATCAAACGGTCCAAAAATGAATGAACAGAAAAGGAGCTGAATCAGGGGTCCAAATTCTCTTGTCATGACAAGAGTGGGAACAATATGAGGAACAAAGGAAGCTACGAAGTGAAGAAAGGCTAACGATTTTACTCTTCCTAAGGTTTCTACTGAGCCTAGCCTTTTGTCCACCTCCAATCCATATAGTCACAAACTTTAGCCCCTCCATTGGTCACCAATAGGTATAGGTCCGAGAAAGCATGGCATAATGACACCTCACCTAACCACAATTCGACCTAAAATTTTGTCCCCTCCCTCCTCCCCACTCTAAACAAAAGGACTCATACTGACATTTCAGCATGAATTATAGCAAATGTTCAGCCTACCTTATCATAAAAAAATAAAAAGGAAAAAAGAGAAGCCACAGATCAGTTTATTAATATAGATTACCCTGGTAAAATAAAACCCAAGTGCACTTCCAATAACGTTAACAAGACAAACTAAAGTCTGTTCAAATGTTCCTGTACAAGTTCAGCAATCCATCTGCCCAAAGTAAGCAATTTCTTTCCCATCCTATAACCAACATAAAACCAGATCCATGTTGTTTCCCACTTCTATCAGAGCACATTATAGAAAACCCCAAATGGCACTGCTTTACTCTAGAAGATGTGTCAAGAAACTGTTTACATATATAAAATCATGTACCTTGCATCCCGAAAAATAATTAGTCAATTATACAGTACATCATACCCAGGGTCATGAACCTATCTGCTTCACCATTCCTTAATCAAACATGGTGATGAGACAGGTCCACGTACTCGTGAAATTCAATGATATGAGACCACCAATTCCTACACAAATTGCAAAACTTCAATAAAGAAAGAATACCTCTGTACATATTCCTACAACTTCTTCGACGGAATCTCCACATATCTCTTTCTTCAAAAGCTTCTTATGTAAATGGCTCCTAAACTTTTCAGTCTCCTGAAGACAAGCATAAAAAAATAAAATTAACAAGAAGCAAAATTCCTCAGCAGAAAGGAACATCTACATGACAAAATCTTCCTCGAACAGAATTGTAGTGACAACTAGAACTGAAGTGGTGCGTAGTAGAATTACAACTGAAGTGATGGGTATCAGCATTTCAACTTATCCAGAAATGTAAACTAATGGGTAGAGGAAAAATCATTTCATTCGCAAAACAAAACTAATTGGTAATTGAAAAGTTGCCATTTTCTTGCTTCTTTTCAATGAAAAAAAAAAAAGAAAACAGAGAAGAAACATTCGAAACTTCCAAAGAAAAGGGGAGTGAGGGTCTCACTTAATTCATAAAAAAATGAAAGCAATGATTGGAATACTCTGGCTTCATTTGAACAAAAGAAACAAAAATCGCATCATTCATAAGAGATAAATAAAGGGTACTTCAAAAGTCCATCATATTCTTGCTCCATTCATTCAAAAGGAAACCAAAGAGGAGAACATTACAAAAATCAACTATTAGGCCATGTTTGGATTGCAGGAATATTGTGGAAAAGTTCGAAAAAGAAAAACTATTTTTAAAAGTTCCTACTTTTTTTACACATGAAAAACAATAACTTGAACCAATCACATTCAATTTTTAGTTAGAGGGACCTTCAATTTATGATAACATCCCTCTAAATTAGCCATAATCATATCATTTTCCTCTAAATCATGAAAAGAAAAAAATCACCCTTCTTGCAATCCAAACAGGGCCTAAAGGGTAGTATTCCAACAGAGAAAGGAAAAAGGGGTAATTTATGGTGGAAAAATGACTTCATTCAAAACCAGAAGAATTGGTTAATTAAAAAAAAAGAAGATCTCTGTATTCAAGAAAGGAAATCATGGTGAGTTGGGCTTGAGCATGTAGGTCAATGGGAAAATCCTCCATGTCCTAATTATAGGGTCATCATGGGTTTCAATCAACTTATCACCCAATAATTAAAAAAAGGCTGATGATATTGGCACTACATTGTTTTGATAATTGCACTAACTCATTCTGTCTTTTATTATTCAAACAGGGGTAAAAGGTGCTTATAGTTATCAAAAAGCTGTCAAAAGCCAAATTAAAAAAGAAAAGACAAGCTGAGTTTGTGCAATCATTAAAACAAACTAGTGCCAATATCAGCATTCTAAAAAATCACTATAGAAAGAAATTGAGAGAAAGGACTTACGGCTTCTGCGAATTCGGGAATGGGGTCTGGAAATACATACTCTCCTGCTCTGCAAATCTGCTTTGGTAAAATGAAAAGGTAAGGAAGAGAAGGTGGGTTTCTTTTTAGAGGAAAAGAGCAGTCAAATCCATGAGAAAGAGAACAAGAACCGGCACTAACTGTAAACGAAGAAGAAGAGTTAAAGAGAAGAGGAAATGAAGAGGGAAGAGAAGGTGGCGTTTCTCTGAGGAGGACATAAGGATGAGTCGACAAAGAAAGAGCTGTATTCCAACCCATCTCTCTAATCCTTCTCTCTCTAATCCTTCTCTCTCTCTCTAATCCATCGAGGGGAGATATAAACTCTCTGAGAATGTTATCGGTTCATCCTACAACCGGGTCATAGTATGAACCGCCCGGTTCTTCCTGCTCGACTCGGGTCGGTTTTAAAGGCTATCCCTTTTCATCACTTGGGAGTTGGGACACCCACAATGCAGTTGGGTGTCCCAAGTGATGAAAAGGGGCGCATTTATCATTTCCCTTTACCTTTATGAGAGCAAAAAATTAGGGGAGCACCAGACCCGAGGAACCCATTTTCCCAACCCGACCCAACCTGAGTTTTTAAGCTTAAAAAATAAATATATGTAAAAAATGTTGGGCTTCACTTGGATCGGGTTGCCAAACCCTCAACCTTAACCTGACCCGAACCCAACCTAGGTTGGGACCCAAATCTGAACCTGAGCTGACCTGGCCTTTTTTCGGGTTGAACTTGACCCGAGTTGTACCCCTACAAAAAATTCGGATAGGATAGTCTTCACTTGATATTTAAGGCAGTGGCTCCGTTCATGCTGGCCCTATTGGATAAATAGCGGACTGTAACATTAGACCCACATAAAACCAGATCCATGTTGTTCCCCACTTCATCTGATACGAGAGTTAGCAATGGCAATGGCAGATCAGAACTTGTTACAATTGAAATTATTTTTTCAGAGCATAACATTTAATGGTAATCTGCAGCATTCATCTAGTGGGCCACCACTGTTGCAATTGTTATTAGATGATTCTAAGGCATTGATTAGGGGGGGGGGGGGGGGTTATGGTGCTCTTACTGACATCCCCTGACCCTGTCCGATATCCATTGGGGTCTGTTTGCCAGCACAAAAGCCGGGTGGCTTAGGGGTTTCGCTTGGCATTTGGATGCCACATCAGCTAAACCCCTTTATTGAATTGGCAATATAACATTGAAAACCTGATACAAGTGCGAAGTGGCACATCTATGTTATCTGCACTGATCATCCAACCATCCCCAAATGGGATGATAGAAGGCCCCAGTTCCTAACTGCTTATGGGAGTTCTTCTATTCCATCCGCCAACTTTCAATTTGGATCCGTAGGAAAGTGAAAAGCATCTCATTTTTCCTAAAAGACAGAAATCCGAATGTTTTGTTAAACCACTCTAGTGGAGTGAGAAAATGATGCCAAGAGAAAGTTGGCTGACGTGAAAAGAAAGACAGGCATGTTTTCTCACTTTCAAAATCCAGTTGTGAGATGAGGAATTTGGGCATGGAGAAAAGATAACAACTTTTAGGCTTAGAATCTTTTCTTTTTCTTACAACAAAACAACCATTTTTCATACATTTTCCATTTCAACAACTTTTTGGGCTTAGATTCTTTTCCTTTTCTTGACAACAAAACGACTATTTTTATTCATTTTTCATTCTCACCCACGTAATTTTCCTTCCCCCCCCCACCCCCCCTCCCATTGGCGGAATGTAAGTCCCATGAGATGGAAGGGATAGAAGTCCTCCCATCATACACCAAATGACCTCAAGAAGTTCTCTAACCAGACAGTGAGATTTGTCTGATGGTGTGGTTTTTGGCCTATGATCCATCTACAATGGTCCCTTGAGATGAATGGCCTAGATTACATAAACATGTGCCATCTGCACTGGACTAGTCACCATTATTGTCAAGTAAAACAACACGCGTTTTTAATACCGTGTCATTCTCGCCATTCAACAAAAATACCGTGTCCTTCTCCTCAAAAAACAAGCCCAGCACAAGCTTTCCCATTCACTATACATTCCATGTTCAAATTGTAGACTGCAGATGCCCATGTACATTTAAACAGTACAAGGTGAAAACTAGGCTATTTTGCAAGACTGCTTGTGTAATGTACATACAAAAAGGATCAATTCTGCTTACAGATTCCTCTCAGGAGGTTCCAGCCAAGGAAATCCAAGGACATCAAACACCTCTCTTTCTGTTTTACAACTCAAACTTGTACTCGATCTTGCACCCTGCATAGAAAATTGAGATATACTAAATTGCTAAGCATATATGTGAATCATGGAAAATGTTATCAAACTAAGTTCATTTTGGGATACCCGTTTCCCTGAAGAACTCTGGGTAGCTAGAAATAGCCCTGTATCATCAAGTCTATAGCCTTTGGAGTCTGCCAGTAACCTCAACCTGCAACACATTGTTATTCAATGTTATTTCATTTTTTAGTGTAAACAGCAGGGAAATAGAAAGGAGAATGAATTCAATACTTAATAACTCCTGAGATACGTCTCCTTAAATCACTATATGGAAAGATGAGCATACCTTCTATTTAGTACATCATTCCCTGTCCAATGTATTAGTCCAAAAGCATATATATCCCTTGGGTAAACCTGTAAAAGAAATCATAAAGTACATTTTTAGTGGATGCAAAACAAATATACAATGGTTATTATTTTGCCATTCACAAATTCTTCATAGGGTTTATCTTGGCCAACTGGGAAAATGACGAGTTTTAGTTGCTAGTTCCACCTCAATTAATACAAGTCAATTAAAATAAATTTCATTTCAGCCCCTTTCACCTTTTCTTCTAAAATAATTTCCAATTAGGTCGACCAACCTAAAAGTGCCATATTACATAGTTGGATGTAATAGAAGTATAAAAATGCTGCACCAATGATGCTAGAAGAAAGTGCAACCCACGGCATAATTATAAAGACTACACCAATCACGTCTAAAATAGGACCATTTAACACTTTATTTGCAGCGGTTAGACCAATCAAAATGATTTCATGCTATGACATAATTCTACTTTAACTGTCATTCTGCTGACAGAATATTGAAGCAACAAACTAGCCATCTCTTTCAAAGATTAACTTGGAAATTGTTAATTTTTTTTTTTTAAAGGTAGCAGGATTGTTATGATACCTTCAAATCTATGCGGTGCCGCTGCTCTCGACCAGGATATGTGCAAAGACCAAAGTATGTATCAACCCCCGAATCAGTTCCCTGTGTATGTTGAGCAGAAACAAAAGTATGGGTAAATGAATACATGAAATAAGAGTATGAAAGAAGTCAACCAACTGAAGAAAAAATTATGGAAATAATATTATTTGGATGTAGATAATTAATGTCTACAAGTACACTTTATAATCTTGAAGGAGGGCATGCCAAAAGGATCCTTCTCCAGTAAATCTAGGAATATACCATATACATACGGTTTGTTTGGGCAAAAGCCTAGGATGGATTCTTCTTAATTAAATCTGGGAATATACCATCTCCACAGTCCGTTTGGACAAAAGCCTAGGAGTTCAAAGCCTAATTTCCAGAAAATTCAAGTCATCACCTTTTCAATCAAGAATGGAGCACAGCCACCTTTGACAGTAAAGTGGTTCAATTTCAAGGTATGAAAGGGGCCAAAGGATATTGCATTGACACAAAAATATTTCAAGACTAATAGATTAAATAATATATGGGTTAAGGAGTATATGGAAAACAAGATGCTACAAGGCACATATGAAAAAAAAACACTATCTTTATGCTTGGTCTAAAGTCTAAACCTCCATCTTTTTTCAAGGCCATCCATCAAGTGACTGTTTCACCAAGCAACAAGTTTCTACATTATGAACAATGGATAAAAAATCTGTTTATAAAGCAGCTATCCTCCTCAGTGGTACTCCCCTAGACGTATATCATACACCAAATGAACTCAGAGAGCAGAGTATGGTGTCAGTACAACAGAGTTACATGTCTTTAAATGATATTTTTAAGTTGTATGACATACCCTAATTCCAAAATCAAAAGAGAAATAGAAAAATCATATTGTTTCAATTGTCCTTGCGTGGGAAACTTCTATTCTAGTATTCAACATGAAATTAATTTAAATCTTCTAGACATGCAACATAAAGCATACTTACCTCTATGGGCCCATCAACCATGTACTTCACCATATAGACCCATTTGCACCCAACATGCCATTTTCCTTTGGGAAGTCACAAGTTACGCTAAGCAGGCCCACGTGGAATGTATGATGACGTGATGGTAACCATTAACAACTTGAATAACACAGCAATAATCGGATGGCTGCGATTCATTTTGAAAAGTGCAAACTTTTAGAAAGGGAAATGAATACATCACTTTTTTTTACTTGGTAGAGCCTTTCTTTAGTGTAAAAGAAAAAAGGATGAATATATCACTTCCCTTGTACATAACTACGCTATCTTCATATGCGGGGCCTATGATCGCTTAGATAGGCGAGTATAACGCGTGTGTTTTCAGCAAATTCCATCTCATACTATAATTTCCGCTCATTATTTTTAATTGGAGATATCCTTGCAAACGAATAAATAGATGATGCTTTTGATTTGCAAAGTTGGAAAGTCTCATGTATTGATTTTGAAAACTATATCTTTTTCAATTACGGACTCTTTCTCTTTCCAGATTTCGAAGGTTAGGGTTTCTCTCTCCATCTCTCTCATTTTTTCTTCCTTTTTGATTATTATCGTCGTTAGAATATATTCGTTTTCTTTTGTTTTTGTCAGAGGCGTCTAGATTTCGCAGCTAACTTTTAAAAGCTATCAAATTCTAGTGAGGATCGAAGGGGATGGGAAATCAGGATCCGAATCAGTCATGAAATCGGGAAATCATCAATCCGAAGCAATCGCGTGTTCCATTTGGATCGTGCCAGGGCAAGCATTCTCACGTGTACACATCTTAGAAGCTCATTTGATCCTGACAATTACAATAGAGGTTCAGATGGTATTGAGTACGGTCCATAAATCCTATTCCTAAACAAGAAAAGAAAGAAAAAGATCGACCAAATTAAAGAGAAAGTGCTGGATTAAGACGGAAAAAGGGTCCAAAACCTACACAGAAGCAAAATCGCTAAGTCAAAAGTGAAGAATGGGTACATGATTTCTCACAACATGCTACAGAGAAAGAGAGAGTACATGAGGGTTTTTAGAGATAGAAAATAAGGGCTTTTTAGGTTATTAAGAAGACGACCAATTAGAAAAAAGAGGAGTGAAGATGGAGGGACCAAAAAAAGACACTGACTGAAAATCAAAGAATCTCAAAACAGAACTGATCGTACAAAAGAGGAAAATAAAAAAGCTTTAACATTTAATGAAAAGAAACCCTAACCAAAATAAAGCAGACAGAAAAAAAAAAGCAAGTCAAAGATCCTCCCACCCACACTTTTAAAAGTTAGCTGTTAAATCTAGACGCCTCTGACAAAAACAAAAGAAAACGAATATATTCTAACAACGATAATAATCAAAAAGGAAGAAAAAATGAGAGAGATGGAGAGAGAAACCCTAACCTCCGAAATCTGGAAGGAGAGAGTCCATAGTTGAAAAAGAAATAGTTTTCAAAAACAAATACGTGAGACTTTCCAACTCTGCAAATCAAAAGCATCATCTATTTATTCGTTTGCAAGGATATCTCCAATTAAAAATAATGAGTGGGAATTATAGTATGAGATGGAATTTGCTGAAAACACACGCGTTATACTCGCCTATCTAAGCGATCATAGGCCCCACATATGAAGATAGCGTAGTTCTGTACAAGGGAAGTGATGTATTCATCCTTTTTTCTTTTACACTAAAGAAAGGCTCTACCAAGTAGAAAAAGGGACGAATTTATCATTTCCCTTTCTAAAAGTTTGCACTTTTCAACATGAATCGCAGCCATCCCATTAATGGCTGTGCTATTCAAGTTGTTAATGGTTACCATCATGTCATCGTACGTTCCACGTGGGCCTGCTTAGCGTAACTTAGGTGGTGGCGTGTTATCAAGTGTCTCATTTGGAGCGTCTCCTATTATCATTTCCCAAACAAGAGAAATCATATAAAGCTATTCAGAGTATGGTGCCGTACAAGTTTGTTGTGTGAATGGGTTGACCCTAGAGTGGGATGAAAGTAGCCCATACTTGAAAGCCCAGCCATAGTGCAGTGAAAATAGTGACAAAATAAAACACACACTTCAATCATACGTGGAGGCGGAGTTTCAATATTCTGCCTATAATTAAAAAAATTCTTGAAAATCGAAATTCTTAATTCCCCATCTGACTTTAAAAAGATCATCCCATGTTTCCTATGGAGCTGATTTTTTGTGGACACCCTATCTATGTGAGGGCCAATCAAATGAATGGTTTGGATCACCCAAACAATATGCCCCCACTGTATTTTAAGCTAGTGTGTAGATAACTTATCTACACTTGTGTGTAGAAACCGTTTTCTCATATATATATATATATATATATATATATATATATATATATATATATATATATACAGAGAGAGAGAGTTAACATAAGAAAATTTTAAATGAATTGATGGTTGAGAGTGCATTTTATCTGAGATACGAGAGACACACCTAGCCTCTAACAACTAGCACATTAAAATTAGAGAAATGTTTGTCTACAGTTAGCACTTTTCCAACATATGAGAAACTTTTACCTCCATGCTGTGATTACTAAAGACCAAATCTTCTCTCAAAAACTTGATATCCTTCAAATATTGAACATATCGAAGTAGGAAGCCTTTATGACTGCAGGTATAAAAAATGAAGGGTTAGGTTTCCAAATGATTGCTTAAACTAGAACTAATGGAAAAGAGAAGACAGGAATTAATTTAGTTTTGAGACAGCAAACATTTTATCTTCCAGATACAGCATGGGCAAACCAAGAAAGGTGAGGAATAAAACAAGGGGCACTTTTGTTGGTTTGTCTCTGGAACTAGAGATATTATATTGTGCCCAAAAGATCAAACATTTTATCTACTCCACCTAGGGGGGCCATCACAAATAATTAATGCATCATACTTTAAAACTATCAATGTAACAAAGGAGCATTTGCACCTTTTTCCATCAGGATGTGTCATTATGATATCCAGGTCGCCGCATGTAGCTTTTCCACGTCTGTACGATCCCCCACAAACAACAACCACCTTCAATACCAAAGAATTCATCATAGTTACTGAGATCCTCCCAGAAATATTCAATAAATTATAGTAACATAGCAAACACAGTTAAAACTCAGACAATTTGAATAAGTCATGGAGCCCATCTTTCATCGAGGTAAAGATAAAAATGAAAAAACAAAATTAATGAAAGCTGGTACTACGACGAAGAAAACTGAGAGGATGTTGGATAGACGGCCGGGGGATTGGTCTTGCTCATCTTGTGGTTACGGTAACTTTAAATGGAGAAGTAAATATTAATGGTGCCACGAGAAGAGAAGAGGAAAAGAAAAGAAGAAGAAAGAAGAAAGAATCAAAACCAAAGTGAAATTGCTGTGGTGACTGGGGGATTGGTACTGCTGTTCCTGCAACTACTTAAATTTTAAATGGCGGGATAGATGTGGCTAGTGCGACCTGGATAAAAAGCGAAATTTCTCATCTCTGGGTGAGCCCACAAACCCTGCCGACTCGGGTATTGTGGCCTGGCCGGATTCAGGACTTGTTACTCCTTTTGTTGAAGGAGGAATACCGTCCCTATCTATCTCGGGCTCAGAGGTGAAAACGAGACTTAATATCCTAAGTGCGTGTTTAGTACGAAAACGAAAAGATTTATCTGGATCCATCCAGAATCTATGGCTCTGGGCGAAAAACTGTTGGGACATTCCTACCCTACCCTTCCCTGTCCTTCTTTCCTATCAAAGGACGGAATCTTATTTATGTTTCCTCGGCAGAGATGGCCTCTGGAGTTCTGGCCAAGAAAGACGAGGCTTGCGGAAGCATTCTACTCTCCCTATCCATCTGAAATCAAGATTTTGTCCAGGGCTCCGAGGTGTTGTGGGTCAATATTTATGGTATTCCTCTGCAAGTATGGGCTACCTCAACAGTTGAAGGCTTGGGAAATCTCTTTAGACCGGTCCTAGAGGTTAAAATGGAAGGTAACCATAATCAATGTATGAGTTTTGTATCGGTCAAAATCCTCACACCGAGATGGAAATTGAGTTATCCCTTCGTTAGTTTATGGATTTCTGGTCATTGTTACACTGTGGGAATCCTACTTCAGAAGTCAAAGGGACCTCATTCAACTTCTGAAGCTGATCCTTGGGATCCTTGTGCTTTTTCCTTAGTTCAAGGACCCCTTTTCCCTCTGGCTAAGCCTCTGAATCCTGGGTTGGAGAACCCCGGACGAGCAGACGATGGTCCAGGCGGTGGAAAAACCATCGAATCGTCGGAGCAGGGCCCCCTGTTTTCAAAATTCAAATCATCTGGAGTTTGGGCGGGAAAGGAGCAGGGTGCTCCTTCCAAAATTGGGCCTACGTTTTCATCTTTTACTGACCGAGTGGGGCTAGCAAGGAAAAACCTTGTACATCAAAAAGGTATTTTTGGCCTACCACGGTATCGAGATTTGGCATCTAGGGCCTGTACTGTATCTGGGCGAACAATTGGGATTTTCTCTAGCTTCCATTCTGGTC
This sequence comes from Tasmannia lanceolata, assembly GCF_043159265.1. Lineage (NCBI taxonomy): Eukaryota > Viridiplantae > Streptophyta > Magnoliopsida > Canellales > Winteraceae > Tasmannia > Tasmannia lanceolata. The sequence goes on from NW_027518700.1 coordinate 3,162,754, forward strand.
GAGTTAGATAGCCTGTGATTAGAGTCCTGTGCAGAAGAAAGGTAGAAAAATTCAAAATATCTGTCAGATGAGGATCTTACTACTATAAAGGCTCTTGTACTGGAATTATAATTCTATTTCATCGAAAGGTGAAAAAGTTTTTAGGTTGGGGTGTTTCGAATGATTATTGTGGTTGTCTAAAATGTTTTTTGGCATTTGGAAAGGTCAAGATGGAGGTCAGATCCTACCTTGAGAGGGGTTGTAGCCATCTTTCATTTTATTAGCTCATTTATGGTACCTCGGGATATGGAAGGGACGGGTTGCAAAATGTCAGGCTACTTGCTAAGGACTTTTGATCGATACTTACGTGAACTCAGGAGTTTTTGTCTTATGATCTTTGGCATTCGAGAAGGCAAATTTTTTGGTCAGGAAGTTTCTGGTGCCATAACCGAGTGTATCTCTAGGTTGGCACATTCGTTCCACGTGTGTTGTGGGGGTGAGTTTTGGCTTTCATGCCTGGGCGCTAGAATCCTTTGACGGTTATCTATGTGTCTTTAACCTTGGAAGTTTTGTTCAAATATTTGGGAGAATGGATCAGAATCAACCTTCCCACTTCACCCCCTCCTCTTCCGTAGGATCAAGGAGGAAAAGGAAGCGGTTCTCTGATACTCTATCTCGAGAGGAACTTCTCCTTCGTATCAAGGGATTGAGCTATAATGAAGAAAAGGCCTCCAAATCCTCTCCCACGGCCAGAGAGGAAATCGGCCAATTTTTGAAAAAAGGAATGGACTATTTTCAAGAGAGAGGCCATAAGGAGAGGGAGGTTTTCTTTAACTTAACGGGTCTATATGATGTGAAAGAAACCCAAAAGCCTCTGCATAAACACCCTCTCTTTGTTAAATCCATGAGAAAGGAAAGCAGGCTGGAATGGGAAGCAAAAAAATAGGTTGGGATTCGAAGGCTGGAGGATTGGACCTTAAGAGCAGAGAATTCGGAAAATAGGAATCCAAATGAAGAAGAAAAAGATTTGGAGGAAGATTTGGTCCTGGACGAACTAAATTCCATTCTGGAGGAATTGGAAAAATGCTCTGGGTAAGGTTTCTGTTTTTGTCTACGTCGAGCTGATGGTGGGACAAAGAGCTTTTTGGGTGGGTCCGCTTCTGGTGCTATAATCTTTTAGCGTCTTGTTAATATTGGTACTAACTTATGAAGTAAATCTTGGAATTTAAAGGATCTGATGAGATATAGGTAAGACTGAATGGTATAGTGAAGGAAACCTTAATTTTTTGGGTGTGAAGGTGTTCTTTTAGGAATACATTACCTGGCTCTGGGTATGCCCAGACCAGTCGTATTGATGTTTTGTAATGTAGGACGGGACTCTTGGTCCCCAATGCCTTTCTAATATCAATAAAATTGTCATCTCTCAAAAAAAAAAAATTGAATAAGTCATGGAAAGACAGACTTAGAGTGAGTGTCTTCATCAGCCATGCTGCACTGGGATTGAAGATTGGAGATAAAGTTAAAAAGGAAACAGGGGAGGAGATGAAATTAAAAAGGAGGAGAAACGCAGTGCAGCAACGGCCAATGAACAAGGAAAACAATGGAATGACTTATCAGAAAAAAACAAACTATATTTGGTTCGCTTAGTGCCTTTCTGTTATTTCACGATAACTATTTTTAGCACTAACATAATGGAAGGGAGGAGATGAAATGACGAAGAAAACAAAATAGCAGCATTAGTGATATTGCATAGAAACAGAGATGTAGAATGTGAACAGAGATGTTTAGATAGATAGATAGAAAGACAATGTACAATGGTATGTTATAGATTGGTAAACAACAGAGATGTTTCAGAAGCTCGCCGAAGGACACCCTCTCCTGCCATGTACAAGCCTCCGGATCCCCTACTAACCTCTTTTGCCTCGAAGACTCCTCACCTACTGTCGAAAAACCCGACAAGCATACCAACTTTGACGTCTGTCTGGACATGAAAGAGAAGCCACCTCTTCCACTTCTTAATGGTCATTGACTCTTAAACACCACCCACCAGCTCCACACCCAAATGACCTCCTGAGGCCTCTAAACCAATGACTTCCTTGGTGCCAAGACGGTCACATTGTATTCAAGCTCGGAGGTCTCATGGCTGCACGCCTGTTCAATAAAATTCCCCATATGGTTCCTCCTCTTTACAATGCGGTCGTACTGAAGAAAAATCGCTAAAGTTGATGAAAAAGAAAGAGAGAATATGTGAAATCAAGACTGTTGATCTTGTAGAACATATGTGGCAACCCAGTCCTATCTCGAACAGAAACTAGAAGATAAGGAATACAAAAAATCAATGGTATTGTTTTTCTTTCCGGAACCTCGAACAAGACCTGAAGGATCAAGGGCCTATAATCATCTGATCAAGGTGTTCTCAACAGCATTTGGACAAACTTATTTTTTCCGTTCAGATCAATGGATCAGATAATGTAACGAGGCAGAAATGAGGCCCAATAAGTGTGTTTTACTGTTTTAGGAAAAAGCATAAAGGTGACTTTCTTTTATATTTTTCAACAAAAGCAAATGAGAGGCTCTTGTGGGCGAGAGAGAACTTTTTAACTTGTTGCACCAAAACAGACTTTAAATGATGAAAAGTAGATAACACCTCACAACATGATGAAAAGCATGCTTTAACAGAAACCTTGCTAATATTCTCATCAACAGTTGCTTCCCGTTACAATCTTTCAAAAAAAAAAAATTACCATTAAAAAAAATACCATTAAAAAATCTTTCAAAAAACAGAGGGAAAGTAATAATACAATTGATTCTTGCCAAATATAGAACACAATATCCTTATTAAAGATAATCCACTTGAGAGAATAAAGCAGTTAAAGACAAACTTAAGCAGACTCTTTCTGCGTATGATTGCATAGTGCTCACCCCAGGCAAAACATCTTGCGCAGCTTTCTGTAAAAGAACCTCCATATCTTTAACCTAGAGAAATTGAAAAAGAGCACCAATGTTAAGATGCAAAATGAATACAATAATATTAAATCAAGAACAACAAAATCTACATGAAATAAATGGTAATCACACCTCGTGCCTTGGTATCCGCTTCTTGATATCATCAAAAAATTTCAACCCTAACCTTTGAGCACTTGTTAAAGAATCCTCAGTTTTCAGATCGTCAAGTGTGCGGTGGCCTTTTTCATAAAGTTTGAGAGCAGTGGCTGGACCGATACCCCAAACTTCTCCAAACAGAGTAACTGTCCGCACCTTCATGATTTTTGTAAAACCAAGAGAAAAAATGTGAGTCTCTCTGAGTCTAAAAACTAAAGAATTAATTCATATTCTTAGTGACCATATTATATAGCATCAGATGGGTCTAAGTATGACAAGCATCTAGGTGACAATGCAATTAGGTTTTGTGTGGCATATGTTAAAACCATCCCGTGGCATCCCTAGCAGCTAAGAATTGGTGTATCTAGCTCAAAGTTTTCTTACATATTTTTTGCACTAAAACACAGATCAAGGTATGATATATTTCATTATAAGCATAAAATACTTCATTTATCTGGCAATCCAGAGGATAACTACAAACAGATTCAATCCACATGAAAGATGGTATGCTTGTACTATGAATGTTTGGAATGATAGAATAGGTGAAGCAAGATTTCCCAAGCCAGTAAAAATTAATTTTGGCAAGAAAAGTAATATGTAGAGGAATAAAATACCAAGACGGCATTCCTCAGAGAGTGAAGTTCAGTTTTACAGAATAAAATAATGGGGCAGCATTTCTCAAAGAGAAAAGTTTAGTTTTCAAAGGACCTGTGTAACACCTTTTCATCTGCCTCAAAATGCTCCAACTTTGATAACTTCTCGGTAGTCACTATCTCATGAATCTGCAAACGTATTAGCATCTCAGTTAATGAAAACAAAGTGAATTTGTACTATGAAGAATCAGTTAATAACTATATTGTTGTGACTTGTGACCTACTTGCAATATATGATAGCATAAATATATTGATTTCCATCAAATTGGAAGATATAAATATCAGCATTTTGAACCACATGATGGATCACCCACCCATTTGAGAGAGAGAGAGAGAGAGAGAGAGAGAGAGAGAGAGAGAGGGAAGAGAAAATCGTGGAGTTTGATATTCCAACCCTGCGTCCTACATTCTTTTATATAAGTGAAAGTTCAGAGATGACAGAGTGCAACTAGGGCCATCCAACAATTGGCCCCACTCTATGTATGGTGGAGATGGTGGGCCCATCCATGTGTGTAAAATGGTGGGCCCCAACATATGCATGGGCTTGAGTGGAGATGGTGGGGTCCACTCCATCAAAACATGGTATAAAATGGTGGGCCCAACCATAATCAAAACATGAGGTGGAAAAAGTTGGGCCCACCCACCCACTTCATATGGAGAAAGGAGGAGACAGAGAAGAGAATGATGAAGGGAAGAGAAATCGTGGAACTTGATATTACAACCCCACGTCCCACATTCTTTTATATAAGTGAAAATTCCAGTAAAAAAAAATCCAAGGCCCACCCATGCTATGCAAGAGGTTTAAAAAAATCCACCATAGAAAAAATTCCAGTAAATTATTCCCATGAAAAAAGTTTTCAAAACGAATTACAATTGAAAGAAACATGTTTCGTATATATTGCAGATGATAGTCAGATACTTCTAGAGGACAAATTACCATGTTTGACAAGACACGATGTACGGATACTTCAAGAATACTTCATTGATGCCTTGCTTTTAACTTGTGTCTTATATTTGCATTTATAACTTCAAGTATGTGAGATTACAAGCACTATTTTAGATTTATTATGGGCAGGTGCTTGACCTGATCAAAAAGCATTTTCCTGTGGCTGTGGCTATGTCGGTATCCTTATTTGGGTATCACAGGATATGTATGCCTGGCTTGAAACACATACTACTAAACTGAAACACGTCCACACACATGTATGACTCATCATCACATGAAATTCTGCACATCTTTTATCATTGCCATGGTCTCTCCCTAAGTGACGACCATGTTCATTGACAACAATTGAAACCCCTCTGTGAAGTAATAATATAGGAAGACAATAAAATCTTCAAGAATGCAACACTACCCACACGAAAGCACAACCACCCACAAGAAAGAATAGCAGGTCACCAGAAAGCAAAGAATCTTTCAATCAGTCAAAATAAGTAGGTATAAAAAGCAATCTTATAAAAATAATTCCAATAATAGACCTTTTAAAGAAAAGACGACATGAATTGCTGCAACAACAATTGATTTTTCAGATACAACTTGATAATTTAGTTTAACAGCATATAATGGTCCATGGTATCAAGAACAGGTTTGGATGGAAAATATGGATTTATTCAGACCACCTAGTAAATGAGTAAAGGTGATGGAGTAAAATTATTTACTTACATGATCCTGCATCGACTTTCCAATTGTGGGCAGGTGCTTGACCTGATCAACACTTTCAATTTTGAAAGATAACTTTTCAATCACTGGAATAGACTTGTAATAGCTGAATGACCTCCGATCATCTCCTAGGGCTTTTGTAAGGAAAATAAAAGCAAAATTAAAACAAATCCTAAAAGCCCAGGTGTATGATAAGGATAAGAACATGTACAAGGAATCAATAAATCAAATGGCAGTCTTACCTCTATATATGTTGATAAGCTTTCCAAATATTTCAGTAATATTCCTGTTTAAGTCAGGTGGTTTATACAACAACGATGACTGCAAATAGCCAACCAAATCAGAAACCAACTAAAGGAATGTTGAGCTAGCGCATAAAATAAGTGAAGGAACCACATCTATAGCCCCCTTCTGATAGTATGAAGCTTGTAGCATAAGACATCGAAGAGATTCAATGGATATGTCACAAATGAAAAAGCGATTAAATTTTATCAACACCCCATAAACTGTTACCCTGAGTGGTACCCAGAATTTGAAACACCATTCAGCTAAGCCAAAAATAAATAATAAAATGATCCAAAAGTCTCCAAACATTTATTAGAACAATGGTTACCGGGTCTTACTTCCTCATGCTTAGAATCTGGGTCATTGATACTAGAATTCGCAGCATCAGAAATATGGCGGGTGCCGACCGGCTCACAAGAATCTCTGGCAGAATTTGGATCTTCATCTCTGGCATTCATATCAGTAAGTTGAAGTTCTGGCGCTGTCAAGTAGTCACCTGTCTTTCTGTTACTTTCCCTATTCGTTGCACTTGCCACTTTTGAATCCTCACAAGTTCTGGCCTTTTTGCAAGGCGATGATTCGTCATCACCTAAATTGTGGTCTTTGGCTGGTTCAGAACATATTTTCTCCAATGTTTGGCCTGATTCACTCACTCTTTCTAGCTGTACTTCTAGATAATATGAATCCTCAGACACCTTTTCTCCAAGTTTCAAGCTGTCCTCCAACCATTGGTAAAGAAGTACATTCTGCAACAGGCAGTGAGAGAAAATTCAGGATAACAAGGGACTGAAGCTTGTAACATACAATTCCGAAATAAATATAATCTAAAGATGATATTTTAAGGGGGGATTTCATTTCTTTGCAACGGAAAATTGGAGAAGTTGAATCGGGATTCTAAGAATTGCAGCGACTCACTGAGATTTGGCCATGTGCTAAATTAGATCACCAGTAGTGTTAAGAGAGGTGCGTCTCTCTTTTAATAATGAATTCCAGCAATGCTATTATTAGAAATTCTCTTAACATTTTCATCATTGGATCACTAAGTTTGAGTTGTAATATGTTCTCTACATTAATATAAGGCAAAGAAGGTCTCTTCTCACCTTAAGCATTCCACACACACTTCTTTACCCTTCTCCATCTTTTCTCCTTCTCTCCTTTGTTTCTTTTTTGGCTGTTTTTCTTTTTTCGGCTTCATTCTGGCATCAATGATGCCAACCCTCTACAGAGGCGTATGACTCTTCCACCTAGCAGAAAGAGGTGTATATGACTCCTCCACCTAGCTTTCTGCCTCAAGGGGACGAAGAAGAGTGTCGCCTCTGTAAGTCTATACGATCTGAAGCAGACACCATGAGGATGGTTCCACCATCTCAGCATAGTAATACGTGACATGGCTTTCGGTAATGTCAATTTGATCATGCTGTTTTCACCTCTGACCGGACTATCCTTCTAGTATATGTTGATGGCATTATCCTCACTGGAGAGGATACATCTTTCATTAATTATGTAAAAGAGGAGTTTGGTCGTATTTTTGAGGTTAAGGATTTGGGTAGCAGGAAGTTTCTTCAAGGTCTTGAGATTGCTCGATCTAGAAAAGAGATCTTTCTTTCTCAGAGAAGTGCACTTGAGCTCCTGAACGACATTGAAATTGTTAACGGCAAGAAAAGGAAACACTTATATAGATATTGCCTTGTATTGCTTGGCAGCTTCTCACATTCCATCTTTAGATTATTGCTTATTAGGCTAATATTCTCTTTATTTGATTTGCCCTAATCAAGGGATTTGATTGTATGCTTAATGTCTATAAATATGTAATTGTGTATAGAATGATAATACACAGAGAATACAATACACTTCTTCTTCTCTTATTTCTCTTTTGCTTCGATTTCTCAGTTCATAACATGGTATCAGAGCATTAAGGCTCGATCCATCGTGCGCTCCCACTGCCCGGGTTCTCTGCAAGCAACTCAATAACCGTTCTTCGTCCGGTTCTCTGAAAATCAGTCCTGCCTTTATTCTGCTTTGTCTCTTTTCATGCTCTCTGAAAATCAGTCCGATCGTTCTGTCTTTTGAGTTTTTCTTACCATCCACTGCTCTTGCTTTTCATAACAGTACCCTCATAAGTTTCTTTTTTTTGTCCCCTTCTAGGAGTTGCTCCATACGTGAGAACCTCTCTCTTTTCTTCATAGTGCATGTTTTCTTTTGAAAACCAGTGCAAAATCAGTCAAAGCCTTTATCAAAGGCTTTAATAAATAAGGCCTTGCCTATCAGTTGCTTTATTAAAAGCCTTTGTTTATCAGTGCATAATCAGATGCCTGTTTTCATTGGTTTTGTTTATTAAATAAGGCTTTGTTTCCCTCTCTGGACTTCACTTATTTTCCCTCTGTACTATACGTGGTGCACCTCTGTCATAGCCATCCATCTCGGATTCTTGACTCTGATCTTCCCTTGTCTTTTCATCTCAATCAAGGTTCACTTTACTGTACTCACTCTTGGCTGAACCCATTAGAGAAGAATTGAGAAATAATGAGTTTTGAAATCACTCAACCCATTGCAGTTAAATTGGATGGGATGAATTATAGCCATTGGTCTTTTCTCATGCGAAGGTTTTTGAAGGGAAAAGGCCTTTGGAAATATGTCACAGGCGATACTAAACTTCCAGCAAAGGATGATCCCAAATTTGATGATTGGGAAATAAACAACAACAAGATTGTTACTTCGATCGCCAACTCTGTCGTCCCATCCATTAGTATGCAGTTTGGCAGATTTGAAACTGCCAAAGATGTCTGGGATTTTTTGTCTCGTAGGTATGTGCAATCTGATTTTGCATGGAAATATAAGTTGGAACAAGATCTTCGTTCACTAAGACATCAGAAAGGGCAATCTGTTTCAGAATTTCATTCCCAAATGGCTATAATTTGAGATGAATTGGCCCTTATGGAACCTAAATGGACAACCGGTGCAGAATTGTGGTACAATTATCGTGAAGAAATGCGATTAGTACAATTTCTAATGGCTCTTCAGGATGACTTTGAGACAATTCGTGCTACTATTCTTCATCGTTCGCCCCTTGCAACGGTTGATACTGCCTTATCCGAGTTACTTGCTGAGCAAACTCGTAAAGGTTTTCTTCCTAATCCAGCTTCAGTCTTTGCTGTCCCTTCTCATCCCAGAGGCAACTACTCGAAGGGAAAACGCACTTGGGGATATCAAGATATGTCTAATATTCAATGCATTTATTGTAAAGAATATGGACATATGGTTAAGAATTGTCCTTCACCCACTTCCAATAATATGCGCAATAAAAAGAAAGGGACTACTCGCTTTGGGGCTACTTTTGACACTCGACATATTGCAGCTCCCGCTCCGGCTTCACCTGACAAGGCTCTATCTGATCCTTCTGCTCCTTATGGCCATCTTGCACCAGATTTTGTACAAGAGATGATTCAGCAAGCTATCTCATAGATTGGTAATGTCACTCCTCCTGTCTCTGCCCTCTCGGCACCCTCAGGTATTTATTCGAATAGTTGGTTTATTTATTCTGGTGCTTCTCATCACGTGACCTTTGATATGAATTCATTCCAAAATTCTCAGCCATTACTTCTCATGTTATTCATACCGCTGATGGATCCACTATTACTGCTAGTCACATTGGAATGATTGAATCCTCGTCCATGCTTTCTTTGCCTGACGTTCTTCTTGTTCCCAAATTATCAATGAATCTAATCTTTGTAGGTCAGTTATGTGATCATGGTTTTCATGTTATCTTTTCTTCTTCTGGATGTGTTGTGCATGATCACTTGACGGGGAAGCAAGTTGGGACAGGCAGTAAAACTGGTCGATTATTTCGCTTGGATGCACTTCATATTCCTCCTACTCTTCGTCCATCCCTCATAGCTGCCTCCACTCCAGGATCTTCTTCTTTCATGATATGGCACTCCCGACCGGGCCTTGTTTCCACACCTCGTCTTCGTTATATGATCAATAAAAGGTTGTTAGGACTAGTATAAGCAGAAAAAGAACTATGTTGTGTCAATTGTAAACTGGGTAAACAACCAGCATTGCCCTTTTCTAGAAGTACCTCTATTTCCTTATCTCCATTTGACTAAATGTACTCTGATGTTTGGGGACCCACTAATGTCCCTTCTATGGGGGGTAGTCAATATTATGTTATCTTTGTTGATGACTTTTCAAGTTATACTTGGCTTTATCTGTTGCAATATCGTTCTGAATTTTTACGTGTTTATACTGAATTTGTTGTTATGATAAAAATTCAATTTTCCAAATCTATTAAAAATTTTCGTTCCGACTCTGGTGGAGAATACATGTCAAATTCATTTCATACATTTCTAAAAAATGAGGGTACTCTTCCCCAATTGTCTTGTACTGATACACCTGAACAAAATGGAATAGCGGAACGCAAGCATCGTCATATTATTGAGACTGCCCGAACACTACTGCTCTCATCTTCTGTCCCTCGCAAGTTCTGGGGTGAAGCTGTTCAAACTTCAGTCTATCTCATTAATCGAATACCCTCATCCATCACAACCGGCGTATCCCCTTTTGAACATCTTTATCACTCTCTTCCTAACTACTTTGAACTTCGCGTGTTCGGCTCCACGTGTTTTGTACTTCTTCCTACACAAGAGCGACATAAGTTGGGTAAAAGAAGTGCCATTTGTGTATTTTTAGGTTATGGTATTCAGCAAAAAGGGTACCATTGCTACGATCCTGAAGCAAAAAAAATTACGAATTTCTCAGCATGTCTTTTGGGAAAAAAATACCATTTTATCCCATCTCCCCCACTCCATCATCTCAGCCTTTTCAACCAGTGGACCCCTTTCCTGATGTTTCTTCTAACACCTCATGTGAGTCCTAATAGTTCCCCTACTGTCCTAGATCATCTTACGGCTCCTGATTCTGCTCTGGACCAGTTTACTCCTAATACCAACAATGCTGACTCAACCAGTGATCCATCACCTATTGTTCGTATGCATCACTACCCGCAACACGAACACCATCCCCCAGCCAAACTTAATGATTATCATTATTTTTTATCTACTATTTTGTCTCTTCATGAGCCTCAATCTTACCGAGAGGTTGCCTCTGACCCGAAATGGCAGCAAGCTATGATAGAAGAGCTTACAGCCTTACAAAATACTTGGGAACTTGTTGATCTTCCTCCTGGAAAGTCTATTGTAGGGTGCAAATGGGTTTAGAAGATCAAAACCAAATGAGATGGATCAATTGAAAGGTACAAAGCCCGCCTTGTTGCTAAAGGATTCACCCAAGAGTACGGGATTGACTACGAGGAGACATTTGCCCCTGTTGCTAGTATGACGACGGTACAAACACTTATTGCCATTGCCTCTACTCGACACTGGTCATTACATTAAATGGATGTTAAAAATGCCTTCCTCAATGGTGATCTTCATGAAGAAGTATACATGCAGCCTCCTCTTGGTCTTTCACACAAGCCTCGACAAGTTTGCAATCTCCGTCGTACCTTAAATGGTCTCAAACAAGCCCCTCGCTCCTGGTTTGAGAAATTTTGTACTGCCATTCTCCGCTATGGTTTTTCTCAAAGTGCATATGATTCTGCTATGTTCATCCAAAGATCAACCCGTGGACTCGTCATTCTACTTTTATATGTTGATGATATGGTTATTACTGGTTATAATCTACGCGGCATTAATGACACTAAGAATCATTTGCACAAATGTTTTGAGATGAAAGATCTCGGTACTCTTCATTACTTTTTTGGGATAGAAGTTGATTCTACGCCCAATGGATATTTTCTTTCACAAGTGAAGTATGCATCTGATATTATTAGTCGAGCCGGTCTTACTGATGCTAAGATAGTAGACACTCCTCTTGAATTAAATGTGAAGCTTCAACCTTTTGATGGAAACCTTCTTCCTAATCATACTTTGTATCGCCAGCTGGTCGGGAGTCTCAACTACTTCACCATTACCCGACCTAATATCAGTCATGCTGTTCAGATTGTCAGTTAGTTGATGGCCAAACCTCGCTCTGTTCATTTTGCCGCTGTTCTCAGGATTTTACGATACCTCAAGGGCACGATGTTTCAAGGGATCCTTTACTCTTCCAAGTCACCACTTACTCTTCAAGCATTCTTTGATGATGCTGATTATGCTGGTGATGTTACCGATCGACGTTCCACAACAGGATTTTGTGTCTTTCTTGGAGATTCTCTTATTTCATGGAAAATCATGAAGCAAACAGTTGTTGCTCGTTCCAGTGTTGAAGATGAATATCGTGCTCTTACCCATTCTACTACTGAAGTTATTTGGTTACGGTGGCTTCTCCGTGACATGGGTGTTTCTCTTTCTGATCCTACCCCTTTCTTCTGTGATAACAAAAGTGCCATTCAAATCGCTCACGATGATGTCTTCCATGAAAGCACCAAACACATTGAAGTTGACTGTCACTTTATTCGCTATCATGTGTTATGGAAGACGATTTCCTTGCCGTTTATACCATCAGAACATCAGATTGCTGATTTATTCATTCACCAAGTCTCATTCATCCTCCCATTTGCGTTTTCTTATTTCCAAACTTCAAATGCATCCAACAACATCTTGAGTTTGCTGCCGGGGAGGGGGGGGGGGGGGCGGCGGCGGTGGTTGACGGCAAGAAAAGGATACACTTCCTTGTATAGATATTGCCTTGTATTGCTTGCCAGCTTCTCACATTCCATCTTTAGATTATTGCTTATTAGACTAATATTCTCTTTATTTGATTTGCCCTAATCAAGGGATTTGATTGTATGCTTAATGTCTATAAATATGTAATTGTGTATAGAATGATAATACACAGAGAATACAATACACTTCTTCTTCTCTGATTTCTCATTTCATAACAGAAATGATTGTGTGCAAACCCTCTCACTCCCTCATGGATCCGAAGTACTCCATCCATGCTAGTGAGGGTGATCTTATAGATCCACAGGAGTAGAATTGACTGTTTGTTTGTCTGATCTACCTGATTATTACTCGATCGGATACCACCTTTGTTCTCACCATGGTTAGTCGGTTCATGGATGCTCCTCGTTCTCAAAATCTAATTGCCATTCATCACAACCTTCGCTACATCAAGTTTAGCCCTGACTGTGGACTTTATCATTAATATGGTCATTTAGATGTCATTAGTTACACTAATACAGACTGGGCTGGGTCTGCTACAGATCATCGCTCTACGATAGGATATTGTGCCTTCCTAGGGTGGAATCTTGTTTCATGGAAGAGCAAGAAACAGTCCATTGTTTCGCCGTTTAGTATTGAAGCATGACATTGGGTCACGTCTCATGGAACATGTGAGCTTCTACGGCTTCGTTCTCTCATCTCTGAGTTAGTATTTTCTAGTGGTGCTTTTCATTGCAACAATAAAGCAGCTATCCACATTGGCTCCGACTCTATCATTCATGAATCATGAGTGAACCAAACATATTGGTTTTGACGTGCACTTTGTTAGGGAGAAGCTCGGTAAGGGGCATTCATAATTCCGTATCTTCCCTCATCACATCAGTTGCTGATATTTTTACAAAGGTTGTAGGGCCTACTCTTCTTCAGGATACTTTTGTCAAGCTAGGCGTGTCCAATCTATATAGCGATCAAAAAGGCAAAATGCTCTAATGTGTTGCCCTCTACGGTGCACGCATTAGGGAATCCTCTCACATGTCTCAGTATAAAGCTTGATTCCATTGACTACACCAAACAGGAAAGTGCATGAGATAACTTAATCTTTTGAGTGATTAAGTGTGTACCACATTTTTTTTTTTTTTTTTTGAAATGGACGTGTATCACATTTCTTTGGACAAACACCCTTGATTGTATTTGTATCACAATAACAAAAAAAAAAAACAAAGACAAAAACAAAAACAAAAACAAAAACAACAAAAGCTCACTCCATTAAAACGTGTTAGACGTCCACGACCCACTTGCTGAAGAAGGGCGCTTGAGTTCATAGCAAATATATGAGTAACCCTCTTTGAAAGGCGATCCTCAATTATAGCTCCCATTTGCATCAGCTTCTGCTTCCAAATCTAAAGGAAAGAAGTGTAGAAATTTGTGAGGGTGGATAAAGTATAAAGCAAGATTTTTTTTTAGAATGGTAAGTGTAAAGCAAGAAATTGTATAAAAAAAAGCAAGGAACAAATGAAATAATAGGAAACAAGTCACCACACACGTGCGAGCATGTGTGCGCGCGCGAAACACACACACCAATAAATTCCTAAGAAAAAAAAAGTACAAAACTAATTTATGGATATACATTTATAAGTTCAATTCCATACAACAGAGATGGCTCTCGCCTTCCAAAGCTTGAAATCAAACAGCATAAGATGATATCAGTATAGTCATTTTTGGAATAAGATGTTACCATTATTAATGGCCATTATAGCCATTTTTGTAAGTATGGATTTTAATCAAGCAAATGAAAGAATAAGGTGAGAATTTATCAAAACACGCTGTTGGGTCATTGAATTTTGTCTCCACAAGAAGAATTGAGTTGATAATTACCCATAAGGTTTTCCTAGTTTAGCCATTTACTGGAGTAGGAAGTCCCATAAGTAAATGAAACAATAGGGTGAAAGTGAGCATTTCACAAAATAGGCACAGGGTCACTGACTCTGACCCACACAAAAAAGAAACAACTTGATGAGGAGCAGAAAATTTTCATGGGATTGGCATGCATTGAGTTAGGAATTCGTCATAAGTAACTAAATGAAAAAAAAGGTGAGACCTTCACAAAATATGCACTTTTAGGTCATTGATTTGATCCCCACAAAGAAGAATCAAATTGATAAATAGTATAAGCTTTTCACAGCATCTGTTTATGGGTGCATGAACTCATGATAATTAAATGAAACAACAGGGCGTGAATTTCACAAAACAGGAATTTGGGTCCTTGGTTTTGGTGAACATAAACAAGTTTGAAATTGATAAGAATCATAAGATCTTCCAAACATAGGCATTATGGGGGCAGGAACTCAAAATAACTAAATGAAAAAAAAAGGTGTGAATTTCTAAAAATAGGCATTTGGGTCCTTGTTAAGTATCATAAGACTTTCTCAATATATGAATTATGTGGGCAGGAACCCATAACTACTGGAAACAGTAGGATGAAAAGTTCTCAAAACAGGAATTTGGGTCCTTGGTTTTGGTCAACAAAGACAAGTTTGAAATTGACTCCAAACATCGGCATTATGAGGGCATGAACTCAAAATAACTAAATGAAACGAAGGGTGTGGAACTTCTCAAAATTTAAAAATCGGGTCCTTAGTAAGTATCATAAGGCTTTCTCAATATATGAATTATGTGAGCAGGAACCCATAACTACTAGAAACAGTAGGATGAAAGGTTCTCAAAACAGGAATTTGGGTCCTTGGTTTTGGTCAACAGAAACAAGTTTGAAATTGATTCCAAACACAGGCATTATGAAGGCAGGAACTCAAAACAACTAAATGAAACAAAAGGGTGTGAATTTCTCAAAATTGGAATTTGGGTCATTAGTAAGTATCATAAGACTTTCTCAATATATGAATTATGTGGGCAGGAACCCATAACTACTAGAAACAGTAGGATGAAAAGTTCTCAGAAGGCATTTGGGTCTCTAAACAAGAATCAAATAGATAAAATGCTTAGAGATAGATGAAGCAAACCCTAAAAATATGCAATATGAAACTAAAAGCTGAAAAGGGGATATTAGTAGGTTTTGATTTTGTCCCAGAAATAAGGAAGTAGAGATAAAGAAAGAGAATACATGTAATCTTCGTGTTTGAACTCCATTTTCAACTAAGAAGACAATCATGCCACTGAACATTCCTTCCTGAACTACATCCTTCTTCCTTGTCTTGGGCGCCATTAATACTTCGCACGTGTTGGAATAAACAAAAGGAGAAGAAAAGTCAGACCTTATTTGTAACCGCCAAAGCTCTGTAGTGGAACAAACACGTGGGAGCCTCAAAAGTTATGTGTTCTATTCTGATCATTTTTATAAATTCACCTCCTTCTATGATGAATTCACCCCCATATTTTTCTTCAAAATGGACGGTACAGCCCACACCATAAGATGATTCAAACAGTCAATTTGATTGGCCACAACGTAAAGAGGTGATGCCCAAAAATCATTAGCATAGGATGATCCCAACCGTCTAATCTATAGAAGTTTCCATAATGTGAGTACCTCTTTAAATGGGAGGGTTGGTATCATCCTATGGTAATGATTTTTGGGGCAAAACCTATTTACGTTGTGGCCCATCAAATGGGCGGTTTGGATCATCCTATGGTGTGGACTGTAGTATCCATTTTGAAAAATACGGGGTAACTTCATCATAGTAGGGGGTGAATTTATCACTTTTAAGTGGGGCCCACATATTTGGATGATCAAAATCATCATTTTTTGTTAGCTGCCATGGATGTGCCAAGCCCCCAAAATCTTCATGAGTACCAATTTCCATGCATTTGATGTGCAGTACAGAAGCCTCTACAAGCTAGGGCGTGTTAGGCATCCATTATAATAATGGCTTTCTACCTCTGTTTTAGGTGTTGAGAAAGGAAAATGCTAAGAATCTTTAAGATGAAGTTAGGCATTTCCGACCAGTTTGGGAATTAGATCGACTAACTGGAATGGAAAAATCCAAGTAGCTTTGGATGTTATCACGAGCCAAATAAGAAAACTCGCATTCTTCCCTATGGCTATGTTCACTTGCCTTCTTGAGAAAAGAAAGGAGAAGAAAGTAAGCCAAATTTTCCTGTGATTGGACATGATTTGACATTTTCCACAGTTCACTTATTTTCTCGGGAAAGCGGAATTACATAGGTGGAAAATATAAATAATGACGTGGAAAACTAACTTTCTTGCACTTTCTCTCTAAATTTTCTCACCAAAAGGATGAGAAAATCACTTTCTTGAGAAAACCACTTTGCTTACATACTTTCTTTTCCTTTCTCGGCCAAGTGAACAACAGAATTTTCTCACAGTTTCTTTTCCTTTCTTTTCCAGTTTTTCACGTCAGATTCTTTTTCTTTCTTTTCTTTTCTTGCAGCTAGAAAACAAGTGAACAGAGCTTACATTTTTGCTGGTACCCATCTTGACAGGAACAGAATACGGAGTGATTAGAAGAAGATTAGAGGAAATCAAGATAGTTTCTTCGAGGGAAGCCAACTTCCAAATGCTAAAGCATTAATTAGATCAAATTACTTACCTAGGGTCCTAGACAAAATTACAAAACTCCTGGAGTACATTTATCTTCAGATTTTTCTCGTGTTATATCAAAGACCTACTAGATTAAACTAAAACAAATCTCTAAAATGGCATTCATCAGGCATGAAGACCGAAGCAAATGGAAAGTCTTAGTTTTTTCCATCAACAATGGAAACTTGGGAAATAGCATTGAAATTCTTTTGCCATGGAGCTAACTATGTCCATTCCATACTTGTTAAGCAGTAGTAACTACTAACTAGTAAATCAAGTTCAGACATAGGGTGATGTTGTCAATTGGCATTCCTTTGGATCTTCAGGCGTCATACTGGCTCGGCGATTGTCCTGCTAGCAAATCACCATTCCATGTTAGAAAACCATAAAAGTGCTTAAGATAAACAATCAAACCTAAAAATGGGAAAGTGAAATGATATTTCCAACCCCTCCTTTCCCAGCAATTCCACCATTTTTTGCCTTTACATGATAATTAAACCATTTTTACGAAAAATCAAACAAAAAGGGGTGGAAATGCAGTCATTCTGGCGCGCTTAAAATTGGTCTAAAACAAATTTTATAACCATTTTTTCACTAAAAATGGGAGAAATTTTTGTTTTACGCCCGTCGAAGGAAACGGATTAGGAAAAGACAAACAAAGAGGGTGAAATAATGGAAAAGGGGGTGTGTGTGAAAATATGAATGTTTAGGTAATTTGATAGTTGAGACTCCAAAAAACTAGGGCACAAAGTTTGTTGAAGACATCCTTTGATGGGCATCAATTTTCAGAGCTTTCACAACATCCCTCTAACGGGGATATCTGGGCATAGCGACACAGTGGTACCACGATCCTGTTTGCTTTCCCGCATCTGATATAGTCATACAGGCTAGGCCATCACTATTAGTATTGGTAAAATTCCTCACTGAATCCATCCAGACCGTTGATCATCTGGGCCATCACAAAGATGTGATACGTTACAAAAATGCAACAACAAGACCACAGATCAATGTAATTTCTTCCTGTTACTCTCCCACACTTTTTACTTGGGAAACCCACTTCTAGTGCATTTATGAGTTACGACCATGGTTTAAATTTTTGGTTTCGGACCCCGAAATTTTGAAATTTCGACCGAAATCCAGTACAACAAAGAAAATAATATTTTATTCAATATTAAATTTTGGCCAAAATTTAGGTGGAATATTAAATTAAATTTTTAAAAAAAACAAGTTTTTTGGGTGAAATTTTGACCGAAATTCCGAAATTTGGGCCGAAATAAAATACCATTTCGGTTTTTGGTGATTTTGGTGTCGGTCTCCACCGAAATCCGAAATTGATTTCGGTCGACATTTACAAGCATGGTTATGACTACTCCTTTACACTGGAGGGAGCTGTCCCAAGGCAAGAAAGGGTGCGGGATGAAAATGTCATTTCCTAATAAAAAGTTAGTATAGATAAGTACCCTCATGGAACGTCTCCAACGAGCATATATCCAATCCCCGTCTTTGTCTTCGTAAGTTAGCGTTAGGGGTGGACATGGTTCCGGTTCGAACCGAGGAACCGAACCGAACCGGCACATATGGTTCGGTTCGGTTCGGTTCCATAGTTATATGGTTCGGTTCCGGTTCTAATAACCTGGAACCGATGGAAATTCGGTTCGGTTCTGGGTTTGGATCCCGGAACCGAGAACCGAACCAAGAACCGACCCACCTTAAAACCCTTAGTCAGACTGGAAAACAAGTTTTTTAATCTCAGCACTTGCCCAAATATTTTTAATCTCACCAAACAAGCCTTAATATTTTAATGGCAGGAAAGAAGATGTGGGAATCCTTTTTGTTTTTAATATTAACTTGAAAGTTTTTGTAAGTGTAAGAAGAAAGTGAAAGGCTTTTAAAAATAGTAAAATATTATGAGAGTAGTTTGTATAACGCCCCCACAAAGTCATATTCATCATTTCATTAGAGACTTTTGTGCTCTGCTTTTCCCATAATGATGATGACAAGCTGGAAACAAAAAATTATTCTATCTCAAGAAAAGAAAACCAAACATTCAAACAACTATTGTGAAGAAATTCCGTTGATTTGATGAAGATCGGGTAAACCCAGAACCGAACCGAACCGAACCGATTATATATGGTTCTGGTTCGGTTCGGTTCCAAACTTATATGGTTCTGGTTCGGTTCCAATTTCAGGGAACCGATTATATATGGTTCGGTTCTGGGTATACCCCAAAACCGAACCGAACCGAACCATGTCCACCCCTAGTTAGCGTATATTCCTCCTGGGTTTTCTGGTCAGTGATGAATCAAACAAGAAAGACTTTTGAGTAAGATTTTTGCTTTTGATTAATAAAAGATAGGGCAAAGGTAGAGATTATATTCTATCAAGGAATGATAGATACAGGGAGCCCTTGCATAAAGAGCCAAAAAAGGGCTCTTGATTGGATCCACGTCATCAAATTTAACTAATTGTAATTTTTCAACCGATTTTAACTAAAAATGACGTGGATCCAATGAAGAGCCCTTTTGCGGCTCTTTATGCAAGGGCTCCCTTGTATCTATCATTGCTCCTATCTACCTATCTATCTATCTTCTATAATCTATCTATCTATCTATTATATATAGGAAAAAGTGTTAGAAAAATGCAAAGTTTTGGTTAAATTGTCAAGTAAGGGTACGTTCTTTTTATTTGTGAAATAGGGGCTGTCAGTGCTTTTAGAAATCCCAAAGGACAAGAATACCCTCCCTATCCCTATGCACTTATTACCTTCTCAGCTACCATCTTCTTCTTCCTCAAGACTTTTCTAACGTGGAAAACTCCATGGAAGGGTTTTGAAGGTTGCCATTTACAATAGGGTTTGGTAATCATGAGAGAGAGAGAGAGAGTCGGACTCTTGGAACAGGGTTTGGTAATCATGAAGGTTGCCATTTACAACAGGGTTTGGCAATCCATTTTCTTTGCATTTTTTATTCTAAAACATCAAAATCAAGCTTCAATTTATAGTTGCCTGCATGACACTAAGATTACAATGTATATCCCTATTATCCTTCGAATTTTTACTCAATTTGAAAATAAAAATCTTTGGAATTATCCCTATTCTACTAGCTTCCGTCAGAAATCCAAACAAAACTTCGGACTTCCGAATGGAAGCCAGTATACATAACCAAAATATTGGTTACATTCGGAAGTCCGAAGGTTTGTTCGAACTTCCGAAAAAACGTTCGGACTTCCGACGGAAGACAGTCAAACTTTATAGTTCGGTAATTGTCATATGTAAGTGCATCCTTTTGGTATTTTTTTCGTAATTTTAATACTTTGCTTCCATTTTTTTGTAATTTTTCATTTAAAACTTAGCACTGCAGCCACAAATCCGTAATGATTACTATTTTTTGCAAGTAATGATTACTATTTTTTGCAATTATGCTTTTGCTAGCCACCTTTGCACCCATATTACTTCTGCCAATCTTTGCATCAAAGGATGGGCCACAAGCCGAGAAGTTGCCTCGGCAAAGGTGGCTAGCAAATTCCGATAAAAAAAATGAAAATTTTATCCACACTACTGTGTTTTGATGAGGGCACTCCTCATTTAATTAAAAGTACGGTATGGCCCCCCATAGGATGATCCAAAGCGTCAATTAGATGGGCCACAGCCTAAATTGGTTGTGTCCCAAAAATCATTTCCATAGGTTGATCCTAACCCTCCGATCTATAGAGGGTTAGGACCAACCCTCTAACATTCTAATCAGAGGGTTAGGATAAACCTACGAAAATGCTTTTTGGGGCACAACCTATTTAGGCTATGGCCCATCTAATGAACGGTTTGGATCATCCTATGGTGCGGGCCATACCGTACTTTTAATAAAGTGAGGAGTGTCCTCATCAAAATACGGTAGTGCGGATATTCGGCCAACGCTTGACCCTTAACTGATTTTTGAGGAACATATTGCAAACTGAATTCAGAAAGGGCGATTGCCCAACGGCCTATTTTATTTCTTAATATAGGCTTATTTAGCATATATTTGATCAAATCAGTTTTACAGACCAAATATACTAATGCAGGAAGTAAATAATATCTTAGCTTAGTACAGAAAAATACAAAGCTAATGTAGACACCCCATTTTGACCGTGCCCTGCACCTCCATGTTTTGTGCTTAACTTTTCCAAATCAGTGCGTTATGGTCCCTAATTACACCCTGGGCTAGCTTAGGGTCCCACCAAGGTCCCTGTGAAATTTTGTCAAGATCCGATCACGTTTGCCTAGCGAACGAGCTAAGTGTAGACACCCCATTTTGACAGGACCCTAAACCCGCGTATTCGAATGAAATCCCGAGGTCAGGCGGAAAATGAATGAATGTGGGGCCCGCTGATGTGGGACCCGCTCGTGTGGGGCCCGCCTGTGTGGGGCCCGCTTTTGTGGGACCCATTTGTGTGGGACCCGCTGATGTGGGACCCGCTCGTGTGGGGCCCGCCTGTGTGGGACCCGCTTTTGTGGGACCCATTTGTGTGGGACCCGCTGATGTGGGGCCCGCTGATGTGGGACCCGTTTGTGTGGGGCCCGCTAATGTGGGGCCCGCTGATGTGGGACCCGTTTGTGTGGGGCCCGCTAATGTGGGATCCAATTGTATTCAACGAGAGAATAAGGACAGTCATCATTTTCTTTGGTTTTAAAAATGGGCGTAATGAGTAGTTTTGGTTTTCGTATGGCATCCGATGCCTTTGAAAATTGTTTTTTATTTTTTTATTTATTTTTTTGCAAAATTTAAGGGAATTAGGGGTGACAAGAGGGGGACAAAAACTATCATTTCCTCCCCTCATGATGACTCATGATGGGGTTTTCTGATCTCTCTCTCTCGCGAAGAAAAACGAGAGGAGGAGAACAGCAAAGGAAGAAAAGAGAAAAAAAAACGACAGTGGAGAAGAAAAAATTGGCAGAGAGAGAGATCCCCATTTTTTTCAAACCCTAACCCATGCTTTTCCGATCTTTTTCTTCTTTTCTGGCAAGATCCGACCGCCGGATTTTCTCCACATCACTCCCTTCACCACTTGTTAGCCACCGTACTCCTTCTTCTCCGGTAAAAGCTCCTTCTCCGGTAGAATTTTAAGCTCCGATCCTTCTCCGGTCAGATCCATCGGATCTCCGATCCTTCTCCGGCAACCTCTACACCTCCAATCCTACGGCTTCCATTTTCTCCGGCCGTGTTCCGATCATCTTCCCCCATTTTCCTCCGGCCTTTTCTGCAAATCTGAGATTCATTTTTTCCGATCTAAGCTCCGATCTGAGATCCTTCTCTGATACTTCTCCGATCCATCTCCGATTCATTTCCGATCCAAACCTTAGCTCCGATCGTCTTCTCCGATCTTTGTAATCCGTCGCGATCTCCTCAATTTACTGCAAACCTATTCTCTTACTGTTGATCGAGGAAGAACCAGAGTAGATTGGACCAAAGCATAGCTAGAATTGACTCAAAAAAAGGTATTTCCCTTCATAATTCTTCTCATTTTATTTTTTATATACTTTCAATGCTTATGCTTAGAACTGGAAATTTAAATCATGTTTTCTCTGGATGTTAGCTTTTCCTGTGTGATTTTTTTTTTTTTTTTTTTTTATATATACAAAGTTTATGTTTCAGTTGATTGTATTTGAGTAGATTTGAATAGGAATCTGGTTTTGTTGTTTTAATGGATGTTCCTAACAATTTGGTTAAAAATAATAATAAGAGAAAAACTACTGTGAAAGGAAGTCTTCGCTGGATTTTCTGAGATTTTGATTGTAATATTTCTAGTTATGGGGGCCCGTTTGTGTGGGGCCCATTTGTGTGGGACCCGCTGGTGTGGGGCCTGCTGATGTGGGACCCGCTGTGTGTGGGACCCGTTTATGTAGGACCCGCTGATGTGGGACCCGCTTGTGTGGGGCCTGCTGATGTGGGACCTGTTTTGTGTGGGACCCGTTTATGTAGGACCCGCTTGTGTGGGGCCCGCTTGTGTGGGGCCTGCTGATGTGGGACCTGTTTTGTGTGGGACCCGTTTATGTAGGACCCGCTTGTGTGGGGCCCGCTTGTGTGGGGCCTGCTGATGTGGGACCTGTTTTGTGTGGGACCCGTTTATGTAGGACCCGCTTGTGTGGGGCCCGCTGGTGTGGGGCCCGCTGATGTGGGACCCGTTTATGTGGGACCCGCTTGTGTGGGGCCCACTGATGTGGGACCCGTTTTGTGTGGGGCCCGCTGATGTGGGGTCCGCTGATGTGGGACCCGCTGGTGTGGGGCCCGCTAATGTGGGATCCGCTTGTATTCAAAGAGAGGATAAGGACAGTCATCATTTTCTTTGGTTTTAAAATTGGGCGTAATGAGTATGTTTTTTTTGTTTTCTTTTGGTATCCGATGCATGTAATGATTTTTATTTTTTTTATTTTTTTATTTTTTTTGAAAAATTAAGAAAATGGGGGGGGACATGAGGGGGACAACCACTCTCCTCATGATGAGTCTCCCTCCGATCTCTCTCTCTCTCGCGAAGAAAAACCAGAGGGAGGAAAATAGCAGAAAGAGGAGGGGAAGAGTCCTTGATCTTCTTCTCCGGTAGTTTGGCCGGAGCCAAGACCGCGCCCGATCCAATTTGCGCCTTCACATCGTCCGTTTACTGTGTGAGCTTTCAATCATTTATCTTCAGCTCTGTTGACTCCAACGGAATCCGAACTCCCAACTCCGACGATTTCGTCAATTCTTTAGTCCACGCCTGAGGATTCAGTTTCAGAGTTCCTGTCCTCAAGGATCAGGCTATGACAGAACGTTTCTTGAGCCAACCTCTTCCCTTCCTGCCTTAGAGTTTTTGCAGGTTAAGGGATTTCCTTCTCTTAGAGTATTTAACTAGTTAGAACCCTTCTCAGGGCAATGATAAGGTTACTTGGAGCCCATTTTTGTGTGTGTTTGGGAGACTCGCCCGGTCTCATTCTCTCGTTAGTCCTCTTTGTGTGCCGTTTGGTTTTGGGAGAACACCCTACTCGGCTTGGCTTCATACCCCTACCTTTATGGGTATTGGGTTGCACATTTGTTGCACCCTAGGGCTAGGTAGCTGTCCGGCCCGGCTGGGTGTTTCACCTTTGCCAAATATCCACACGGTCTCTTATTCCTTTTAGACCCGCCCGGTCTCATTCTCTTGCTAAACCTCCTCTTTGTGCGCCGTTTGGTTTTGGGAGAACACCCTACTCGGCTTGGCTTCATACCCCTACCCTTATGGGTATTGGGTTGCACATTTGTTGCACCCTAGGGCTAGGTAGCTGTCCGGCCCGGCTGGGTGTTTTACCTTTGCCAAATATGCACAGGGTCTCTTATTCCTTTTTACGTCATTTGTGTCTCGGAGACAAGCCTCGTCTCATATAGAGAGTTTCCCCTTTAGGAGGCTTACCTAGCCTCATGTTAGAGTGGCCTCCCCTTTTAGAGTTGAGTCTTTAACTCGGTAGTGTTATTAGAGAGTCTCTGACTCATTTGTTCCCCCCCTTTAGTGTTTTTAGTTAGGAGTTTCTCCTTTAGAGTTGTCGTTATTTCATTTTGATTAGAGACTAACTCAGTCTTATTAGAGCTTTGCTTGCTTGGGATCTTGGATCGTTTTCTCTCTTCTTGGGACGCTATCTTTCTTGTTGTGGTTCGTCTCTTTGAGGCGTTAGTTGCTTATTCCGGGTTTCCCCTTTTGGATTTAGGGCTTTGCCCTAGTTTATGGTTGTTCTTGCGTGTTCCCTTTAAGATTGAAAACATTTAAAGGTCCTAAGCATTGGAAAAGCTTTAAAATCCAAAAAACATTAGAAATTTAAAACTCAAAAATATTTGAAAAACTTTAAAAATATCAAAAACATTTGAAAATATAAAAAACCTTAAAAAAATCTGAAGTGTGAGTGTTTCTTTTAGAAGCGTAGTTTGAGAGTTCGTTTCGAACTACGTTGGCTTGATCCTCTCTCACGAGGTACGTAGTGCAGCTTGGGATCCATATCCCAAGTCCAGCCAAACTTTTTTGTAAATAAATGTTTTAAACCTTCTTCAAAAACCTTTAAAATCTTGTTTTCAAAAGATCTTCCTCTAGAGTTAGGAGTTTCTCCTAGATAGAGAGTTTTAGAGTTAGGGTTTTTCTTTTGATAGGTTGTTTGATTGTTTGTTTGTTGTGTGCTTGTTTTAGAGTTAGGGGTTTGTCCTAGAGTTATAGGAGCGCCTCCGTCCGGTCAGTTGGCGATTCACATCGCCGACCGATGACTAGGTCTTGGATACGTTAGCAATCCTATTGTTTTCCTTAGGGCATACAGCCTAGTTACACGTAGGTTGTAGGAACCACCTGCATTAGCCTAGGGCTAATCTGCATTTAGTTAGGGCATATAGGGTGTCCTAAAATTCACAATTCACTGGAATTTAAATAATCGTACAATAAACTTTAATAACTAGTCCGGTCTTTTAGATCGAGTCTAGGATAGAGGTCTAGGTGTCTTAGGCATCCTAGCTTAGAATAGGCGCGAAGAACTACGTTGCCTTGATTCTCGTGGAGGCGGGGATACGTAGGCTTCTTTGGATGAATACCAGACCATCCGAGGACTCGGGCTAATAATTTAGAGTCTTAGGATTTGTTGTATTGTTATTGTGTGTTTTGATGTGTTTTTCTTATTTTCTAGTACTGATCCTATACCTTTTAGCTATAGCTTGCATGTGATTGCACATCAGAACTTAGACACCCATTAGGCATGTCACTCATAACCTAGCTATGCTTAGGTGCCACATCTTTCATTTTATTTTATGTGTGCTTATTATTTTATCCTCAGGAAATGCATGCTTAGGTAGACGAATCCTGAGGATTGTTCCCATTTCACATGATTTTTACCCAAACTTCTTTGGAGTTAATAATAAATGGCATAAGAGACCAGGTGCTTGCACTTGGGCGAATTGGGGGCGCCTAACCCCTTCCCCATTCGTCATCAGGCACGGACCTTTTGTATCTCTGGTTATCCATTGCAAACAGAGCATTTGTTTTGGTTCCATGGCATGTCCATGGATGGCGACTCTGAGTTATTTTCAGATATATCTTGGTTTCGAGCCCTGGCTCCGGATCAGGATGCATCTCTTTCTTTTTATATCGCCACTCATGCTATGCTGTGAGGGTGGCATCCGTTTCGAGAGTTCCTTGGTAGAGCTCTCCTTCACGTTGTGGAGATCTTAGAGGATTGCGGGTCGCCATCCGTTTCGGCACTCGTCCTCAGGATCGGGGTCCACAGGCTGGCGACTCTGCTGGGGAGTTCTTGAAACATTGCCTAACTCTATAAAAATGCCATTTTTACTAACTTCGGAGAAATTTGAGCTAAAATCATTTTAAATGGGAATTCTATCGTTAGAATCCAGGGGTACCAGATAGGTGCGTAATTAAAACAAGGGATTCACACACTGCACATCATATGTTATCATATTGTTTATTCTTTACTTATTTCATTGTTTTTCATTATTATTGGCTCCACGGGATAGATTGAATGCGTGCCCGACTGGGATGTCATTACACCCTGATGGTACTGTTGAATCTATTTCCAAGCTATGCGCCGGTGCTGCAGCCGTAAACACTGGGCGTACTTGTGTTTACAGCAGTCGATGAGCAATGAAGCATACTATGTATAACATTGGGCGTACTTTTGTTATACATATTAAGTATGTTTCATACGCATAGTACCCATTAGATTGAGTCCGGAGCCCTATTTTGTTTGATATATTATGTATATACTTACTGACTTAGTGAAACCTAACTAGGAAGTACCCGTGTTTATATAAGTATATTACATTCATATAGGGTCGAACATGTGTTGCTCACACATGTGGAGCCTAGAGTTAGGAGCTTTGTCCTATTTGTAGACTAGGGTAGCTCATTTTACATGGCTACAACACGGTCCTAGTTCACTCATCAGTCTGTCTTGAGTCGAGACTTCCTTGACTCCGCTAGATTAGAATTAGGGCTGGTGCCCCTGGTTAGGATTTGTGTGTATGTATATATGCCTATATATACTGATTATGTATATTAGGGTTCTCCTCTTAAGTTAGAGTTCCTTATTCATTTCAATTGGTTATATCCATTCGTTATTCGGATTTAGATCTAGTCAATGGCTTTTGCTTGCCATATCCTTGACCTGGTTTTGTCCTTTGATCTGTTGATTATAGGATTTGACCCGTTGTCATATATGCTCTCACCTTTGGTCGGTCCTTCATTTGGTCACCTTTCTCTGGTAACCATATTCCGAATTTATCCTACCACCGTTGTTCATATATTGAGTTGTGGGAATCCTTTGTCTAGCCGTTATGCTGCCGGATTTTATCCAGAATATTTTGAGCATGATCGCTATCTCTTTGAGTTAGGAAATCCATGAGTTTACCCTACCTTACTTCCTTGTTTAGCGTCGTTATGCTGCCGGATTTGGTCCAGAACATTTTGAGCATAACCGCTATTTCTTAGAATTAGGAAAACCATGAGTTTGCCTTACCTTGACTTCCTTGTATAGCCGTTGTGCTGCCGAATTTTTCGCAACACATGTTGAGCATGATTGCTATCCTTTGGAGTCAGTCTACTTTGTCTTGATTCCCATATATACATTGCTCAGTAGGATTAGATCCTTACCTATTTTGTCTTGAGATCTGGCCGATAGCTCGTTCGCTGTCCTTATGACCATGGTCTAGCATGATTGATCCTCTTGATCGTACAGTTAATGGTATTCATCACCAGATTTAGATCCGGTTTATGACCTACTTCTGTCATCTTATGGCCGTGGTTTATTTTTCTGATCTATTGGCTACCTCTCATCTTTGATGAAAAATTCATTTTCACAGAGTTCATCTTTTTAATGAAATTGATTTTCAGATTACCCTGGTCATTTGTCTATGCAAAGTTATCCCCATTCTCTCCTGATCTTTGTCCTATCTGAATTTTAGGTCGGATCATGGCGAATAATTTGTTAGACAAGTGGATAGCTGAGACTGTTAAATCTTTTCCGTTGAGATGTGAAGAAAGGAGTGTGGCCGAGCGTTTCATCAGTTCTTTTACCCATCTGAATAGTCGTGGTATAAATTGGAAGTTTCTTCAAGCAGCTGCTGGATTTTGGGACCCTGTCTTCCATGTCTTTCGATTTGGATCTTTTGAACTTTGTCCTGTATTTGAAGATTGGTGTGCCTTGCTAGAGCTTCCTCCTGAGGGACTTTGGATCCGACCTTCGAGCATAGACTCTCCTCATGATCTCTTTCGCAGATTATTCGAAAATAAGGTTGTGAAAACTCTGCATTGCTTAACAGAGAGAAATGTGCAATTTCAGACCCTCATTGAGTTGTTTTTCAAAAACGTCGATCCTACTGACTCCCGTTTTCAGGAGTGTCGACGTAATGCGTTAGTCTTTGTTGTCTTTGCACGCCATGTCCTTCGCAGAGACTCTAGTGCCGCCCCTTTCACTTTGTTGGCGATAGTAGATCAGATAAATGAGGGGAGAAATCCTGTCCCTACAATGCTAGCCGAAACCTTTTATGGCTTAGACCTCATTGCTAGTAAAAAGGTGCAGGATAATTTTTTCGGATGTGCTAAGCTGTTATATGTGTGGCTATGTGAGAAACTCACTATCCTTCAGCCACAAAACAGCATTGAGTACACTCTTAAGAGTTTTCATTCTTGGAAGACAAAGGTTAAGCAATCTCAGCTTAATGAATGGCGCCATTGGCTGCAGAATGTAAGGGAAAACCAATTTCATTGGGTGAGTCAATCATGTCCACAAATTATCACCAGCACCTACCCATACTCATTTGTTTATCTTATGGGTTTAGAGAAATCATCTTTCTATGCACCTTTGTGCTTCCCTTGTCAGATTACCGCACACTCTTGTACTCCTAAGGTTATCACACCACCTAGCTGTGAAAACCTTACTCCTGATCTCATTGCATCCATAGTAGCTGCTTGGAGAGACAAAATCGCGGAGAGGAGATCTGCTTTCGCATCTAAACTTCGGAAGGGAGAAATACTGGAGGAGCCTGCAAACAAGAGAGCTCGGATCGAAGAGCTTTGAAGATTCCTTTTCATGAAATTGTCATTTTAATTTCTTCAAATTTCATTGTAAATGGTTACTTTCATCCAATTGTTAACAAAGACTAATGTTTTGATTGTAACTACATTTTGACTATTGATCAATGGAATAGCATTTATGTCTTTCTCTTATCTTATTTGGTACAGAATACTTTATCTCAATGCTTATCGTTTTAATTTAGTATGTTAATTTCCAATACAGGATTCTAAAATCGAGCAAACATCGCTCCCTCAGGTGTCAGTCAACCTGCATGGTCTAGACAGTCAACCACGTCTAGACTCATTCGTCAATTTGAACCGTTAACCTTACCTGAACAATCTGCATCCTCTTTATCTGAATCATCTGAATCCCTAGAGTCTGTCCAAATGGCTGAACCCAATGATGCGCTAACTAAAATTCAAGAGATGATGGTGAATCTTACCCGGGATATGGCCTTTATGAAAGAGGAGATGGCCCAAATGAAAGCCCAGTCTAATGAAAAGGTCTCTACTTCTAGAGCACCTACGGTTCAACCCCCTCCCGCTATACCGGCAAATCCGAGCCCTGCAAATTTGAACCACCCTTTCATTTCACCAGTAGACGTCGACCTAGAGGAAGGGCAGTATGCTGAAGAATATTGCATTCCAGATGTGGCCCGATATAATAAAGAAAAACAGGTAGCTGATCAATTGGAGAAGCTGACAAAAGAAATGGAAGGCTTGAAGCATCAAGGCCCAAAGCAGTTCGATATATCTGAGCTGATAATGTCTCCGGGAGTCACCTTGCCCCCTAAATTCAAAACCCCCGATTACGACAAATATGATGGGACTGGATGTCCCCGGAATCATATGAGGTGGTTTATTGAGATGTCGCAGCAGTGTGGGCTATCTCCTGAGCAAATGGCCAGGGTCTTTCCAATGTCTCTTACTGGGGTGGCGAAGAAGTGGTTTCTACGTCGAAAGCCCGAAGAGGTGAAGACCTTACAAAGCATCTCCAACAAATTTGTAGAGCAGTTTTCTATGGAAGAGGGGATAGAGGTTACCAAAAGGGATCTCAAGCAGTTAAAGCAAGGTCCTCTGGAGACCTTTACTTTTTTCATCCGTCGTTGGCGTCGAAAGTCTGCCCAGCTAAGCGAGAGGCTATCAGAAGAAGATCAGATCAAGCTGGTGATCAAGGGTTTGTCGCCGCAGTATTTCCATTTTTTGTCCCCTCAGCATTACACCGATTTTGACCATCTAATTAAGACTGGGACGAGGACTGAGGATGCAATAGCTAAGGGTCTGAGGGCCAGGCTCCCATCAGAGATCAGGGAAGGAAAGAGACCCGTGGTCGCACAGAAAGAAGTTGACCACGTAAACTATGTTCGCCCGGAGGCCAGGACTGTAACAGAGGTGGCGAGACCAGCCCCAGCCCCAGTAGAACAAAAACCTCTGAGACACTTTGATCCGCTCCCATACCCTTTACCTCTGATTCTGAAAAAGTTGATAAGGGATAAGAAAATCAGGCTACCTGAAATTAGGCCAGTACCTAACCCGTTACCCCCATATTGGAGAGCAGACCAGTATTGTGAATACCACAGAAATTCGGGTCACCTCACTGAAAGATGTCTGGCCTTAAAGCATGCGCTCCAGACTATGTTAGAGAACGGAAAGCTTGAGGTGGAAAGGCCCAATGTAACTCGGAATCCCCTTCCCAATCATCGTGCAATTCCTCCTCCTGCGACGAATGCCATTTTTGTCGAGGAGCCAGTTCTTGATCCATCCATTCTCATTTGTGCAATCACTCCTGATGAACCTTATATTCTAAGATTTGATCCTGAAGAGATCGAGGAGATGGAAAGAGAAAGGTCTTATGCCCTCTGGAGGGGGAGCACCAGCTTGGCAGAGGCGTCCTCTCCATATGTCCTTCGATGTGAAGATGTCGAGGCAGAAAAGGAAACGCCTTATGTTCTAAGGATGGGTGATTTTGAAGAAGAGGAGGTAATTGAAACTCCGTATGTTCTGAGAATGGATGCAGATGATTTGCTTCTGTTAGAAGATCAGTGTGACGAGCTTCGTCATGTTACCAGGGGTGGCCGTGTGTTCAAGCCCGCGGAATTGAGAGCAGAAAACCCTGCAGAAGCAGTAAGAGCAGCTGAGAATCAGGGGCAGAGTAGGCCGAGTGCAGATGAGGAAGAAGATAATCTGTTGAAGCAGCTGAAGAAGACCCAAGCAAACGTTTCCATTTGGGGCCTACTTATGTCTTCGTCTAAGCACAGGAAGGTTGTACTCAAGGAGTTGAATGCTGCTCAGGTGTCAACTGAGATCACTCCCGATGAGTTAGTAAGCCTAGTCGTGGTAACTAGGACTTCCAAGGTAATATCTTTCACGGACGATGATTTACCTCCTGAAGGGAGTGACCATGCCCGTTCACTCAAAATTACTGTGATCTGCAACAAGAAAAGGGTACCCGAAGTGCTAGTCGACAATGGGTCCGCTCTGAATATTTGTCCTCTAAGTACTGCAGCAACTTTGGGCTTCGGGCCCGGGGATTTCATTCCTTCTGAGCAGGGTATATTAGCGTATGATGGCACCCGGCGAGATGTCATCGGAACCCTGGCCACTGAAATCCAGATTGGAGGAGAAGACTTCGACATCGAATTTCAAGTATTGGACATTAAGGCTTCTTTCTTGCTGTTATTGGGTCGACCTTGGCTGCATAAGGTCGGAGTTATCCCTTCTACCCTTCATCAAAAGTTGAAGTTTGTTCATAACGGCAGGGTAGTGACTGTAAAGGGTGACCCGGACTTAGAGATTGGGCAGATTTCACAAGAGCTAGTAGTTGGGAAGGAAGCCGATGTCAGCTTGACAGGTTTTTCACTGGAGGTGTCGGTCATATCCATGAAAGAAGCCATGGGCGAGGAAGTTTTCTTCTTGACTAGCACCAACTCGAATGTAGTCAGGATGATCCGTAAACAAGGTTATATTCCGGGCGCAGGGCTGGGCAAATATCATCAAGGCCCTACTGAGTGGCCTGTGATCAGAACTTTCAATGGTCTCTTTGGCCTGGGATATGAGCCGACCGAGCAGGAGGTCAAGGAAATGAAAAGATACATGCTGAAATGGGCCGAGTGCCGCCGCCGGGGACTAGAATTGCCTATGGGATCAATCAGTCTGGTCAGAAACGGCATTTTCAGAAAAGAGGGGGCAGATTTTCCATTTTGCGGGTTTGCTGAGCCGTGGACCGATGATGTGACAGGGCAGAGGTTTCCAGGTTTCGAAATTTTCTTTAACCTAGAGTTATCAGAAGCGCCAATGGGTGCACAGATTACTGAGGCAGCACCGAAAACTGATTGGGCCGATGTTTTTGAACCAGGCTGTCTGAATGGCATGTTTCAGATTGAATATCCAGTGGCAGCAGTAGTTGGCAGTGAGACCGAAGCATCAGAGGTGGCAGTGATAGGCAGAGATGCATCCATTCTGAACCCTGCAGAGTTAATCACCCCAGCCGAGGGACCCTTGACCAACTGGACCTCCCAGGTTTTACCTCGAGTAGTCTTTCAGTATAGTCCCGTTTCCCCAAAAGAGTCAGTAGTCTCTAAGTATACGTCTACTTCCCAGTCTGATATTGAGTTTGTTTATTCTAACGATTCTTTTGATGCAGGTACCGTAGAAGTTGGATCTGGTTCCGGAGTCGGTGACAAGTCTCTTTCTAATAAGGTCGAGTCCAAGAGTACTTTAGATGATGAGTTTATTCCTTCAACTGCACATATGCCAGCGTTGGTTGAGTTCAATGTTGAGTTGTCTGTTGAGTCTTTGAATACATCGTTAAAGTCCAATGCAATGCCTGCTGTGGGCTATTCCATTCTTGATGTAACCAATTCTATGAATGAAATGAAAGACTCTTTTACATACATCCCTGTTTCTGTTTCTCCTGTTTCCATTTCAAGTACTGAATCTGCTCTTAAAACTGATAATATTAATAATGATAATCAAGATTCCTCCTCTGACGAGGATGCCGACGAAACTCCCCTTGAAATCAAACATATGATTCAACAAGAGGAGAGTCGCCGAGCAAGACCGCTCGAAGAGGAAATTGAAACCGTAAATATTGGTGACGAAACCTTAATTCGGGAAATACGAATTGGCAAAACTTTATCTCCCGAAGAGCGTGAGGAGTTAATCACTTTACTTAAGGAGTTCAAGGAGGTCTTTGCTTGGTCTTATGATGACATGCCGGGATTGAGTGAAGACATTGTCCAGCATCGGTTGCCTTTAATCCCTGGCGCGAAGCCAAAGAAGCAAAAACTCCGAAAACTTAAAACAGAATGGGAGTTAAAAGTTCATGACGAAGTTAAAAAGCTATTAGAAGTAAAATTTATTCAAGTTGTTGAATATCCAGAATGGCTAGCGAATATAGTGCCGGTGCCCAAAAAGGACGGAAAGGTCAGGATGTGTGTGGACTTCAGAGACCTCAACAAGGCGAGTCCGAAAGACGATTTCCCGCTTCCGAACATTGATCTTCTAGTGGACAATACAGCTGGTCACGCTCTGTTATCTTTTATGGATGGGTTTTCGGGATACAATCAGATTAAGATGGCGCCGGAAGATATGATCAAGACAGCGTTTACTACTCAGTGGGGAACTTACTGTTACAGAGTAATGCCTTTTGGGTTGAAGAATGCAGGCGCTACTTATCAGAGAGCTGCGACTGCTCTTCTTCATGATATGATCCACAAAGAAGTCGAAGTCTATGTAGATGATATGATCGTCAAAGGAAAGACTCGGCCGGAGCATACTGTCTCTTTAAGAAAATTCTTTGAAAGAATCAGACAGTATCAGCTTCGTCTGAACCCTAGCAAGTGTGTATTCGGGGTTACTTCAGGAAAGCTACTGGGATTCATGGTGAGCGAAAGGGGAATTGAAGTAGATCCTCAGAAAATCAAAGCGATCCAGGAGATGGAACCGCCGAAGACCGAAAAGCAGATCCGAGGTTTTCTCGGAAAAGTTCAGTATCTGAGACGGTTTATAGCTCATCTAACTATGACCTGTGAGCCTATTTTCAAGCTTCTAAAGAAGAATTCATCGAAGAAATGGACCGAAGAATGCCAAGTGGCTTTTGAAAAAATCAAGCAGTGTTTGTCCTTACCTCCTGTTTTATCCCCTGTCATCCTGGGTCAGCCATTGTTGTTGTATTTATCCATCACGGATACGGCGATGGGTTGTATGCTTGCTCAGCAAGATTCAGGGTTTAAGAAGGAAAGGCCAGTATACTACATCAGCAAGAAGATGCTAGAATACGAAGTGAAATATACAATCTTGGAGAAGACCTGTCTAGCATTAGTTTGGGCAACTCAGAGGCTCCGGCACTACTTGTTATCAAGTAAAGTACTTCTGCTTTCACGAATGGATCCGTTGAAGTATCTGTTTGAGAAGCCTGCTCTTACTGGAAGAACCGCAAGGTGGCTATTATTGTTATCTGAGTTCGACATTACTTATGTCACTCAGAAGTCTGTTAAAGGGCGGGTCATTGCAGAACAGTTAGCTGATTCCCCTGTGGAAGAGAATGCATTCCTAAAGGTTGAATTTCCCGATGAAGAGATTATGGATGTTGAAGAAGATACTCCAAATACCAGATGGACAATGTATTTTGATGGTGCAGTCAACAACCAGGGTCAGGGAATAGGAGCAGTACTCGTATCCCCTCAGAAGGAGTATATTCCTATATCTATCAAGTTGCAGTTTGAGTGCACCAACAACATGGCCGAGTATGAAGCTTGTATTGCCGGACTGGAGGCAGCCTTAGCTTTGCAGATTCAAGACATTGATGTGTTTGGAGATTCCATTTTGATCATTTGCCAGACTAATGGAAAATGGAAGACTCGGGAAGATAAATTGATCCCGTATAATGCATATCTCGAATCTTTGGTCCAGAAGTTCAGGAGCATTACGTTCACTCACTTGTACAGAACAAAGAATCATTTTGCTGATGCTTTGGCTACACTGGCTTCTATGTTAGACATTTCAGCAACAATGGAGGTCCAGCCGCTTACAGTGCGATTGCAATGGGAGCCAGCGCATGTGAACGTTATCGAAATAGCGGCCAGGTGCCCAGATGGAAAGCCCTGGTATACAGACATCGGGAATCTCATATCTGGTGAAGGGCATCCACCTGAGGCTTCTGGAAAAGAGCGAAGAACCCTTCAGAAATTAGCTGCCAATTTTGTTATTTGTGGTGATCAGATATATCGCAGATCCTTTGACGGAATCCAGCTTTTGTGTGTTGATGAAGACAAAGCAGTTGAGCTTATCGAGCAGACCCATGAGGGAGTTTGTGGACCTCATATGAATGGGAAAATGTTGTCAAGAAAGATTTTGAGACTTGGATTCTATTGGCCCACAATGGAAGCAGACTGCTTCGCATTTGTGAAGAAATGCCATAAGTGTCAAGTCTATGCAAATCTTATTCATGTACCTCCTTCGGAGTTGCACTCTATGACTTCTCCATGGCCGTTTTCAGTATGGGGAATTGACATAATTGGGAAGGTTCATCCGAAGTCCTCGAGCGGGCATGAATACATTCTGGTCGCAATTGATTACTTTACGAAATGGATTGAAGCCGCTTCGTATGCTTCCATTACTTCGAATACAGTTGCAAAGTTCATCCGTGCCAACATTATTTGCAGATATGGAGTACCTCATGAGTTAATCTCAGATAATGGTTCTCACTTCAAGAAGGAAGTAGCGCACTTGTGTGAAGAGTTTAAAATAAAGCATCACAAGTCGTCTCCTTATAGGCCGCAGACGAATGGAGCCGTTGAAGCAGCAAATAAGAACATCAAGGTAATCATCAGCAAGATGACAGAAACTTATAAAGACTGGTCAAACAAGCTTCCTTATGCTTTGTGGGCTTACAGGACGTCGATCAGATCTTCTACAGGTGTCACTCCGTATTCTTTAGTGTATGGAATGGAAGCAGTTTTGCCTGTTGAACTCAGAATCTCATCTCTAAGAGTGATGATAGAGGCAAGCTTGCCAGAATCTGAATGGGCGAAGGCCAGACATCAAGAACTGCAGATGATAGATGAGAAGAGGTTACGAGCTCTGTACCATATCCAGGGGTATCAAAGGCGGATTGAAAGGGCGTTCAATAAGAAGGTTCGTGTCCGAGATTTGAAGCCAGGGGATCTTGTCTTGAAGTCCTATAGGGCACCGGTATTTGATCCGAGAGGGAAGTTTCGTCCAAATTGGTCTGGTCCTTATATTGTCGATGAAGTCCTGCCGGGAAAAGCCGTAAGACTCCTCGATGAAAATGAAGAAAAATTAACAGAACCTACAAACCTGGATCAGTTAAAGAAATATTACGCCTAAAACACTGGAAGGCCATCTTTGGACGACTTGAGCTTTTTAAGCCAGTAGCCCAGATTTCAAAAATGAAAACCCTTTTTTGCTAAACTCCTTTGAGCCAAAAACAAAACCTCTTTGTCAAACTTAAACCAGGGGCATCTTTTATGTCTTTCGTCATAAAAGATATTAACCTCGAACTACGCGGGACCTGATTCTCAATTTCTTTGGGGATACGTAGGCAGTCTGGATGGTCCAGATTCGTTCTAGTTGCTCAAGACTTACCAAATGTTAACTTGTTTGAACCCAAGCCTACCTAAAAGTCCTTCTGGTGTTATTGGCCCAGGTTTGTAGAGAAATAAAAAAAAAAGAGAAAAGAAAAATGATGAAGTCTTGGACCCGCTAGACTGAAAACCCGCAAGGGCGGTCTAGGCAAAAGTTAGGGCCATTCACCCGCTAAGTTGAAAACCCGAAAGGGCGGCTTAGGCAAAAATCAGGGTGCTGAGCCTGCTGGATGGAAAAGCTGCAAGGGCAGACAGTCCAGGCAAAAATTAAGGCGTGCGGTCCGCTGAATCGAAACCCTAAAAAGGGCAATTCAGTATGGCAGTGATTTCGCAAAGGACCAAGCTTTTGAAAGCCGATTGTGCTTCCGTTTTTGGCATTACTTCATAGTCTGAATAAGCGCCAGCATAATCTCTTTCGATACTTCTTCAAGTTAAAATGGTTAAAACTAAGTAATCCAAAGGAGGTAATAACCATGACTGAAATACCGAAAAGATGAATGAAACACTTTTAGATGCGGTATTCAAAAGATCCTCAGAGCGGTAGACTGTTACCACCTTAAACATTTATCAAATTAAGAAGCAGATTCAGTCTCTTTTAGAGTCTATGTTGTGCGTTTGTCAAAGCTTTCGTCCGTCATTTGTCAAAGTCTCGTTTATCGTGTGTCAAAAATCTTTCATTGTCAAGTCAAAGCCAGGTCTTTAAGGTCAAGTTTAGCCTTTACTTCTCTTGAGGCTGGGGCGATAAACTTTAAAAGCAAGAAGTTGCATCTCCTGCGGACAGAGCCGAACAGAGCAGAGTTCAGAAGGGGCAATTTTTCAAGTTTATTCGGAATGTTATCACGAAGTGCAGGAGGAAGAATGCTTTGAGCAGAACCCATTTTCCTGTATTTGTAAAAGCTTTGTAGCCTCAAGTATTTCTTTGAAATGAAAGCCTTCAGTTGAACCCTTGCGTTTGGCTCTCTTATGAATCTTGTAATGGAAATAAAATCATACTAGGGGCATCTTTTATGACTTGGTTTCCCAAGTCATAAAAGACGTCGAACAAAACTTTAAGGTTGAGATGGCTATTCTTGTCAAATAAAGATAAGAAAAGCTCAAACATCCCTTTTCGAGCTAGGCTCCTTGATCAGTTTTTTCAAAATATAGGCAGAGTTTTGGTTTATTTGTTTAAAGAGGCCAATGCCCGCGAGATTTCATCGAATGCCTTTGAGTTATACCTGTGGCAAAGGTTGTGATTTCCAGATCTATTCCAGCTGTGCTATGTCTTAACTATCTTTCCTCCTCTCTGACCTCTAGGAGGTTAAGTTAGGAGAGACCTGATCGTCATTTTCAGAATAAAAAGCTTGAGATATCATCCTCTCCGGTATTGAAAATTTGGGTCTTCTCAAATATTCTCTACCCGTCTTGTAATCCGGTATTGAAAGTTTGAGTCTTCTCAAACATTCTTTACCCGTTTTGTAATCCGGTATCGAAAATTTGAGTCTTCTCAAATAATCTTTACCCGTTTCGAATGATCTGGCTCTCGATTCCAGGATAAAAACTCGATGTATCCGGTATTGATAGTTTGAATCTTCTCAAACATTCTCTACCTGTTTTGTATCCGGTATTGATAGTTTGAGTCTTCTCAAACATTCTCTACCCGTTTTATAATCCGGTATCGAAAATTTGAGTCTTCTCAAATAATCTTTACCCGTTTCGAATGATCTGGATCTCGATTCCAGGATAAAAACTCGTTGTATCCAGTATTGATAGTTTGAGTCTTCTCAAACATTCTCTACCTGTTTTGTATCTGGTATTGATAGTTTGAGTCTTCTTAAACATCCTCTACCCGTTTTATAATCCGGTATCGAAAATTTGAGTCTTCTCAAATAATCTTTACCCGTTTTGAATGATCTGGCTCTCGATTCCAGGATAAAAACTCGATGTATCCGGTATTGATAGTTTGAGTCTTCTCAAACCTTCTCTACCCGTCTTGTATTCCGGTATTGATAGTTTGAGTCTCCTCAAACATTCTCTACCCGTTTGTATTCCGGTATTGATAGTTTGAGTCTTCTCAAATATTCTTTACCAGTTTTGAATGATCTGGCTCTCGATTCTAGGATAAAAACTCGATGTATCCGATATTGATAGTTTGAGTCTTCTCAAACCTTCTCTACCCGTCTTGTATTCCGGTATTGAAAGTTTGAGTCTTCTCAAACATTCTTTACCCGTTTTGTAATCCGATATTGAAAGTTTGAGTCTTCTCAAACATTCTTTACCCGTTTTGAAATCCGGTATTGAAAATTTGAGTCTTCTCAAATATTCTCTACCCGTCTTGTAATCCGGTATTGAAAGTTTGAGTCTTCTCAAACATTCTCTACCCGTCTTGTAATCCGGTATTGAAAGTTTGAGTCTTCTCAAACATTCTTTACCCGTTTTGTAACCCGGTATCGATAGTTTGGGTCTTCTCAAACATTCTCTACCCGTCTTGTATTCCGTATTGATAATTTGAGTCTTTTCAAATATTTTCCACTTGTTTTGTATTCCGGTATTGATAGTTTGAGTTTTCTCAAACGTTCTCTGCCCGTCTTGTAGTCCGGTATTGAAAGTTTGAGTTTTCTCAAATACTTCTTTACCCGTTTTGGTAATTTCATAATCCGGTTTTGAGTCTTCTCAAATATTCTTTACCCGTTTTGGCTCCCGATAATTAGCCAAGTGATTCTTGGTTTAATTTGTCAATCAAAATCTTCATTCTTCAATGCAAGCACCGAGTTAAGAGTCAGTGAGAGGTTATCTCCCCTTTGCTTTTAGTCTTTGAGTTTCATAGTGTTACTTTGATATTTTACCTTTGTGAATACCATTTTAGAATCAAAACCCAAAAAAATTATTTTGTTTTGACAATCGGGTCGGCCAAAATGTGTTGTCTTGTCAGCTTTGCCAATCGTGTGACAAGCACACTCTGCCAAAGAGGGGCATCTGTAGACACCCCATTTTGACCGTGCCCTGCACCTCCATGTTTTGTGCTTAACTTTTCCAAATCAGTGCGTTATGGTCCCTAATTACACCCTGGGCTAGCTTAGGGTCCCACCAAGGTCCCTGTGAAATTTTGTCAAGATCCGATCACGTTTGCCTAGCGAACGAGCTAAGTGTAGACACCCCATTTTGACAGGACCCTAAACCCGCGTATTCGAATGAAATCCCGAGGTCAGGCGGAAAATGAATGAATGTGGGGCCCGCTGATGTGGGACCCGCTCGTGTGGGGCCCGCCTGTGTGGGGCCCGCTTTTGTGGGACCCATTTGTGTGGGACCCGCTGATGTGGGACCCGCTCGTGTGGGGCCCGCCTGTGTGGGACCCGCTTTTGTGGGACCCATTTGTGTGGGACCCGCTGATGTGGGGCCCGCTGATGTGGGACCCGTTTGTGTGGGGCCCGCTAATGTGGGGCCCGCTGATGTGGGACCCGTTTGTGTGGGGCCCGCTAATGTGGGATCCAATTGTATTCAACGAGAGAATAAGGACAGTCATCATTTTCTTTGGTTTTAAAAATGGGCGTAATGAGTAGTTTTGGTTTTCGTATGGCATCCGATGCCTTTGAAAATTGTTTTTTATTTTTTTATTTATTTTTTTGCAAAATTTAAGGGAATTAGGGGTGACAAGAGGGGGACAAAAACTATCATTTCCTCCCCTCATGATGACTCATGATGGGGTTTTCTGATCTCTCTCTCTCGCGAAGAAAAACGAGAGGAGGAGAACAGCAAAGGAAGAAAAGAGAAAAAAAAACGACAGTGGAGAAGAAAAAATTGGCAGAGAGAGAGATCCCCATTTTTTTCAAACCCTAACCCATGCTTTTCCGATCTTTTTCTTCTTTTCTGGCAAGATCCGACCGCCGGATTTTCTCCACATCACTCCCTTCACCACTTGTTAGCCACCGTACTCCTTCTTCTCCGGTAAAAGCTCCTTCTCCGGTAGAATTTTAAGCTCCGATCCTTCTCCGGTCAGATCCATCGGATCTCCGATCCTTCTCCGGCAACCTCTACACCTCCAATCCTACGGCTTCCATTTTCTCCGGCCGTGTTCCGATCATCTTCCCCCATTTTCCTCCGGCCTTTTCTGCAAATCTGAGATTCATTTTTTCCGATCTAAGCTCCGATCTGAGATCCTTCTCTGATACTTCTCCGATCCATCTCCGATTCATTTCCGATCCAAACCTTAGCTCCGATCGTCTTCTCCGATCTTTGTAATCCGTCGCGATCTCCTCAATTTACTGCAAACCTATTCTCTTACTGTTGATCGAGGAAGAACCAGAGTAGATTGGACCAAAGCATAGCTAGAATTGACTCAAAAAAAGGTATTTCCCTTCATAATTCTTCTCATTTTATTTTTTATATACTTTCAATGCTTATGCTTAGAACTGGAAATTTAAATCATGTTTTCTCTGGATGTTAGCTTTTCCTGTGTGATTTTTTTTTTTTTTTTTTTTTATATATACAAAGTTTATGTTTCAGTTGATTGTATTTGAGTAGATTTGAATAGGAATCTGGTTTTGTTGTTTTAATGGATGTTCCTAACAATTTGGTTAAAAATAATAATAAGAGAAAAACTACTGTGAAAGGAAGTCTTCGCTGGATTTTCTGAGATTTTGATTGTAATATTTCTAGTTATGGGGGCCCGTTTGTGTGGGGCCCATTTGTGTGGGACCCGCTGGTGTGGGGCCTGCTGATGTGGGACCCGCTGTGTGTGGGACCCGTTTATGTAGGACCCGCTGATGTGGGACCCGCTTGTGTGGGGCCTGCTGATGTGGGACCTGTTTTGTGTGGGACCCGTTTATGTAGGACCCGCTTGTGTGGGGCCCGCTTGTGTGGGGCCTGCTGATGTGGGACCTGTTTTGTGTGGGACCCGTTTAT
The DNA here is from genome assembly GCF_043159265.1 of Tasmannia lanceolata. Taxonomy (NCBI): domain Eukaryota; kingdom Viridiplantae; phylum Streptophyta; class Magnoliopsida; order Canellales; family Winteraceae; genus Tasmannia; species Tasmannia lanceolata. Next base: position 3,204,174 of record NW_027518700.1, read on the forward strand.
GTAGGACCCGCTTGTGTGGGGCCCGCTTGTGTGGGGCCTGCTGATGTGGGACCTGTTTTGTGTGGGACCCGTTTATGTAGGACCCGCTTGTGTGGGGCCCGCTGGTGTGGGGCCCGCTGATGTGGGACCCGTTTATGTGGGACCCGCTTGTGTGGGGCCCACTGATGTGGGACCCGTTTTGTGTGGGGCCCGCTGATGTGGGGTCCGCTGATGTGGGACCCGCTGGTGTGGGGCCCGCTAATGTGGGATCCGCTTGTATTCAAAGAGAGGATAAGGACAGTCATCATTTTCTTTGGTTTTAAAATTGGGCGTAATGAGTATGTTTTTTTTGTTTTCTTTTGGTATCCGATGCATGTAATGATTTTTATTTTTTTTATTTTTTTATTTTTTTTGAAAAATTAAGAAAATGGGGGGGGACATGAGGGGGACAACCACTCTCCTCATGATGAGTCTCCCTCCGATCTCTCTCTCTCTCGCGAAGAAAAACCAGAGGGAGGAAAATAGCAGAAAGAGGAGGGGAAGAGTCCTTGATCTTCTTCTCCGGTAGTTTGGCCGGAGCCAAGACCGCGCCCGATCCAATTTGCGCCTTCACATCGTCCGTTTACTGTGTGAGCTTTCAATCATTTATCTTCAGCTCTGTTGACTCCAACGGAATCCGAACTCCCAACTCCGACGATTTCGTCAATTCTTTAGTCCACGCCTGAGGATTCAGTTTCAGAGTTCCTGTCCTCAAGGATCAGGCTATGACAGAACGTTTCTTGAGCCAACCTCTTCCCTTCCTGCCTTAGAGTTTTTGCAGGTTAAGGGATTTCCTTCTCTTAGAGTATTTAACTAGTTAGAACCCTTCTCAGGGCAATGATAAGGTTACTTGGAGCCCATTTTTGTGTGTGTTTGGGAGACTCGCCCGGTCTCATTCTCTCGTTAGTCCTCTTTGTGTGCCGTTTGGTTTTGGGAGAACACCCTACTCGGCTTGGCTTCATACCCCTACCTTTATGGGTATTGGGTTGCACATTTGTTGCACCCTAGGGCTAGGTAGCTGTCCGGCCCGGCTGGGTGTTTCACCTTTGCCAAATATCCACACGGTCTCTTATTCCTTTTAGACCCGCCCGGTCTCATTCTCTTGCTAAACCTCCTCTTTGTGCGCCGTTTGGTTTTGGGAGAACACCCTACTCGGCTTGGCTTCATACCCCTACCCTTATGGGTATTGGGTTGCACATTTGTTGCACCCTAGGGCTAGGTAGCTGTCCGGCCCGGCTGGGTGTTTTACCTTTGCCAAATATGCACAGGGTCTCTTATTCCTTTTTACGTCATTTGTGTCTCGGAGACAAGCCTCGTCTCATATAGAGAGTTTCCCCTTTAGGAGGCTTACCTAGCCTCATGTTAGAGTGGCCTCCCCTTTTAGAGTTGAGTCTTTAACTCGGTAGTGTTATTAGAGAGTCTCTGACTCATTTGTTCCCCCCCTTTAGTGTTTTTAGTTAGGAGTTTCTCCTTTAGAGTTGTCGTTATTTCATTTTGATTAGAGACTAACTCAGTCTTATTAGAGCTTTGCTTGCTTGGGATCTTGGATCGTTTTCTCTCTTCTTGGGACGCTATCTTTCTTGTTGTGGTTCGTCTCTTTGAGGCGTTAGTTGCTTATTCCGGGTTTCCCCTTTTGGATTTAGGGCTTTGCCCTAGTTTATGGTTGTTCTTGCGTGTTCCCTTTAAGATTGAAAACATTTAAAGGTCCTAAGCATTGGAAAAGCTTTAAAATCCAAAAAACATTAGAAATTTAAAACTCAAAAATATTTGAAAAACTTTAAAAATATCAAAAACATTTGAAAATATAAAAAACCTTAAAAAAATCTGAAGTGTGAGTGTTTCTTTTAGAAGCGTAGTTTGAGAGTTCGTTTCGAACTACGTTGGCTTGATCCTCTCTCACGAGGTACGTAGTGCAGCTTGGGATCCATATCCCAAGTCCAGCCAAACTTTTTTGTAAATAAATGTTTTAAACCTTCTTCAAAAACCTTTAAAATCTTGTTTTCAAAAGATCTTCCTCTAGAGTTAGGAGTTTCTCCTAGATAGAGAGTTTTAGAGTTAGGGTTTTTCTTTTGATAGGTTGTTTGATTGTTTGTTTGTTGTGTGCTTGTTTTAGAGTTAGGGGTTTGTCCTAGAGTTATAGGAGCGCCTCCGTCCGGTCAGTTGGCGATTCACATCGCCGACCGATGACTAGGTCTTGGATACGTTAGCAATCCTATTGTTTTCCTTAGGGCATACAGCCTAGTTACACGTAGGTTGTAGGAACCACCTGCATTAGCCTAGGGCTAATCTGCATTTAGTTAGGGCATATAGGGTGTCCTAAAATTCACAATTCACTGGAATTTAAATAATCGTACAATAAACTTTAATAACTAGTCCGGTCTTTTAGATCGAGTCTAGGATAGAGGTCTAGGTGTCTTAGGCATCCTAGCTTAGAATAGGCGCGAAGAACTACGTTGCCTTGATTCTCGTGGAGGCGGGGATACGTAGGCTTCTTTGGATGAATACCAGACCATCCGAGGACTCGGGCTAATAATTTAGAGTCTTAGGATTTGTTGTATTGTTATTGTGTGTTTTGATGTGTTTTTCTTATTTTCTAGTACTGATCCTATACCTTTTAGCTATAGCTTGCATGTGATTGCACATCAGAACTTAGACACCCATTAGGCATGTCACTCATAACCTAGCTATGCTTAGGTGCCACATCTTTCATTTTATTTTATGTGTGCTTATTATTTTATCCTCAGGAAATGCATGCTTAGGTAGACGAATCCTGAGGATTGTTCCCATTTCACATGATTTTTACCCAAACTTCTTTGGAGTTAATAATAAATGGCATAAGAGACCAGGTGCTTGCACTTGGGCGAATTGGGGGCGCCTAACCCCTTCCCCATTCGTCATCAGGCACGGACCTTTTGTATCTCTGGTTATCCATTGCAAACAGAGCATTTGTTTTGGTTCCATGGCATGTCCATGGATGGCGACTCTGAGTTATTTTCAGATATATCTTGGTTTCGAGCCCTGGCTCCGGATCAGGATGCATCTCTTTCTTTTTATATCGCCACTCATGCTATGCTGTGAGGGTGGCATCCGTTTCGAGAGTTCCTTGGTAGAGCTCTCCTTCACGTTGTGGAGATCTTAGAGGATTGCGGGTCGCCATCCGTTTCGGCACTCGTCCTCAGGATCGGGGTCCACAGCTAAACACAACTTTTCAATGGCCGAATATTTTCTCTCGGCATCATTTAAAGTCCTACTTAAATAATAAACGGCCTGTTCAAAACCGAACTCATTGTCCTGGGCTAATAGGCTCCCAATCGACGCATCAGCCGCCGAGATGTATAGCTTTAAAGGTTCTCCTTTCTTTGGGGCAATCAACACCGGTGGCCGAACCAAGTAGTCCTTGATGGCTTCAAAGGCTTTTTGGTGTTGGTCTTCCCATACGAAACTTTCCTCAGACCGTAATTTCAGTAGAGGGGAGAACGATTGCGTCTTTCCTGCACAGTTAGATATAAAACGGCGTAAGAAATTAATCTGGCTGAGAAAACTCTGCAGTTCTTTCTTATTACTGGGAGGTTTAGCATTTATTATTGCCTTTGTTTTATTTTTATCGACCTGAATTCCTCGCTGATGAACAAGGAAACCCAGGAAATTACCAGCCGAAACTCCAAAGGCACATTTTAGAGGATTTAATTTCATTTATGAAGTCTCATCCTTTCAAACGACCTTCTTAGATCGGCCAAGTGATTTGGACTTGTGTCAGACTTGACTACAATGTCATCTATATATACTTCCAACATGTTACCTATCAGGTCATGGAAGATTGCATTCATTGCCCGTTGATAGGTAGCACTGGCATTCTTAAGGCCGAAAGGCATAACTACCCATTCAAAGGTTCCTAAAGAACGTGGGCACCTAAATGCGGTCTTATGGACATCTTCTTCGGCTATATATATCTGATTATAACCGGAATATCCATCCATAAAAGATAATATTTGATGACCCGAGGTCGCATCAACTAACATATCGGCCACTGGCATAGGGTATTCATCCTTGGGAGTTGCTAAGTTCAAATTCCTAAAGTCTATGCATATACATAATTTACCATTCTTTTTAACTACAGGAACTATATTTGAGAGCCATTCTACATACCTGGCTATTCTGATGAACTTAGCTTGAAGCAATCGCTCTATCTCTTCTTTGATCTTAGGCATGATGTCATCTGCCATCCTCCTTGGTGCTTGTTTATAGGGCCGAAATTCTCCTTTAATCGGCAACCTATGTTCGACTAACTCCCTCGCTAGACCGGGCATCTCCTCATAATCCCATGCAAAACAGTCTTTGTACTCACGTAACAGTGCAACAAGATTTGCTTGCATTTTAGGATCCAAGAGCTCATTGATAAACGTAGGCCGTTTATCTTCTTCGCTCCCAAGGTTGATTTCCAACAGTGGATCCTGGACATCGGTATTTCGGTCGATACTAGATGAAATGGGAGGTAATACCTTGAACTCCCTTGCTATGACTGGAGGTCGGTCGTCATCATCTTCAAAGATACAATCAGCCGCATTAATTTTCGACCGATTTTTAAGGTATTGCCTTTTCTGCTTTGAGTAGATGAACAACTTTCTCATTAAGACCGTAATTGCGGTCATTCTTTCCTCTTTGGAGGAATTAGTCATTTAGAGTGGTAGACTGACCATCAATATGAACTACTGATGGTCTCAAAGCCTCAACTATTGCTTCCAGGCTTCTCTGTACTGACCCACCGTCTTGGACTAAAGCCGATACTTCTATTGGCCTACCTTCTTCATCTGTACCGGTGAATCTAACTGGCCCATATTGCTCATCATACAACTGAGCCTCGGCTGCATTAGCACTCACTGTAAACGGCCTGTTATCAGCAACTACCATTTCAACTTCGTTCTTATCATTCCACATGACTAAGAACTGATGGAGAGAAGAAGGTATGACCCTATTTGAATGGATCCACTCACGTCCACGTAGAGCGTTGTATGTTGTGGGGCCGTCCACCACAAAGAAAGCCGTGACTGATTTCTTACTCCCTACGGTCAGATCTACAGGTATTACCCCTTTTGCATGGGCAACAGCCCCATCAAAACCGGTCACTAAAATATCAGAAGGAATTAATTCCTTCTCAGATTTTGCCAACTTCTTTAGCATCCTGGTTGGCAAATTAATTCCTTCTCAGATTTTGCCAACTTCTTTAGCATCCTGGTTGGCAAAATGTTGACTGCAGCCCCATTATCTATTAGAACTCTGATTATTGGAACTCCATCCATAATAGCTCTGATATAAAGGGCCGAAGGTGTTGAGTCATCTCCAGAGGTGGCTTCTTAAAAGTGATTCGATCCACAAGACTCCTTGTCACCTCTGAACTTGGACCGCTCTCAACAATCTCTTGAAACAACTCCACTTGAACCTGATTACTTGATCATTCGGCCTCTACCTGATGATTCTGAGATTCGGCCTCTGTCTGATGGACTTGGGCTACTATCTCAGCAACTGGAAGACTTTGTTCTTCAATATCATCTTCCATACCAACAGGCTGATCATCTCTAGGACCGAAAATTAACGGTAAGAGATAATTTGTGGAGACCTTTGAAGGCAATGATCCAAACTTGAAAACTTCAACTTCCTCCATTTCGTAATCACCTTCACTATCCTCATAATCTAAATCATCATCATCATTTTCATCTTTTCTTGCTGTAGGCTTTGCAGCTTCTGTCTTACAATCGGTCTTTACTACACTTTGGATCGTTTGCTGCTTAACCACACTAACCTCAGATTTAGGCTTCACTGGAACAGACTCGGCCTTACTCTTGACCGTGCTCTGAATGCTCTTGGCTGGATGAATCTGCTGCTTTCTATTCTGCTCTTTTACAGCATTGTTAAGAGCTGGGAATTCAGACTCTGACTTCAACTGCAACCTGGACTTTTCTGAGGCCGATTTCATGTCTGCCACAGCTTTCCCTTTCTCTCTTGCTTCTATAGGTTGTTCAATCCTCCTTATCCACTGATTAGGATGAGATGAGACCGGAAAACGGTCTTTATTGGCAGTCTTCCTCTTGAATTGGTTGAACCTTTGCCACTTCCTCCTTTGTGTCTTGGTCATCAAATGATATGGTGGCAAGTCATAGAATTCAGGAGGTTGATAAGAATGCTCATACCACTGTTCAGCAGGTGTTTTGGGTACTTTGAATGTTTTTGGCCTGGAGGTTGATGTTGATGCTTCCTCCTGATGTCGGTCTGGCCATAAAATCGTACCAAACGTCCTCATTCGATGCTTCTCCCTGTAAGGAAAGCTCCTAGGATAAAAAGCCTTAGGTATGATCCTGGTATGCTTTACTTCGGTCAGTCCCAATTCGCCTTTACATCTGACACATAACTGGTTAGATTCAACCTTAATCTTTCCTTTGGGTCTTGGGAATAAATGGGATAAGTTCCTTGGAGGCTGCAATCGGTCTCTGACTCGTGGTGCCTCAATTCGGTCGTGAACACTTGGCTTCTTTTCCGGGGCATCATCCAGCACCAACTTGAACCTCTTTGATAGCTTTGACATATCAAGATTGACCATATTGATATTGGTCGTTTTTGGGAAAGGATCTTGATCCACAGTCATTACGCCCTTTTTCTTTTCTTGGAATTTTAGCCGTTCCTTTTCTATGGCATCCTGCAAGACATTACGGAATACTAGTGTTATGTGACCACGCATTGTGCCACTTGCAATATCTTTTTCCTTGCAACTCATTGGCCAGAGGTAACTTATGGCCTTCAGATAATTTAAGTTGTTTATCTTTTAACAGTTGATCAAATATTTGATCGGCCTTCGTAATATCGAAGGCATACTGTTTTTCAGGTTGATTTCTTCTGACCGTATTTTTGAATCTCATCACATTGTTATTAGTGGTATTCGGTCTATTATTAGGGTCAGGTCTTGCCAATGCCCTACAAATGTAAGGTTTGCCTACTATTAATTCGGCCATATTGATGTCGTAATCTTCGACATCAGAATCAAACTCGGTCTGTTCTAATTCTCCCATGTGTACTTCCACATTTGGGTCCCTATAATAAGTTCCCATGGAAGAACTCCTCCTCTTTTCTTCCTCTTTGAGCAACTGCTCATATTTTGACACACAGGATACTAACTGGAAGAGATCAATGAAATCTCTATCCTCGAACTTTTTTCTAAGTTCAAAAGCTAGGCCGCTTCTAGCCATGCTAACAAATTCCTTTTCCGGGAGTTGGACAAAGCATTTACTCCTTGCCCTTTTGAATCGGGTGATAAAATCCTCTGTACTCTCCTGAGGCATTTGTTTAATTCTGGCCAAATCAGCCATAGTAACCTCAGGTTCAGTCCTATAAAATTGAGCGTGAAATATTCGCTCTAGTTGTGACCACTCCTGAATGGAGTTTGGTGGTAAGAACACATACCAATTAAAGGCTGTACTCGTAAGGGAATTCCCAAACAATCTCAGCCTTACATAATCATTTACGTCACCACATTGGACCGTGAATCGGCCTACATGTTCTATGGTTGACTGGGTTCCATCTCCTGAAAAGGTTATGAATTCTGGAACCTTATAACTCCTGAGAAATGGGTATAGTCGGTCAATCCACTCAGGGTATGGCTTTCTATACATAGGTTTCATTGATCGGCCTAAGGGCTTGACTACTTGTCCCTTCCAGGCTGTTAGGCGGGATAGCGTACATGCCAGGAGGCATAACCCTATCAACCGTATTAGGTACTGTTTGAAAATTCTGAATGAGAGTTGGATCTCTATCTAAGACATTAGTCAGCCTTTGTACGCAGGATACAAATTCCTGTGGTACTTGAATCGGTTCTTAAAGAGATTTGGCCTCTTTGGGCCCGTGATTCCCTTCTTGCAGAGGTCTCAGCATCTGGTGGTCTTGTTTCAACCACGACTCCAATTCCATCTTCTGGCCTTGACTCAGAAAGCCTTTCTTCACCAGGAACTTGTTCATTGTTAGGCCTGCTATCTTCCAAAGGCCTCACGTTGTCTGGCTCATTATCTTCAGAGCCACCAAATCTGGTTTTTCTCCCCATGATTAACCAGGAGTCCCACCGGGCGTGCCAAAATTGTTTATGGCAAAAATGGACAGGCGTGCCGGGGATCAAATGACCCCAATCAAATCAATCTGCTCAGGCGATTGAAGGAAGAAATTATCTTCCTGGTTCTAAATCCTCACACTAAGTGTTCAGATTGGTCAAATGGTGAAAATTGATTGATGAAAGTGAAATTAACAATTAGAACTACTCCTACGAAATACAATAATTGATAGATGAAATTAACAAGCGTATTGCATTTTCTGCAAATGGTCATGGACCTTTATTAGTGCTCTCAAATGAGTATTTATAATTACAGACAACAAAGAAGTTACAAAGTCGGTTACAACCATTATAAATTCAAATTTCAAATGTAATAACTTCTTTTAACTGCAGATCATTCTATTCAAATTTCAATTATAATAACTTCTTGTAACTGCAAATCATTCAGTCTTTGTAACTGCAAATCATTCAGTCTTGAGATATAAACAGACATGAACAAATCGATCTTCATTTGAACTAGGATTGTCTGTGGTGAAATTAGAGCGTCAACAACTTCATGATTTATTTATAAGAAGAAAACCATTACATCATCTATAGATGATAAAACCAGAAGAAGCATATGTGCTCCACAAATTCATGCATTATTTCTTTAGTCCATACGGAGGTAGATATGTAAGGGTCTCAGTTATGTGGCTTGGCTTCAGTTTCCTTAGCACTAACTTCCCCGGTTGGCGGCGGCTTCCTCCGGCAACCATAGACAACATTGCAACCTCTCTTGTATGGGCCCCCTATAACCGGCAGATCAGGCTTCAGCGGGTTGGGCGTGATATAACCTGTTTATGCAAGCAAAATAGGCTATCAAAAATAACCAAAAACTTACATCTTATAAGATTAACTACAAAATGAGGAAATTCTCTCTCTCTCTCTCTCTCTCTCTCTCTCTCTCTCTCTCTAATGAGTGAACTATTTCAGATTTTGGAAAGAAAATAAAACTTAGCCAAGTAATAACTTTTATTTGCATGAATGTAAAAGAAAAACTAAGATAAATTGCCTAAACGCACTCGTTTTCATTGCCATATTTTCCCCAGCAAGTTCTCTAGCTGCCACCTCCGAGGAGATGAGCAGGAAAGCAGCCAAGAAAGCACCCAATACAAAAATAGTCTTCCAACCCATTTCTTTTAAAACACACAGAGTGAAAATTCTCCCTTACCCCTATCTATAATGAGAGGGAGTCGATTGTGCAGTCTTATCTGTTGGTAATATTATTTCTAGACATGGTGCACATTTTTTTGAGCTATAGCAATAATGCTTATAATAAGGGCAGTGATATTCCCCCCCTCCCCCTGTTAAGTTTCAAAGGTAAAGAAAACGTTAAAAGTGGTGAATTTATCCTTTAGGGGGGGGGGATATCACTGCCCTATAATAACTGTGGCAAAAATATTTCCACCCACGCACCTCTTATGCGTCATGTTAAAGTCGTCAGTGCTCACAAGAGACCTTCTTTGAAAGTGACCCACCTTGGGAACTAACAGCCTTTAGAGAAGACTCATGTTCTTATTCCTATTGTAATTTTGAGTCCAATAAGGCCCGAAGGCCCTGTTCGTTTCAGATTGTGATAACCAATGGTGAGGCTCCAAACCAATTTTTTGGGAGCTCCACAATTTGAAACGAGCAGGGCTTAATTGGTTTTGGACTAACAATCACGTCTCATAATAATCTCAAATGAACAAGTCCCAAACATAATTTTGAGTCCAATAATATTAAAATCTAAAACGAACGGGGCCTTGTTAAATTCAAAAATCTAAAATAGGAAACCATGATCCTCACCATATTTAACTAAGTTATACATGAGCAATTATACTTTTTAATACTAATGAAAGTTATACTGAGTGTTTACACTAACATAAGGATCATAATATTGCAGTTCTTTCCTAAATTTCATTAGCAGGAAGGGCTGAATCGATTTACAAAAAGGAAAAAGGGAAGGAGAAAACAAACCTACAAGCTGAATTTATTTGAAATTATGACTACAATGGATTTTTTTTTTGTTATTTTTCTAAAAGTTTCAAAGTTTATAGAAAACAATCCACTGTCATTTACCCATTACAAGGATCTTGCCTCGAAACTCAGAAATACGAGTAGAAATCAATGGGAGCCAAAAATATGTAGAAAATGGGTGTAACAGTGCAAAGACTGATCCACTAGTAGAGTTATATTTCCAAATGAAAGCAGCAGTTATAGTTTTATGGCCAGTTTAGGTGTGCAATCTAACTGGATTTTGGGTGCAATTTCTGTGTTAACTAACAAGTTAATTGAATTTTGGGCATTTACTTCAAAGGAAAGCGATATATTCACTCCCTTTTCTTATATGGGAATTGGGACAACCACTTCTAATGTATTTATGACTACTCTTTTACACTAGAGGGGTTTGTCCTGAGTTAGAAAAAGGGGCAAATATATCATTTTCCTTAATTAATTATTTGTCTAGTGTATTTATGACTACTCTTCTACACTAGAGGGGGCTGTCCCATGTAAGAAAAGGGGGCAAATATATCATTTTCCTTAATTACTTCCTTGTAAACTACTAGTCTGAATGGAAGTTTACAAGCAAATTGCACACAAAATCCCTTGAGAGAGGAAGTTCATATACAAATAATTGCACCCAATATCCAATTAGATTGCACACTCAAATGGTATCCCAAATACAAAACACCATGGAGGAATGTCAAACCTTGAGCCACACCCCTCAAAAGTTCCAGACCACTGAACCAGTTCTTGGATGAAAAATTTGTAAACTGGAAATGCCACACGTAAACCCATTTGTAAACATTGCTATCAAGTAGTATGACTCCATTCATGGCTAGCTGATTTGATTTTCTGTTTCCTCTTAAACTTCTACATTCACTAAACTGCACACTGAAACGAAGAGAGAAAATACTTCAAACACACCTGCTAATCAGTTGGCTAAACCAAGTCGAAGGTTGCTGTTGGGATAGTAAAATTTGTATTGCGCATCTTCATAGATTCCAAATGAGCAGATCCATTTAGATTGAAGAATTTTGGGTTCCCAAAGCACAGTAGATTCAGCAACATGAAAAACTATCTCATCTGTTGAAATATTTTGTTCATCTACTGTGAATTCTGCATATATTTTAAATGAACACATCCATTTAGATTGAAGAATTTAGCGTTCAAAAAACTCGGTATATTCAGCAACATATCAAATTGTCAATGTCGTTTGAAAAACAGCAGTTCATTAAACCTCATGAGGACACTCTTCTTTCAATCACTGAATTCCTGATATTTCAGACAACATCTCACTACAACATTGAAATTGAAGCCCCACATTTGCTCTTCTGCTTCTCAGTTTTATTTTTAAGCAACAAGGGATAACATATATGCCTTGCTTATTCAAAAGGGAAAAACTTCCACCTAACCTCAATAAAGTCGAAAAGTAGGAGCAAATGATGTTACCTACTGCTAATAAAGTTTGACTTGCTTGCATAGAGATATCATTTCCTATGATTGATCTTTCTTAGCCTGCGCCTCCAGGACTGCGGCCTTCTTCATTACTGTCGACACATAGATCTGATAACAGCAGCCTGAAACGAGCAAGAAATATAACACCCAGTTCTAAGAGCTTAGGTTATAAGAAGGAAACACGAATTGAGGATAAAATAACCTTCAGTTATTATCTTCCACTAGTATACAGATTACTGTGCAAAGACGAATCGCATGCCATCTTTTGTCAATTACCCAACCTATAAATTGCCATATTACTAGAAAAACACAAATAGTTGGTGACTTTCAGTAGCAACTGGAAGTATAACCACTGGGAAATTGAAGTTTTACTTGGCAAACTTTTTATGGCTAGAAGTAAACACTCGCATTAACAGTTTGTAGCGGCCAAACATCAAAAACAAATAACCAGCAATACAATCATGGAAGGATTAAAGTTAGGAACCATCCATGATCTGAGATGAATGACATCAAGGCGTATAGATAAAGCTACTTTCCTTAACTGGTTATGGTTCCAGTCACAAAAGGAAACAAATTGTTTTCGTAAATACAATGTAAAAATAGAGTACAATGAAACATGCAGGTTTTTTTTTTTTTTTGAAAGGTTAGTGAAACATGCTGAAGACATTCGTAAAAAGGTGGCGATGGCACCAATTGAGGAGAAGATGAGAGAGCACCGCTTAAGATGGTTTGGACATATCCAACGTAGGCCTTTGGATGCTCCGGTGAGAAGAGGCGACTCGTGCCAAATTGATGGAGTAAAAAGAGGTAGGGGCAGACCGAAAACAACTTGGGTAGAAACAGTGACGAAAGACTTGATAGCTAGGAACACAACAGAGAACATGACCTTGGATATGATAGAATGGAAGAAAAAGATCCACGTAGAAGAACCCAACTAGAGCCAGGATTAGAGCCGGATAGATTCCTTTCACATTCTTCATGAAATTTTTCTAAGGGATTCATTTAGCCGACCCCAACTAGTTTGGGACAAAGGCTTTGTTGAGTTGAGTTGAGTCAACATGCAGGTTGTTATTCGAAAACAAAATGTCATCTTTGAATATCTTAATGGTAGCCGACCCCAACTAGTTTGGGGCAAAGGCTTTGTTGAGTTGAGTTGAGTTGAGTCAACATGCATGTTGTTATTCGAAAACAAAATGTCATCTTTGAATATCTTAATGGGTACCCTGTCATTCGCTATATCATTGCCAAAATCCAACTACACGTCTAATAATTATTATTTGAAGTTTTGAACAGGCACCATTCTCAATTGTGAAACAGTTAGCCACGACATTCCACATGCCCAAACTAAATTTCAAAAAATCGGATATCAAGGAACCAAGTTACTAAATTAATAAATGAATCCAGATGAGATTAATCAAGGGAGTTTAGCATCGAGCATACACTCTGGACTCTGGAGGCTGGAGCATGGAGGCATCTAATGCAAAAAAGCAAAGCTGGACAATATATTCTTTGGGGCACTTGCTCCACGCACATGATCCAGAATTATGGGCCCAAGATCATGATAATCGATTAAAAAATCAATGACATTATGTGGAGCTGACTATCTCTTTCATACCTCAGACATTCCTTCCTGATCATGTGATCAGTTTTTTTCAGTCCCTTTGTCTTAGGCCCTGTTTGTTTTGGATTATGACAACCAATTGTGACCCCCCAATCCGATTATTGGACTCAAAATTAAATTAATTTTGAGTCCAATAATCGGACTGGGGATGACAATCAGTTGCTAGAATCCCAAACGAACAGGGCCTTGGTGATCTCATTTCGTAGAGGCTTCTTTTCTAGTTCTCTCTTCTTAAACTGATAATCCCCCACAGTTTGCCTCCTCTTGTGTAGCTACTTCAATTTTGAAAATCTGATTGCTTTCTGAATCCAAGGATAGGGCTCATTTAAAATGCCCAATCGGCATAGGCACAAGAGAGAAAACACAAGGACCACACCAAAAACTGTCCTAGAATGATAATCATCAATAGAACCAGCCCAACAGGAATCGGTATAGGTATAGATAGGGAGAGTACTATGGAAAAAGTTAACTAGAAAAGGCCATGTGAGATTGTGCCTTTATTACTATGAAAATTTCTCTTTACAGCTTTAAATTGTGATGCATAACTAGAGTACTTGATTAACAGAAAATATAATATCAGGAGGTGTCAATGTCAAATACTGTGATCTTCCACACATTTGCTAATATAAAGTAGCCTTAAATGCAAAAGGAGAACAATGAACATAGAACTTTATATGGAAAATGGCAGAAGTTTAAAGAGGCTTATAATTTGTAATATAGAACAGACCAAGAGCATACAGATGCTGAATAAAAAAATTATCATAGGAACTATAGGAAACCTCAAGACAAAGCAACTGATTGAGATCATCCATGTCTTTCATCGGAAAGATCTTTTGTAGAGTACATTGAGGATGAGCAATCTCCCTGCTAGTAATACATATCATCCACGTAACAACAAAATAATGCTGACATGTGAAGTGTGACAACTAAACAAAGAGCGATCAAAAGAACTCTAAAGATGCCCTTGTGAAATCATAGTACATAAAGAATGAAAGAAGCAAGCCCGTGGGGTGCCTGTTTATGACTATAGAGAGCTTTTGAAATCGCCAAACAGGATTGAGATATCAAGGATGGACATAGCCCTCTTATTGAAGGGCAAAGTTTATGAACGCAGTGGTAACATACATTTCATAAAAGAACAGGTCTTCTGCAGCAGCAATAGTGGTTTTTTTTTTGGACTGTTAAACAAGTAACACTGTTAAACAAGTAACATCAAGACTCGATATCCTATTGCAAATTTTTCTCATACTTTCCTCATTGAATCTATCATAAGCCTGTTCTATTGGACTGTTAAACAAAGTAACATCAAAACTCGATCTACTATGACAATTTTTTCTTATACTTTCCTCATTGAATCTAACAGAAGCCTGTCATTCCACACTTGCTCTTAAGGTTGAATAAAAAGATCTTAAGTGGCATGGTGGCACACCGAAACCCAAAGGAGAACAAAGGGACATGAAAATTTCCATATGGGGGCAAGGATTCTAGCCGAAACAAAGCTCATACACTGCCTATGTCCTCCTTCCATTCTTACTTCCAAAACCTGACCAAAGATGCTTCCCAAAGCTTCCACAGTTGAGATTGCCCATGCATGTCACGGGATTCCGTAGAAATTGACCCAAGACTCTTCCGCTCCCTGGATATAATCCTGAGACCAAGCTGAAAGGGATAATAATTGGTTACCACATGCTTCCACTCCTTTGGCCAGAATTTTAGACGCCTGATCTGTTGATTCGAACATAAAGAGGATTTCATCCTTCGCTAATAAACAGGGGCATGTAAGGGACGGGATACTCCAAAAGTTTTTAGCCCACATCCAAAGCTCATCTAAAGTCCCATTAGGGTCTTTTCTTCTACCAATCAAACAAGCTTTTAAGATATTAATTCAAGAGTCCACGTCCTTTCCAGCTACAAATAGGGACGGAATCCCTTTATCTCTTAGAAAAGAGATTTCCCCAGAATCCGGCCACGACTCCCCCTCATCGTTGTCAATGGCCCAAGATTGATGATTATTCGACCCAGAAAAAATGGGACCCGATTTCTTTTTCTTTTTTCTTTTTGTGTTGAGAGCACTACCCGCATCTCGAGCGCCATTTGAAGTTATGATAATGACAAAATGAACAAGTCCAATCTCCCGGCCATCTTCCAGAATTTACCTTGGGGGGAAGGCCATTTGGAATGGTTTACTTCCTCCACTCAGATTTCTTCCTCCATGCAAATTTCTTCCTCCCCTCAAAGCCCCAAAGGATTTCATCCTCCCCAAATCGGAGAGCGAAACGTCTCCTGTTGGGGTCTTCTGCTGGTCTTGAAGAGCTGTAAGGAATTGACATTCCCATCAAAATAGTATCCGGGTATCGAGCCATGGCAATTATGAAAGGCCAAAAGGTTGGAAACTTAAACAAACTAGAGGGGCAATAAGAGGACAATAAAAAATAAATTCACGAGCTCATGTTTGGAAGAATGTCTATCAACACAAAAAAAAAAAAAAAGGAAAAACTTTTCAAGAAGACCGAAGATAAACTCCAAAAGAAAATGTGTGTCTGGCTCAGGGAAGATATCATTGTGGGGCGAAATCATTTTGAGGCTCAAGGAGAAACAACCAGCACAAGTAGAAAAAGATGGGTGGGGCAAAAGCATAGAGAGGACAAAAGGTGAGTATTGCTCAGAAGAATCATCAAGAAGAAAGCAGAGTGACACCAATAGATGTCTTGAAAGAGACTAAGAGTGAAGAATCTGAACTAGTTAAAAAACTTGTCAACAATTTAATTTCAAGAATAGCAGCAAAGATGTCATGTAAATGCCTCTTACTTGCAGGTGTGAAGCAATAATATAAATACCTCATGGTCAACAATTTAATTTTCTCTCGCAAAACAAGAATAGCAAAAGCAATCATTCAGAAAAAAAAAACAATAATAGCAAAAGCACCTTAATTACAGAAAATTCTCATGAAACACTTGTGCATTGTAAATAGCCAAAGAAAATAAAGAAGCAATGACCAATACTAGAATATAATTCAATAAAGAGCAAACAGGAATTTTGCATTGTGTTAGTCACAACCATAGTTACCAGGGTGGGAAACGAAAACGGGAAACGAAACGTGAAACGGAAATGGAAAACGCATGAAAAAAAAAATAGGGGAAACGAGAAACGTGAAACGGTAGAAAATTGTACGAAAAAACGTCTTAGGAAATGATGCGTTTTTTCCAAAATGATTTTCATAAGTCCCACACATGTTTCCTATACGTTTCATATGCGTTTTCTACGAGTGTTGCATACGTTTATCATGCATTTACACATTATTTACATAAGTTTCCCATATCTTTCCCATGTGTTTCAGAAATATTTCTCCAATTTTGTATCATATTTTAGAAACGTTTCCGAAACGTGTTTCCCTCATTTTAAGGGAAACGAGTTTCTCAACCGCGAAAAACGCATTTTAGGGGAAACGGGTTTCCCACCCGCCCAAGGAGTTTCCGGCAACTATGGTCACAACAAAATCACTGATGAAAATGTGTACCAAGGAAGGCACAAAAATTATGCAATATCCTGAATAGTAAAATAAATTTTAGTTTATGATAGAAAGCTACAGAAACCACCATACAAGTAAAAACATGCACATGATACTTTTATAGTTTGTTAGATTATAAAGAATGCGCTAGCATACCGGCAACAACGACAATAGTAAGGGCATCGCCAACTCTTTTGAGCCGCCATACACTCTTCTTATATGACTTGAACTTCTTCAGCGCAGGGTCTTCTTTCAAAAGCTACAAGTGAAAAAAAAAAAAACAACCTTATTAAGAATGATGCAAGTACCAGAGTCGAGAACATCCAAACAAAAATTGCAATAGAAGTATGGAACTTAGTGTTGAATTGTGAGTTGGGTGTACATCCACACACCGTCAGGCATTCATACCAGTATGTGTTACATATGTATATTTATATGAATTGCATGTTAAATATGGTGAATGTATTATGAAGAAATATTTATATGAATAACTTGTGAAATGTGATATGTATTGATTTATCAGACATGTGTGACACTAGGTGTTCAATGTTGTTAAACCAAAGTATGCATGTTTTTTTGCTTATTTGATGGCCTTTTGAGCGTGTATGTGTCCTTGTTCCAGCACTTACTAAAGTCCCATTTAAATGTCCATCATTTGAATGTTTCCATACGTTTATTATGATCTTACAGGAATTATACTGAAATTTCCATTCAAAACCAACATCTTTCCAAAAAAAAAATTTTTTTAAATGAACATGTTTCCATTTCTGTCACAACTGAAACACATACTGAAACCTGAAAAGTTGCTATATGCCTAAAGTACAATTACATAACAAAAGCAAGAAGCAACATATCTATCTAGAGATGTTTGTAGTTCCTTCCTCCCAATTAGAATCTGGGCTACTTGTCTTCCCAACACAAGGCTCCACCTTAAATGTGTGACTAGTCATTTTCTCAAACTTTGCCTCTCAAGCAATTTTACAAACACCTTCTGCGCAAAACGCAGATGCTCTGAGATGCTCTGATACCAATTGTTTCGGCCAAACCCACCACCAATAACACCAATCAGACCAGAACCAGCGAAAACACAGAAAAAGTCAAGATCTTGAACGAATAAGATGGAGAAAACCAAACAACCACAAAGGGAGCAAGAGAAAATAAAAACACAGGCAACCACAAGAAGACAAGAATATATGCAGTTCACCACAATTGGCTACATTCACGAACAAGGCAACACAAATGCACTATCTAGAACTAATAATACAATGTTACCTTAACATTGGTAAAAGCCACCGAAAATCTCTTCTCTCCAACCTTTTATGCAACTACAAAGTAACCCCCAAATCTCTACACCGAATATGATGAAAAACTCATTTGGAAAACCCTCTAACACTATGCTTGGGTTGTAAGGAAAAAGGCTCTCAAGAAGAAGAGGAAAACTCGGTTGTGTCTCACCAGAAAACCCCTCCAAGAGCCGCAAAAGAAAACCCCTCTTTTGCCCTAATTTTTCTCCTCACCAAAGCCTCTCATATTTCCCTTCTTTTAAACCTTTCAATCTCTATTTGCCTACACTAATACACCCCACTTAACATACCAAGTGTCAACCCTTAGATTTTTCTTTTTTATATGGTGTTACACAAGATTATTTCCAGGCTTAAATCTCAAAAAATACCTAGGTTAAAGGATTCTCTGCATCATAAATCAGGCTCCGATTCAATAAAATTAGAAGAAAAATCTCAAAACCCTAATAAATCATGAAATTCAAATCCGATCGAATCGGATCCAAATGCAAATCAAAAGATCAAGATAGAGAAAAATCAACCAGATGAGTAAAATGAAATCAATCGATAGAAATACTCACTTCTTTCTCGCGAGCCCCAGGTTCAACGTGGAATCGACGACGAGAGAAAAGGATGGGATTCTCCGTCTAGAGGAGAGAAAAAATATCAGTCAAAATCAGAAACAGAAGAAGAAGAAAAAAATCGGATTCAGAAAGAGATGAAGAAAACTAGGGCAAAATATATAACCTGAGATTGCGATTGGAAGCGAGAGAACATCGTGTTTCTACTAGACAGTAGAAATGCCATTTTCAGAGAGAGATAGAGGGAGAGAGGGAGAGCTTAAAAGCGATGATTATCCTCGAGATAAAATTAGGTCGATTATTGTTTCGCCCCCCAGTAGGATTATGCGCCCCACTCTTGACGTGATTTGACGTCAAAAAGCGTTAAAGTCTGGCGGTCTGCCCATAATTCACGTTAGAGTGGGACGCATAATCCTGCAGGCGGGCGAAAAAATCATCTCCCTAAAATAATAGTGATGGGAGTATCATTTGGGAGCTGAAATAGGGGGGTCTTCTTCTGATGAGGCCGCCCCTTATTTTTCTTTTTCTTTTTTTCTCTTTGGGATTTGCTAGGGACCATCGAAGAAAGAATTTCTCGGAGCGTCTATTGCACGATAGAGCAGCCACATAGGCTCAGATTTTGTCTTGTTCATTTAATTCTTCTAAGGCGGCTGCTCTCTCGTGCAGTAGAGGCTTACAGAAATGCCTTCTGCAATGGTCCCTAGCAAATTCCTTTTTCTTTTTTTTAGAAGGAAGGTGATATCCGCACTTTTTTAGTGTTGGATAATAAAAAAGAAAAGAGGAATGCTAAACTCAGAGGCGCCCTTGCATAAATAAGATGAAAGGGCGCCCCCAGTAGTTGAAATTTGAAATTCACCAAATTGCATTTATAACCTTTTGACTTTTACATTTTGGGTGCTATTGTGGTGACTTTCAACCAATGGGGCGCCCTTTCATCTTATATTTTGCAGGGGCACCTTCAGTTTAGCATTCCTCAAAAGGAAATAACTAGGGAAGTGATATATAATATATTTGCCCCCTTTTCTTCCTTTGACCAGCCCCATCTACTGATTTTACGATGAGTACATGATAAATGGTCTGCCCAGCGTTTAGGAAAGAATCCGTTTTGGTACAGTGTGTCTTGCCGTTAGCTGAAAGGCAGAACAACTGAAAAAGCCCATGGGAGAGAACTGAAAAAGCCCATGGGAGAGTACTAAATCTGATATTATTATACTATTTTATGAAAATACGCTCTATTGTTTTATAACTTTTAAGTATTATTTCAAAGGTATTTTAGTAAAAATATAAGCCACGGGAACTTTTTCGAACGATTCCTATTTTTAGTATTTTTTTTCATTCATCCCTCTCAAGTAAGTCACTCTCTTCTCTTCTCTAACCATTGGCCCTAAGTCATCGCCGCTTTGTCTCACCCTCGTAGCTATCGGTCATGGTTGTGCTCGCCCTAATCTCAGAATTTTAACTATGTAAAACGCAAGTCGGCCTACTACACTCAAATTGACCGGTCTGATTTGAAATGGGCCGTGACCGAGACACAGGCAGGATCCAAAGTGCACTCCGAATTTGATCCGACTGATAAGGAGTTTGAACGGAAAGTCACTAAGACATAAGAGGATCTGATCCGAATTGGATCTGTAGTATTAAATTACCACTGAAACGACTGAAATGTTTTTGTTTTCATCCCCACCAAAATGAAATCTCAATGGATTCGTTCCACATAAATAATTCCGTCAAAACTTTGACCGAATCAACCAAAATTGTCAAAGCGATAAAAAAATTGATGATGTTTCCCATTTATAGTGCATAAAGCTCTCTTTTTTTTCCTAAAACAAAAAAAAAATCCTGCAATAACCTGTTGTAAATAAAAAAATCCTTCAATAATCTATTGTAAATTGGAAAAAAAAATCCTAAAAATGAAAGACGTAAGTTTTTGCCTACTTTTCTATGGAATTTTTTAGAGGCATCCCTAAAAAGTGTGAATTTTTTTCTTGAAAATCCTATTTTGGAAAACCCCAAAAAAGATAAAAATGTTTTCTTAAAACGTGTTTATTTGATTTGTCTTTTACTGAGGCCTTGTTTTTTAACATTTGATTTGTTGCATTTATAGATAGATTGTCATCCAAATATAAATGGTGTAAATACGAGTGCGAATATACCAAATTGCAAAGGAAGAAAACATTAAAGATTTTTTTTTTTTTTAATCTTTGTTAACATGATTTATGAGCCCATCCAAGTTGAATCGAAGATGGGGCCACTGTTTATTTCAATATGAAGAGTCACAAGAATTTCAAACTTCAAAAAGCATCCTACAAATGATGAGAATCTGACTAAGCACATGGAGGGGAAATATTATTATTTTTATATAAGCCGTTTTACTTTGTATTTTATTTTATTTCATTTCATTAATGTAGAAAATGACAATTAGTAAGCATTATTATTAGACTGCACAACAAAATAGCCGTATCTTATGGATTGGATGTTGGAGCAGCATGGGGCATATACCACATTATTGTAACTTTATATGGAACTAGTAAAAATGCACGTGCGATGCACGTGCTATCCATTTAAATTATCCATTTAAAATTGTACATACCACATCATAGGTTGATCTAAACCGTCCATGTGATGGAACACAACATCAATAGGTTGTGCCCCTTAAATCATTTCCATAGGCTGATCCTGGCCCTCCAATCTATAGAGGTTTCCATGATTGTTGTTCCTCTTAAGGTGCTCAGAATTCGTCAATATTTTTACTACTGTCCTGCATTCGTAATATCAACATTTCTGTAATTTGACCCGTACATAGTGAATAAGGAAAAGTAGTTTTTTCGTCATCGTTAGGGGTGCAACTTGGGTGTCAACCCGACCCAATTCGGGTTGGATTGGGTCTGGCTGACCCGATTTGATATGGTACCAATTATTGACCACCTCAACTCAAGCCAGGTTGTTTTGGATTTTGAGAACCAATAGTGAGTAACAAATAATCAGTTTTTAACTCAAAATCCAAACTAAACAGGGACTAAGAATTAACAAAGGGAAATATTATCCGCACTACTATATTTTGATGATCACACTCCTCACTTTATTCAAGTACGGTATGGGCCGCATCATAGGATTATCCAAACCGTCCATTGTGGACTGTCGAGACTATTTGAATGTTAAAAAAGAAAAACACACATATATAGAACTTCTTCAGATGGAACCCAAATTCGGGTTTCAGGTCGTGTCGGGTTGCCCGACAGCCCAACCCGATTTCCAATTGGGGTTGATTTTTCCCAATCCAACCCAACCCGATTTGCGAAAAAGCTTAACCCGACCCAACCCAAATTCGAGTTGAACCCGTCGGGTTCGGGTTGAACCCGACCTGCTTGGGAACATCCAAGTAACGACGGTTTGAAATTATATATAGTGCTAATGTCCTCACTATCATATTTTATAATGGCACTACTCACCGTATTTTGATGATCGCACTCCTCACTCTATTAAAATGTACGGTATGGCACGTACCCGTGTTGGTACTTTTCGTATGTAGATTACGATTTTACCCTGAAATAATTTCTCATAGAGATAGATGTTAGATATCAGCAAAGAGGTTAATGGTAAAACAGTAATGCTGACGTGTAAATCCACTTCCTACATAGGTTGTGCCCCAAAAATAATTTTCATAGGTTGATCCGAACCCTTCGATCTATAGAGGGTTATAGGTTGATCTAAATTGTCCATGTGATGGAACACAACATCAATCGGTTGTGCCCGTAAAACCATTTCCAATCGATATGGTTGATTCTAGCCCACCAATCGATATAGGCTAATCCTAGCCCTTCAGGTGCCCGGAATCCATCAATATTTTGCAAGTGTCCTACATGAGTGATATAAAGTAGTTCTTTCGTCATTGTCATATGTCTTTACTTCTTCTTGGTAGTTTTTTGCTGTAATTGTCATAGACAGGTACCCTATGTCGGTACTTTTTGTATGTAGATTACGATTTTACCCTCAAATAATTTCTCATAGAGACAGATGGATATCAGCAAAGGGGTTACTGGTAAAAGAGTAATGCTCACGTGTGGATCAAAATGTGGGACACAAGCGGAAATAACAGCAAATGACACAAATGCCCTTACATGTGGGATACTAGGGCTGCAACTCGGGTCGGGCGGGTCGGGTTTTGGAGAACCCAACCCTACCCGAGAAATATCTCGGGTCGGGTCGGGTCGGGTTTTTTTCCGGAAAACCCACGATTCCCAAACCCGGCCCTACCCATGATAAATCTCGGGTCGGGTCGGGTTTTTTCACGTTGATGCAATTTTTTAAGAAAAATTCTTGTTTGGCAAATCAACTCAACTCATAGAAGCAGAAATTACACTCACATTACACTTGAATCAAACAATAATGTAATTACACTCGCATTATACTTGAATCAAACAATGCTGTAATCAAACAATGTTGTAATTACAATCAAACAATGCTGAATCAAACACTTGAATCAACTCAACTCATAGAAGCAGAAATTACACTCACATACAATAACAGTGGGTGCGTGGGTTTTCACTTTTAACTTTTAACTAAGAATAGAAAAAATGTACATACTATAACTTATGTAACTCGGGTCGGGTCGGGTCGGGTCGGGCCCCTTCAAACCCGGCTCGACCCGAGATTCATGCGGGCTTTTGAATGCTCAACCCGGCTCGACCCGAAACCCATGAAACCTGAACCCAACCCAAGCTATTTTCGGGTCGGGTCGATGCGGGTCGGGTAAAACCCGGCTCGAATTGCAACCCTATGGGATACAATTGGAATTATGGCAGTGGGACACAAGCGGAAATAACGGCAAAGGGTGGAAGAACTTAACCCATCATTTCACCTTTATATATAGTATAGTAGAATTAGAATTAGAATTAGATTAGATTAGATTAGATTAGATTAGATTGGCATAGAGTTGGGGTCCTTAAAGGGATGATTAATCAATGTATTTTCTTATACTTCATTATATTGTACTTTGTTGTTGAATTTTAATGTCCAGGCTTGGGTAACAACGCATGTCACTGGGTGTTTTTTGTGATTAAGCCATTATGGATGGCTTTATTACGTATGTGATGATCTCTAAGTAATGTTATGTGCTTATTCTAGCTTTTCCCAAAGTTTAATCTTAAACTTTCATCATTCGCATATGCTTCCATATATTTTCACCAAACCCAAAATATCGTCGTTTCTATGCCGGCCGAAATCGAAATTTAAAATCTTGTTTATGACTACCTTTCTCACTACAAGCAAGTGGCCCAAGGTACAAAAAGGGGCGATTATATCATTCCCAATACACATGAACTTAATCAAGTCATTGATCGTTGCCTTGATCAAGTCATTGACTTTTTTTGGGTCCCACACACATGAGCTTAATCAAGTCATTGGTTGTTTCATTAGTCTTAGGGATGGGATTTCCATTTGAGATAGGACCCAGACAATGTGTGAACGGAGGACTGCTTGACGTCGTAGTAAATTTGTAATACAATGAGGCCCACACACCGCCACACAATGGATTCCACTTTCGACTTATCTGAACCATCCATCTAATGTTTCATGAGTTGGATCTCAAGTAACCAAAAATTTAGCAGTCATGCAAGCATAATATCCAATAATATATAGCTTTAATTGTTGAGTGTGAGCCTTTGGTTATAGATAGCTTGGGATTTGCTAGGGACCCTCGCAGAAGGCCTTTCGCAGGCCAGCTGTTGCAAGAGAGAGCAGTCACATAGGCTCACTTTTTAGGGAGCTGCACTCGTGTTATCAATCCTAACGATCATACATGACTCCCACATAGGGACTAGAGTATATTCATGAGGGAAGTGATAGTTTCACAATAGAGGCTGTCCCAAGTAAAAAAAACAGTAGGTGAATATATCATTTCCCTTATAATACTGATGCCATGGGTCCCATATTTGGGAAGTGATATTTATGCCCCTTTTGATCACCAGGGACACCAAGCGCCAGTGTACAGGGCAATCAAACCCATTGGATTTTTCTGACGTCAAGTACATTAGTAGGGCTGGCAATTAAACCTGCGAAAGAGGGGATCCGCCCCGTTCCGACCAGGGCGGGGATTCCTCGATTCAAGCGGGACGGGGATTGAAAAAAAATCCACGAAACGGGGATGGGGATTGCTCCGGTCCGCCCCCGCCCGCCCCGCCCCGTTATGCCAATACAAAATTGAATTTTCCACAAACAAATTTGGGTTTGCCGCTTTTAATTTGAGAAGCCGCACTTGCCATCGAACAAATTTCCTTTGGTATTATTAAGTTTTCCCTGATATCTTTTTCAAATGCATTTTTAGGAGAATTTTTCAATTAAAAAAATCCATCGAACACGTTTCACCATAGTGTGCGGGGCGGGGATGTGGAATTTTCCCGAGGCAGGGACGGGGACGGGGAATGCAACATACGGCCCCGCCCCGCCCCGTTGCCATCCCTATACATTAGCTCCCCCTATAGTCATTGGTACACTGGCGCTCGGTGTCCCTAGTGATCAAAAGGGTCGTAAATATCACTTCCCCCATATTTTTTTGTTTTCGGGTTTGAACTTAGATGATCTTAAACAATAGGAATTTGTTAGGGACAATCGCAGAAGCCATTTTGCAGGCCAGCTGTTGCATGAGAGTTAGGGGTGCAACTTGAGTCGGCCTCAACCCGAACCTGATGGGTTCAACTGATTTTGGCTGGGGTTGGTTTGGCATTCCCACGGGTTGGGTTGGGAAAAGCCAACCCGATTTAGTTTCGGGTTGGGT
Source organism: Tasmannia lanceolata (assembly GCF_043159265.1). NCBI lineage: Eukaryota > Viridiplantae > Streptophyta > Magnoliopsida > Canellales > Winteraceae > Tasmannia > Tasmannia lanceolata. The sequence continues at coordinate 3,229,520 of NW_027518700.1, forward strand.
TAGGGTTAAGGCCTTGGCAACCCGACTCGAACCGGACCTCCGTACTTCAATTTTAACTTGATTTTCTTTGTGTTATGTTTTTTTCTTGTATTTTTTCTGTTTGGCTCTAGTTGAACCGAAACCCAACCCGACTCAATTTCTGGTTAGATGGGTTGGGTTAGGGTTGAGAGATTTAGAGGCGGGTTGGGTTAGGGTTGACCATATGCGGCCCCTCTTAACAGCTCCAACTGCCCATCCGCCTCCAGCTGAGATGGCATGCATTTGGATTACTAGCTCAACCGGGAACCCTCAAGACTGCATTTGGATTGCCAGACCCAAGAATTGAAATCGGCATCCTATTTCAATTCCAATCCTGATTTTCCTGTAAATGGAATGACAAAAAATTATAGGGAATTGATTTATTTGCCCCATTTTCATCCCCAGGCCACCCTCGTAGACTGTAGTGTAAATAAGTATATATAAATACAATAGAGGGATGGCCCAGGGAAGAAAATGGGGTGAATATATCACTTCCCAAAATATGGTAAAAAAATTAAGGGTTTCGCCGACAAGTGCCTTAAGCATCATTTAATTGCCCTTGGAAACTTGAATTTACACTTACTTTTAGACTTGGGAAAAATACACTTCGACACCCGGTGGTTTCTAACACAACCAACTTAACCCCTAATGTTTAAAAAGTTACAAGTAGACCCCCTGTGGTTTCAATTTGTGTAAGGTAGACCCCCTCAGTTGACGGTTCATCCACAGATTGAAGGGTTAGGATGATCCTATGGAGCTGATTTTTTGGGCACACCCTATCTATGCCAGAGCCCATCAAATGAACGCTTTGGATCATCCAAACAATGTGGGCCCACTATGTTTTTGGTAGTGGGCCGAAACCCATACCCGAATCCAATCCAAAAACACAGTGGGCCCACATTGTTTGGATGATCCAAAGCGTTCATTTGATGGGCCCTGGCATAGATAGGGTGTGCCCAAAAAATCAGCTCCATAAGATCATCCTAACCCTTCAATCTGTGGATGAACCGTCAACTGAGGGGGTCTACCTTACACAAATTGAAACCACAGGGGGTCTACTCGTAACTTTTTAAACATTAGGGGTTAAGATTAATGTGTCAGAAACCCCAGGAGGTGTAAGTGTATTTTTCCCTTTAGACTTTTATAAATGTTTTAAGATTTTTTTCTCAATGTATCTGTCAATTCAAGATCCCAAAGGCAATTAAATGATGCTTAACAAGTGCCTTTAGGGCACTCGTTAGCAAAACCCAAAAATTAAATAAAAAAATTGAATCAATGTTTCATTCCATGAAGGGGTGGAATCAGAATACCACCTCTTGGGGTGGAAACAGATTCCAACATTTTTTCTGCCTATGAGTCCAATCTGATGCCAAGTATGTTCCCTAATTCTGTTCATTATTTTGAACCAAACGGTCCAAACGTGGAATCAGGCAATTTTGAATACGATTCTGATTTTACCTCCTGATTCCGGCAATCCAAACACACCACAAAATAGACTTGGAGAGTAGCAGAATAAGTAGTCAACATGGAGGAGACAAGCTTTGGATTTGCCTGGAACTTACGTTGGAGAATAGTGGTAAGTAGTGTCATTACTGATAGAGAGAGCATATAATTGTCAAGAATTTCAAACAAGAGAAAGCATGATTCTCAAGAAATTCAAGCAAAATTTCACCCTTTATTTTATTTTGTAGATTTTGGCTTAATATAGGAAATGGTTAAAGGTGACACATCACCTAACATGCAATTATTAGCCAAGAGACGCCCCTATGAGGGGGGACGCATGGGGAGATTTAAGGGCGCAAATTTATCGGACGACTTGAGAATGCCAGTTGATTTTAACCCCCCCACCATGGCCCCCGTCAACCACGTTTTTGATCCACGTCAATGGACTGAGAAATGATATCCGCACTCCCTTGTTTCAATAATGACACTCCCTTTTTCCAATAATGATATTTTATTTGCATATAAAATTATATGGAAATAAGTTTCATGCATTAAAGATTATATGCAAAATACTTTTAGGCCTTGGATACCTAACATTTTTGTATTTGGATTTGGATACAAAATACAACAATCATCCTCATGCTGATGTTGTACGAGAGAGAGAGAGCGGGGGAGGGACGTCTTGCTGCTGCGGCAACAAGGTTGAAGACAGCAAGGGTGAAGGTAATTGCTACAAATATTGATTTCCAAATAATGTCTTCACAGATTTGAAAATTGGAGTTTTTTTTTTCCACTGTCGTAGCTGATTTGGAAATCTAAGGAGCTGACCCAGTTCCAAATCTCAACCGCAAATGTGAGAAATCCAAATCTAAATCTTTTTTGTTGATTTTCCTAAACCAAAGGGTTGGCTTAAGTCACTGTGATGCTGTGGCAAGCTAAACCAAAGGGTCGGCTTACGTTAGCTAGCATTACTCTAGAAGATTATATGCAAAATACTTCTAAAAGTTATACAAAGAGGAGGCCCTTGGATTTTTTCCAATCATCTGTTAAAGGTTGGTTCAATTCCTAGAAGATCATCAACAGTCAATTCCAAACACGTTTAAGTAAATGACCAGGCCCATTGTGAATATGAAGGATCATCAAGAGTCTTTCTCCCAAACTTATCAGACGACTTCCATGAAGGCATTATGGACCCGTGCTTTTGTTCCAAGTCTATAGGCATTATGGACCCAAATGCTAGATTAGGGGCACCCTTGCAAAAATGGGCCGAAAGGGGACCCACATTGGCTACTAGTCACCATTGTGCATTTATGATGGCTGCAAGTCAAAGAGTATTAAATGCAAAATAAAGACTTGTAACAAATGAGGATGCCCTTTCAGCTCATTTTTGCAAGGGCACCCTTGAGTTAGGACACCTCAATCTTTTAGAGGAATGGGGGCGCACTTTCAGCCCATTTTTACAAGGGTATATTAAATCATGGTGGTGATGATATCATTATCCTTTTATATTTGCACAAAAGCCGGGATGGCTTAGGAGTTTTGCTTGCCATTTGAGTGCCACATCAGTCAAACACCTGCTTGGATTTCTGGGAATGATGCTCTCTGTCTATATCTTACGGTTCTCGCTGTACTGGTAATGACACTCTTTACCACCCCTATGGAATCTGGATAACTTACCACTATTCTCCAAGGTAAGTTCCAAGCAAATCCAATCCCGCTGACTACTTATTTCACACTCTCTGAGATAGATATCCAAGGAGGCCCTTATATTTTTCAAATCAACTGTTAGACCGGTTCAATTCAAAGATCATCAACAGTCAATTCCAAACGCGACCAGTCCCATTGTCAATATCAGGGAATGCAGATTTCCTTTCCCAAATTAAATACATGACCAGTCCCATTGTCAATATAAGGGAGTGCACAGTTCCTTTCCCCAATTAAATACATAGAGCTTTCTCATCTCTTCCACACACTACTCTAATGGCTGCTGCTGTGTTTTCTCTGTTCTTGCTCTTTCTCCCTACAACTTTTTTCACAATAGCTGAACCAAAACAAACCAACATAACCTTAAACACTTCTCTCTTCCCCACGAGAGAACCCACTTCATGGCACTCACCTTCTGGCCTTTTTGCCTTTGGATTCTACAAAGAAGGCAATGGCTTTGCAGTTGGAACATGGTTGGAGGCTGATCCCAACAAGAAAGTGGTTTGGACGGCGAACCGAGATGACCCACCTCTCTCTAACAACGCAACATTGCTCCTAACACAAGATGGTTGGCTTCTTCTCAGAACCCCATATGGTCCGGACAAAAATATCACTAATGCAGCTGAATCTGCTTCCTCTGCTTCATTGCTCGATTCAGGTAATTTTGTTCTCTATGGTTCCAATTCCAGTAGCATATGGGAGAGTTTCGGTCATCCGACCGATACCATATTAGCAGGTCAGCGACTTCTATCCTATCATGACTTGTTTTCCAGCTTCTCTGATACTGACCACAGTACCGGAGGGTTTCGCCTCAGTATGCAAGGCGATGGTGACCTCGTACTATACCCAAAATATGGCTCTAAACCTTCTGTAGATGCTTATTGGGATACTAAAACTTACCATACTGGACCCTATATACAACTCTATCTCAACAAACTTGGTCAATTATACCTAGTTGATAGAAGCAATGACAATATTCATAGTATCGCTGAAAGCATCAATTCTAGCAATGATAGTAATGTTGTTCACCGTGCGACAATTGAAGCTGACGGGAATTTCCGGTTGTATTCTCACACTTTCGGGAGGAACGGTAGCTCGAATATGTCGGTCAGTTGGTCAGCCGTTAAAGATGGAGATCAATGTTCAGTCAAAGGTTTTTGCGGATTTAATAGCTACTGCACTTTTATGGATGATCAACCTCATTGCAATTGTATAACTGGTTTCAATTTCAGTGGCCGAGTTCAAACGTTTCAGGGCTGCGAGAGAAACTTCAGTATGGAAGGTTGTAATGAACAGAAAAGCATCGCATACTCAATTTCGCCTATTAAGAATGTGTCTTGGAAATCAGATCTCTATGATATTGTACCGTCATATAGTGAAGACGATTGCAGCAATGAGTGTCTACAAGACTGTGAATGCGGGGCTGCAATGCTCAAAGACAATAAATGCATGAAATTGACGCTTCCACTGTTATATGGGAGAAGAGATTTATCTGACCCGACGACAACTTTCGTCAAAATCGGTATCGGAAGTAGCACAACTACTACTAATGCGGCTGGTAACAACTCTAATGGGAACAGTAACTTCTCTAATGATAGAAAGAAAAAGCTACGGGTGGTTACTCTAATCGTATGTATAGTGCTTGCTACCTTCTTTGTAACAGTCTTGGTGGTCTCTGCTTTTCTTATCTACAAATATCGAGTTCGGAGGAACAAAAATCTGTTGGGAGCAAGGAATATTGGCTTAAGAGAGGAGATTGTTCTGCGAGTCTTCTCATATGATGAGCTACTAAAAGCAACAGATGGCTTCAAGGAAGAATTGGGGAGAGGCGCTTTTGGAACAGTTTATAAAGGGGCCTTATCTAACGGTGGCAGAGTCATCGCTGTAAAGAGACTAGAGAAAGTGATTGAAGAAGGGGAAAGGGAGTTTCGAGCAGAGACGAGAGCAATAGGAAGAACTCATCACAGGAATTTGGTCCGATTGCTTGGCTTCTGCGACGAAGGCTCTAATAGGCTTCTGGTTTACGAATATATGGGCAATGGCTCACTTGCAAACCTCATTTTCAAGGACCAAAGGCGCCCAGATTGGAACGATAGAGTGAGGATCGCAACAGATATAGCCAGAGGAATACTCTATCTACACGAAGACTGTGAGCCACATATCATTCATTGTGATATAAAGCCTCAGAACATACTGATGGATGATTTCTGGAGGGCAAAGATATCAGATTTTGGGCTGGCAAAGCTGTTGATGCCGAATCAAACAAGAACCTTTACTGGCGTCAGAGGGACAAGGGGGTACCTGGCGCCAGAATGGAACAAGAACACGCCAATATCAGTGAAGGCGGATGTCTACAGCTATGGGATTGTTCTGTTGGAGCTTGTGTGTTGTAGGAGGAATGTGGAGTTAGATGTTCCAGACGAGGAAATTATTTTGTCTGAATGGGTGTACAACTGCTTTATTCGTGGAGAGTTGGATAAACTCCTGAGTAGCGAAGAGGTGGATAAGAGAATGTTGGAAAGGCTGGTGATGGTGGGGTTGTGGTGTATTCAAAACGAACCCTATTTTCGCCCTTCCATGAAAAGTGTGATTTTGATGTTGGAAGGGAATATGGACGTACCAGTTCCTCCATCTCCAGTTGCTTCTGTAAGTAGTTCTTGATGTTCACCATGTGTCCATGTATTATATTACTTTATTGAAGAGATTATCTCGTGTTCATGTAAATCATCAGTTTGAAAAATGGGATGTTTAATATGTCATGTAATAAAAAAGGGGGGTGCTATTTACATGCCCAAAATACAATAATGGAACCATCGTTTTCTGCCTTACCAGTATGCCTTACCAGTATTCGTTTTAATGAAGGATGTTAGAATGGGTAATTACACTAAGGGTATAATCGTCCTTGTATATTTCTTCACTTTTATATAAATACATAAGTGAGGGGGAGCTCTCCCAACTCACTCTCTTTTATCTCTTTCTCTTCTTCTTCTCCTCTCTCAACATGGTATCAGAGCCCGGTTTCGAATCCCTATGGACCACCATTGACCCACCATCCCCTTCCCCCTTCTCTCTCTCTCTCTGCCATTCCCCAGACCCCCTTCCCTGCCGTAACAACCCCCCTATCCCCTCCCTTCTCTGTCGTAACCACTCATGGTCCCTGCTCCCTACCGCGACACCCCTTTCTTCCTCCCAACTCACCCCCTCCCCTCTCTGCCGTAAACCCCTCCTCTCCCCCAACTCATCCCGATATCCCCCCTGCCGTAAACCCCCCCTCCTCCCCCCCAACTCATCCTGACGCCCCCTCTGCCTTAAACCTCCTCCCCCTCCCTCCCAACTCATGCCTCCCCCTCTCCCCTTGCCGTAACCACCCCCTCCGCCGTAAACCCCAACCCCCCTCGTGCCGTAACCCCCCAACATCCCGCGACACCCCCCTCCTCCTCCAAGTCTCCCTACCCTCTCCTCTTTGCTGTGACCCACCCCATCCCATAAATCCCCTTCCCCACTTCTACCTCCCTCATACCGTGAACCCTAACCCTCTTCTTTCCTTTTTTGGATTTTCTAGCCCTAACCCTAATACCATGCATACACCATATAAAACACCAAAAAAATAAAAAATAAAAAATCCTAACCCTATCATATGTCTTAGATCCTTTTGTGTGATTCTCTCCCCTTACTCGCGACTCTGATCCTTGACATTTATGGCTCTCTACTTATGCCCTTTCTTCGTCATCGGAGCCGCCATATGATATTTTTCCTCTGACTCATTGGTTCCACTCTTATCTTCCTCATTGTATTTTTCCGATTGTGTGGGTGTCCTTCTCCTAGTCATTTTTTGTCGTCATGGATCCCCCCCCCCCCCCCCCCCCCCTGGTAATTGTGGATCCCTCTATCAGTTCGGGCACTGATGCTCGTCCAACACTCACACCTTCGGCATCCCTGTCTACATGGATGCTTTCTGGACTTCAAAGATATCGGATTTCGGGCTTGCAAAGCTGTTGATGCCTAATCAAACAAGAACATTTACTGGCATCAGAGGGATAAGGGGGGTACATGGCACCAGAATGGAACAACACGCCAATATCAGTGAAGGTGGATGTCTACATCTATGGGATTGTGTTGTTGGAGCTTGTGTGTTGTAGGAGGAATGTGGAGTTAGATGTTGCAGACGACGAAATTATTTTGACTGAATGGGTGTACAACTACTTTATTCATGGAGAGTTGGACAAACTCTTGGGTAGCGAAGAGGTGGAGAAGGGAATGTTAGAGAGGCTAGTGATGGTGGGATTGTGGTGTATCAAAACGATCCCTATTTTCACCCTTCTATGAAAAATGTGATTTTGATGTTGGAAGGGAATACGGATGTAGCGATTCCTCCATCTCCAGATGCTCTGTAAGTAGTTCTTGATATCCACCATGTATTACATTGCTTTATTGAAGAGATTATCTTGTGTGTGTTCTTGTAAATCATCAGTTTGAGAAATAATAAAAAAGGGAGTGCTATTAACATGCCCAAAATACAACAGCCGTACCACCACTTCTACCTAACCAGTATTTGTTATAATCAAGAAAATGACGAAATCTTGTGTCAAGGTCCTTCCCAGCATCCCTCATAATGATGCCGCATTACCAAGATAGAACCATGTTTATCAAAAAGAGGTCATTAATGTATGATGCAACAAGGCTACGAGGAACATCCTTGAAACGGGCGTCTAAGGAATGGTTTTACCAAAAGTAAAATACCAAATTAGATTTATTACAGGCTTCATATTGACTTTCAATGTCGCTTTCCATACATTCTCTCTTTAGTTTCTATAGAGACTTTCGCTTCCTGCATTCTCTCTTTTTTAAACCTCTCGCTTCCCACATTGCTTCTCGCACCTGTTTCCCACTATGGCAACTATGGGTTCAACTAATCAACAGGTGCTGGGAAAGCTTTAGTCTCGAGTTTCAAAGGAACAAGCTGAAGTTCGCAACAGATCAAATCATTCTAAAACAGAATAACCTCTGTTAAGTCCCCTCATTGGGAACTCTTCCTGAGTTGAGCCATTCACTGCTGAGATTTACCTCCTTCTTCAATGGGAACTCTTTTTGAGTTGAGCTTCCTTACACTCCTAATGTATTTCAAATCTTGAAAACATGCAATTACGAAACTACCATCGTGCACGGTAAGGGTTTCAATACAAATACACTCAATAGATATATAAGTAAAGGGAAATGATTTCATCACTGACTTTTTTGATATGCAGCGAAAGCTTCTTGCCTTTAGTGCTTAAAGGGCTGTCAAAAGATTATTTACATTTCCCAAAAGGCTCTAAGTCTCTGACAACACCAATTAAAAAGTAAGAGACAAGAAGCTTTCGCTACATATCAAAAGAGTGGAGTGCTAAAATCATTTCCCATAAGGATATTACATGTGACTTGCTGCTTGTTGATAAAAGCAATAAATTTGCTTCAGTTCATACTACCCAAATAACTAAATTCAAAAGAACACAGAAATCGCAGAGAGATCTTCAATAAGAAAATCCTAACCTATGCAAAGATTATATAAGAGCTAATCTAATCCCATAGAAAATGAGCAATTTCATTCTCACAATTTTTTTTAAGATGGGTCTGCTTGCACCAATCCTCGATACCTCAACTACTGAGGTTTAAGAAACACTCTTGCCAAAGGAGAGAATTAGTTTCATTCTTACAATTTTTTGTGAAGTTTAACCTAAGGAAAAAAAAACGGGGGAGTGGAAATGAAATTCAGAAGAAATGACCTCGAAATTCAGCCATATGCAATGAAGAGTCCGCTAGCAGAATACTCTCGTCATCAAGTTTGGACTTAATCGGAAAACCTAATCGTGGGTTTTTTTTTTTGGGGTCCCCCCCAGGAAAAAAAAACAAATAAAATCCCCCTCTTTAACGGTTTCTGTGAGAGTGGTTCACTGCTTGTGGATAAATTTACCCATTTTAACGTTTTTCTTTGCCTTTAAAACCTAACGAATAAAGTTAACGGGGGCGGGGGATTTTTGTTAGGTGCCTAGATGGGTCCCACTTAGAGTGCAATAAATTATAAGATCTGATATATTTAGGAGTTAGCATAGATTAGGATACTAATTTAGATTATGATAATCTTTATTTAGCTATTTATATTCTTACCATAAGATCATTCTAGATCTTTCCACATTTCTCTTAAAGTGCTTTATATAAGCACAAGTTACTGTTAATGGAAATCAATGAATGGAGAAATTATTCTAGAAATTGTGTGTCTGCACAAAGGAGGAAATCTTCCCTCTAAGAAATCAATCCTGTTGCAAACCGAATCGGGTTTGTAACAATTTTATCCGTCAGAAGGGGAGGAAATATCATTTCACTTTTTTTTTTGAGCCGTAAAAACTGATCTTTTGCGTCGCTTGGTACGGGCCTTCAAATCGAATAGAATTATTTTACCTATATTTTTATGGGCATTTGCTAGGCTCACTTTTGCAAGCGAGAACAGCCACACAGCCTCACTTTTTAGCAGATTTTGTCCTTCAGTTCATCTGAGGTGGCTGTTCTCTTTTCCAAATCCCTCTTCTACGTCGATTGAAGCAGATCACTGTTTGGTTGCAAGTACTAACCTTATAGATCAGTGGTGTAAGAGGAGACAAGCATTGAATTTGCCTCGAACTTGCCTAGTAGAAGGCAGCGTTTGGTTGTCAACCTCGCAGAATAGCGGTATGGAGTGTCATTACCAATGTAGAGAGAGAGGGATAGAGAGGGGATAGGGGAGAAAAAGCATTATTCCCAAGAAATCAAAGCAAAATTCAAGTTTTTTTTTTTTTTTTTTTTTTGGATTTTGGTATAGATTTAAGAGGGAGGGGACAAGGGTGACACCTGTTACGAGCCTAATTGGCCATAACACAAATAAACAAAATGAAATTAGAAAAAGAGGGCGAGAGAGGTTGATTGGAGGCAACCGGACCTCCTAACGGCTCGATTCGAGAGGAGCTGTGACTCTCCTAAAAACAAAGTTTCCTCTGCTGTCAAATTATCTTTCTTCTTCCCATTTACATTGCAATACAAGTTCTTAAATACAAGTACAAAGGTGGCACACAACATTAACCACTTCCCCACTTACAAGACACATCATCACTAACTAACATCCACTACCCTAAAACACATAACCCACAATTACTTAATAATTACATTCTAACTAACCCCATATACACCACTAACAAACACATATCATTCCACCCCCCTTAGAAACAACCTTGTCCTCAAGGTTGATTTGTTACAGAAAAGATTGTATACCACCGGGGTCCCAAATCCTATTGGGCACACTTTGGTTGAGAAATACAATCAACTTTAGACTTCTGTATTCTTCAAAAATAACAACTATGATCTTTCGAACCCTGCCTTCCACATTTGTTGCTACCAAAGTTGGAAGGAAATACGATTTTCATCTCCGCCGCCATCTATTTTTGCATTTTCCTTTACACGAACATCAGCTCTCTCAAGATTCAACTTTTCTTCATCTTTACGCATTTCTTTGTTCGCTTTGCTGATTTTTTCCAAGTCTTCCGCAAATCGCCGATGTTCTTCCATCATTTTCAAAACAAGAACTTTGATTTGCCGGAAATCATCGCGTATGGATTCCAAAAGCTCCGGAGACAGCCATGGCGCAAGATCGACAGCTCTGATACCACTTGTTACGGGCCTAATTGGCCGTAACACAAATAAATAAATTGAAAATAGAAAAGGGGGGGGGGGGGAGAGGTTGATTCGAGGCAACCAGACCCCCTAATGGCTCAATTCGAGAGGAGCCATGACTCTCCTAGAAACAAAGTTTCCTTTGCTGTAAAATTATCTTACTTCTTCGCATTTACATTGCAATACAAGTACGAAGGTAGCACACAACATTAACCACTTCCCCTATTACAAGACACATCATCACTAACTAACATCCACAACCCTAAAGCACATAACCCACCCTAAAACACATAACCCACAATCACTTATTAACTACATTCTAACTAACCCCATATACGCCCAACTAACAAGCACATATTTCAACCTGGTGGTGTCCTGTGATGTCAATGTTACATTGGTAACCAAACATGGGATTTTCTTGACATGGCACCCAAACACCAAGCAAAACCCCTAAAAGCTATCTAGGCTTTTGTGCAAAGTAAAAATTGAAAAATATAAAAGGTTTTACCTTGAGGTTGCATGTTCGATGCCAGCTGACCTATGGAAAAAAATATATTTCCATTTCAAAAAAATTGAATAGGGTTGGATTGAGTACTTTTTTCGACTGTAAAAAAGTAAGAGGTTTTAGAAATATTTTTCCTTCAGAAACTTCTCCAGAAAATTCCCTCAATCCATGCAAATTGAGCAAACTGAATCAATTCTCAAATAGTTTGTGAATTAAACCTTTCTTAAATTATGAATATATTTTTTCAAGTCGGCGCTTGCCTGACCTCCAACCCAAAGATATACAATGAACTAAAGATTGCCTCTATAGCTAGCAATTCCCAATGCATCGTAACCCAAAGAAAGCATGCGCCCCTATCATTAGCCTTCCTTGATAAAATGTTGTTTTCTCTCTAGCTTTGGCATTCATGTTCCAAGTACCCTCTGCCAAAGAGGGGCATTTATAGACACCCCACTAAGATCAGACTAATGATAAGTTGCCGTGATGATGACTCCAATGATGACCCCCAAAGTTTCGTGTCATTTAATGAACCGGCCACTTACCCCTACGGGTGCGGAAAAACAGACAGATTCCCAAAAGACTTTGTGAACTAAAAGCACATCCCATACCAACTCAGATTTGTCATAACCAGATTGCATACCAGGCGCCGAGCTAGCCAATCTGAGATCCCCGACATCAAACCCGGAAACCGGCAAATACCCAGGGCATTCCCAATTTTCACTCATCTGACCAATTTACGCTTGTAGCCCAAAGCAAGAATCGTGAGTTTACGATTGTAACCCCTGAGCATAATCGTAACAACACCAAAATTTTATTTCCACATCTAAAGTTGTGCAAATCTGCTTTGTTTTCCGCATCCTTAAAAGGCAAGCAGGGGAGGCACTCAAGGAGGACAATCTTGGGCTTCCAAGAAAGCTTGTGTGGGCCACTGTATGCCCAATTTTGTGTCTCGGGAGCATTTAGGGAGTTTTGGGACGACGGAGCCCTGAACGGTCGAAGCGGCGCCCCCATTGGTGGAGAGTTAGGGGGTTTCTCAATCCCTAGGTAACTTTCATTTCTTTGTTTGGTTTATTTCATTTCATTTCCCTTAGCTTATCATTGTAATTAGTGTAGATTAGGGGAAAGCCATGGGGCTTGGAGCTCCATTGAACCTATCCCATTTTAGTTAGTTTAGAGTAGTATAGTTAGTATTCCTTCTTCTTGTCTGCCTCTAGTCATCCAGTCGCGTATGTAAATAAGATGAAACACAATGTAAATAGATTGTTCCCCAAAAATTATTTCTATTGGAAGATCCCAACCCTCCGATCTATAAAGAACTGCATATTGTAGAAATCTCTATAGATCGGAGGGATAGGATCATCCTATGGAAATGATTTTTGGCGAACAACCTATTTACGTTGTGTTCTGTCTTATGGACGGTTTGGATCATTCTATCATGTGGACCGTACAGTACTTTTTTGAAAAAAGTAAGGGACTATAAGGGCTTACACCATATAATTAGAACTTTGAATGTGATAAAAACACTCACACGGTGTGAACCATTTTTCACTTGCACGCCCACCGACACACGTGTCACACAGTTATGTTGATCAGGTTCGCTAACATGTGGGGTCACAACTGGATTATTAATTTGTTTGAGAATTGAATCTGCAAAATTACAGGCAATATGATTGTATAAATTAGGGCCCACAAAGAGTTGGATACCATGTTACACACCTGTCTTTTGGGAAACATGGGTCCACTCCTAAAAAGCCCACACAAGTTGAATTGGAATTTGGAAAGGGAAATGATGTATTCGCCCCATTTTTTTCTCAGGGCTACCCACTGTGTACAAAGAGTGGTCATAAATACACAAAATGTTGTGTGGCCTCGGGAAGAAAAGGGGGCCAATATTTCCATTCCCTTACTTTTCCTTTCCTTTATATTGGACAAGAATAGGCAGATTTATGAGTGCACATTTAGGGGGCCGAGACTACTTTACATAAAGGCAGTACCGAGGCCGAGAACCACGTTTGTGTTCCAAGTCAATACGCGGAGATACATCCTTGTTTCAATAACCTTTGTTTCAAAAATGAACATTTTATCTGCATATAAAAGATTAAGGGAGATGATCCTTTCCCCAATTAAATACATAGAGAGAGTTTTCTTTTCTCTTCCACACACTGCTCTAATGGCTTCTGTTGCATTTTCTCTTTTCTTGCTCTTTCTCTCTGCAACTCCTTTCACAATAGCTAAACCAAAACAAACCAACATAACCTTAGGCTCTTCTCTCTTCCCCACAACAGAACCCACTTCATGGCTCTCACCTTCTGGCCTTTTTGCCTTTGGATTCTACAAAGAAGGCAATGGCTTCGCAGTTGGAACATGGCTAGAGGCTGATCCAAACAAGAAAGTGGTATGGACGGCGAACCGTGACGACCCACCCGTCTCTGACAACGCAACATTGATCCTAACTCATGGTGGTTGGCTTCTTCTAAGAAGCCCAGGTGGCCTAGACAAAAATATCACTGATGCAGAAGACTCTGCTTCCTCTGCTTCATTGCTCGATACGGGTAATTTTGTTCTATATGATTCCAATTCCAGTCGCATATGGGAGAGCTTTGATTATCCTACCGATACCATTTTAGCAGGTCAGCGTCTTCCATCCGATCAAGACTTGCATTCCAGCCTCTCTGACGCTGACCACAGTACCGGACGGTTTCGCCTCAGTATGCAAGGCGATGGCAACCTCGTGCTATACCCAAACTATGGCTCTAGTTCTGAAATAGATGCTTATTGGAGTACTGGAATTTATGGGAACCAAGGACTCGATATAAGCCTCTATCTCAACAACTCTGGCCAATTATACCTAGTTAACACAAGTGATGACAATGTACAGAGTGTTGCTGAAAGCATCAATTCTAGAAATGATGCTATTGTTGTTTACCGTGCGACGATCGAAGCCGACGGAAATTTCCGGTTGTACTCTCACACTTTCGAAAGGAATGGTAGCTCGAATATGTCGATCAGTTGGTCGGCCATTGAAGACAATGACCAATGTTCAATCAAAGGTTTTTGTGGATTTAACAGCTACTGTACTTTTATGGATAATCAACCTCAATGCATTTGTGTACCTGGCTTCAATTTCAGTGGCCCAGTTCAAAGATTTCAGGGTTGCGACAGAAACATCAGTATCGAAGGTTGTAACGGCAAGGAAAACAAGTCATACTACATTTTGCCTATTAAGAATGTGGCTTGGAAAGAGAGTCTATACGATACTGTGCCATCGTACAGTGAAGAAGATTGCAGGAATGAGTGTCTACGAGACTGTGAATGCGGGGCTGCAATGCTCAAAGATGATAAATGCATGAAATTGACACTTCCACTGTTATATGGGAGAAGGGATTTATCTGATCCGACGACAACTTTCATCAAAATCGGTATCGGAAGTAGCACAACTACTACTAATGCGACCGGTAACGTCTCAAATGGGAACGGCAACTTCTCTAATGCAACGGAGGTGGTGAAATATTATAGCAAGAAAAAGCAACGGATGGAGATTCTAATCGTATGTATAGTTCTTGCTAGTTTCTCCTTAACAGTCTTTGTAGTCTCTGCTTTTCTTATCTACAGATATCAAGTTCAGAGGTACAAACATCAGGCAGGAGCAAGAAGTATTGGCTTAAGAGAAGAGATTGCTCTGCGAGTCTTCTCATACGATGAGCTACTAAAAGCAACAGATGGCTTCAAGGAAGAATTGGGGAGAGGTGCTTTTGGAACAGTTTATAAAGGAGCCTTATCCAACAGTGGCAGAGTCATCGCTGTAAAGCAACTAGAGAAAGTGATTGAAGAAGGGGAAAGGGAGTTTCGAGCAGAGACGAGAGCAATAGGAAGAACCCATCACAGGAATTTGGTCCGATTGCTCGGCTTCTGCGACGAAGGCTCTCATAGGCTTCTGGTTTATGAATACATGGGCAATGGCTCACTTGCAAACCTCATCTTCAAGAACCAAAGACGCCTAGATTGGACTGATAGAGTGAGAATCGCAACAGATATAGCCAGAGGGATACTCTATCTACACGAAGACTGTGAGCCCCATATCATCCATTGCGATATAAAGCCTCAGAACATACTGATGGATGATTTCTGGACTGCGAAGATATCGGATTTTGGGTTGGCGAAGCTGTTGATGCCAGATCAAACAAGAACCTTTACTGGCGTCAGAGGGACGAGGGGATACCTGGCACCGGAATGGAACAAGAACACACCGATATCAGTGAAGGCGGATGTCTACAGCTATGGGATTGTGTTGTTGGAGCTTGTATGTTGTAGGAGGAATGTGGAGTTAGATGTTGCAGATGAGGAAATTATTTTGACTGAATGGGTGTACAGCTGCTTTATTCGTGGAGAGTTGGGTAAACTCCTGGGTAGTGAAGAGTTGGAGAAGAGGATGTTGGAGAGGCTGGTGAAGGTGGGATTGTGGTGTATTCAAAACGAACCAAATTTTCGCCCTTCTATGAAAAATGTAATTTTGATGTTGGAAGGGAATACGGATGTACCGATCCCTCCATCTCCAGCTTCTGCAAGTAGTTCTTGATGTCCACCCTGTATTACATTACTTTCGAAATACAATAACAGCACCACCTCTTCTGCCAGTGAGTATAGGAAAGCAAATGACTATCCAGTGAATATAGGTTGGATATCTTTGAAGCAAAGGACTATCACTGTCAGTATAAGTTCAACTAATCAACAGGTGCTACGTGAAGCTTTAATCACTGAGTTCCAAAGACACTAATGCGAATGTGGCAGTTGGTGGTGTTTTTAATAGTTAGCCTATTCTATATTCAGGAGGAGATCTTGGTAGTATTTTTAGTAGTCATCTTTTTGATAAAAACAAGTTGTAATATTCTATTGGAGCATGAATAAAAAAGCTGTCTTTCTCCCTTAATCTCTATTGTTCTTGAGGCCATCCCCTTGGACGTGGGATTATTTCAGTCTCTCATCCAAACAAACACTGTATTAGAAACAAGCCGTGAAATTGCTAACATATCAAATCGTTCCAAAACAGAATAACCTCCGTTACATCCTCTCATTGGGAACTCTTCCTTAGTGGAGCATTCACAGCTGAGATTTGCATTTTTAATCAATGGAAACCCTTTCTGAGTTGAGCATTCATTACATTCCCAATGTATTTCAAATCTACAGAACACGCAATTGCGAAACTACAATTGTGGTCTGCTTTTAATGGACAGGAAAAGGGCATCAATTCTCAGATAGTTTGTGAATGAGCACTGCTAGGAAAACAGGATCCCGTTTTGTGAAAAAAGAAAAAAAAACGGGCATCAACCATCAGAGCCACGTCCACTAAAAGACGAAGTAAGGGAGCTCAAATCCCCATAAAAGCAATAAATACACCTTGAAAACGGTCAAATCAACGGTGATGTCACTCCCATTTTTATTTTCCAAACCGAATCCCGTTTTCAAAGTGTTTTCCTTTGTGCCTTTTCTCATTGAATTTAAATGAAGGCAAACTTGAGCTAGCTGTTAGCAACCTCAATCTCAAGGTACACAGGCCAGCATATAGAGAACCCACTGTGGCAGCTCCAGTACACTGCTTGCATTAATTGGAAAATTCCACTGCTAGGGGTCACTAAGTACAATGCTTGCATTAATTTGAAAATTCTGCTGCCGGATCAGTGACCGGAAAAAAGATATCACAAGCAGTTTCGGCATTTTCGCCACTGGCCCAATGGTACTGATCACTGATGGTGAGTCCCTTTACAGTCGAGATCAGGCAAGTCAAAATTCGCATTCGCCTCATGTAACTCAGGCCTTTGCTAAGCATTCAAACCATTGGAAAACCAAGCAGAAGCTAAATTTAGCATCATATATATAGTCTCACATTATAGATTAGTACAGATGCCAAAGCAAGAATTACAAAAACCTCACTAGGAAAACACAATATATCGATTGCATTCATTTGCCAGGCGATGTAAAGATTAATCTGTCTCTCTTCCTATTCAAACCTCTGTCATTTGGTGAAGACACTTTCCCACCAACACCGATTTGGCGCTTCATTGCTGCCGAAAAAAAAAAAAAAACAGAAACAGTTATTAGATTCATGCCACTCACAACAGCTTAAACAGCGAACGGCATAAACAAATGAATCTTTTATTCATTGTACTACTGCAGCTCGCATGAGTATATAAACAGTACAAAAAAAATTAAAAAAATATTGTGAAATTGTTTGTCATTTTGATCAAGATTCTGAAGCAAAAAAGATGGAGTTTGGAAACAACTGAAACACACCTTGTTCTCTCTTGAGCTCTGCATCTAGCTCTTCTTTCCACTTCCTCTGCCTCTCCACGAAGCTAAAACTGTATCCATCATCATTATGTTAAAGTGTTCAGACTTCAGAATCAGATGGGTCAGGGCACATGGCACATGACACAAGGCATGCTAAGTAAAGGGAGAGATAAGCTAAGTAAACATTTAACAAACCTTGGGCTGTTTGGTTCTTGCTGACCTCCACCCCATTCGTTAAGATGAGGCAAAGGAATTTCTCTTAAGATTTGATCACTTGCACCGCCATTAGTTGAGACACGCCGGCTCCAGTTACCGGGACATGTAGTATTTTCATCATCAACTAGCAGGAGTGATGTTCTGCTCACTAGCCTGCTGGGAGATAACTTGCTTTTCGGAGGTAACTTAGAACAACTTGTAACATCTTCGTCGGATGCGTTCCCAACAACACCCGGAAAAGAAGCGGCATTAGAAATGTTGTAGAACTCTTGATATCATGGTGTCTATAGCTTCTTTAGATCCAAAGCCTGGAATAATATAGTGGGCAGATCATAGATGGATTTTAAAATTTACATCACAGAACACTTCAGAAGCTTCATTCAGATGACTTAGTCAATGGATAAAACTGGTAGAGGTTAAAGAGCGCTAATAAAGGATAAAATAAATAGACCAATGATAGAATGAAGGGCGCCCTTGCAAAAACCAACTTCAAGGGTGCCCCCCCATTGGTTAATTCAAGCAAAAGCCAAAGCCGTTCCACATTTTATGGCGCCATCCACTTTTTTCGGCGCCATCATAAACTAACTTTGCTGAAATTGACCAATGAGGATGGTGCCCCTTGAAGTTGGTTTTTGCAAGGGCGCGCGCCCTTCATTCTATCATTCCTCCAATAATTATTCATACCTTCTCATCCAGGAAGGCTCTAATTTTCAATTCTGTAACTTCTTCATCATCTTCGCACGATGGTCCACAAGGAAATGTGAAACCATTCTCCTCTTTTGCAGATGCTCCGGAGATATTGCCAGCTCCAGTAACTGACCCACAAGAGTCCTCTGAGGGCATTCCTCTTGGCTCTGGACTTTCATCGAACTTGCATGGCCAATCATCTAAGGGCTCCGACATGGGATTAAAACTGTCATTCTTCTAAGACACTATTAGATCCATATTGAAGGACATAATATATTACCCTGTTAAACTGATCAAATGTTGAGGCAGAGTCAGGTCTTATTGATCCAGCCACCTCAAAATCATCAAGCAGACACATGTCATCACTGGTACTTGTCTCCCAAACGGATCCGATTCTCGAGAGCTTCTTGGGATATATCGTTGAGCACCTCACACTCCCAACATCATGGACATTCTTCCAGCTTTTGCCAGTTGTCCTGGGTCCCATTGGGCTAATCCTGCAATGTGAAAAACAGTCATCATGACACCATGCAGTGTTCAACTCCCATAAAATATTTCTACAACACCCAGAATTATCAACCATGACAACCATTAAACTTACGATTTATTCACACATGATGTGACTGGAAATGAGTTTGGAGAATGTTCCTGGTGGTGACAATATTGCTGCTATCAGCCACAAGGTAAGTTGCAGAGAAGAAATGGTGACCAACATACTCAAAGTAGCTTAGAATAGTTATACTGACCACAACAGAAGCACAGGATATTGGATGAGGGTCCTGATATTCTGTAGTAACAAATGGATGCTGATTGCCATTATTGAAATTGAAATTTATTATCACATAGTTTGTTTAAATTCGATTAAAAAATTTGTTTTCAGTTCAGAAATCACCTGGAGCAGATCAGAAGCCGTTGGCCTTGAGTTTGGTTCCCTGCCAAAATGCTACGTTAGTCTCAAAGGACACCTTAGAAGGAGCTCAAACGGAGAGGAAATGAAATCCATACAGTTGATAAGACACTTGTTTTGGATCTCGATATTAGAACAATCACTTGAATGGCTTAATGCAGGAGTGTAAAATGTCTGTAAAGTGGCCCTTTGAAAATTAATCATCAAGCTGACAATATAAAAGTCAAAAAACAAACCAAGCCAGGACCACACTACGTTGAAAACTAAAGAAGAAACTTGAAAGTAATCTCCAGCAACTAACAACTCACATTTTATCCTAAACCAAAGAATTTGCTACATCATTAGCCTCCCTCAAGATGGGTTGTTAATGGAAGTTCTTTAGAAAAAGAAATGATTTTCCTTTAGGTTGTACATTGTATGCTCAAACATAAATGTAATTTATTTGGGACAGGTCCTGTCAGAACTCAGAACTAACTTTTATGGGAATAACCACCCTCCCCCAATTCAGGTAATTGCATAATCTATGGTGCATGAAACAGAACAAACTAAAAGACATTTATGAATATATACTTTGCTAAGCATTTCTCAAGAAAATCCTTTGCCTCCACAGAGAGATGCTCAGGGATGGCAGGATGTTCCTTTGTTGATCAAACATGGAATAGAGCAGGAACCTGGATGAAAGAGTCAGTGTTAGTCTGAGTTCAGAAAAAACCTCTTCAAATGCTACAAAATTCGTGCAGCTTGATATCAATTGATGATATGAATGAAAGCACTTTGTACCTCTAGTTGGTATTGCTGGCTCCAAGGAGGCTTTCCAGTGGCCATTTCAATAACAGTACACCCAACGCTCCATATGTTGGCAGAGCTAGGAAATATTTTGGGAAATTAATCAGGACTCAAAACATTATCATTTATTAAGAGAAAATTGGTACAAGGATAAAACTGCAACGAGTATAGTAACGAAAGCATGTTGCTAATAGCCAAATGCACTTGAAAATTCTCCGAGAATTATCATTGGCAATGTGAGGCATAATCAAAGCAATCAGGAGAAAAACATACAGTATACAAGAACAGCTGATGATAAAAAGGAATATAAAAGTACAAAACAGCAAGAGATCTCAAATTTTCAATCCAGGCCATAAAAAATTTGATAATTAGTATAAATATTCAACAACATATCATCAATCCAGTAAAACCAAAAGGGAACAGAATGACCGTTACTTGAAATTACAGGTGTATAAACCTAAAATAATAAAATATACTCTTAGGTGTATGCGCATACATAACAGCAAGAGTTCTTGAAATTTCAATCCAGGCCATAAAAATTTGATAATTATTGGCAAATATTCAACAACATATCATCAATCCAGTAAAATCAAGAGGCAACATAGAGACTGTTACTTGAAATTACAGGTGTATACCCACATCTTCCACATACCCAGTTACCCATTTCTCAACTCTTATTCTTTTTGACATTTCACCGTCGTCCAGTATTCAGCATTGATCCATGTCACGCAATGATACTTTCTTCTCAGTCCCTATGCATGATACTTTCTATATGATAATATCTCAACTCTTATTCCTTTTGACATTTCACCGCCATCCGCTACTCAGCTTTGATCCATGCAATGCAATGATACTTTCTTCTCAGTCCCTATGCATGCATACACTTTATATGGCATGCCTCTGATACTTTCTTCTCAAGTAGGGTGCTGAAGAAAGGGAGGGCAATGGAGGTCCATGGAGAGGGGAAAAGCAATCGCTTGGAGAGAACTGAAAAGATGGCCCAACTATGGTGATTCTGGTTGGGGAGAGTGAAATAGAGAAGAGAAAAAAGCCTTTTCTAGAAACATGTTGGGTGGGAACGGTGTATATTCAGCATCGGAGTTAGAGGCTTTGGCAACAAAAAATGGATACCATAATCCTTCTGTGTAAAAAAAAAAGAAGATCAGCAACAATGTAGTTCCATTCATAGAACATGAACTGGTGGTTGTGGGTTGCGAAGAGGGAAATAGAAGAGAAACAAACAGGTATAAAACGATGTTGGGTGGGAACGGTGCAAGTGGTCAAGATATATTCAAAACAAGAGTTCGAGACATGGGTGACAAAAATATGGGTTACAAGTACAATTAGCCCTGTTAAGGTAAAAAGAGATCAGCAACAACGAAGTCCTAACTATCTTAGCTTCCGAGGAAAAAGCAACATAATTTTCTATCTTGCTGTCTTGGGAGCCTCAAAATCCCATGTGTGTCTCTGCATTGGAGACACCTCTGATGCGCCAAAGAAAAAACTGAAATTTGATAGAAGTTAGGGATATATAAATTGATAGAAGTTAGTGATATGTATATCATAATAAATTATAAACAGTGTATTAAATAAGATCTATCATCGATGAGACTATGTCATTAATTCGATAGTAGCGCTTCATTTCTTTTTTAGGGATGGCAAAGGAATGTTTTGAAGATTATAAATACATTACACTCCTAATGTATTTATAATCTTCAAAACAAGTAATTACGAAACTACAAGCGTGCACGATAAGGGTTTCAATACAAATACAGTCCATAGATATAGGAGAATGATACCCCCCCCTCACGGATAAAATCCCCTCCTTTAATGTTATTCGTTAAGTTTTAAAGGCAAAGGAAAACGTTGAAGCGGGAAGCTTCTTGCCTTTTAATGTTTATAGGGCTGTCAAAAGGTTATTTACATTTCCCAAAAAGCTCTGACAACACCAATTAAAAACTAAAAGACAAGAAGCTTTCGCTACATATCAAAAGAGTGGAGTGCTAAAATCATTTCCCATAAGGATATTACATGTGACTTACTGCTTGTTGATAAAACCAATAAATTTGCTTCAGTTAATACTACTCAGATAAATAAATTCAAAAGAGCACAGAAATTGCAGACAGATCTTCAATAGGAAAATCCTAACCTATGCAAAGATCATATCAGAGCTAATCTAATTCCATAGAAAATGAGCAATTTCATTCTCACAAATTTTTTTAAGATGGGTCGGCTTGCACCAATGCTTGATACCTCAACCACTGAGGTTTAAGAAACTCTCCTGCCAAAGGAGAGAATTAGTTTCATTCTGACATTTTTTGTGAAGTTTAACCTAATGAACTCAAAAAAAAAAAAAAAAAAAAACGGGGGAGTGGAAATGAAATTCAGAAGAAATGACCTTGAAATTCAGCCATAAACCCTCATGCAATGAAGAGTCCGCTTGCAGGATCACTGCTTGAGGATAAATTCACCCCCTTTAACGTTTTTCTTTGCCTTTGAAACCTACAGAATAATGTTAACAGGGGGGGGGGGGGTTTGGGTGCCTAGATGGGTCCCACTTAGAGTGCCATAAATTAATTAGATATTTTGGAGAATAAGATCAGATCTGATATATTTAGTAGTTAGGATAGATTAGAATACTAATTTAGATTATGATAATCTTTATTTAGCTATTTATATTCTTATCATAAGATCATTCTAGATCTTTCCACATTTATCTTAAAGTGCTTTATATAAGCACAAGTTACTGTTAATGGAAATCAGTGAATGGAGAAATTATTCTAGAAATTGTGTCTGCACAAAGGAAGACTGTTCCTTCCCTCGAAGTGGATCAAGAGGCCAATCTTCCCTCTAAGAAGATCAATCCTGTTGCGAACCAAATCGGGTTTGTAATAATTTTATCCATCGGAAGGGGGGGAAATATCATTTCCTTTTTTTGCCATTAAACTGATCTTTTGCATCGCTTGGTACAGGCCCTAGAATTATTTTACCTATATTTTTATGGGCATTTGCTAGGCTCACTTTTGCCGGAGAGAATAGCCACAGGAGAGAACAGCCACACTGGCCTTCTTTTTAGCAGATTTTGTCCTTTAGTTCATCTGAGGTGGTTGTTCTCTTCTGGAAATCCCTCTTCTTCGTCGATTGAAGCAGACTCTTGTTTGGTTGCAAGTACTTACTTATAGATCAGTGGTGTAAGAGGAAAAAAGCATTGAATTTACCTTGAACTTGCCTAGTTGAAGGCAACGTTTGGTTGTCAACCTCGTAGAGTAGCGGTATGGAGTGTCATTACCAATGGGGAGAGAGAGAGAGAGAGAGAGGGGATGGGGGAGAAAAAGCATTACTCCATAGAAATCAAAGCAAAATTCAACTTTTTTTTTTAGGATTTTGCTATACATTTAAGAAGGAGGGGACAAGGGTGACACTTGTTCGAGCCTAATTGGCCGTAACACAAATAAACAAAAAGAAAATAAAAAAAGACGGGGAGAGAGGTTGATTTGAGGCAACCGGACCTCCTAACGGCTTGATTCGAGGGGAGCCATGACTCTCCTTAAAACAAAGTTTCCTTTGCTGTAAAATTATCTTTCTTCTTCCCATTTACATTGCAATACAAGTTCTGAAATACAAGTACAAAGTAGCACACAGAATTAACCACTTACAAGACACATCATCACTAACTAACGCCACTACCCTAAAAGACATAACCCACAATCACTTAATAACTACATCCTAACTAACCCCATATACACCACTAACAAGCACATATCATTCCACCCCCCTTAGAAACAACCGTTGTCCTCAAGGTTGATTTGTTAGAGAAAAGATTGTATTCCACCGGGGTCCCAAATCCTATTGGGCACACTTTGGTTGAAAATACAATCAACTTTGGACTTTTGTATTCTTCAAAAATAACAACCATGATCTTTCAAACCCCGCTTTCCAAATTTGTTGCTACCAAAGGTGGAAGGAAATACAATTTTCATCTCCGCCACCATCTATTTTTGCATTTTCCTTTACACGAACTTCAGCTCTCTCAATATTCAACTTTTCTTCATCTTTACGCATTTCTTTGATCGCTTTGTTGATTTTTTCCAAGCCTTCCGCAAATTGCCGGTGTTCTTCCATCATTTTCAAAAAAAGAACTTTGATTTGCCGGAAATCATCACGTATGGATTCCAAAAGCTCCGGAGACATAGCCATGGCGCAAGATCGACTGCTCTGATACCACTTGTTACATGCCTAATTGGCTGTAACACAAATAAATGAAAAGAAGATAGAAAAAGAGGGGGGGAGAGGTTGATTCGAGGCAACCGGACCTCCTAATGGCTCGATTCGAGAGGAGCCATGAATCTCTTAGAAACAAAGTTTCTTTTGCTGTAAAATTATCTTTCTTCTTCCCATTTACATTGCAATACAAGTACAAAGGTAGCACACAGCATTAACCACTTCCCCTCTTACAAGACACATCGTCACTAACATCCACAACCCTAAAACACACAACCGACAATCACTTAATAACTACATTCTAACTAACCCCATATACAGCCCACTAACAAGCACATATTTCAACCCTGGTGGTGTCCTGTGATGTCAATGTTACATTGGCAACCAACCAAACAAGGGATTTTGCTGACATGGCATTCAAACACCAAGCAAAACCCTTAAAAGCTATCTAGGCTTTTGTGACGAGTAAAAATTGAAACATATAAAAGGTTTTACCTTAAGGTCGCAGGTTCAATGCTAGCTGACCTACGCAAAAAAAAATATTTCCATTTCAAAATAATTGAATAGGGTTGGATTGAGTACTTTTTTCAAGTGTAAAAAAACTAAGAGGATTTAGAAATATTTTTGCTTCACAAACTTTTCCAGAAAATTCCTCAATCCATGCAAATTGAGCAAACTGAATCAATTCTCAGATAGTTTGTGAATTAAACCTTTCTTAAATTATTAATATATTTTTTCAAGTCGGCACTTGCCTGAGCTCCAACCCAAAGATATACAATGAACTAAAGATTGCCTCTATAGGTAGCAATTCCCCATGCATCGTAACCCAAAGAAAGCTTGTGCCCCTATCATTAGCCCTCCTTGATAAAATGTCTCTCTGGCTTTGGCATTCATGTTCCAAGTACCCTTTGCCAAATAGGGGCATCTATAGACACCCATTTTTCAAGATCAGACTAATTATAAGTTGCCGTGATGATGACTCCAATGATCACCCCCAAAGTTTCGTGTTATTTAATGAACCGGCTACTTACCCCTACTGGTGCGGAAAAATAGATTGATTCCCAAAAGACCTTGTGAGCTAAAAGCACATCCCATACTGATGGGGTCCAAAATCTGCAACCAATCGGCTGTTGACACGTGGCCCTCACAGGGACCACTGCAAAGCCAACACCAGTCCCTGCTAGGTATGACGCTTAGACCAATCGGGGACTTCCACCTGTCCCTCTTAGGGATGACACCTGGTCCACACAGGGGCTACCACCTGTCCTGGTTGGTGGCTCAGGATCACTATAAATAGCCTTCACTTGCTCAAAGGTGGGGGTGAACAAAAATCACCACTCAAGGCACTTAACTGGTCCTCTGCTGTTCGGACTTATGACCCCTGCTCATACTGACTTGAGTGTCGAAGGGTCCGTCCGGAGCAACCTCCCCGGTTCGGCCTTCTGACCTTATGTGTCTTGTGCAGGACAGGAAAGCGCCTTGCTCGCCAGCTGTGGCGTGCCAGATCAGCCCTTCCGGCCCTACCATAACCTGTTACCAATTTTAGACCTAACAGATTTGGCGCCATCCGTGGGACCCCGCAAGAAAAAGCTGTTCGAAATCTCACTCAGACAAAAATGGTAGGACGGATTGGGGCAGAGAGCACACGCCCCCGGACCGGAATCAGACTCGTCATTTCACAAGACGAGACAACAGCCTCCGGGACAGGCATGTGCGTCCTGAGTCTAAGTGTTTGCAGTGCTTGCAGACTTAGACCTCAGCAGCGGTGCAGAGGTTCACTCCGGCTGGTCGCAATGGTTTGGAGGTCAGTTCCAGCCAAGGGCCCCCCGAGTGTAGAACCTGTTTGCAGCGCAGACTCAGCAGCGGTGCAGAGGTTCACTCCGGCCGGTCCGCAATGGTTTGGAGGTCAGTTCCAGCCAAGGGCCCCCCGAGTGTAGAACCTGTTTACAGCGCAGACTCAGCAGCGGTGCAGAGGTTCACTCCGGCCGGTCCGCAATGGTTTGGAGGTCAGTTCCAGCTAAGGGTCCCCCGAGTGTAGAACCTGTTTGTAGCGCAGACTCAGCAGCGGTGCAGAGGTTCACTCCGGCCGGTCCACAATGGTTTGGAGGTCAGTTCCAGCCACGGGCCCCCCGAGTGTAGAACCTGTCTGCAGACTTAGACCTCTGCAGCTCAGCGGTGGTACACTCCGGCACGTCCGCAATGGCTTGGAGATCAGTTCTAACCAAGGACCCGCCCCAGTGGAAACCCACCTTGAAGATTCTAAGTGTTTGCAGACTTAGCTCTCAGCCTAAGTGTTTGCAGACTTAGAGAGCGGTAGTGGTGCACTCCGGCGCGTCCAATTTAGTGTGGAGATCAGTTCCAACCGTGGACCTGCCCTAGTGGAAAACCACCTCAAAGACTCTAAGTGTTTGCAGACTTAGCTCTCAGCCTAAGTGTTTGCAGACTTAGAGAGCGGCAGTGGTGCACTCCGGCGCGTCCAATTTGGTGTGAAGATCAGTTTCAAACGTGGATCTGCCCTAGTGGAAAACCACCTCAAAGACTCTAAGTGTTTGCAGACTTAGCTCTCAGCCTAAGTGTTTGCAGACTTAGAGAGCGGCAGTGGTGCACTCCGGCGCTTCCAATTTGGTGTGGAGATCAGTTCCAAACGTGGACCTGCCCTAGTGGAAAACCACCTCAAAGACTCTAAGTGTTTGCAGACTTAGCTCTCAGCCTAAGTGTTTGCAGACTTAGAGAGCGGCAGTGGTGCACTCCGGCGCGTCCAATTTGGTGTGGAGATCAGTTCCAACCGTGGACCTGCCCTAGTGGAAAACCACCTCAAAGACTCTAAGTGTTTGCAGACTTAGCTCTCAGCCTAAGTGTTTGCAGACTTAGAGAGCGGCAGTGGTGCACTCCGGCGCGTCCAATTTGGTGTGGAGATCAGTTCCAACCGTGGACCTGCCCTAGTGGAAAACCACCTCAAAGACCTGCCCGGCCTGGCCGTCCACAGCCTAAGCCGGACAGGATATGGCGCAATCGCTAGATGCCAAAAGACCTGCCCGGCCTGGCCGTCCACAGCCGAAGCCGGACAGGATATGGCGCAGTGGTGCACTCTGGCACGTCCGCAATGGCTTGGAGATCAGTTCCAACCAAGGACCCGCCCCAGTGGAAAACCACCTTGAAGAGTCTAAGTGTTTTCAGACTTAGACCTCCTCAGCTCAGCTCTAAGTGTTTGCAGTGTCTGCAGACTTAGACCTCTACAGCTCAGCGGTGGTACACTCTGGCACGTCCGCAATGGCTTGGAGATCAGTTCCAACCAAGGACCCGCCCCAGTGGAAACCCACCTTGAAGATTCTAAGTGTTTGCAGACTTAGCTCTCAGCCTAAGTGTTTGCAGACTTAGAGAGCGGCAGTGGTGCACTCCGGCGCGTCCAATTTGGTGTGGAGATCAGTTCCAACCGTGGACCTGCCCTAGTGGAAAACCACCTCAAAGACTCTAAGTGTTTGCAGACTTAACTCTCAGCCTAAGTGTTTGCAGACTTAGAGAGCGGCAGTGGTGCACTCCGGCGCGTCCAATTTGGTGTGGAGATCAGTTCCAACCGTGGACCTGCCCTAGTGGAAAACCACCTCAAAGACTCTAAGTGTTTGCAGACTTAGCTCTCAGCCTAAGTGTTTGCAGACTTAGAGAGCGGCAGTGGTGCACTCCGGCGCGTCCAATTTGGTGTGGAGATCAGTTCCAACCGTGGACCTGCCCTAGTGGAAAACCACTTCAAAGACCTGCCCGGCCTGGCCGTCCACAGCCTAAGCCGGACAGGATATGGTGCAATCGCTAGACGCCAAAAGACCTGCCCGGCCTGGCCGTCCACAGCCTAAGCCGGACAGGATATGGCGCAATCGCTAGACGCCAAAAGACCTGCCCGGCCTGGCCATCCAGCGCCTTAGCCGGACAGGATATGGCGCAATCGCTAGACGCCAAAAGACCTGCCCGACCTGGCCGTCCACAGCCTAAGCCGGACAGGATATGGCGCAATCGCTAGACGCCAAAAGACCTGCCCGGCCTGGCCGTCCACAGCCGAAGCCGGACAGGATATGGCGCAGTGGTGCACTCCGGCACGTCCGCAATGGCTTGGAGATCAGTTCCAACCAAGGACCCGCCCCAGTGGAAAACCACCTTGAAGACTCTAAGTGTTTGCAGACTTAGTCCTCCTCAGCTCAGCTCTAAGTGTTTGCAGTGTTTGCAGACTTAGACCTCTGCAGCTCAGCGGTGGTACACTCCGGCACGTCCGCAATGGCTTGGAGATCAGTTCCAACCAAGGACCCGCCCCAGTGGAAAACCACCTTGAAGATTCTAAGTGTTTGCAGACTTAGACCTCCTCAGCTCAGCTCTAAGTGTTTGCAGTGTTTGCAGACTTAGACCTCTGCAGCTCAGCGGTGGTACACTCCGGCACGTCCGCAATGGCTTGGAGATCAGTTCCAACCAAGGACCCGCCCCAGTGGAAAACCACCTTGAAGATTCTAAGTGTTTGTAGACTTAGACCTCCTCAGCTCAGCTCTAACTGTTTGCAGTGTCTGCAGACTTAGACCTCTGTAGCTCAGCGGTGGTACACTCCGGCACGTCCGCAATGGCTTGGAGACCAGTTCCGGCCAAGGACACCCAATGAAAAACCACCTTATAAAGCCCAAGTTCTGAAGACTTGGATCCATGCAGTGGTTCACTCCGGTCCGTCCCGAAATGGCTTGGAACCCAATTCCGGCCAGGGACCACCCGTGGAAAACCACCTGAAATCCGAGTTCAGAAAAATGGGATCCTGCATTGGTGGTTCACCTTGGTTCGCCTCTAAATGGCTGTGAGCCAACTCCCGGCCAGGAGAGTACGGGGGCCGAAAACCACCCACAATGAAATCCAAGTTCTTAAACTGGGGTTAAGGAGCCGCTTGGTTCACTCCGGTCCAATACTATGGCCGGACAGGATATTTTTCCTGGTCATCTCGGGCCGACCAGAAAATCTGGTCGTCTGAAGAAGACAAAAGACCTGCCCGGCCTGGCCGTCCAGCGCCTTAGCCGGACAGGATATGACGCGTTCGCTAGAAGACAAAAGTCTGCCCGGCCGAGCCACCCAGAAGGCTTAGACGGACAGGATATGACGCGTTCACTAGAAGACAAAATTCTGCCCGGCCCGGCAGCCCAGAAGGGCTCGGCCGGACAGACCTCCAGTGCAAATTCTGCCCGGCCGAGCCGCCCAGAAGGCTTAGACGGACAGACCTCCAGTGCAAATTCTGCCCGGCCGAGCCGCCCAGAAGGCTTAGACGGACAGACCTCCAGTGCAAATTCTGCCCGGCCGAGCCGCCCAGAAGGGCTCGGCCGGACAGACCTCCAGTGCAAATTTTGCCCGGCCGAGCCGCCTAGAAGGCTTAGACGGACAGACCTCCAGTGCAAATTCTGCCCGGCCGAGCCGCCCAGAAGGCCTAGACGGACAGACCTCCAGCGCAATTTCTGCCCTTCCAGGCCGCCCAGAAGGGTTTGGATTTATGGCAATAAGCTTTCTTGTTTCTCCAAACCGTCATAAATGGCTCGCTAGAAGACAAAAGTCTGCCCGGCCGAGCCGCCCAGAAGGCTTAGACGGACAGACCTCCAGTGCAAATTCTGCCCGGCCGAGCCGACCAGAAGGGCTCGGCCGGACAGACCTCCAGTGCAAATTCTGCCCGGTCGAGCCGCCCAGAAGGGCTCAGCCAGACAGACCTCCAGTGCAAATTCTGCCCGGCCGAGCCGCCCAGAAGGCTTAGACGGACAGACCTCCAGTGCAAATTCTGCCCGGCCGAGCCGCCCAGAAGGCTTAGACGGACAGACCTCCAGTGCAAATTCTGCCCGGCCGAGCCGCCCAGAAGGCCTAGACGGACAGACCTCCAGCGCAATTTCTGCCCTTCCAGGTCGCCCAGAAGGGCTTGGATTTATGGCAGTAAGCTTTCTTGCTTCTCCAAGCCGTCATAAATGGCTCGGAGAACCAGGGGGCAACTGATGGGGTCTAAAATCTGCAACCAATCGGCTGTTGACACGTGGCCCTCACATGGACCACTGCAAAGCCAACACCAGTCCCTGCTAGGTATGACGCCTGGACCAATCGGGGACTTCCACCTGTCCCTCTTAGGGATGACACCTGGTCCACACAGGGGCTACCAACTGTCCTGGTAGGTGGCTCAGGATCACTATAAATAGCCTTCACTTGCTCAAAGGTGGGGGTGAACAAAAATCACCACTCAAGGCACTTAACTGGTCCTCTGCTGTTCGGACTTATGACCCCTGCTCATACTGACTTGAGTGTCGAAGGGTCCGTCCGAAGCAACCGCCCCGGTTCGGCCTTCTGACCTTATGTGTCTTGTGCAGGACAGGAAAGCGCCTTGCTCGCCAGCTGTGGCGTGCCAGATCAGCCCTTCCGGCCCTACCATAACCTGTTACCAATTTTAGACCTAACACATACCAACTCAGATTTGTCAGAACCAGATTGCAAACCAAGCCCCGAGCTAGCCAATCTGAGATCCCCGAGATCAAGCCCAGAAACCGGCAAATACCCAGAGCATTCCCAATTTTCACTCATCTGACCAATTTACGATTGTGGCCCAAAGCAATAATCGTAAGTTAAAAAGAGTTTACAATCGTAACCCCTGAGCATAATCGTAACAGCACTAAAATTTTATTTCCACATCGAAAGTTGTACAAATCTGCCTTGCTTTCCGCATCCTTAAAAGGCAAGCAGGGCAGGCACTCAAGGAGGACAATTTTGGGCTTCCAAGAACGCTTGTGTGGGCCACAGTAGGCCCATTTTTGTGTCTCATGAGCATTTAGGGAGTTTTGGGACGATAGAGCCCTGAGCGGTCAAAGCGGCGCCCCCATTGGTGGAGAGTTAGGGGATTTCTCAATCCCTAGGTAACTTTAATTTCTTTGTTTTGTTTATTTTATTTCATTTCATTTCCCTTAGCTTAGCTTAGCATTGTAATTAGTGTAGATTAGGGGAAAACCATGGGGCTTGGGGCTCTCTAGATCCCAATCTCCATGGAAACTATCCCATTTTAGTTAGTTTACAGCAGTATAGTTAGTTTTCCTTCCTGTTGTCTGCCTCTAGTCATCCAGTCGTGTAATGTGGGCCATGCAGATTAGAGGAAGAGCACTCTTGCTCTTGTGAGGCTCAAGAGATGGGAGGTAGCAATCTTTCTCCTAATTTCAATTTGAATGAAAGGCCATCAGGCCCTTTCCATGGCTTTGATTGCTTGATCTTATCCCCTTATGTATTTTTTTAATCTTGTCATTGGGGATTTTTGCTTGGATGAGCCCTTAAAATCTCTGATTATTCATGCATTTGTGGGACCAACTTGAAGTTTCAAAATAGCATCGCACGGTTTTGAATTCAAAAATAGCATGTATTATATATGAGAAAACATTTCCTACACACTTGTGTAGGTAAGTTACCTACACACTAGCTTAAAATACAGTGGGGGCCCACATTGTTTGGGTGATCCAAACCATTCATTTGAATGGTCCTCATAGAGATTGGGTGTCCACAAAAAATCAGATACATAGGATCATCCCAACCCTACGATTTGCGGAGGTAAAATGGACGTGTATAAACCTTCACAAATTAGTCCATATTTTGCCTCCATAGTTTGAATGGTTGGGATGATCCTATGGATCTGATTTTTTGTGGACACCCTATCTATGTGAGGACCATTCAAATGAATGGTTTGGATCACCCAAACAATGTGGTCCCCCACTGTATTTTAAACTAGTGTGTAGGTAACTTACCTACACAAGTGTGTAGGAAATGTTTTCTCATTATATATATTATATAATGCAAATGGGACCCCCTTACTAACTTGTTTTACTTGTTTGCATATTTAATATAGGTGGGACCCACCATGAAGAATGAGAGAAAGTTGCCAAAATCACACCCATTTCTACGTAAGAGAAGAGGAAAAAGTCAACAAAAGTGGCCCAAATTACCAACACAGGTACAAAGTTGCTGAAATTGTAAGGAGAAGAGTAAAAGTTGCTGAAAATTACAAAGTTAAGCTAGAAGTTGCTGAAATTATATACCCACAAGGTGGGAGTTGCTAAAATCTCAAAGATGCCAAGTTATTTTTGTGAACTTCCTTGGGGCTTGTAAATAGAAAGAGATTCCCTGTGAAGAATAACAAAGAGCTCTCTCTACACACTCTCTTTCTCTCTACTCTCCCTTTACTCTCCTGTTCTCTCTCAATTTTCAAGTTCTTTGTCCATCTCTCACATCCAATTTCCAAGACCATTCCAACTCCAATCAAGGGTGACACAAGAAAGGAGAAAAGCTTGTCCAAGGCTTAGAAGACAAAAGAATAAGTTTTTATTTTTGTTTTATTTAATTTCCAGATTTTATTTATGTAATTTGTCTTAAGTTTAATTAGTGAAAGCATATCTCTTTACTTTTCTTTTTAATTTGTGATTGATGGCACTTCTTACTCTCTCTTCTCTCTCTTCTATTTTATCTTTTTCTTCTTTTTCCATGAACAACTAAATCTTAGTTACTTAGGCTTTAGTTGAAGCCATGGGGGAGGAGAAAAATATTCAATTAATTCCATCCAGACTTTTTGTAAGAATTATGTAGGGTTTTGTTTTTGTACGAATACCAATCATCCATGCCATTAGCTTTCCCCTTTCGTATGGATGGTTATTGATTAGTAAAGATTTTATTCTATATAATTAATGTAAATTAGAGGGTTAATTCGGTTAAATACTCATAAATAATGACATCTTTTAGATATTATTATTTATTGACTGTTTAGTTTGATTTTCAACCTAATTCAAAAGATTATTTTAATTAATCAATTTTATCCAAACTCATGGTGGATTCTAACTCTAAGTACTCTTTTATATTGAATTAAGGTTTTTACACTATTCCAAATCACTTTTGCAATTTTCCAATTTACTTAAGCCCTTATAATTTGGTTTCCTAATTAATTAGAGAAGTAGTTAATAGAGATCATTAAAATTTGGTACACTTTGCCTAAATTAGGATTTTAAATAACTAAAAAATCTTAGTTGAATTTAATTCTTAGATTGAATAGAATATACGTTTATATATAGTGTTTGCTCCGAAGTCAAGTCCACGAAAATCCTGAGATTTTGCCAGGCAACATTATATCATAGCTAGTATTCTAATCGGTACAAGAATAGGATTGACAACTAGATTTCTTTTCCCTGAGTTCGACCCGTGACTACACGCGATCCGTGCACTTGCGGTTACTATTTAATATTACAAACAAGTAATGTTCCGTTATCATGTCGTAGAATAGTAGTAGGGTTGTCATTACTGATAGAGAAAGAACATATAATTGTCAAGAATTTCAAGCCAGAGAAAGCATGATTCTCAAGAAATTCAAGCAAAATTTCACCCTTTTTTTATTTTTATTTTTATTTTTTTTGTAGATTTTGGCTTAATATAAGAAAGGATTAAAGGTGACACATCACCTAACATGCAATTATTACCCAAGAGACACGCCTGTGGGGGGGCGGGGGCGCGGATGGGGAGATTTATGGGCCCAAATTTATCGGACGACTTCAGAATGCCAGTTGATTTTATTCCCCCCTTCCAAATCGCATTTTTTGTTCCACATCAATAAAATGACCCCCCGTCAACCACGTTTTTGTTCCACGTCAATGGACTGAGAAATGATTTCCAATAAAATGGCCCCCGTCAACCGCGTTTTTGTTCCACGTCAATGGACTGAGAAATGATATCCGCACTCCCTTGTTTCAATAATGACACTCCCTTTTTCCAATAATGATATTTTATTTGCATATAAAACTATATGGAAATAAATTTCATTATTAAAAGATTATATGCAAAATACTTTTAGGCCTTGGATACCTAACATTTTTGTATTTGGATTTGTATTTGAGTTTTGGATACAAAATACAACAATCATGCTCATGCTGATGTTGTACGAGAGAGAGTGGGGGAGGAACGTCTTGATGCTGTGGCAACAAGGTCGAAGACAGAAGGGTGAAGGTAATTGCTACAAATATTGATTTCCAAATAATGTCTTGACAGATTTGAAAATTGGAGTTTTTTTTCCACTGTTGTAGCTGATTTGGAAATCTAAGGAACTGGTACAGTTCCAAATCTCGACTGCAAATGTGAGAAATCCAAATCTAAATCTTGTGAGTATCCAAACGTGGCCTTAATAATATCCAAAGGGAATTCCTAAGGCACAAGGCATTTCGTGGGCCGGCTGTTGCATGAGAGTGCAGCCTGAATTAAATGAACATGACAAAATCTGTTGAAGAGTGAGCAACGTGGCTGCTCTCTCATGCAACAGCCGGCACATGAAATGGTCCCTTGCAAATCCCTATCCAAAGCATGGTTTCAAATTTTGGTTTCGGAATGTGTTTCAGTCCTCACTGAAATTTCAAAATTTCAGCCGAAATGTTGGAAAAATATTAAATAATGAACAAAATCGAGATTATTGGGTGAAATTTCGGAAAAAACGAAATTTTGAAATTTCGGTCGAAATTAAACAACAGAGGAGGCCCTTGCATTTTTTTTTCTAATCATCTGTTAAAGGTTGATTTTCCTAAACCAAAGGGTTGGCTTAAGTCACTGTGATGCTGTGGCAAGCTAAACCAAAGGGTCGGCTTACGTTAGCTAGCATTACTCTAAAAGATTATATGCAAAATACTTCTACAAGTTATACAAAGAGGAGGCCCTTGCATTTTTTTCTAATCATCTGTTAAAGGTTGGTTCGATCCCTAGAAGATCATCAACAGTCAATTCCAAACACGTTTAAGTAAATGACAAGGCCCATTGTCAATATAAAGGATCATCAACAGTCTTTCTCCCAACAACTCCTTTATGGGCCAAAATTCTCAGACGACTTCCATGAAGGCATTATGGACCCGTCAACACGCTTTTGTTCTAAGTCTATAGGGAGTGAAGTAATATTCACACATCCTTGTTTCAACAATGACACTCCCTACCACGACCCAAATGCTAAATTACAGGCACCATTGCAAAAATGGGCTGAAAGGGCACCCCCATTGGCTACTAGCTAGTCACCATTGTGCATTTAGTGCATTTATGCTGGCTGCAAGTTAAAGAATATTAAATGTTAGGCCCGTTCAATTCAGAGATCATCAACAGCCAATTCCAAACACGTTTACATGACCAGTCTCATCGTCAATATAAGGGAGTGCATAGATCCTATCCCCAATTAAATACGAACAAAAATTGGGTCAGGTCGGGGTCTGAGGAACTTTCTTCAGACCCCTACAATAGCAAAGAGTGTGGGGTGTGGAAATATCAATTCCATGCTTACTTTTTATTTTCAGAAGTAATTCATATTTCCACACCCCTAGCTATTAGACTATTAGCAAGGGGTCTCAGGAACCTGAGCCAAGTTTCATTCATTAAATACATAGAGCTTTCTTATCTCTTCCACACACTACTCTAATGGCTGCTGCTGTGTTTTCTCTGTTCTTGCTCTTTCTCCCTACAACTTTTTTCACAATAGCTGAACCAAAACAAACCAACATAACCTTGAACACTTCTCTCTTCCCCACGAGAGAACCCACTTCATGGCGCTCACCTTCTGGCCTTTTTGCCTTTGGATTCTACAAAGAAGGCAATGGCTTTGTAGTTGGAACATGGCTAGAGGCTGATCCCAACAAGAAAGTGGTATGGACGGCGAACCGAGACGACCCACCCGTCTCTAACAATGCAACACTGCTCCTAACTCATGATGGTTGGCTTCTTCTAAGAAGCCCAGGTGGCCTAGACAAAAATATCACTGATACAGCTTCATCTGCTTCGTATGCTTCGTTCCTCGATACGGGTAATTTCGTTCTCTATGATTCCAATTCCAGTAGCATATGGGAGAGCTTTGATTATCCGACCGATACCATTTTAGCAGGTCAGCGACTTCCATCGGAGCAAGACTTGTATTCCAGCCTCTCTGACGCTGACCACAGTAAAGGACGGTTTCAACTTAGTATGCAAGGAGATGGCAATCTCGTGCTATACCCAAAAGATGGCTCTACTACTACCACAGATGCTTATTGGAGTACTGGAACTTATGGGAACCAAGGACTCGATATACACCTCTATCTCAACAACTTTGGCCAATTATACCTAGTTAATAAAAGTGATCACAATATACGTAGTGTTGCTGAAAGCATCAATTCTAGAAATGATGCTATTGTTGTTTACCGTGCGACGATCGAAGCCGACGGGAATTTCCGGTTGTACTCTCACACTTTCGAAAGGAATGGTAGCTCGACTATGAGGATCAGTTGGTCAGCCATTAAAGACAATGACCAATGTTCAATCAAAGATTTTTGCGGATTTAACAGCTACTGCACTTTTATGGATTATCAACCTCAATGCATTTGTGCACCTGGCTTCAATTTCAGTGGCCCAGATCAAAGATTTCAGGATTGCGAGAGAAACTTCAGTAGCGAAGGCTGTAACGGCAAGAAAAACATGTCATACTCCATTTTGCCTATTAAGAATCTGTCGTGGAAAGAAAACATATATGGTACTGTACCATCACACAGTGAAGAAGATTGCAGCAATGAGTGTCTGCGAGACTGTGCATGCGAGGCTGCAATGCTCAAAGATGATAAATGCATGAAATTGGCACTTCCACTGGTATATGGGAGAAGAGATTTATCTGTTCAGACGATGACTTTCCTCAAAATGGGTATCGGCACAACTACTACTAATGCAACCGGTAACGTCTCTAATAGGAACGGCAACTTCTCTAATGCAACGGTGGTGGTGAAATATTATAGCAAGAAAAAGCTACGGACGGAGATTCTAATCTTATGTATAGTTCTTGCTACTTTCACCTTAACAGTCTTTGTAGTCTTTGCTTTTCTTATCTACAAATATCAAGTTCAGAGGTACAAACATCAGGCAGGAGCAAGAAATATTGGCTTAAGAGAAGAGATTGCTCTGCGAGTCTTCTCATACGATGAGCTACTAAAAGCAACAGATGGCTTCAAGGAAGAATTGGGGAGAGGTGCTTTTGGAACAGTTTATAAAGGGGCCTTATCCAACGGTGGCAGAGTCATCGCTGTGAAGAGACTAGAGAAAGTGATTGAAGAAGGGGAAAGGGAGTTTCGAGCAGAGACGAGAGCAATAGGAAGAACCCATCACAGGAATTTGGTCCGATTGCTCGGCTTCTGCGATGAAGGCTCTCATAGGCTTCTGGTTTATGAATACATGGGCAATGGCTCACTTGCAAGCCTAATCTTTAAGAACCAAAGACGCCTAGATTGGACTGATAGAGTGAGAATCACAACAGATATAGCCAGAGGGATACTCTATCTACACGAAGACTGTGAGCCCCATATCATCCATTGCGATATAAAGCCTCAGAACATACTGATGGATGATTTCTGGACTGCAAAGATATCGGATTTTGGGTTGGCGAAGCTGTTGATGTCGGATCAAACAAGAACCTTTACTGGCGTTAGAGGGACGAGGGGATACCTGGCACCGGAATGGAACAAGAACACACCGATATCAGTGAAGGCGGATGTCTACAGCTATGGGATTGTGTTGTTGGAGCTTGTATGCTGTAGGAGGAATCTGGAGTTAGATGTTGCAGATGAGGAAATTATTTTGACTGAATGGGTGTACAGCTGCTTTATTCGTGGAGAGTTGGGTAAACTCCTGGGTAGTGAAGAGGTGGAGAAGAGGATGTTGGAGAGGCTGGTGAAGGTGGGATTGTGGTGTATTCAAAACGAACCAAATTTTCGCCCTTCTATGAAAAATGTGATTCTGATGTTGGAAGGGAATACAGATGTACCGATCCCTCCATTTCCAGCTTCTGCAAGTAGTTCTTGATGTCCACGCTGTATTACATTACTTCCGAAATACAATAACAGCACCACCTCTTCTGCCAGTGAGTATAGGAAAGCAAATGACTATCCAGTGAATATAGGTTGGATATCTTTGAAGCAAAGGACTATCACTGTCAGTATAAGTTCAACTAATCAACAGGTGCTACGTGAAGCTTTACTCACTGAGTTCCAAAGACACTAATGCAAATGTGGCAGTTGGTGGTGTTTTTAATAGTTGTCTTTTTAGTAGGAGATCTTGGTAGTATTTTTAGTAGTCGTCTTTTTGATAAAAATAAGTTGTAATATTCTATTGAGCATGAATAAAAAGCCATCTTTCTCCCTTAATCTCTATTGTTCTTGAGGCCATCCCCTTGCACGTGGGATTATTTCAGTCTCTCGTCCAAACACGGTATTAGAAGTTGCTAACATATCAAATCGTTCTAAAACAGAATAACCTTCGTTATATCCCCTCATTGGGAACTCTTCCTTAGTTGAGCATTCACAGCTGAGATTTACATTTTTCATCAATTGAAACCCTTTCTGAGTTGAGCATTCATTACATTCCCAATGTATTTCATATCTAAGTACATGCAATTGCGAAACTAAAATCGTTGTCTGCTTTTAATGGACGGGAAATGGGCGTCAATTCTCAGATAGTTTGTGAATGAGCACTGCTAGGAAAACAGGATCCCGTTTTGTGAAAAAAGAAAAAAAACGGGCATCAACCATCAGAGCCACATCCACTAAAAGACGAAGTAAGGGAGCTCAAATCCCCATAAAAGCAATAAATACACCTTGAAAAGGGTCAAATAAACAGTGATGTCACTCCCATTTTTATTTTCCAAACGGAATCCCGTTTTCAAAGTGTTTTCCTTTCTGCCTTTTCTCATTGAATTTAAATGAAGGCAAACTTGAGCTAGCTGTGAGCAACCTCAATCTCAAGGTACACAGGCCAGCATATAGAGAACCCACTGTGGCAGCTCCAGTACACTGCTTGCATTAATTGGAAAATTCTGCTGCTAGGGGTCACTATGTACAATGCTTGCATTAACTTGAAAATTCTGCTACCGGATCAGTGACTGGAAAAAAGATATCCCAAGCAGTTTCGGCATTTTCGCCACTGGCCCAATGGTACTGATCACTGATGGTGAGTCCCTTTACAGTCGAGATCAGGCAAGTCAAAATTCGGAATCGCCTCGTGTAACTCAGGCATTTGCTAAGCATTCAAACCATTGGAAAACCAAGCAGAAGCTAAATTTAGCATCATATATATAGTCTCACATTATAGATTAGTACAGATGCCAAAGCAAGAATTACAAAGACCTCACTAGGAAAACACAATATATCTATTGCATTCATTTGCCAGGCGATGTAAAGATTAATCTGTCTCTCTTCCTATTCAAACCTCTGTCATTTGGTGAAGACACTTTCCCACCAACACCCATCTGGCGCTTCATTGCTGCCAAAAAAAAAAATCAGAAACTGTTATTAGATTCATGCCACTAACAACAGCTTAAACTGCAAACGGCATAAACAAATGAATCTTTTATTCATTGTACTACTCCAGCTCGCATAAGTATATAAACTGTGAACGGCAAAAAATAAAATAAAAATATTGTGAAATTGTTCGTCATTTGATCAAGATTCTGAAGCAAAACATCTAGCTCTTCCTTCTACTTCCTCTGCCTCTCCGCGAAGCTCAAACTACATCCATCATCATATGTTGAAGTGTTCAGAATCAGATGGGTCAGGACAAATGGCACGAGGCATGCTAAGTAAAGGGAGAGATAAGCTAAGTAAACATTTAACAAACCTTGGGCTGTTTAGTTCCTGCTGACCTCCACCCCATTCGTTAAGATGAGGCAAAGGAATTTCTCTTAAGATTTGATCACTTGCACCGCCATTAGTTGAGACACGCCGGCTGCAGTTACCGGGACTTGTAGTATTTTGATCATCAACTAGCAGGGGTGATGTTCTGCTCACTAGCCTGCTGGGAGATAACTTGCTTTTTGGAGGTAACTTAGAACAACTTGTAACAACTTCGTCGGATGCATTCCCAACAACACCCGGAGAAGAAGCGGCATTCGAAATGTTGTAAAACTCTTGATATAATGGCGTCTGTAGCTTCTTTAGATCCAAAGCCTGGAATAATATAGTGGGCAGATGATAGATGGATTTTAAAATTTACATCACAGAACACTTCAGAAGCTTCAGACAGATGACTAGTCAATGGATAAAACTGGTAGAGGTAAAAGTGCGCTAATAAAGGATAAAATAAATAAACCAATGATAGAATGAAGGGCGTCCTTGCAAAAACCAACTTCAAGGGCGCCCCCAATTGGTTGATTTCAGAAAAAGTCAAAGCCGTTCCACATTTTATGGCGACATCCACTTTTTTCAGCACCATCATAAACGAACTTTGCTGAAATTGGCCAATGAGGACTGTGCCCCTTGAAGTTGGTTTTTGCAAGGGCGCGCCCTTCATTCTATCATTCCTCCAATAATTATTCATACCTTCTCATCCAGGAAGGCTCAAATTTTCAATTCTGTAACTTCTTCATCATCTTCGCACGATGGTCCACAAGGAAATGTGAAACCATTCTCCTCTTTTGCAGATGCTCCGGAGATATTGCCAGCTCCAGTAACTGACCCACAAGAGTCCTCTGAGGGCATTCCTCTTGGCTCTGGACTTTCATCGAACTTGCATGGCCAATCATCTAAGGGCTCCGACATGGGATTAAAACTCTGTCATTCATAAACAAGTCAACCGCTAATAAGCAAAAGTCAACCATCCTTATTCTTCTAAAAGACACTATTAGATCCATATTGAGGGACATAATATATTACCCTGTTAAACTGATCAAATGTTGAGGCAGAGTCAGGTCTTATTGATCCAGCCACCTCAAAATCATCAAGCTGACACTTGTCATCACTGGTACTTGTCTCCCAAACGGATCTGATTCTCGAGAGCTTCTCGGAATATATCGTTGAGCACCTCACACTCCCAACAACATGGACATTCTTCCCGCTTTTGCCAGTTGTCCTGGGTCCCATTGGGCTAATCCTGCAATGTGAAAAACAGTCATCATGACACCATGCAGTGTTCAACTCCCATGAAATATTTGTACAACACCCAGAATTATCAACCATGACAACCATTACACTTACAATTTATTCACACATGATGTGGAAACTGGAAATGAGTTTGGAGAATGTTCCTGGTGGTGACAAGATTGATGCTATCAGCCACAAGGTAAGTTGCAGAGAAGAATTGGTGACCAACATACTCAAAGTAGCTTAGAATGGTTATACTGACCATAACAGAAGCACAGGAAATTGGATGAGCGTCCTGATATTCTGTAGTAACAAATGGATGCTGATTGCCATTATTGAAATTGAAATTTAGTATCAAATAGTTTGTTTAAATTCGATTAAAAAATTAGTTTTCAGTTCAGAAATCAGCTGGAGCAGATCAGAAGCCGTGGGCCTTGAGTTTGGTTCCCTGCCAAAATGCTACGTTAGTCTCGAAGGACACCTTAGAAGGAGCTCAAACTGAGAGGAAATGAAATCCATACAGTTGATAAGACAGTTGTTTTGGAACTAGATAATAGAAGAATCACTTGAATAGCTTAATGCAGGAGTGTAAAATGTCTGTAAAGTGGCCCTTTGAAAATTAA
Organism: Tasmannia lanceolata; assembly: GCF_043159265.1. Lineage (NCBI taxonomy): Eukaryota > Viridiplantae > Streptophyta > Magnoliopsida > Canellales > Winteraceae > Tasmannia > Tasmannia lanceolata. The sequence continues at coordinate 3,271,490 of NW_027518700.1, forward strand.
TCATCAAGCTGACAATATACAAGTCAAAAAACACACCAAGCCAGGACCACACTACGTTAAAAACTAAAGAAGAAACTCGAATGTATTCTCCAGCAACTAACAACTCACATTTTATCCTAAACCAAAGAATTTGCCACATCATTAGCCTCGCTCAAGATGGGTTGTTAATGGAAGTTCTTTAGAAAAAGAAATGATATTCCTTTAGGTTGTACATTGTATGCTCAAACATAAATGTAATTTATTTGGGACAGGTCCTGTCAGAACTTGGAACTGACTTTTATGGGAATAACCCTCGCCCAATTCAGGTAATTGCATAATCTATGGTGCATGAAACAGAACAAACTAAAAGACAGCTATGAATATATACTTTGCTAAGCATTTCTCAAGAAAATCCTTTGCCTCCACAGAGAGATGCTCAGGGATGCGAGGATGTTCCTTTGTTGATCCAACATGGAATAGAGCAGGAGCCTGGATGAAGGACTCAGTCTTAGTCTGAGTTCAGAAAAACTCTCTTCAAATGCTACAAAAATCGTGCAGCTTGATATCAATTGATAACATGAATGAACACTATGTACCTCTAGTTGGTATTGCTGACTCCAAGGAGGCTTTCCAGTGGCCATTTCAATAACAGTACACCCAACGCTCCATATGTCAGCAGAGGTAGGAAATATTTTGGGAAATTAATTAGGACTCGTAACATTATAATTCATTAAGAGAAAATTGGTACAAGGATAAAACTGCAAGGAGTATAGTAACGAAAGCATGTTGCTAATAGACAAATGCACTTGAAAATTCTCCGAGAATTATCATTAGCCATGTGAGGCATAATCAAAGCAATCAGGAGAAAAACATACAGTATACAAGAATAGCTGATGATAAAAAGGATTATAAAAGTACAAAACAGCAAGAGATCTCAAAATTTCAAACCAGGCCATAAAAAATTTGATAATTATTATAAATATTCAACAACATATCATCAATCCAGTAAAACCAAAAGGGAACAGAATGACCGTTACTTGAAATTACAGGTGTATAAACCTAAAATAATAAAATATACTCTTAGGTGTATGCGCATACAGAACAGCAAGAGTTCTTGAAATTTCAATCCAGGCCATAAAACTTTGATAATTATTGGCAAATATTCAACAACATATCATCAATCCAGTAAAATCAAGAGGCAACACAGAGACTGTTACTTGAAATTACAGGTTATTGGCAAATATTCAACCCACATCTTCCACATGCCCAGTTACCCATTTCTCAACTCTTATTCTTTTTGACATTTCACCGTCGTCCACGATTCAGCATTGATCCATGCCACGCAATGAGACTTTCTTCTCAGTCCCTATGCATGATACTTTCTATCTGATAATTTCTCAACTCTTATTCCTTTTGACATTTCACCGCCATCCGCTACTCAGCTTTGATCCATGCAATGCAATGATACTTTCTTCTCAGTCCCTATGCATGCATACACTTTATATGGCATGCCTCTGATACTTTCTTCTCAAGTACGGTGCTGAAGAAAGGGAGGGCAATGGAGGTCCATGGAGAGGGGAAAAGCAATCGGTTGGAGAGAACTGAAAAGATGGCCCAACTATGGTGATTCTGGTTGGGGAGAGTGAAATAGAGAAGAGAAAAAAGCCTTTTCTAGAAACATGTTGGGTGGAAACAGTGGTGGTAGACAAGGAGTATATTCAGCATCGGAGTTGGAGGCTTTGGCAACAAAAAATTGATACCATTATCCTTCTGTGTTAAAAAAAAAAAGAAAGATCAGCAACAATGTAGTTCCATTCATAGAACATGAACAGGTGGTTGTGGGTGTTGAATCCCTTGATTTTTGGGATTCTTTAATCGGATATTGCTGGTAGCTACGTTAGATTAGGGATGCCAATAACCAACGATTACGTTGGCTAGTTAGTTTTAGCTATCTTTTATATTTGTCTTTTAGTTTTCTTTTATTTATCCTTTATTCTGATTAGTTGTAGAGTCCTAATGTGTTGAAACTTGAGAACATTGTCGACGTTTATATTTTCTTATCTCTTAATGGAAAAGGTAGAGAAGAATTCAACTTAATTTCGTGCTATTGTACGAGGGACTGGTTTCCCAAACGAACCATTATTTCACCTTCTTCTTGTCTACTTTTGGGTACCTATCATTGTGGGTTGCGAAGAGGGAAATAGAAGAGAAACAAACATGTCTAAAACGATGTTGGGTGGGAACGGTGCAAGTGGTCAAGATATATTCAAAACAAGAGTTGGAGACATGGGTGACAAAAATATGGGGTACAAGTACAATTAGCCCTGTTAAGGTAAAAAGAGATCAGCAACAATGAAGTCCTAACTATCTTAGCCTCGGAGGAAAAAGCAACATAATTTTCTATCTTGCTGTCTTGGGAGCCTCAAAATCCCATGTGTGTCTCTGCATTGGAGACGCCTCTGATGCGCCAAAGAAAAAACTGAAATTTGATAGAAGTTAGGGATATATAAATTGATAGAAGTTAGGGATATGTATATCATAATAAATTATAAACAGTGTATTAAATAAGATCTATCATCGATGAGACTATATCATTAATTCGATAGTAGCGCTTCATTTCTTTTTGAGGGATGGCGAAGGAATGTTTTGAAGATTATAAATACATTACACTCCTAATGTATTTATAATCTTCAAAACAAGTAATTACGAAACTACAAGCGTGCACGATAAGGGTTTCAATACAAATACAGTCAATAGATATAGGGGAATGATACCCCCCCCCCCCCCCTCTCTCACGGATAAAATCCCCTCCTTTAATGTTATTCGTTAAGTTTTAAAGGCAAAGAAAAACGTTGAAGGGGGAAGCTTCTTGCCTTTCAGTGTTTAAAGGGCTGTCAAAAGGTTATTTACATTTCCCAAAAAACTCTGACAACACCAATTAAAAACTAAAAGACAAGAAGCTTTAACTACATATCAAAAGAGTGGAGTGCTAAAATCATTTCCCATAAGGATATTACATGTGACTTGCTGCTTGTTGATAAAACCAATAAATTTGCTTCAGTTCATACTACTCAGATAAATAAATTCAAAAGAGCACAGAAATTGCAGAGAGATCTTCAATAGGAAAATCCTACCCTATGCAAAGATCATATCAGAGTTAATCTAATTCCATAGAAAATGAGCAACTTCATTCTCACAATTTTTTTTAAGATGGGTCTGCTTCCACCAATCCTTGATACCTCAACCACTGAGGTTTAAGAAACTCTCCTGCCAAAAGAGAGAATTAGTTTCATTCTGACAATTTTTTGTGAAGTTTAACCTAATGAACTCAAAAAAAAAAAAAAAGGGGGCGGGGGGGGAGTGGAAATGAAATTCAGAAGAAATGACCTTGAAATTCAGCCATAAACCCTCATGCAATGAAGAGTCCGCTTGCAGGATCACTGCTTGAGGATAAATTCACCCCCTTTAATGTTTTTCTTTGCCTTTGAAACCTACAGAATAACGTTAACGGGGGCAGGGGGATTTTTTTTAGGTGGCTAGATGGGTCCCACTTAGAGTGCAATAAATTAATTAGATATTTTAGGGAAAAAGATCAGATCAGATATATTTAGTAGTTAGGATAGATTAGGATACTAATTTAGATTATGATAATCTTTATTTAGCTATTTATATTCTTTTTTAGGATAATCTTTTTTTAGGATTTTGCTATAGATTTAAGAAGGAGGGGACAAGGGTGACACTTGTTCGAGCCTAATTGGCCGTAACACAAATAAACAAAAAGTAAATAAAAACAGACGGGGAGAGAGGTTGATTTGAGGCAACTGGACCTCCTAACGGCTTGATTCGAGGGGACCCATGACTCTCCTTAAAACAAAGTTTCCTTTGCTGTAAAATTATCTTTCTTCTTCCCATTTACATTGCAATACAAGTTCTTAAATACAAGTACAAAAGTAGCACAAAGAATTAACCACTTCCCCACTTACAAGACACATCATCACTAACTAACATCCACTACCCTAAAAGACATAACCCACAATCACTTAATAACTACATCCTAACTAACCCCATATACACCACTAATAAGCACATATCATTCCACCCCCCTTAGAAACAACCATTGTCCTCAAGGTTGATTTGTTAGAGAAAATATTGTATTCCACCGGGGTTCAAAATCCTATTGGGCACACTTTGGTTGAGAAATACAATCAACTTTGGACTTCCGTATTCTTCAAAAATAACAACCGTGATCTTTCAAACCCTGCCTTCCAAATTTGTTGCTACCAAAGTTGGGAGGAAATACAATTTTCATCTCCGTCGCCATCTATTTTTGCATTTTCCTTTACACGAACTTCAGCTCTCTCAATATTCAACTTTTCTTCATCTTTACGCATTTCTTTGATCGCTTTGTTGATTTTTTCCAAGCCTTCCGCAAATTGCCGATGTTCTTCCATCATTTTCAAAACAAGAACTTTGATTTGCCGGAAATCATCACGTATGGATTCCAAAAGCTTCGGAGACATAGCCATGGCTCAAGATCGACGGCTCTGATACCACTTGTTACATGCCTAATTGGCCGTAACACAAATAAACGAAAAGAAAATAGAAAAAGAGGTGGGGAGAGGTTGATTCGAGGCAACCGGACCTCCTAATGGCTCGATTCGAGAGGAGCCATGAATCTCTTAGAAACAAAGTTTCCTTTGCTGTAAAATTATCTTTCTTCTTCCCATTTACATTGCAATACAAGTACTTAAATACAAGTACAAAGGTAGCACATAGCATTAACCACTTCCCCTCTTACAAGACACATCATCACTAACATCCACAACCCTAAAACACATAACCCACAATCACTTAATAACTACATTCTAACTAACCCCATATACACCCCACTAACAAGCACATATTTCAACCCTGGTGGTGTCCTGTGATGTCAATGTTACATTGGCAACCAAACAAGGGATTTTGCTGACATGGCATTCAAACACCAAGCAAAACCCTTAAAAGCTATCTAGGCTTTTGTGATGAGTAAAAATTGAAAAATATAAAAGGTTCTACCTTAAGGTCGCAGGTTCAATGCTAGCAGACCTACGCAAAAAAAAATATTTCCATCTCAAAATAATTGAATAGGGTTGGATTGAGTACTTTTTTCGAGTGTAAAAAAAGTAAGAGGATTTAGAAATATTTTTGCTTCACAAACTTCTCCAGAAAATTCCCTCAATCCATGCAGATTGAGCAAACTGAATCAATTCTCAGATAGTTTGTGAATTAAACCTTTCTTAAATTCTGAATATATTTTTTCAAGTCGGCACTTGCCTGACCTCCAACCCAAAGATATACAATGAACTAAAGATTGCCTCTATAGCTAGCAATTCCCCATGCATCGTAACCCAAAGAAAGCTTGTGCTCCTATCATTAGCCCTCCTTGATAAAATGTCTCTCTGGCTTTGGCATTCATGTTCCAAGTACCCTTTGCCAAAGAGGGGCATTTATAGACACCCCATTTTTCAAGATCAAGATAAGTTGCCGTGATGATGACTCCAATGATGACCCCCAAAGTTTCATGTTATTTAATGAACCGGCCACTTACCCCTACTGGTGCGGAAAAATAGACTGATTCCCAAAAGACCTTGTGAGCTAAAAGCACATCCCATACCAACTCAAATTTGTCAGAACCAGATTGCAAACCAAGCCCCGAGCTAGCCAATATGAGATCCCCGAGATCAAGCCCAGAAACCGGCAAATACCCAGAGCATTCCCAATTTTCACTCATCTGACCAATTTACGATTGTGGCCCAAAGCAATAATCGTAAGTTAAAAAGAGTTTACAATCATAACCCCTGAGCATAATCGTAACAACACTAAAATTTTATTTCCACATCGAAACTTGTACAAATCTGCCTTGTTTTCCGCATCCTTAAAAGGCAAGCAGGGTAAGCACTCAAGGAGGACAATCTTGGGCTTGCAAAAACGCTTGTGTGGGCCACAGTAGGCCCATTTTTGTGTCTCATGAGCATTTAGGGAATTTTGGGACGATAGAGCCCTGAGCGGTCAAAGCGGCGCCCCCATTGGTGGAGAGTTAGGGGATTTCTCAATCCCTAGGTAACTTTAATTTCTTTGTTTTGTTTATTTTATTTCCTTTCCCTTAGCTTAGCATTGTAATTAGTGTAGATTAGGGGAAAACCATGGGGCTCGGGGCTCTCTAGATCCCAAGCTCCATGGAAACTATCCCATTTTAGTTAGTTTAGAGCAGTATAGTTAGTTTTCCTTCTTGTTGTCTGCCTCTAGTCTTCCAGTCACGTAATGTGGGCCATGGAGATTAGAGGAAGAGCACTCTTGCTCTTGTGAGGCTCAAGAGATGGGAGCTAGCAATCTTTCTCCTAATTTCAGTTTGAATGAAAGGCCATCAGGCCCTTTCCATGGCTTTGATTGCTTGATCTTATCCCCTTATGTATTTTTTTAATCTTGTCATTGGGGATTTTTGCTTGGATGAGCCCTTAGGATCTCTGATATTCATATATTCATGGAGTCTCAGGTGGTTTCTTTTGACTCTTATTGAATCTCCCGAATTTTTCCGGGTTTGCCAAATTTTGCTCCCTGGTAATGACTTACGATTGTAAGTTCAAGGTTTAATCCTAAGCCATACTGACTTACAATTAAATCAGAATGGTTACAATCATAAGTTAATAACAGAGGCTAGAAGTTGATTATCTGTTTCTCAGTAGCTAATTGTTTTAGTTCCCGAATTTCCTTGAGTTATGACAAATCTCTTCTTAAAAGACCATTGGAACAAGGACTCCTTTTTCCCAGCTGTTCTCTCAAAGACCATCGGAACAAGGACTCCTTTCCCAACTGTCTCTATCAAAGAATAACTAAACTAGGACTCTTTTTCAAACTTATTCTCTCTCTCTCTCTCTCTCAACGTAATCATCTCCCTTAACTTCTCCTTTCAAATCGTATTCGAACTGTTGTCGATATGGCTTCAACGGGTAAGATTTGAGTTCTCTTACCAATTGGAGGATGAAATTGGAGAATAGCTGGTGTTCTTTTCATTACTGAGATTGTGATGTGGGTTTTGATGGGTTGTGTACGTTTGTTTTAATTCATCATCATTAGTTTCAAATAATAATGGAATTGCTTTATTTTTGTATTCTTTTCGCTTTTTTAAGCATCTTGAACTGCAATCAGCACTTCTCACGATTCTCCATCGCACATGGCAGATCTCTTTCCGTATACAAAAGGATTTGGTAGCTCTCTAATCTTGAACAAAACGATTTAAGTTTACCTGCATTTCTAAGTTGAATCTTCTCAAAGAATCCGTACTTCTTTTTTATTATGGCAAGGCCATGTTTGGCAACCATGATTTTTTTTCATGGTAAACAAGGAAACTATGATTGGTTTTTTTCTTCTTATCCAATCATTTTTTTTTCATTTCCATACTTTTCCTGCCTTGAAAGGCACTTGGCAGATTTATGAGGGCAAATTTAGGGACCAGACTACTGGCAGTACTGAACCACGTTTTTGTTCCTAGTCAATACGCGGAGTTTGAAATGATAACCAAACAAACATCCTTGTTTCAAACAAAAATGAACTTTTAAATACATAGAGAGACTTCTTTTCTCTTGCAGACGGTGTTCTGACGGCTTCTGTTGCATTTTCTCTGTTCTCTCTACAACTCTTTTCACAATAGCTAAACCAAAACAAACCAACATAACCTTAAGCTCTTCTCTCTTCCCCACAAGGGAACCCACTTCATGGCTCTCACTTTCTGGCCTTTTGGCCTTTGGATTCTACAAAGAAGGCAATGGCTTTGCACTTGGAACATGGCTAGAGCCTGATCCCAACAAGAAAGTGGAATGGACGGCGAACCGAGATGACCCACCCGTGACTAACAACGCAACGTTGCTCCTAACTCATGATGGTTGGCTTCTACTCAGAACCCCATATGGCCCAGACAAAAATATCACCAATGCAGCTGAATCTGCTTCCTCTGCTACATTGCTCGATACGGGTAATTTTGTTCTCTATGATTCCGATTCCAGAAGCATATGGGAGAGCTTTGATTATCCGACCGATACCATTTTAGCAGGTCAGCGACTTCCATCCGATCAAGACTTGTATTCCAGCCTCTCTGACGCTGACCACAGTACAGGACGGTTTCGCCTCAGTATGCAATGCGATGGCAACCTCATGCTATACCCAAAATATGGCTCTAGTTCTGACATCGATGCTTATTGGAGTACTGGAACATACGGGAACCATGGACTCATTATAAACCTCTATCTCAACAACTTTGGCAAATTATACCTAGTTAATACAAATGATGACAATATACGGAGTGTTGCTGAAAGCATCAATTCTAGAAATGATGCTATTGTTGTTTACCGTGCGACGATCGAAGCCGACGGGAATTTTCGGTTGTACTCTCACACTTTAGAAAGGAATGGTAGCTCGAATATGTCGATCAGTTGGTCGGCCATTGAAGACAATGACCAATGTTCAATCAAAGGTTTTTGCGGATTTAACAGCTACTGTAATCAACCTCAATGCAATTGTGTACCTGGCTTCAATTTCAGTGACTCAATTCAAAGGTTTCAGGGTTGTGACAGAAACATCAGTATTGAAGGTTGTAATGGCAAGGAAAACAAGTCATACTCCATTTTGCCTATTAAGAATGTGGCTTGGAAAGAGAGTCTATACAATACTGTGCCATCGTACAGTGAAGAAGATTGCAGCAATGAGTGTCTACGAGACTGTGAATGCGGGGCTGCAATGCTCAAAGATGATAAATGCATGAAATTGACACTTCCACTGTTATATGGCCATATGGGAGAAGAGATTTAACTGATCGGACAACGACTTTCCTCAAAATCAGTATCGGAAGTAGAACAGCTACTACTAATGCAACCGGTAATGTCTCTAATGGGAACGGCAACTTCTCTAATGCAACAGAGGTGGTGAAATATGATAGCAAGAAAAAGCTACGGATGGAGATTCTAATCATATGTATAGTTCTTGCTAGTTTCTCCTTAACAGTCTTTGTAGCCTCTGCTTTTCTTATCTACAAATATCAAGTTCAGAGGTACAAACATCAGAGAGGAGCAAGAAATATTGGCTTAAGAGAAGAGATTGCTCTGTGAGTCTTCTCATACGATGAGCTACTAAAAGCAACAGATGGCTTCAAGGAAGAACTGGGGAGAGGTGCTTTTGGAACAGTTTATAAAGGGGCCTTATCCAACGGTGGCAGAGTCATCGCAGTAAAGCGACTAGAGAAAGTGATTGAAGAATGGGAAAGGGAGTTTCGAGCAGAGACGAGAGCAATAGGAAGAACCCATCACAGGAATTTGGTCCGATTGCTCGGCTTCTGCGACGAAGGCTCTCATAGGCTCCTGGTTTATGAATACATGGGAAATGGCTCACTTGCAAACCTCATCTTCAAGAACCAAAGATGCCTAGATTGGACTGATATAGTGAGAATCGCAACAGATATAGCCAGAGGGATACTCTATCTACACGAAGACTGTGAGCCCCATATCATCCATTGTGATATAAAGCCTCAGAACATACTGATGGATGATTTCTGAACTGCAAAGATATCGGATTTTGGGTTGGCGGAGCTGTTGATGCCGGATCAAACAAGAACCTTTACTGGCGTCAGAGGGACTAGGGGATACGTGGCACCGGAATGGAACAAGAACACACCGATATCAGTGAAGGCATCCGTCTACAGCTATGGGATTGTGTTGTTGGAGCTTGTATGCTGTAGGAGGAATGTGGAGTTAGATGTTGCAGATGAGGAAATTATTTTGACTGAATGGGTGTACAGCTGCTTTATTCGTGGGGGGTTGGATAAATTCCTGGGTATTGAAGAGGTGGAGAAGAGGATGTTGGAGAGGCTGGTGAAGGTGGGATTGTGGTGTATTCAAAACGAACCCAATTTTCGCCCTTCTATGAAAAATGTGATTTTGATTTTGGAAGGGAATATGGATGTACCGATCCCTCCATCGCCAGCTTCTGCAAGTAGTTCTTGATGCCCACCTTGTATTACATTACTTCCGAAATACAGTAACAGCACCACCTCTTCTGCCAGTGAGTATAGGAAAGCAAATGACTATCCAGTGAATATAGATTGGATATCTTTGAAGCAAAGGACTATCACTGTCAGTATAAGTTCAACTACTCAACAGGTGCTAAGTGAAGCTTTACTCACTGAGTTCCAAAGACACTAATGCGAATGTGGCAGTTGGTGGTATTTTTAATAGTCATCTTTTTTATAAAAATAAGTTGTAATATTCTATTGGAGCATGAATAAAAAAGCCATCTTCCTCCCTTAATCTCTATTGTTCTTGAGGCCATCCCCTTGGACGTGGGATTATTTCAGTCTCTCGTCCAAACACTGTATTAGAAACAAGCTGAAGTTGCTAACATATCAAATCATTCTAAAACAGAATAACCTCCGTTACATCCTCTCATTGGGAACTCTTCCTTAGTTGAGCATTCACAGCTGAGATTTACATTTTTCATCAATGGAAACCCTTTCTGAGTTGAGCATTCAGTGCAGAGATTTACTTTCATTACATTCCCAATGCATTTCAAATCTAAGTACATGCAATTGCGAAACTAAAATCGTGGTCTGCTTTTAATGGACAGGAAACGGGCATCAATTCTCAGATAGTTTGTGAATGAGCACTGCTAGGAAAACAGGATCCCGTTTTGTTTAAAAAAAAAAAAAAAAAAAACGGGCATTAACCATTAGAGCCACGTCCACTAAAAGACAAAGTAAGGGAGCTCAAATCCCCATAAAAGCAATAAATACACCTTGAAAAGGGTCAAATCAATGGTGATGTCACTCCCATTTTTATTTTCCAAACGAAATCCCGTTTTCAAAGTAATGAAGGCAAACACTTGAGCTAGCTGTGAGCAACCTCAATCTCAAGGTACACAGGCCAGCATATAGAGAACCCACTGTAGCAGCTCCAGTAGCTTGCATTAATTGGAAAATTCCGCTGCCAGGGGTCAATAAGTACAATGCTTGCATTAATTTGAAAATTCAACTGCCGGATCAGTGACCGGAAAAAAGATATCCCAAGCAGTTTCGGCATTTTCGCCACTGGCCCAATGGTACTGATCACTGATGGTGAGTCCCTTTACGTAGAGATCAGGCAAGTCAAAATGCACAATCGCCTCACGGAACTCACGCATTTGCTAAGCATTCAAACCATTGGAAAACAAAGCAGAAGCTAAATTTAGCATCATATATATAGTCTCACATTATAGATTAATACAGATGCCAAAGCAAGAATTACAAAAACCTCACTAGGAAAACACAATATATATATACATTTTTTGCATTCATTTGCCAGGTGATGTAAAGATTAATCTGTCTCTCTTCCTATTCAAACCCCTGTCATTTGGTGAAGACACTTTCCCGCCAACACCCATTTGGCGCTTCATTGCTGCTAAAAAAAAAATCAGAAACAGTTATTAGATTCATGCCACTCACAACAGCTTAAACTGTGAACGGCATAAACAAATGAATCTTTTATTCATTGTACTACTGCAGCTCGCATGAGTATATAAACAGTATAAAAAAAATATTGTGAAATTGTTCGTCATTTTGATCAAGATTCTGAAGCAAAAAAGATGGAGTTTGGAAACATCTGAAACACACCTCGTTCTCTCTGGAGCTCTGCATCTAGCTCCTCTTTCCACTTCCTCTGCCTCTCCGCGAAGCTCAAACTGTATCCATCACCATTATGTTAAAGTGTTCAGACTTCAGAATCAGATGGGTCAGGGCAAGGCATGCTAAGTAAAGGGAGAGATAAGCGAAGTAAACATTTAACAAACCTTGGGCTGTTTGGTTCTTGCTGACCTCCACCCCATTCGTTAAGATGAGGTAAAGGAATTTCTCTTAAGATTTGATCACTTGCACCGCCATTAGTTGAGACACGCCGGCTGCAGTTACCGGGACTTGTAGTATTTTGATCATCAACTAGCAGGGGTGATGTTCTGCTCACTAGCCTGCTGGGAGATAACTTGCTTTTCGGAGGTAACTTAGAACAACTTGTAACAACTTCGTCGGATGTGTTCCCAACAACACCCGGAGAAGAAGCGGCATTAGAAATGTTGTAGAACTCTTGATATAATGGTGTCTGTAGCTTATTTAGATCCAAAGCCTGGAATAATATAGTGGGCAGATGATAGATGGATTTTAAAATTTACATCACAGAACACTTCAGAAGCTTCATTCAGATGACTTAGTCAATGGATAAAACTGGTAGAGGTAAAACAGCGCTAATAAAGGATAAAATAAATAGACCAATGATAGAATGAAGGGCCCCCCCATTGGTTAATTTCAGCAAAAGTCAAAGCCGTTCCACATTTTATGGCGCCATCCACTTTTTCCGGCGCCATCATAAACTAACTTCGCTGAAATTGACCAATGAGGATGGTGCCCCTTGAAGTTGGTTTTTGCAAGGGCGCGCGCTCCCCTTCTTCATTCTATCATTCCTGAAATAATTATTCATACCTTCTCATCCAGGAAGGCTCTAATTTTCGATTCTGTAACTTCTTCATCATCTTCGCACGATGTTCCACAAGGAAATGTGAAACCATTCTCCTCTTTTGCAGATGCTCCGGAGATATTGCCAGCTCCAGTAACTGACCCACAAGAGTCCTCTGAGGGCATTCCTCTTGGCTCTGGACTTTCATCGAACTTGCATGGCCAATCATCTAAGGGCTCCGACATGGGATTAAAACTCTGTCATTCATAAACAAGTCAACCGCTAATAAGCAAAAGTCCAACCATCCTTATTCTTCTAAGACACTATTAGATCCATATTGAGGGAAATAATATATTACCCTGTTAAACTGATCAAATGTTGAGGCAGAGTCAGGTCTTATTGATCCAGCCACCTCAAAATCATCAAGCTGACACATGTCATCACTGGTACTTGTCTCCCAAACGGATCCAATTCTCGAGAGCTTCTCGGGATATATCGTTGAGCACCTCACACTCCCAACATCATGGACATTCTTCCAGCTTTTGCCAGTTGTCCTGGGTCCCATTGGGCTAATCCTGCAATGTGAAAAACAGTCATCATGACACCATGCAGTGTTCAACTCCCATGAAATATTTGTACAACACCCAGAATTATCAACCATGACAACCAATTACACTTACGATTTATTCACACATGATGTGGAAACTGGAAATGATTTTGGAGAATGATCCTGGTGGTGACAAGATTGCTGCTATCAGCCACAAGGTAAGTTGCAGAGAAGAATTGGTGACCAACATACTCAAAGTAGCTTAGAATGGTTATACTGACCATAACAGAAGCACGGGAAATTGGATGAGGGTCCTGATATTCTGTAGTAACAAACGGATGCTGATTGCCATTATTGAAATTGAAATTTAGTATCACATAATTTGTTTAAATTCGATTAAAAAATTAGTTTCCAGTTCAGAAATCACCTGGAGCAGATCAGAAGCCGTTGGCCTTGAGTTTGCTTCCCTGCCAAAATGCTACGTTAGTCTCAAAGGACACCTTAGAAGGAGCTCAAACGGAGAGGAAATGAAATCCATACAGTTAATAAGACACTTGTTTTGGATCTAGATATTAGAACAATCACTTGAATGGCTTAATGCAGGAGTGCAAAATGTCTGTAAAGTGGCCCTTTGAAAATTAATCATCAAGCTGACAATATACAAGTCAAAAAACACACCAAGCCAGGACCACACTACGTTGAAAACTAAAGAAGAAACTCGAAAGTAATCTCCAGCAACTAACAACTCACATTTTATCCTAAACCAAAGAATTTGCTACATCATTAGCCTCCCTCAAGATGGGTTGTTAATAGAAGTTCTTTAGAAAAAGAAATAATTTTCCTTTAGGTTGTACATTGTATGCTTAAACATAAATGTAATTTATTTGGGACAGGTCCTGTCAGAACTCGGAACTAACTTTTATGGGAATGGTCCCTCCCCCAATTCAGGTAATTGCATAATCTATGGTGCATGAAACAGAACAAGCTAAAAGACAGCTATGAATATATATACTTCGCTAAGCATTTCTCAAGAAAATCCTTTGCCTCCACAGAGAGATGCTCAGGGATGGGAGGATGTTCCTTTGTTGATCCAACATGGAATAGAGCAGGAGCCTGGATGAAAGACTCAGTGTTAGTCTGAGTTCAGAAAACTCTCTTCAAATGCTACGAAAATCGTGCAGCTTGATATCAATTGATAATATGAATGAAAGCACTATGTACCTCTAGTTGGTATTGCTGGCTCCAAGGAGGCTTTCCAGTGGCCATTTCAATAACAGTACATCCAACGCTCCATATGTCGGCAGAGCTAGGAAATATTTTGAGAAATTAATTAGGTCTCGTAACATTATAATTCATTAAGAGAAAATTGGTACGAGGATAAAACTGCAGGAGTATAGTAACGAAAGCATGTTACTGATGGCCAAATGCACTTGAAAATTCTCCGAGAATTATCATTGGCAATGTGAGGCATAATCAAAGCAATCAGGAGAAAAACATACAGTATACAAGAATAGCTGACAATAAAAAGGAATATAAAAGTACAAAACAGCAAGAGATCTCAAAATTTCAATCCAGGCCATAAAATTTTGATAATTATTATAAATATTCAACAAAATATCATCAATCCAGTAAAACCAAAAGGGAACAGAATGATCACTACTTGAAATTACAGGTGTATAAACCTAAAATAATAAAATATACTCTTAGGTGTATACGCATACAAAACAGCAAGAGTTCTTGAAATTTCAATCCAGGCCATAAAAATTTGATAATTATGGTCGCTAATATGGTTTTTATTAGTTCCGCATCTGCATAACAGCGAGTATTTGAAGGAGTTTCTCTTCCTTCATTTGTTTCTCTGGGCGTTTTTGGTATCCTGGGTGATTTTAGTTATGGACAACTAAGATATCTTTTAGAAATGGAGGACCAGGGCAATTCTAATAATCCGTCTGCTTTCTCCGAAGGAAGGAGACGCGGAGGTAATGACTCTAGAAAACATCCTTAAGAGGATTAAATCGATGTCCTATGATGAAGAAAGGGCCTCTCTATCATGGACCCGATGCCCAAAGAGATAGCCGATGATTTGCTTCGCAAGCAGTGGGAAATATTTAAACTAGATGCTCAGGACTGCCCTTTCACCTTATCTCGTCTCACTGGGACAAGTGAGGTTAGGGAAACCCAATCACCACTATTTACGCATCGTTTCTTTAAATTCCTTTTGGCTGAAGAAAGGACTTCGAGGAGGCTAAATTGGGAAGCTAATAAGGTGGTTGGTATCCCTCAAGTGGAAGAGAGAATCGCTGAAAGAAAAGTCCCTAGTCGCTTGGAGCGGGTTCCGGAGGAGCTTCTCATAGAAATGCCGGACTTTCTAATCCAACATATCTTGGACGAATTGGAGAAGTGTGCGGTTTAGATGACCTAGTAAGATGGGCTATAACTGAGTTTGGTTTGTAAGGCTAGTTCCTTTGCTAAGACTGGATTTTTGTCTGGATCTTTCTACTTTACAATTTTTGGCTTGGCAGTAAGAGCAGGTGTGGAATACCAATGGTTGTGACTTTTAGACTGTAAAGGAAGAACGAAGAAAAGTTACTGTATTTTGCTTTGTTTTTCTCGTTTTACTTTCCTGGTCAAGGGTATGCCTGCACCAATTTGATATTTTGTAATTCAGTACGAAACTCCTGGTCTCCGCTGTATTTCTAATATCAATGAAATATGTCATCTTTCAAAAAAAAAATTGATAGAAGTTAGGGATATGTATAGTATATCATAATAAATTATAAACAGTGTATTAAATAAGATCTATCATCGATGAGACTATGTCATTAATTCGATAGTAGCGCTCCATTTCTTTTTGAGGGACGGCGAAGGAATGTTATTAAGAAAATGAGATACAAAAGAGCAAGAATAGGGCTGAAAATCAACAAAATAACAAGAAAAGAAAAGGCAAGAATATGGCATCTAGATAAGCTAAACGTCTAAACCATGGTTCCTATCAGCCCCCAAACTCGTTGGGCATTGGCTTGTGGTGGCACCTTGCACCCTTGCCAATGCAAAGACAAGATGTTTCAAGGTGGGAAAAGTCCATTGGCCTAAATCCATGGCACAGAGAAGCATAGGCATGGCTATGCTAAAGCATGCTCGCTTGCAAAGGCTTGCGGGCACGGCGAGAACCAGCACCAAAGTGTGGGTGGAATGCACTAGCAGGTAGCCAAGAATTGGCAGATTCTGGTGGGAAGTAACAGCACATTATATGCTGACTTGTGCATGAGTTGGCATAGTTGGATGCGTGGCTGCCTATAGCATTTGGCCAAGATGGCGCTGGACACACTAGATAGGCACCAAAGCTGGGTGGTCTGCACAGTTGTAGGCGTGGCAGCATGGCATTTGGCCAAGAGGGTGCTGGGCGTGCATGGCAAGTGCATGACTGGACGGTTAGAACCATTTTACACGCATGGCAGATTCAAATTTGGCCTAGAGGGGCTGGACGTGCAAAGTTGGGAGCTCATGGCTTGGGCAGTTTGCGCAGTTTCACATGTGGCAGCACCAGATTGGCCAAGAGAGTGATGGTTTCTCCACTAATTGTTGTGCATATGTAATTGGCCCAAGAGGCATTTGAAAATGTAGCCTTTTTACATAGGCAAACGCCCCAAGAGGTTGTGGTTGTTGGGTCTTTGAAAAAGCCCTTGCATTGTTGTAGGCTTGGCTTGGGGAAGAGATATCCCAAGTACATATATTGTGCATATGTAATTGGCCCAAGAGGAACCCAAGAGGCATTAGAAAATGTAGCCTTTACATAGGCTTGGGCAGTTTGCGCAGTTTCACATGTGGCAGCACCAGATTGGCCAAGAGAGTGATGGTTTCTCCACTAATTGTTGTGCATATGTAATTGGCCCAAGAGGCATTTGAAAATGTAGCCTTTTTACATAGGCAAACGCCCCAAGAGGTTGTGGTTGTTGGGTCTTTGAAAAAGCCCTTGCATTGTTGTAGGCTTGGCTTGGGGAAGAGATATCCCAAGTACATATATTGTGCATATGTAATTGGCCCAAGAGGCACCCAAGAGGCATTAGAAAATGTAGCCTTTACATAGGCAAACCCCCCAAGAGGGTTGTGGTTGTTGGTTCTTTGAAAAATCCCTTGTATTGTTGTAGGCTTGGCTTAGGGAAGAGATATCCCAAGTACAGCAATTTAGTGCCTGTGTTGGCTCGTGGAGTAGGCAAGTGTTGGCCGAACCACGTTAAATCGATGTGCCTTTGTGTGGTTGTTGGGTCTTTGAAAAAGCCCTTGTATTGTTGTAGGCTTGGCTTGGGGACATATGTTGTGCATATGTAATTGGCCCAAGAGGCAAAATGTAGCCTTTACATAGGCGTTTCAAACGCCCCAAGAGGGTTGTGGTTTTTGGGTCTTTGAAAAATCCCTTGTATTGTTGTAGGCTTGGCTTAGGGAAGAGATCCCGAGTACAGCAATTTAGTGCCTGTGTTGGCTCGTGGAGTAGGCAAGTGTTGGCCGAACCACGTTAAATCGATGTGCTTTTGTCCCTTTCTTGTGCAAGCCTCAGTTGTGTATTGGGTGTGAGATTGGGTGGGAGTTGGCTGACTAAATCTTGGCAGATTTAGTGCCATCGCTGGGCATTTGAAAAGGTGAAATTTAGCCCCGTGACAGTACCCGACAGTACCCATAGTGGGAAGTTGGCTGACTAAATCTTGGCAGATTTAGTGCCATCGCTGGGCATTTGAAAAGGTGAAAATTTAGCCCCGTGACAGTACCCGACAGTACCCATAGTGGGAAGCGAGTGCAAGACGCAATGACGGAAGCAGAAGCAGGAAGCAAAGCATCTAAAAACGAAAAAGTAAAAAACTCTAACTAAAGAGAGGAACCATGGGGGAAGCGTCACTGCTGAGTACTCGGTTGACGCGGTCATAATTCGGGAGTCAAAGGAGTTTCGATTGACTTCATAGGACAAAACGCGCACTCGGACAAGAACGCGGCCGAGATAAAGAGAGAGTTGACTTGGGGGAGTCCACAATGACGCGGAGGAGTTTTGAAACTATGGGTAAGGTATTGTTGGAAGTAATTTTGCTTTAGTTAAACCTTCTTCCTCATTGCAGTTGATTCCCAAGACAAACTCAAGAACGAGTAGAATGTTCCAACGAATGTGAGTCCTATGAAGAAAAATACAATTGGAGGTAGAAGCTTAGCATGCCACTTGAGATTGACATGGGCAAAGATGGGTGCAGAAGGTTGGGCAACAAAGAGGAGAAGGATGCAATCAACAATCCAGGACAAGACAATACAACATGGAGGATCTTAATTTAGCAAGACCTATTCATGATTTAGGACTCACATGAGCTGATCTTTTCTTGTCTTAAAACTCTTTCGATCTCAAAATAACAATTTCCAATTTGTGCACAACAGTGTGAATTTTGAAGGGATTTTCGGGATTATTCGCAGTGTGTGTTATTTGCATATGACATAGTATTAATTGACGAAACCAAAGCAGGAGTTAATGCTAAGTTAGAGTTATGGAGAACTACTTTGCAATCCAAAGGTTTAGACTGAGCAGGACTAAGACAAAGTATATGGAGAGCAACTTTAGTAATGTAAGGAGGCGGGGCGAGGATGTAGTAAATATGACTGGACAGGAGATGTACCTAAGATATCTTTCGCTATCTTGGTTCAATCCTACATAAGGAAGGAGAGATTGAAGAGGATGTTAACCACAAAATAAGAGCAGTTTGGTTGAAGTGAAAGCATGTTTCAGGAGTTCTATGCAACCGTAAAATACCTACCTAGTTGAAGGGAAAGTTTTATAAGACAATTGTAAGGCAAGTCATGCAGTGCGGCGCAGAATGTTGGGCCACCAAGAAGCAGCATGTGCATAAGATGAGTGTAGCGGAGATGCCAATGCTTAGATGGATGTGCGGCCACACAAGGTTAGATCGAATTAAAAATGAAGACATCCGTAGAAAGGTGGGGATGGCACCAATTGAGGAGAAGATGAGAGAGCACCGTTTAAGATGGTTTGGGCATATCCAACGGAGGCCTTTGGATGATCCAGTGAAAAGAAGTGACTCGTGCCAAGTTGATGGAGTAAAAAGAGGGAGGGGCAGACCGAAAACAACTTGGGTAGAACCGTAGAAACAGTGAGGAAAGACTTGAGGGCTAGGAACATAACAGAGAACTTGACCTTGGACAGGAGAGAATAGAAGAAAATGATCCATGTAGATGAACCCAACTAGTGTCAGGATTAAACTTAGTCCATGTGCGCCGGGTAGATCTTTTCACCTTCTTCATGAAAATTTTCTGAAGGATTCATTAGCCGACCCCAACTAGTTTGGGACAAAGGCTTAGTTCAGTTGAGTTGAGTTGTAGAAGCAATACTCTTTACCATTTTTTGGCTTAGAATAGTTGAGAACCATTTTGTGGTTTTTGTTTAGAAAACAGCAACCTATGCTTGCTACACTATTTTCCTCGATTTTTTATCTTCAAAAGCTGAAATTGGAAGGACCTGATTTTCAGATCTAGTAAGTGCTGCGAGAAATGGATGATCAGATGTCTTCCCATGTTTACAATGGAAAGAAGGAAATAGGGTTCTTACTTGTTATAGAACCCTAGGTTTATCTAGCAAAGTAGTTTTGAAGAACTTTGTAAATAGGAATCCATTGTTTCCCTTTCTCACAATCGCTTTATGGTGTCTAGGAATATATTCCAATTTACTAATCCACTAAAAGCAATAGACTCATTCCACACCAATGGATAATTCTGATGCATACCTAACCTAAAAAGTAAGTTAGGACTTGCAATGTAAATTGCATGGTGCAGTGTAAACCTTTGATTCCTCGCAAGACAACAAATTAAAAGTAAAAGTTATAAATTATAAACATCGAGGTAATCCGATTATAGAGAAATCTTTACGTGGAGATAAATATCATATGAATATCTAAATAACTTCCATCATGCTTCACAATCCAAGGTATGCTTCTAACATGTTAGAACTCGGAGAAAGAAAAGTTTTTGCCTGTGAAAATATAGAAAAGAGCAGAAAATGTATTGGTGTCCTTACAAGCTATGCCCCGTTTGGCGAATGACTTCCGGAGCCATCCAATATGGAGTACCCTTCATCGACTTGGCACCCGACATAGTTGCCTGTCATGATCCACAAGCCTCATAAGTGTATAAAACTCCAGGGAAGATTGGTTATTACGAGAAAGGACCAACCAGATAAGCAATATAACAGTAAAGATAATAAGAAGAGCAATGTCTAGACCAGATCAACAACTTTCTTGGATGCACCAAAGTCCGCAAGCTTGATGCAACCTTTATTATCAACAAGAATGTTTGCTCCCTGAAATCAGCAAAAAAGTCATACATTTTATTAGTTTAGGTCAAAACAGAATAAATGAGAGACTGTACTAGTTATAGCTGTGAATATCAAGGAGCATGCCTTAATGTCTCTATGTATAATTCCGTTCTTATGAAGATACTCCAATCCCTGCAATAACTGTTTTGTGTACATTCTTATAACCTGTCAACAATAAAAGTACCAAACACAGACATGAGCCTTCCAAACATCTATCCCAGCAGTTTGACGAACAAAAAATGTGACTTACAGCCTCGGGGAAGGAACCAAATTTCCCAAGTAGTGATGAGATGGAGCCACCGGGAACAAATTCCAACATAATATTTAGGGTTTCCTCCTCCCTGGCAGTTCCTAGATATCTCTGTTCAAACAAAAAATTAAAGCACACAGTTTACTTCCAAGTAATAGAACAAGAGATCATCACTTATATCAAAAGACAGCAATAGGAAATGAGGAAAAGAGATCATAAGAGAAAGCACCCACAACGATATTCGGATGAGACAGGTTCTTAAGAAGCTTGACTTCTTCCTCGAGCTCTCGAATATGAGCCTACACCAAATGTTAAAGGAAATCAGAAATACTTGCACAGAATTCTAAGGTCCAGCTTGTTTTAGATTATGGCAACTGATTGTCAATCCAAAACCTATTATTGGACTCAAAATTTTATTTTTTATTTTTGGACAACATGTTGGACTCAAAATTAAAATAGGTTTTGGACTGACAATCAGTTGCCATAATCTAAAACGAACAAGGCCTAAAGAAATAAGTTCATTTTTTCTTTTCTCCAAATGAATCTCTTGATGCCGCTTATTACACATCTACAGAAACTCATGAATTAGTGCCAAATAAGGAATTCACATACATTTAGGCCCCAGTTTGGATTGCAGGAGTTTTCTGGAAAAGTTTGGAAAGGAAAAATATTCCTAAAATATCTTACTTTTTTTTTACACATGAAAAAATATAACTCAAACCAACCCTATTCAATTTTTATTTAGAGGGACCTTCAAGTTATGATGACATAACTTGAACCAACCCTATTCAATTTTTATGTAGAGGGACATTCAAGTTATGATGATACCCCTCCAAATTAAGCATAATGATAACATTCCACTCTAAATTGAAGAAATACAAAAAAATCTTGATAAAAAATTTCCATCAGAAATATTTTTCTTGAAATCCAAACAAGGTCTTATAAATTCAAAAAAGAGAAAAAAAAAAAAAGAAACGATATTTAGACCAATAGAGTAGCATTCAAATCTCACTTGTGTTCTCTCCTTTGAAGCATGGTTGGCCGCGATCAAAACCTGCAATCAGCAAATAGATAAAGGAAAATTAAACAAACAGAGACACAAAACTAGTATTCAGGACAATTTTAAATAGGGTTTCAGAAAAATCAACCTGTTTTACAGCGAGAAGTTCGCCAGAATCGAGATTCATCCCCATATAGACACGGCCATAAGCGCCACATCCGATTAATTCGCCCTTTCTCCATCGAATTTGAGGGGAAATATCTTTTGAAAGAGGACGAGATGGAGATCTAGGTTTTGTTAAAAGCCCAACCCTAGATTTTCTAAGACAAGATCCAATCTTTTCCGCAAAACTGCCTCGTCCTCCTTCTTCTCCTCCTTCTGTGATTCGAAAAACTAGAGATTTACGGACCGATCCGAAAATGTCCTGCATATTCTTCTTCTTCTCCTTCTCAATCTAGGATTAGGGTTAGGGTTAGGGTTTTTTAGGGTTTTGTTTCATGACCGTTTGAAGAATGAGTTAGGGTTAGGTTTCTATTTCTTATTTTATTTTTTTGATGATATGATTTCTAGTCTTGGTTCAGCGCCTCCACTTTAATCCCTCTCTTTTCTACTTTTCAAAAACTTTCCGCTTAGATTCCCAAAATGCCCTTCTTGACCGTTGGGGATTATTCTACGTTTTCTTTCTTGGATGCGAATAAATTATATATTGGATGGCACTTTTCGTTGATCCAAACCGTTCATCTACTGGGTCCAACTGTAGATGGATTGTGGTTTTTGGGGGGCCTCATTGTTCGTGGCATGTCGGAATCTTTCACAAGGAGCTGATATATTCACCCGTAAAATTTCCTGGCCGCCCCACTTTTTTTCTGTTTGGATGCCGGGTGAAAAAATGTAAATTTTGTGCCTATTTATTTATGTGGAAAGAAAGAAAGCCCAAGTAAAAACTAAGTTTCAAGTCCTAGGAAAGAAACAGAGCCTAAGGGGCCGTTTGGGTACGCAGATTTTAGAAACTAGGTTTTTAGTTTGAAAACAGTGTAAAATAAGGTTCATGACCAGGCTGATGTGTGTTGTCGTGGCAGTGTTTCTTGGATTTTAAGTGAGAAATTCAGGTTTAAAAATCTCTCCAGCATCCTGAGATTTCTACAACCTGAAAATATGGGAGGATCTGTTACTCTCTTGTTGACGGAAACAAGGGCGAAAAGTCAAAAACAACAGTTGGTCCGCTTCTTCTCTTATCTCTTAGATACAATTTTGAAGAAATCCCCGATTCTAAAATCCGTGTATCCAAACGGCCCCTGAGTAAAATGGATATCTCCAACACCACTCATATGACTTCCATTTCCAAGTCTAGCACGTGCCATCATCCTCCCATGTTGATTATGTAGCTCAGGAGTATTGAGCAGTTTGAACTCTTAGGGGCTCTTTGGATGCGCGGATTTTAGAATCTTAGATTTCCTTAAAATTGTAGATGGCAGACGAGAGAAGAAGGAGAACCGCCGTCGTTTTTTGATTTCTCGTCCTTCTTTCCGTCACCAAGAGAGTTGGTGATCAACCCATGTTTCCAGGTTTTAAAAATCTCAGGATGGAGGAGAGATTTCTAAAATCTGGATTTCTTACTTCAAATCAAGATTCTAAAGAGAAGTGAAACAGACGAACTCTTCTCCCATACAGGATTTTGAGGAAATCCAAGATTCTAAAATCCGCATATCGATGGTGTCTTGTACTCATGAATGTAGAGCATCTTTCTATTTGTCTGATAAGCCGGTAAGGGACCCGGCCAAACCCTGGTACCTCTCAATTAAAATTTTCAATCCCAGATTACAGTAATGGAGAATTAGTACCAAATGCATATGGATATTATTAGACCTCATCTCCTCATTAGAATTCTCTATCACTGCATTATCATGTCCAAATAAGTGGATCATTATATGCATGAGTGATCGGCCTTTGGAAAACACGATCTAGCATAATTTCAAACTTGATTGTCGATCCGTATCATCTGAAGGTGATCCAAGGGTCCGAATTTGTTCAATCATGGATTTTATGCTCTTGGCGTTCGATCTTCAAAATTTGATTGATCCAACGTTCGATCTTGATCATCCGGCATTTGAACGGCTCGGATGCACGGCATCAATGAGCTGGGCAATGTGTCCAGCTACACATAAAAAAATTATACGATAAGAGCACCCCCCAATTTTTTTTAAAAAATAACAACAATACTCAACCATAAATTGCATTGTAATGTGGCATACCCGCTATGACATAGTGGGTCCCACCTTTGGTTGATCCCGACCATTCATCTGAGAGGCCTTCCTTTCAATCTCCTATGGCCTAATTTCCCACATTATGACGATTGACTCGATTTTTCGGTAATCGGATATCTAAAGTAAAAATTATCAAGTGAACGGCTCAGATCAATCAATGTGGGACCACTATGCAACATCAGTTGTGGTTCTGTCAAAATCTCCACTGATGTTAGAACCTTTCATGTAGAGGGGTCACCTTAATTTGCCCATGGGTGACAAGATCACAACGATCAAATTATCCTAACCGTCGGATGAATGGCCTTCGCTTGCAAATCACAAACTTGGTCGTCTCTGTTTAACCCTCCTTGGGCTGCAAGCCAGGATCATGGTTTTAAATTTTGAAATTTCATTTTTTATAATTTCGTCCGAAATTTCAAGAAATTTAACCAAAAAAATCTCATTTTTTTTATTTATACAGCATTTTTGCTGAAATTCATTTCGGCCGAGATTCGGTATTAAATAAAATATTGGTTTTACAGGTGTACCCGATTTCGGCCGAAATTCAGTTTCGGTGAGGGTCGAAACACATACCGAAACCGAAATTTAAAACCTACCGAAACCGAAATTTAAAACCATGGCCAAGATCATCCCATCTTTCCAATTCTTCACTGAACCCACTCAAATCTTGAACCGTACAAATTAGGGTGACCCAAAGTTTGAGGTGATCTCGTGATCTACCAAACATGAGTACTCATCCTCGTTGGCCAAAATTTTAAGAAATTGATCAAAATTTTTATTGATATAGCATTTTTCCCTAAATTCCAACCGAAATTCGTTTAGGCTGAGATTCGTTATTGAATAAAATATTGTTTTTTAATAGTATACCCGATTTCGGTGAGGGCCGAAACGCATACCGAAACCGAAAATTCTATTCGGGTTGAGTTTTTCCAACTTGGGTTAAGTTTGGGTCGGGCTCGGATTGAGGGTTTGGACAACCTGACCCGAGTGAAACCTGGCATTTTTTATGATTTTTTTTTCTTGCAAGCTTAAAAACTGGGGTCGGATCAGGTTGGAAAAGGGGGGTCGGGTTGGAAAAAAGGGTTGTTCGGGTCAGGTCGAGTTGAACCTCGTAGGGTCAGACCCAACCCGACCCAAGTTGCACCCTACCAAATTAGGGTGACCCAAAGTTTGAGGTGATCTCCGCTATCCACCAAACCTGAGTACTCACCCTTAAACCCCCATAATTCACTTCATTTTTAGTTTCAGAGGTTTTGCTCCAAGGTCACGATATGTTGTTGCATCGTCCCACCTCGATGCTCCTTTATTCCAGGCTCTCCTTTGTTTCTTCCCAATCTTTATCTTCATCCTTCTCTCGATTTATCTCCCCCTTCAAACCTTTTCATTCATCAGCATCATTGTTCTCTTCTCATTCTCTTGGGCAAAACCTCCTATTCTATCCAAAATCATTGAGATTTCGCATAAACACAAGAGCATTTGGAACCACTGTTGGGTCTTCTTTAGAAGAGGATGAAGAAAAGGCAAAGGGAAAAGATACCTTCTTTGCTGAAGAATCTGTCTCATGGGTTTCTCTGGGTCTCTCACATCAGCTCTCCCTCTCTCTTTCTAAGGCCGGTCTCGAGAAACCCTCTCTCGTTCAGGTCCCCCCTCTCTCTATAATTATATAGGCTTGGATTTTTAGGCCTTTTATTATTGGGATTTTGAAAACCAATTGTGGGTCCAAAACTGATTATTGGACTTAAGTACTGGAACAAACTTACAAATCCAAAACAAACAAATGCAGTAATCGTGGGTTCAACCCTTGGCAATCTTCTAGTCTTGTTTTGATGATTCCAAACACAAGTTGATTTCTTATGTAATTTAGTTGTTGTTAACTTACCAACTTCTCCAATAGCTTAAGCTGTTGGAGAAAGGCGTTATTTATCTTTTATACTTTAACACTCCCCCGCACGTGTGGCCCACCTCGCAAACACGTGGCACATGTGGTCCCAAAGCTTTGGGCTGACCATTGCATGTGGATTTTCGCTATCCGGGAGGTTTGAACTCGAGACCTTTGGCTCTGATACCATGTTGTCTTACCAACTTCTCCAATAGCTTAAGCTGTTGGAGAAAGGCTTTATTTAGCTTTTATACTTTAACAGTTGTACTGATGATTTTATGATTCCAAACATAAGTTGTTTTATGTGTAGATTGGATGGTTGGTTTTAAATCAAATTATGTTTTAAAAAGGAATTATCATATATTTAGAAGGAGCTAAATGGAAAATCACCTTGTGTGCTGTCATCATAAAAAAGAGGGAGATTGTAAGCCCAATGGTTAAACCCTTGGCAATCGGTAATCAAAGTATTAATTTCCGGACTTCTTTTTTTAACGGTAAAAAATCTGTCTCAATCGATTATTTTGGGAACACTGTTTTTTAAGTTTATTGCAACGGTTTTATGTCTGCAATTAAGTTTAATTTTGAGTCCAAAAATCATTTTTGGATTCACAATCGGTTCTCAAAATCCAAAACAAAAGATCAATGTGCTTTTCGTTGAAGTACAAATGATTAAGTAACACCAATGCTAACAGCTTAAGTTTTTGGAGTAATTGGTTGTTTCACATGGTATCTGAGCTATGCCTTATGACATGTCCTGGGTTCAAAACTCCAACAACTCCTTGATATTAAAGAGGGCCGCACGTGAGGGGGAGTGTTGGATTACATTTTCGTTGATCTTATGGGTCAACTATAGGTGGATTGTGGTTTTTAGGGGCCTCATTGTTCGTGGCATGTCGGAATCTTTCACAAGGGGCTGATATATTCACCCCCAAAATTTTTTGGCTGCCCCCATTCTAGATTTTTAAGGCTCTTTTTCTACCTAAAATGGACATTAGGAGTAAAACGAATTGTACACCTATTTTAAGTGAAAAAATGGGTGTAAAATCATTTTGCGGCCATTTTATGTGGAAAGAAACAAAGCCGCCGTTTTATGATTTCTCGCCCTTCTTTCAGTCAGCAAGAGAGTAGTAGATCATCCTATGTTTCCAGGTTTTAGAAATCTCAGGATAGGGAGAGATTTCTAAAACCTGGATTTTTAAGCCTTTTTTTTTTTTGGAATTTTGAGAACAAATCATCAGTCCAAAACTGGTAATTGATCTTATGTACTGGAACAGAATTACAAATCCAAAACAAACTTACAAATGCTGTTCGTTGACAACCGATTGCAAGTGCCAAACTGATTATTGGACTCAAAATCAAGTTTAAATTTGAGTCTATAGCACTCACAATCGATTGGCACAATTTTAAACGAACAAGGCCTAAAAATCTTTCTCAACAGATTATTTTGGAAACACTGTCTTTGAGTTTATTCAACTATTTTATGTCTGCAATCAATGTTAATTTTGAGTCCAATAATCAGTTTTAGACTCACAATTGATTCTTAAAATCCAAAACAAACAAGATCAATGTTCTTTTGTTGAAGTATAAATGATTAAATAACAGTAACTCTAACAGCTTAAGCCTTTTGGAGTAATTGGTTATTTCACATGTTATCAGAGCTATTGCCTCATGGCTGGTCCTGGGTTCAAAACCCTACAACTCATTCGTATTAAAAATCCACGTATACGGCCAACTCAAAAAGAGGGGTCACATGTGAGGCGGAGTGTTGATGCATAAATGATTAAATAGCACCAACTCTAACAGCTTATACTATTGGGGTGTTAGAAATTTAAAGTCAAAAGCTACTTTTGCACTTTAAAATTTGGAGGGAAAATTCAAAATTAAAGCATCCCTCTTATTTTCAAAAATCTCGTCTTTTGTATAATAGTGTGACTTGAACCCAAGACCTAAGGGTGTGTGGAGAGGGTTCTCAACTCAAATGCAAAAACTTTAATCCCACATTGGAACTTTTAAAAGAGTTTCACCTCCTTATAAGAGGAGTGGGAGGAAAGGCTTGAGCATTTCAGGGGGCATTGGAATTTTGGAATTTGTTGGGTGACCCGGGAGTTCATATAAACACGCGCGCGCCGGTTCAAGCCGGGCAGGGCTGTGGCCCCTCCTGGTCTGGGTGTGGGTTTGGGTAAATTAAAAATAGCATTTTGGTGCCAAAAACATTTTGGTTTTTCTAATTAATTTTTAAACAGATTTATTTCTCCAAACGTTTTTTGGTAATGACACCCATTAAATGTAAACAATTTCGTATCTCCAACAGTCACTTTTGTGACTGTTGGGAGAGAAATGTTCTAGTCTCTTAATGGGAGTTTATTTCTCCTCAGCAGTCATATTTCTCTATACAAAAAAGGGAGATGGCAGCAGTGTTTGGTACAGATTTTCACATACTATGTTGCTACAGAAAGATACGATTTTACACATAGAAATATCAGATTTCTCTCCTTCCTCCGTTCCGTTCCGTGTTGATCACAGTTTCAAGGTGGTTCTAAGTGGACCAGTCAGCTAGTGCACGTGGATTGGAGCTTGTTTGGGCTATTTTATCTTGGAGCGTCGATTCGCAGATCCCGATTGCACCCTAGGAGGTGGATACGATTCTTAAGGAGAGTGACCATGTGGCACGACTCAACCTTTCTTCCTCCATCATCAACAATCTGATTTTTAGAAAGGGTTTTCGTCAAAACGAGGAGTGCAATATGTTTTTTCAAATTTCATTTCAATTCTGGAATTTCTAACAGTGCACAAATTTTGGGTCCGAGTTAGGGGTGTTCGTTCGGTTATAACCGAACCGAATAGACCGAAATTTGATAACCGAATTACCGAAATAATTTCGGTTATCAAGAACCAAAATTTCCAAAAACGGAACCAATTAAAAATTCGGTTATTCGGTTATAACCGAATAGTGGGAGAAAAAGAGGAAAAAAAACATAATTCGGTTTGGATCGGAGGGCTAGGATCATCCTATCGAAATGATTTTTTGAGCACAACCTAATTAAGTTGTGATCAATCAATGGACGGTTTTGATCATCCTACGGAGTGCCCATATAGCACTTTTTTTTTGAAAAAATAATGGTTTTATCCATAATTTCTATTACTCGGTTAACCGATTTTTTTTGGAGATAACCGAACCCGAATAACCGAATTTCCAAAAAAACAAATTCCGAAACCAAGCCGAAAAGGAAAAAAACCAAACCGGCCAAACCAATTCGGTTCGGTTATTTATAACCGAATAATGAACACCCCTAGTCTGAGTTGCACCAATTTGGGGCCGAGTAACCAACTTGGGTTTGAGTAACCAGTTTTGGGTCCAAGTAACCAAGTTGAGTTCAATTTTCTTATTTTTGGGTTCGACTAAGCCATAGACCAGTCCCTCTTTGATCTGTAATTAATACAACAATCTTAAGAATCGTAGGATTCTTATCATCAATTGTACAACATGGAGTAATTTGTTGTTAAACATGGTATCATAGCTATTGCCTCACTATGGGCCAACACACATGAGGGGGAGTGTTGAAATATAAATGATTAAATAAAAGCAATTCTAACAGCTTAAGATTTTGGAGTAAGTGGTTGTTTCACATGGTGTCAAAGCTATGCCTTATGACATTTCATGGGTTCAAAACTCCAACTCCTTGATATTAAAAATCCACATGTAAGGGCCAACCCAAAAAAGAGAGGCCACACGTGAGGGGGAGTGCTGAAGTATAAATGATTAAATAACACCAACTCTAACAGCTTAAGCTTTTGGAGTAATTGGTTGTTTCATACTTTTCCAGTGAGATTATTATAATGACCCATGTGTGTTTGTTTTACAGGCTGCATGTATACCATCCATACTTTCAGGAGTCGATGTGGTGATAGCAGCAGAGACTGGTAGTGGTAAAACGCACGGTTATCTTGTTCCAATTGTTCACAAATTACGCACTGTGTCTTCTCATCCTTGTACTGATGATACCAATGATGATAATCAAGCATCTCCTCAACCCAACAGATTTATTTCCCTTGTTCTTTGTCCAAATGTGATGCTATGCGAGCAAGTCGTTCGCATGGCGAATTGTCTACGCGACGTTTCTTCTGGCGAACCCCTTCTGAGAACTCATGCTGTCTGTGGTCGACAGGTTTATATATTTTTCCTTTGTTGATTTTGTTTTTCATCTGTTCCAGTAGTTTATTAACTACTGAATGTTATTGACGGAACCCATATTCCGTTTCTTGCAACCATTAATCTATGTGGAGTTTAGTCAGGTAATGGATTTTGTGGACTTTAGGATCAATTTATGTCATTTTTAGCTTCGTTTGGATGTACATCGAAGATTGCAGGTTGCGGGTTGGGCCTTTAAATTTTTCGTTGATGCAATCTAAAAGACTAGATTTGAATCCACATTGCAAGTTGGATGTACATCCAACTGAGCCCTCTGTTTCAAATTGCCCTACTCACAAACAAAACTATCGCTGCAGGGATGGCCAGTTGTTCAGCCTGATGTTATTGTCTCAACACCAGGTGCTCTTTTGAATTCTATTTTTGCATTTGACTCGGAAAAACGGCGTGCGGACTTTGTAGGCGGTGTAAAATATGTGGTAATTCCTTCTATCGTCTATTGGGTTTGGACCGTGGTTATAGATTTTGAATGTGGATATCTTTTTCTATGTAAACAAACGATCTAATCAATGTTTATAAAGAATAAAAATACAGTTATTGATGATGTCCGAGGAAACCATCTTTGACTACGGCAAAATTTGCAATTGTAGTCTTCCACCTACAATTGTTGATAATTATTGTTCTTTATTTTTAAGAATTAATTTGTTACTCCAGATAACCATGATTGGCTATTTATCTGTGTTCTTTTTTCATTCTATTGTTATTTATATAATGGCAGGTGTTTGACGAAGCAGATATGCTCCTCTGCGGAAGTTTTCAGAATCAAGTTATTCGTCTCATAAACATGTTACGCTTTGAAGAAAAGCGACGGTCTAAGATGGAAGGCTCTGTACCTGAGAACTCAATGAAATTTGATGTGGATTCTGTGGTGGATTTTGAACCAGAAGATGAGGAGGAGACGGAGATTGGCTGCGTCTCTGAAGAGGAGGGTGCTGAGGGTGGTGTTGGCCCTGATGAGCTTAGGATGGAGGAGATTAATGTTGGGCCCGGCCTTAATGATCTTAGGACGGAGGAGATTAATGTTGGGCCCGGCCTTGACGATCTTCGGACGGAGCAGATTAATGTTGGGCCCAGCAAAGGGACAGACTGGAGGAGGGTTAGAAAAGTCTATTTGCGAAGCAAGCAGTACATTTTTGTTGCTGCCACCCTTCCTGAGAATGGCAAGAAAACTGCTGGAGGAGTGCTGAAGCGCATGTTTCCGGATGCCAGTTGGGTTAGTGGAAAGTTCCTCCATCGTCATAGTCCCAGGTTCCAAACCATTTTCTCTTGTTTCTGGGTATTTGTTTCAGTGGCTTTTTTTTGTTCCCATTTGCTCTTAGTCCATTCTATTTCGTGTCATTTTGAACATGGGGAAAGTCTTTCTATTTTGGTGTGATGTACTTTGCATCTTTCTATAGTCATTTTGCATGGCTGTATGAATAGTCACTTGTTTTTTTTAAAAAAAAATTTGGAATAGTCACTGACTTTACACTGTTCTAATGATATTTTCCCCTTTCTCTTAAAGCATTATCGTTGCTAACTCCTAGTTGTATAAGAAGGCTTTGCTCACACACTATGCCAATGTTTAGTCTAGCTACAAGTGGATGACCTGAGCATGTATACCACCTTTCTGGGGTATGCTGGCTATACTCAGGAGATCTCATAAGAGAAGATGAAAAATGAGAAAATGGGAATAAAAAAGAGACAAGATAAGACACTTTTCATGGGAGTTGTATTTATGAACTCCTTAGTCAAATGCCTTGCCTTGTATTTTCATGGGAGTTGTGGTTATAGACTCTTTTTCTTCTTATTGGATGAGAACCTCTTTTTCTATTTTCCTTCTAATATTACAAATAAGACAACATTTGTGGAAACTACTTGACAATTCCATATGAGATACAAATTCGTCACGGAGAGGCTCGATGGTAGCCATCAACAGAGAAATGAGAAGCAAAGACAACCATTTTCTGATTTTTGGTATTTTATTAAACATAAAAAAGTAAAAATGAAAACTGGAAAAAGAGGTTGCTCCGGTTGTCATGAATGACATGGATCGAATGGGGCGCCTCTTCGGCTGGACTTTTGCATGGGTGCCCTTCAGTTTATCATTCCTCACTTCTCTCGGGGACAAAAAAACAAATCAATACATGCTGGAAGTTTAACCTCTAGAATAATCACTAACATTTAATGGATCATATACACAAGGGAGTTGGATAAGCAGTACTAGATTGGCCATGTGTCGACTTGATAATATATTTTTGTCTATCTTCGAATTGTGACAGATCCAGATTTGGTTTCAGGATATTCCACGCACATTTTAGTAATTGTTTTATGTGCAGAAAAACCTAAAGAATCCAATAAAAGAACACAATCAAAGGCAAAATGGAAAGCAACCATGAGAATCACAAGAAATCAACAATACACAAGGAACACACGAATTTACGTGGTTCGGCATAGTGGCCTATATCCACTGGCTTGATCAAATTTTCCACTATTAGAGAAAAGAAATCATGATTACAAAAGGGATTAACAAAATCCCATCAACCATAACCCTATTCCTTTGCACTTTCATGGACACACTTCTCTTTCAAACCCCTTTTCTCTAAACAAGAAAGAAAACCCCTTTTTTCTACAAAGGAAACAACATGAGAGAAAACCAAGAGCCAACTCACCTTTCTATCCTTTTCTCCACACAAGAGAAAGTGTTCTTCTTCTCCGCCCTTCTCACAAGAAATGAAAACCCCAGCAAGAAAGTGATCTTACCGTTCTTAAGTGTTCTTACCCTTCTTTTTCAAAACCAGAGAGAAAACAGTTTTCTTGTTAACCGTTCCATTTTCTCCCACCTTAACGCACATTGCACATGCAATACGGTTTAAAACCCGTGTCCCGTCTGCTTTGGGAAACAAGTCACAACATAACACTTTATTGGTCTTAGTTGATCCTCATTTATGTTAAGTCACCGTTTTCTTCAATGCTAATTTCTATACATTAAGGCAAAAGGAATTTTTTTTAGAACTGTTGGGATTCGTCTTTGCCTGTTCTCCAATCACACCATGGAATTTATGACCACAATTGTACATTGATAGTCTGTTTTTTTGTCCAAAAATAGCCATTTTGTTCAGACTGAACTCTTAATTCACGCGAGCTTGGATCACAACTGTTCTTTCTTTTTTTCCTCTTTTCCTCTGCAAAATTACCAAACACCTTTCACTTGTTGGATGTGTATTTTAGGGCTTGTGGAGACTAAAATTTATCGGTACGATGGTCCCATTGCATTATGATCATATTCTTGACAAAAGAAACAGCTTCTATATTGTCTCGTATGTGATATTTTCCTATATGTTTAAAAGTTAAATCACTTGGAAACATGTCTAGTGCCTATAATCATTTCAACTAAAGTTTTATCTCATTCCTTTGAATTCTTTTTTATGTTTCAAGTTGCTGTTTACTTTCATGGTAATATAGTATCTTATATTTTCTCCAGGCTGGAACAGAGGTGGATAGAAGTTACAACTGATACACAGGTCGATGCTCTCATCAATGCTGTGAAACAAGGTGTTAAGTCTGAAGTGTTCGATTCTGATGATGGTGTTAGTCGGACCATGGTGTTTGCAAATACTGTTGATGCTGTTCAATCAGTGGTTGAAATATTGCTGAGAGTAGGTATTGATTGCATTTCTTACCATAGTGACAACTCTTTGGAGGATCGCACTAAGAATTTGAATGATTTCAAAGAAAGTGGCGGTGTACTTGTGTGCACTGATGCCGCTGCACGTGGTCTTGACGTCCCAAATGTGTCACATGTTGTTCAGGTATGTACTTTTGGTGAATCAGTTATGCTTTCTTCCAAATATCGTCATTGATGCCTGATGGCCCACCGTTAGATTGGGTTCATATAGTTTGCCGTGTATAAATTTCTCACCTTAAAAAACTAAGATTACATCATGGTTTTAAATTTTGGCCTTGGCCAAAACTGAAATTTTGGCCGAAATCCAGTAATAGAAAAAAAAAAGTATTATTTTATTATATCCATAATTTCGGCTGAAATTATTGAAATTTTGGCCGAAATTACTGAGATTTCGGAATAATACTATATTTTTTAACAAAAAAATCAATTTCGCGAAATTTAGACTGAAATTTCCGGCTGAAATTTGGTAAACCCGAAATTTCTTATTTCAGCCGAAATTTAAAACCATGGATTACAGAAACAAAATGAAGCACTGCCTTCTGTGATTCAAACTGTTAATGTTGTTGCATTGCTTTTACCTTCTTTTTTATGGCCGCTATTTTTTATTTAGAATTTAAAGAAATTTTTGGCCGTGTTTCCCACATTGCAGTTTTTTACTCGATATCTAACATGTTGGATTGCATCGTTCCTTATTATGTATTGTTGTAAGAACTAATGTATTTGCTCTTTTGTTCTATTCAAGGCGGAGTTTGCAACTTCTGCCATAGATTTTTTGCATAGGATCGGCCGTACAGCAAGGGCAGGTCAGTCTGGACTGGTTACAAGCCTGTACACAGGATCCAGCCGAGATCTTGTTGCTGCTGTGCGTCAAGCGGGGAAGCTGGGCCAGCCTGTGGTATTTCTTCGACTTAATCCACTATCAAATACAGATGTTCATTGCGAGTAATTAGTAATATTTGAGCTCCGAAGTTATTGAGTACTCCCTGGAAAGATAACTTGCAATTTCATCCTGAAAAAGAGTTGTGCTCACTTCAAAATGTTTGATATTTTAATTCAGAAGTTATTCTAGTGAATCCATGATATAAATTTCCTCCTTTTCTGCCTTAGATTATTTAAAAAAAGGGGTTATCTCAATCTGTGTTTGTGCATCTTCTTGAGTCTGTCACTAGCATGTTATTTTATGACTGCAGGAAAAAGCATTTAGCCGGAAAAGGGGCTTTCGGAATAAGCTTAAAAGGAAAGGTACTTTATATTTTTGAAGTGTGTTTTTCTGTCTTTTAGATCTTTCGGCATCACCAATAGCATGCATTATGAAGAGCTGTTTCAGCCCCCAAGACTTACTGTAGAGTGGTAAAGCCTATGGTGTAGCTTCTGTAAATGATGGGCTCCTAGGAATGTCTCATCACAATTAGCTCTAACCCCCTTATAGAAGTTGCGGGTTCTGCTTTAATTTTTGCCTTTTATTCAGTGATTTGAAAATAGAAAATGTGCAACAAAATGAGAGCTTATGTAGAACAATAGCTCTGTTGAACGGATAATCAGATTGTACTTTCGATACTTTCCATCACCAAACATCTTGAGTGGGGCATTCACCTACTTATGGGACCTGGTGTGTACATAAAAACCATATGTACACTCATAGTTGTATAACTCATATCTTGAGTGGGTATGCAACTAATGGCATTCGGAGCAAACTTGCATGTATACCGTCATATGTATATCATTAAAGTTTATTTTAGAAACAAAATTGTCGTTGTGTTGATTCATTGTTGTGTTTAGAGTATTAAAACCGTATAAGCTGACTAACATACGGTGAGAGCATTCATTTTTGGAAAATTGGACTTAATTGGGATCAAGTTTCTTGGGCCAGTGTCTTATCTTGTGCTTGCAAAACTCATTCTATGATAGAACTATGAGTGGTTGACAGGGTGTAGAATATAGAAAGAAAAGATTCGACATCAACTATTTTAGAACAAGTAATAGAAGAATGTTGATCTCTTGGAAGGAAAATGGAATTAGATATCCCTAAACTAGAGTTTTGATTTAGTGCATTCTTTGCTGTAGCTTTTGCATCTGTCCCAACCTTGTCAATATGTGTGTGCATGTGTACACACACACACACACACACACAGAGAGAGAGAGAGAGAGAGAGAGAGAGAGAGAGAGAGAGAGAGAGAGACCAATACTGTTTAATTGCATAGGATTTGGAAGTGCACATGTATTTATTTATTTATTATTATTATTTTAAATGGTTGGAAGTGCACATGTATTCTGTACCAAATTTTACATGTTTATATTTCATGTCTTCACAGCTTTCAATGATGTTAAAGATGAAACCAGCATTGCAGACAAAGTTCTAACATAATATGATTCAGAGGTCAGGCAACCTGGAACTTGGCATGTAAGCTTGCACTGTAAATATTTGAGACAGTTATTTAGTCGGTGAACTTCCTTTTAATCTATAACATCTTGAGTGACAATGTCAACATTTTCTATTTCAGATTCTCAGTCAGATTTTTCATCACTTGACAAATGGTCTCTCTTTTTCTTTTATTGTATAAACTTGCACAGAACCTGTTACAAATTGTGACTGTGTCCTAACCAATAGGAGGCATTCAGTGTACTTTTGCCATTTTCTTGGTTCTCTTGAGCATAATCAACCATTGTTCTAAATAATTATTTCTTTTGCCCCTACCAGTTCATTAATTTCGAATTGACAATGCATTTTTTTCTTCAACTTTACTGCTTATATTCCCTTCGATGATTTGGAGTTGTGCCTGAAATTACTTTGTTACATCAGAGATAAATGAAAGCTGCAAGGTCGAATCTGTTTTGGATTATAGATTATGAGCTGAGATAAATGAAGGCTGCAAGTGCTCTGAGCTCTCTTCTGAAGCTGACCCATTACTTCTTTTTTGTTCCTTTTGCTAGGTAAGCCAGCTGAGGCAGACATAAATCTGTTATCATAGATGCTCAACCACATAGATGCCCAACGAGAATCAGATCTATATGCTCACAAGGGAAACAGAAACCGAAATATTTCGGTCATTTTGTATCAGTTTCGATGGAAAATTTAAAACCATCTTCCTTGCTAGAAAAGGTTTTCCTTGCCACTCTTGCAACTGACGGAATTGCCAGCGAATGTGATAAATGCGCCCATTACGCTCAAGGACATGAGATTTTGTTTTGATGGTGTGAGCATAGAATCTGATTCAACCCAAATTTCTCCAAAATCAGCTTTAATAATGCTATTTATTTTCTACATTTGTTCTTTTTCTGCATACTGATGATGGGTATGGTTTATGAGGGGAGAAGGAAATTTCTCAACTTTCTGTCTAAAGCTGAGATCCTTTTGGGGGTCGTTTTCATGTATTATTTAAGAGCAAGTTTGGAGAATAGGAGTGATGAGGAATGCTTCACTAGGGTCCAATCTCTTGAGCCCACAACAGCTTAGTTGGTCCTGCCTTTGTTAATCCAAACCATCTATTTGATGGGCCTGCATTTGGATCTTCTATGGGCCGGCGCCAACAATGCAATTATAACACCTAGTGTGTGTGTGTGTGTGTGTGTGTTTCGTCATTGCATGTGAGATTGAATGAAGGGAAATTTATACAAATGAATAGTTGAAAGCAGATGGTTCAGATCAATCAAGGGTGGGACCCACATGAGTTTTAGGTTAGGGTCCCACCAAGTCCTGTTAAGTGATAGTTTAGCTTCACCCTTAGAGAAGTCTAGCAAATGAGTGGCTTGGGTCATCGAGCGGGTGGGTCCCACCTGAGTTTTTGCTGGTGGTTGTTTCAAGGAAATAGATGCAAACCTATCATATTTATTATAATTATTATTGCTTCTCTTGTTGGTGAAATTCCTCTATAAATGTAAGATTATGGCGTGCCTGAATTTATGCAAATAAAAAGTAATTGATGAATTGAATTAAACCTCAAAATGTGGCGAGACGAGGCATGGACTAGCTCTTTCTCTACTAGGTGAATTTAAGCCTCTGTGAAAAAAAGTTACTAAAGCTTAATCTTACTTGAAAGTGTGAATATATCATGACAGAAATGTAAACAAAACATCATTTATATTTCTTGAGATATAGGTGATTTGTGACTTTTTCGAATTAAGACTCTCTCTCTCTCTCTCTCTCTCTCTCTCTTGGTTATAGTAAATAGTACTCTTACAGGGTTAAGACACTAGGTTATGGTAAATAAATGTCCTAATTAATTGAGAGAGCTCTCTAGAACTTGAACAGAAGTCCAAGTGAAATGTTTCTTTGACTGCATGTCAGGCCTCTCAGACCACGTGCTATGTCATCATAATGCAACAAAACCCCAAAATCTCACATGCACTACTGTCTTTCTTGCATTGATGCTTGCAAAATGTCTTTTTAAAATGTTGTTTACAGCTTGATATGATCTTGGGTTTTTTTTTCTTTGAATAATGGTGAGTTGAATTTGGTGAGTTAAACTTGGTTTTGCCCTAGATTGGATAAAAACACAAGTTCACCTACCCATGAAGGGTGCATATCTATTGAAAGATTGACAAAAACCCATAAACAATGTCTCTCATCTAGATCTACCAAGCTGTTCAAAAGATGAAAAACTAAGCTATGGAAAGAGATTTTTCATGGTTCCAAATTTTCAACGACCAGTCTCATCTGTTAGTCAATAAACTAGGAAAAATACAGAACAAAAATGCAGAACACCATCTCCTAGAGTATAAAAATAATTTTGTACGGGACACATAATTATGGAGAATAGAGAAATAATTTTGTATGGGACATAATTATGGAGAAGAGCTCAAAACTCATCTGGGAACAGCTACCCACACTGTCAAACTGTCATTGAATGCCATAACACAGCAAGAGCATCCCTCTTTCTCACCATTACTCCTATATAAACACCATGATCCCAACAGAAGACACTACTCTCAAGTAGTTCTTTCATCCTTCTCCATCTCTTGCTTTAATATTATCAATGGCTATGCAAACAGTTATATTTCTCTTTGCCTGCTTCCTTCTAGTTACTTCAAGGGTCTCTCTCTCTCTCTCTCTCTCTCTCTCTCTCAAATGACTAACCATTCTCCCTTCTTTCAAGTTTTCATCCAATGTTTTTACTAACCATTTTCCCTTCTTTCAGGTTTCATCCAATGCTGAAGAACACTACTTAGAGGTAGAGGTTCTCATAGGGCCTGCGTATAACTCACCCTTAAAAGCTAGCCATTAAGGAGAGGGTACACAAGTCCTTTATAAGCCCCTCCGCATCCATTCACTTTTCCGAGATGGGATCTTTGCTTTTCGCATGGAAACCCCAACAATCTCCCCTTCCATACGGATGCAACGTGGGAACTACGAGATCTTCCCTGAGGGTTTCTCCATCCTCGGGGTACACTGAGGTTACCGAGATCCTCCCTGAGGGATTTTCTCGAGGTTACCACACCCCAGGGGAGGGTGGGTCCCAACAGATTCCACCAATATGGAATTCCAAACTAAAGAGTTCACATCTTTGATAATATTTGTTAATGAAACATGCCATTTGTTGTGGGATTTTTTTTATGTAGGCTTTTTCTGCTGCTGTTCCTGTTCCTGTTAAGGCTCCTGCCCCAGCCCCAGTGACTCTCCTCCCTCCAGTGGATTATAAAGGTGACATTCAACGAAGCCCTAATAAGATTTTGCCCTATCTAAGTATCTAACTGATGAAAGTTTTATAGTATAAATATATGTTTTCCCCTTTTTTCTGATGCAGAGTGTCCTGGGTTGTGTGGAGTAAGGTGCAAACTGCACTCAAGGCCGAATCATTGTAAGAGAGTGTGCGGGACTTGTTGTTTCCGATGCAAATGCGTTCCACCAGGAACAGCAGGGAACAGAGAAATGTGTGGAAAGTGCTACACTGATATGACTACCCATGGCAATAGAACCAAGTGCCCTTGAACTGTCTTTCAATGTTTTTTCTTCACTTTTTACATGGGTTTCTGGTTTTTTCTCTAGCAGTTGAATGTTAGATCACGTGTGTTGTTTTTTATCATCTTATGGATTCTACATAATCATAATAAATGGTGCATAATGAGTACATACATGTTTGTCTCTCTTATCTTTCTTTCTCCTTTATGGGTTTCTAGAGAGATAGAGAGGGAGGGAGCATAGTTAGAAAATTCCCCAAATAACTACATAATCATAATAAATGGTGCATAACGAGCACATACATGTTTGTCTCCCTTGGATTTGGTTTTGGAGGTAAATTTGGATTTCCAAAATCCATGGATTTGAAATCAAGAATTTTACAATTCACAAATTTATAAATAATGTCATTTGGATGACCACGTATAGATTTGGATTTCAAATCTAATTTTTTTTTTTGTTCGGATGCTCTTTGGATTTGAATTTGAAATCTAACAAAACCAAAAAGGCCTAAAATACTTGATATAGGGGCATTTCAGCCATTTTCCGTGATACAGGGGTATTCTAGTCATTTTACCCTATAAAGGGTATTTTGATCATTTTTTATGCCATAAGGTTGTTTTAGTCATTTTCCATGACCCAGGCTATTTGGTCATTTTCATCCGGTATAGGGGTATTCTAGTCATTTTACCTAATATGGCGTATTTTTATCATTTTTAGTCATTTTAGTCATTTTTCATGAGCCATGGGTCATTTTTACTTGATATAGGGGTATTTCGATAATTTTTCATGATCTTGGGGTATTTTAGTCATTTTACCCTATATGAGGTTATTTTGATCATCTTATGTCATAAGGGTATTTTAGTCATTTTGCACGACTCGGGGTATTTTGACATTTTTACCTGGTATAGAGGTATTTCTAGTCATTTTACCTAATATGGGGTATATTTATCATGTTTATCTCATGATGATATTTTTAGTCATTTTAGTCAATTTTTTATGAGCCATGGGTCATTTTACTTGATCTAGGGGTATTTTAGTAATTTTTCATGATATTGAGGTATTCTAGTTATTTAACCCTATATAAGTTGATCATTTTTATGTCATAAGGGTATTTTAGTAATTTTGCACGACTCGGGGTATTTTGTCATTTTTACCTAGTATAAGGGTATTTCGGTCATTTTGCCTAACTCGTGGTTTTCTAGTCATTTTACCTAATACGATGTATTTTGATAAGTTTTTAATGTTATGTGGGTACTTAAGTCCTTTAACACTTTTTGGTGCATTTTGGTCATTTTAACCCCTAACGGGTCAGATTTAGATTTATAAATAACCTCTCGCAGAAAGGATTTATAAATCCAAAAAATTACACTAACATGACGAATTTGTAAATCTTGTGGATTTCACTCAAATCTAAATCCAGATGAAGCCGAATTTGGATTTAAAAATCCAAATTCACCGCCAAATCCAAATGCAAGGGGTACCCAAACGAGCCCTAAATGTGAGCATTACAAATAAATCCTGATTTTTTTACAAAATAAATTCTAATCTATAAATGGGATTTGCTAGGGACCATCGCAGAAGGCATTTCTCAAACAGCCTGTTGCATGAGAGTCCAGCCACCACGTCATAAATAAAGACAAAATCTGTGGTTGCTGCTCTCTCATGCAACAGACTGTCTGCGAAATGCCTTCTGTGATGGTCCCTAGCATGGTCCCTAGCAAATCCCCTGATAAATTATTCTGTAATTTCTCGTATATAATTGGTTAATCTTGCAAGAAATTTAAAATTAATGACAGAGACATTATAGTGAAAACTAAATTCTGATAACCATCCTTCTTTGTTCGGGATAATGTATTAGTGTCTTCATATCTATGATCCAACGGTTTAAAATGTTGCAAAGGCTGATTTTCATATGTCAATTATAAATAGGTATATATATTAGACACCACTCAAACAAAGTATTGTATAGTCAACACATGCTAACACCACCACGATTGGACCCTGAAGTCAAGCTTCATGCAATTCTCATAGTAAGAGCTACATGACTGTCTCGTAGGCCTAGTGCAACACTTAAGACTTAGAAAACAAAGAGAACTTAGAAAGAGAGCTTCTATTATTTGGATAATGCTTACAACCGTATGAAGTGATTCACTAATGAGGGGCTCTCTTGCTTTTTAGGCCTCAAGAGAACTTTCTAGACCCCTCTCTATACACTTCTTTTTCTATATCATTCTAAGAATATTCTAACCCTCTCTATACACTTCTTAGGGTGCTTGGAAGCCTCATTTCATACAAATGAGGACCCAACTTCCCATAGAAATCGTTAGTACACTCTTTGTATTTGTTTGCACAAAAGCAGGGTAGCTTTGGGATTTTGCTTGGTATTTGGGTGCCACATCAGCAAAATTCCTTGTTTGGTTTCTAATATAGCATTAAAAGCTATGGAGACTCCCAAGGATGTCTCTGCTGATGTGTCACCCTTATCCCATCCCTATGATATCCAAGTCCAAAACCACAAAAAGGTAGAATTTTGCTTGGATTTCTATGTAATGCATCCCCTACCACAATTCTACGAGGTTGACAACCAAACACTACATAACAAGCCAACAAGGGTGTGCAAATATTAATTTGCCAACCAAAAATACCTACTCTGGAGGTTGTAATGTCATGGTATTTAAGCTCCTTTTCTACACATCAAAAGTAACACATAAGAGTCATAAGACCATCATCATTCAGCCTCAAAGACCACAACTCAGCATTAAAGAGCAGTTGAAGGATTTAAAGAAATCTGAAAAACATGGCATACATTAAAGTCATAAACCCCACACACTAAATGCTACATACATACATGCATAAATGATTCTAGAAAGAAGTCCGCACCTTACCTTACACAGCCCACTGCAATCTATTACATGACAAACAAACAAACAAAAAAGTGATATTTTATTAAGACTTTAATCTAGGTGAAATCCAGGGTACATATAGAAGATCCACGGCTGAGGTTTGTAATAAGTGAAAATCTTACAATCATCCGATCAAGAAGAATGCAGATAGGCAATGAGGCCCACCAAGGCCGGACCACCATATAAAATCAAATTAAAAAAAATTAAACATCTAGATGATGGGGCAGTAATATAGAATTGCTAAACTACCAATGACATGCGGGGCCCCTATTTTAGGGTTGGCCATTACATGTGGATATTTTAATATCAAGGAGTATAGAACCCCGGCCAATTACTTGTGAAAATACCATGGTTTTAAATTTCGACCGAAATATTTCGGATTTCGGTCAGCAAAACCAAAAATGTCAATACCCGAAATGGTACCAGATTTCGGCCAAAATTTTGTTTTTTATTATTTTGTCCGAGATTTAACGAAATTCAACCCAAAAATCTCGAAAATTTTAATTATATAATATTTTCCCGAAATTTTAACCTGAATTTCGCAAAAAAAAAGCTTACTAAAATATGTACCTGACTTCCCTCCACC
This sequence comes from Tasmannia lanceolata, assembly GCF_043159265.1. Taxonomy (NCBI): domain Eukaryota; kingdom Viridiplantae; phylum Streptophyta; class Magnoliopsida; order Canellales; family Winteraceae; genus Tasmannia; species Tasmannia lanceolata. The sequence goes on from NW_027518700.1 coordinate 3,314,525, forward strand.
ATTTCTGGTTGAACCTGAAGATGTAACACAAGAATTAAAAATATAGAAATTTATTAAACAAAAAAAACCATGTCTGAAAAAGAAAATATATTTCTTTATTTTGGTTATTCTTGAGGCCTTTTACCTCAGACACGAGAAACACTAAAACCAACGTGAAAAAGACCACCCGTAACGCCATGGCACCCAGCACTGGAGTAGTAAGTAGTTAGCTGCCAAGATGAGAGAAGGGTAGTCATAAATACACGAGGGGGTGGCCCGATAAAAGAGATGTTAAGAAAAAGACAAACAAAATTGATGGAAAAGATGAGAAAGGGGTGGACTGTGGATATATCAAATAAATAAGCTTTCCTCAAACATGTAAGTGAGGGTATTTTTGTCTTTTTCCTGTTAGAAAATCTACTTTCTTTTTTCTTTTCTTTTTTTTCCTTGTTTATTTTTCCGTGTTTTTTCTTCGATTCGTGATAGCTCAGCCGTTGGATGGAAAAAGCAGCTTTGTGAGTTGGATTACTATACGACATTTAAACAAGAATTTTTAAACAAAATAATAAAAAGATTTGAAAAGTCAAAGATGCTTTTTCTTTTTGTTTAAAAAATTTGGAGGGAAGATTCAAATTATGTTTCCCTCTCTTGTTTTAAAGCAAAAGACTTTTGCATATGTGGGGACTTGAACCCAAGACCTTGGTGAGTGTGCTTGTGGTGTGTTTTCAAAACCAAAACCGTTTTTGTCTTTTAATGGTAATTAAGAGAGAAACGTTTTTGTCTTTTAATGGTGATTAAAAGAGAAACGTTTTTTGTCTTTTAATGGTGATTAAAAGAGAAACATTTTTTGTCTTTTAATGGTGATTAAGAGAGAAACGTTTTTTGTCTTTTAATGGTGATTAAAAGAGAAACGTTTTGGTCTTTTAATGGTGATTAATTATCCTCCAACAGTCATATTCTCATCTATAAAAAGAAGAGAACAGCACCATTGGAGGATATAGTTTTTTACAGAAAAAAAAAACATCAAAGTTTCTGCTTGTCTTCTTCCTTTCCTCCGTTCTGATCTGAGCAGAGTTCTACGGTGATTCTGGGTGGACCAGTCAGTGAGTGCACGTGGACTGGAGCCAACTTTGGCTGTTTTATCTTGGAGCATCGGTTCGCGGATCCCGATTTGCACCGGTAGGGGGCGGATACGATTCTTAAGGAGAGTGACCAGTGGCACGACTCAGCCTTCTTCTTCTCGATCTGTTTTACAGAAACGTTTTCTACAAAAGCTAAGTACTGATTTATTTACATTTCTAATTTCTGGATTCAATCAAGCCATATATCAGACCCTACTGGACAACATCTAATTTGTCCAACAATCTTAAGAATCGTATTTTTCAAATCTGATCATATGGCTTCTGATAATCCGAACCCAACTTCTGTTGATACCATCTCTGTTGAGAATTCCAATCCAACGGTGTTCGCACCTCTGTTGTGAACAGAATTCTCAACACCATTCCAGATTTTTCCAAGATCGAACGCCTTACTGGATTGAACTATAAAAGATGGAAACAACAGATCTTGTTTGCTCTACAACAAATTGGTGCCGCTTTTGTTCTTACACAATCAAAACCATCTGAAAATTCTGCTGATTTTGAAAACTGGAATAATGCTGATTATATTTGCAAGAACCATCTCTTGAATGGTTTGTCAAATGACCTTTATAACGTATACTATTCATTTGAACATGCTGCTGATCTTTGGAATGCATTGGTAACTAAATATGATTTAGAGGATGCTGGAAATAGGAAATATGTGATAGGGAATTTTTTAGACTTTGCTATGGAAGATGGGAAACCTATATCTGCTCAAATAGATGAGTATCAGTTCCTAATTGGAGAATTGGCTAAGGAAGGTATGAAGTTACCTGACACATTCGTGGCTGGTTCTCTTATTGAGAAACTGCCTTTGTCTTGGAAAGATTTTAAAATCGGAATGAAGCACAAGACAAAGGAATGGACCTTAGACCAAGTAGTTGTTCGGATTAAAATCGAAGAGAAAAACAGACTAAAAGATAAGCAACAAAATGCCAAAGAGTATACCTCTAAGGCAAACATTGTTGAGACTAAGAATGATGGGTCTAAGAATCTGAAACCGAAGAAGGAAAAGAACTTCAAGAAATTTGGACCCAAAAACAAAGGAGTCTGTTTTGAATGTGGAAAACCCGGACACTACAAGAAGGACTGCCGACACCGAAAGACTGGTTCGTCCAGTGCCAAGGTTAATTTAACCGAGGCAGATGTGATTGCAGCGGTTGTGACTGAGGTAAATCTGGTGGAAAATCCAAAGGAGTGGGTTCTGGATACCGGTGCTACCAAGCACATTTGTGGAAACCGAAACTCCTTCTACAACTACACCTTAGTTAAGGAAGGGGATCAAGTTTTCATGGGGAACTCACAGACCTCAAAAGTCGTTGGTAAGGGCAAGGTCTTGCTGAAGTTAACTTCAGGGAAAGTACTTGCACTTCAGGAGGTGCTGCATGTGCCGGATATACGGCGTAACTTGGTGTCTGGTGCGCTCTTGAACAAGAATGGACTAAAGCTCACTTTTGAAGCAGACAAGGCAATCATTAGCAAAAATAATGTGTTTGTAGGGAAGAGCTACAATGCAAATGGTTTATTTGTTCTTAATGTACTTGAAATCCTGAATGAAAAAGTATCATCTTCTTCTGCTTACATTGTTGAGTCCTTTGATATTTGTCATGGTAGATTAGGACATAGAAGTGCACCTTACATTAAAAGACTTTGTAATTTAGGTTTAATAAATGAAAAAATTGAACCTAGTAAAGAAAAATGTGAAATATGTGTTGAAGCAAAATTCACAAAGAAACCTCACTTTAGTGTTGAAAGAAAATCTGACTTATTAGAGTTAATTCATAGTGATCTAGCTGATTTTAAAAATCTTGAATCTATAGGAGGTAAAAGGTACTATGTGACCTTTATAGATGATTACTCTAGATACACTAAAGTATATCTTCTTAGAACTAAAGATGAGGCTGAACAAGCTTTTATCAAATATAAAAATGAAGTGAAAAATCAGTTAGATAGAAGAATTAAAAGACTTAGAACAGATAGAGGTACAGAATACTCTATAACTAAGTTCTGTGATGATAATGGTATTATCCATGAAACCACAGCCCCGTACCAACCTGAATCAAATGGTATAGCAGAACGAATGAATAGAACATTAAATGATATGTTTAATGCTATGTTGATAAGTTATGGTTTACCCTTGAACTTGTGGGGGGAAGCACTTCTTTCAGCTTGTTATATATATAACAGGATACCTCCAAAGAAAAAGGGTCAAATACCATATGATCTCTGGCATAACAAAATGCCTAGTTTATCTCATTTGAGAGTTTGGGGTTGTTTGGCTAAGGTTGGAATACCAGAACCTAAGAAAAGAAAACTAGGACCTAAAACATGTGATTGTGTATTCATAGGATATGCTCAAAATAGTACAGCCTATAGATTTCTAGTTTTGAAATCAGTTGAAAATATCCTTGAATATAACACTATAATTGAATCTAGGGATGTTGAGTTCTTTGAACATCACTTCCCTATGAAGAAAGAAATTCCTAAAGAATCTAGTAATGATTCAAGAAATCAACCTGAAACTGAAAAGGAATTGGATTCTGAGTTTCAAGAACTCAGAAGAAGTAAAAGACAAAGAAAAGAAACAAATCTAGGAGATGGGATGTTCACCTATCTAATAGATAAAGATCCTGTAACTTACTCTGAAGCTGTAACATCTCCAGATGCTGTATTTTGGAAAGAAGCTATTAAAAGTGAATTAGATTCCATAATAGAAAATCACACTTGGGAACTAGTGGACCTTCCACTTGGAACAAAAGCACTAGATAGCAAGTGGATATTTAAAAAGAAGCTAAGACCTGATGGGACAATTGAAAAGTTTAAAGCAAGACTAGTAGCTAAAGGCTTTAGACAGAAAAAGGAGATAGATTATTTTGATACCTATTCTCCTGTTGCTAGGTTGTCCACCATTAGGATATTATTAGCTATAGCTTCTATTCATAAATTGGTAATACATCAAATGGATGTAAAAACAGCTTTCTTAAATGGAGATTTAGAAGAAGAAATTTACATTAAACAACCTGAAGGATTCATTGTATCTGGTCATGAAAACAAAGTTTGTAAACTAATTAAGTCACTGTATGGTTTGAAACAAGCACCTAAACAGTGGAATGACAAATTTGATAGTGTCTTAATTACAAATGGGTATAAGATAAATGAATCCGACAAATGTGTTTATAGTAAGTTTAATGAGGATAAAGGTGTAATACTTTGTGTATATGTAGATGATATACTAATTATTGGTACTAATTTGGACATAGTAAAATCTACTAAGAGATTTTTAATGTCAAATTTTGAAACCAAAGATATGGGTGAAGCTGATGTAATCTTAGGGATGAAGATCATCAGAAAAGAAAATGAAATAATATTGTCTCAGTCTCATTATGTAGAGAGCATTCTAAGGAAATTTGGACAATATGATAGTTCACCTGCAAAGACACCTTTAGATTGTCAGGTACACCTAAAGAAAAACAAAGGTGAGTTGGTATCCCAAAAGGAATACTCAAGTATTATAGGTTCAGTGTCATATTTAATGAACTGTACTAGACCTGACATTGCACTAGCAGTTGGAAAACTCAGTCAACACACACATAGACCAAAACATGAACACTGGCGGGCTTTGACTAGGTTGTTGAGGTACTTAAAAGGTACAATAAATTTTGGACTGCATTTTAGGGGGTTTCCTGCTGTCTTAGAAGGCTATAGTGATGCGAATTGGATCTCTGATTCAAGAGATTCAGTGTCTACCAGTGGATATGTATTCACCCTTGGTGGTGGTGCGATTTCTTGGAAATCGGTTAAACAAACTTGTAGTACAAGTTCCACTATGGAAGCAGAATTTATAGCCTTAGCCCTAGCAGGAGCTGAAGCCGAATGACTCAGGAATTTTTTGGCAGATGTGCCTTTATGGCCAAGGCCGGTTCCCTCAGTGTCTTTACACTGTATAGTCAAGCTGCTTTAGCGAAGGCCAAAAGTAAGACCTATAATGGCAAAAGAAGGCATATACGCTTGAGGCATAATTTGGTAAAGCAATACTTGAGTGAAGGAACAATAGCACTCGACTTTGTAAGGTCGGAGAGGAATCTGGCAGATCCTCTGACAAAACCACAGATAAACAAGGTGGTTTATGAGACATCGCAAGGAATGGGGTTAAAGCTCATGGCATGAATCATTAGTGATGGACACCCAACCAATGTGAAAGGAGATCCCTGGAATTTGGTTCAATGGGTACTAACAAGTCACCGGATGGTTTGTTAACACTATCCCGCCTACTCCTAGATGCAAAATGATGAAAGATAGTGTTCACTACAAATGAGAGAGGATGAGTTATAGACTCTTAATCAGATCATAACCTGTATTGGGTGGTATGTTACTTGCAGTGCATACTTGATGACTGACCTAAGTGAATGTGAAGGTAAGGCCGCTTCCTATGAGAATTTAACGAGTAATTCTCTAGAACATTCATGAGAACCAAGAGGGGAACAAGGCCAAAATGTTCCAAAACTGTGAATGAATCACCAAGGAATCGAATGTATAGTGTGGATAACAGGTTAGTCAGTTACACCCACGAGGAAATGTTGAAGGAGTCTAACTCTACCCGTACTCGGTAACGTAATCTGTTTATCCTAAATATCGATTGAAGTCCAAAAGACACCGGTATGAATCCACTCTATTTTCTAATGTGCTCAGATACTTCCGTTTTCAATTTTCAACTGTATTTTGAATCTTGTGAGGGATTGTTAGAATTTTTAAACAAAATAATAAAAAGATTTGAAAAGTTAAAGATGCTTTTTCTTTTTGTTTAAAAAATTTGGAGGGAAGATTCAAATTATGTTTCCCTCTCTTATTTTAAAGCAAAAGACTTTTGTATATGTGGGGACTTGAACCCAAGACCTTGGTGAGTGTGCTTGTGGTGTGTTTTCAAAACCAAAACCGTTTTTGTCTTTTAATGGTAATTAAGAGAGAAACGTTTATGTCTTTTAATGGTAATTAAGAGAGAAACGTTTTTGTCTTTTAATGGTGATTAAAAGATAAACGTTTTTTGTCTTTTAATGGTGATTAAAAGAGAAACATTTTTTGTCTTTTAATGGTGATTAAGAGAGAAACGTTTTTTGTCTTTTAATGGTGATTAAAAGAGAAACGTTTTGGTCTTTTAATGGTGATTAATTATCCTCCAACAGTCATATTCTCATCTATAAAAAGAAGAGAACAGCACTATTGGAGGATATAGTTTTTTACAGAAAAAAAAAACATCAAAGTTTCTGCTTGTCTTCTTCCTTTCCTCCGTTCTGATCTGAGCACAGCTCTACGGTGATTCTGGGTGGACCAGTCAGCGAGTGCACGTGGACTGGAGCCAAGTTTGGCTGTTTTATCTTGGAGCATCGGTTCGCGGATCCCAATTTGCACCGGTAGGGGGCGGATACGATTCTTAAGGAGAGTGACCAGTGGCACGACTCAGCCTTCTTCTTCTCGATCTGTTTTACAGAAACGTTTTCTACAAAAGCTAAGTACTGATTTATTTACATTTCTAATTTCTGGATTCAATCAAGCCATATATCAGACCCTACTGGACAACATCTAATTTGTCCAACAGATTTGCAAATAGCATGTGAGAAGTTAACTAAGGGATGATATCTGCTAGCATGTTTTGATAACGCTACCACTCACCATGTTTTACACTTCTCTAAAGACTCTCAAAGAAGCTGAATCGTTCCATTATCAAAACATAGGCTGTGTGGATATCAGTCCCTTCAATTAATTATTCATGAAGTTCGTATTTATTTTGGAAAATATCAATTTCTTTAATTTAATGTAAGATTTTTTAAGGTTTAAATTAGGGCATAAACTACTCTAAGTTTTCAGGAATTCTTCAATTTTTCGAAGAATTTTGTCCTATGCTTGGGTGGAGTAGCATCCACCTAATTGTGCTGGTGTTCCACGTGAAAAGCAGAGATCATACATAGGAAAAAATGAATGGATATGGAAGGGCTTATAAAGACTTGGACACCCTCCCCTTCATGCCTAGCTTTTAAGGATGAGTTCTACACGAGTAGAAACAAGTCATATCAGAGCCAGGGCATTGTAACCCTGGTATACTCATGACGACAGAGAAAATCCCTCGGGGAAGATCTCGTAGTTCTCACATTGCTTTTACGTGGAGGAGGAGATTTTTGTTGGGTCCACAAGAAATGCAAAGATCCCACGTCAGAAAAATGAATGGATGTGGAGGGGCTTGTAAGGACTAGGGCACCCTCCCAATAACAGCTAAAATTTTAAGGGCGATTTCTACCCAAGTCCAAACAAGTGGTATTATCCGGGGTGTAGTAAACCTAGTATACCCTCAAGGATGGAGAAAATCTCTCAGGGAAGGTCCCGTAGTTCCCACGTTGCTTCTGCAAGGAGGAGTTCCATGTGAAAGGGAAAGACCCCACGTTGGAAAAATGAATGGATGCGGAAAGGCTTATAATGACTTGGGCACCCTCCCCTGGCTAGCTTTTATGTTTGAGGTGCCCGATCCTAACGTATTCATACGAAGCTCTAATAAAGGTGTATTTGGTTGCACAATATCTTGGGGTTTGTGGGGATTTTGTGTAGTTTTTGGCCCCACATCCCCAAAATACTAAGTTTTTTTTTATGTAGAGTTTCGAGGAAACTACTTGGTTTGTTTCCTTGTTGACTCCTCCTTATCTAGTGCGTGGCATACCAACAAACTACTATTAAAATCCTAGAAAATAACCACCAGTTAGTATTTTGCTTTTAGAATCTATGAATTGATGTTTTTTCGCACGTTATCTTTCTTTTTCTCTCCTCTTTACCACTACTCTACGGAGTAACTACGAGAAGACTACTCAGCTTGTCTCCTCTCTATTTAAGTTTTAATTCAGCACCACTCTGCCAGCTAACGACCTGGAGGTAGCCAGCTCATTGGTGAATTGTGGGAAGCAGCTCTTAGATATTGTCATGAACCCGAATTGGTTCACAACGGATTTGATCTTCATAGAAGGAAGATCAGCCTCTTGATCCACTTCGAGGGAAAGATCAATCAAAGACACTTTTAGAAACAATTTTCTTCATTCCTCTAAAAAGGCTACGTACATTCAATTTATAGAAAATCTTTAATCTAGCTAAATCCTAATCAATAAGACTTCTACTTATCCTAAAATACTAGAAAGCAAATCTAAAATTAACAGAAATCAAAACTGTAATTTCAGCCAAATGGTGACCCATTTGGTCATGTAACATGCACTTTTTTTTCTCTCCACACCCATCCACATGACACACTTTTTTTTAGTTTATCAAGTGTTGAGAGAGGTAGGGAAAGTGGACGAGTGAGAGAATTGAAAGGGCATGTATGATGCTTAGTGGCTCAAAAATAAGGAAAACACAAAACTAAATTTTGAGTATGGATTTTTTTTCTTACCTGCTTTTGAGCCACTTCCTATACTTCCCTTGTGTTCTGTCAAAGTCACTTGATAAACTCATATACCTTGCAAAAACCTTCTTGGCTGCGGCCTTAGGCCTGTTTGTTTTGGATCTTGAGAAGTGAGAACCAATTGTGAGTCCAAAATTGATTATTGGACTCAAAACTGGTTAACTCAACATTTAAGCTACTTGGAGATGACGACAAGCTACCCATGCCCCCTCTCGTTCATCAATTTTCTTTTTCTCTTGGCCACATGTATTTTGTTTCCCTAGGCCAGATATTTTCTCCACTCTTTTTTATCACCTGATTCATTTTTCATTATACCACGGTCCTAAGTGAGGTCCCACTTAGTCGGCTTTTTTTTTTTTTTTTTACATGTAGCCCTTTCCACAGCCCTCTGTGGTAACTTCACTCTAATGGCTTTTACTCTAGCTTTTAAATGTAGCCCACAAGTCACCATTCCCGTGACTCGAACATATGACGCAGCGGCTGCTCTAATACCAAATGTTAAGTATCTAACTAATACGCCAAGAGCCCTAGGACTTATGGAACAAATTATAATGGGCACTTCCTTAAACAGGCCTTCACTTGGGAACATTCATTGTTAGTATTTATACTGTTTGTGGTGTTTATGGCTGCCAGTATAGCAGTTCATTAATGGTGGATGTGGCAGTTGCCATAGAAAAGCACCTTCATAACATAGTTGCCATAGAAAAAGATCATTTCCCCTTTCCGAACAATCAAAGTTCTTGCCATTCAAAAAAAAAAAAACAGAGTTCTGCATCCTGCCTCCTGCCTCCTTGCCCTATTCCTATTTATGTTTCTTCTCTCTTCCTAAAAAACTGTTGAGGGGTTCCACGTGAAAGCAAAAATAGTCCCATATCGGAAAAGTGTAACGATGTGGATGGGCTTATAAGGGAATGGGTTCCTCCCCTTAATAGCTAGCTTTTGAGGGCGAGTTCTATCCGGTTTGCCTCCGAGGATGGATGGAAATATCCCTCGGGGAAGATCTCGGTAACCCCGGTATGCCTCCAAGGACGGAAAAATCCCTCAGGGAAGATCTCATAGTTCCCACGTTCCTGCCGCGTGGAGGGGCGAGATTGTCCACAGTGCTTCCACGTTGAGGGGGAGATTGTTGAGGGGTTCCATGTGAATGGGTTCCCTCCCCTTAATAGCTAGCTTTTGAGGGTGAGTTCTACTCGGGTCCCACCTTTCAGGTCATCTATCAAACACAAACAAGTTTTTTTTTCTCTCTTAAAATGCTCCAGGCTTCATTAATTGGAGATTATTCAGGGACAAACTGATAATAAATAATCTTAAACTGCTGAGGAAATGAATACAAAACAAAATATGCCCTCATGGATTCATGGCCTAACAAAATGACAGTGCAGCAAGGAAAACTGCGATTTCCCGAGGATTCACATAAATTTATGAATCATTTATTAGTTATCTAAAAATAAATGTTGACCTCCTGTTCACTCATCTCATAAATATGGTCTCTTGCATCTGTTAAAGCAACCTGCGGTGGATACAGAGATTAAGCCATTTCTGAGGTTCTAGAGATTTAACTATGAAAACGATGAAGGCGAAGAAAGAAAGATTACCTGCCCATATTTTGTAATGAAGTTATTAGCGAGGTTTAAGGACGTAATTGCGAGTTCTTCATTAGCTTTCAGTGCTCGAGCAAGAGCAAATGCCCCTGTATCCTGTTTTACAGATGCGGCGAAAAAAAAAAAAAATCATTAGTGCAAAACTATTAGCGTATAATGCATAAATTGATAAACATGACAGGCACCTTACGTACTCTTATCTCATTAAATCCCAAGTCAAGTGACCGCAAAGCTTCATTAACAATTCTCAAGCTACCAGCCAAAGCGATTATGCCCTTCAAACAAAGTAAATCCAAGTACCATAAGAAAGACAGACCAAAAAGCACCCAACACCAAATAATAATATCATTTATTCTTAACAAATCTAAAGGCACCCCACATCATCTCCAAGTCCATTTGCCCGCAAATCCAGAGTCGATATTGTTGTATTATACTTCAAAGTATCTGCAATATACTCTGCACCCTTTGGTCTTAGCTGCAAACAGATGATTTCTATTGTCAAAAGCAACAAGTTGAGTGTTTTTTTTTTTTTAATGGTAGCAACAAGTTGAGTGTTGATAGATTCAAAGCTATGTTTCAAACTAAGTACCTGACACCAACCAAGCTTTAGTGTTTCGATCTTTCCATGAAACTTGAGGACTTCACAGAGAGCTTTTGCCCCATCTGCTCCGATGGGATTGTAGCCCAATTCCAACTGTAAAATGAGACAACAAATCTTAAGATATGATCCCATGTGTATACATTTAAATTAGCATACGGTAGAGGACTTACAGTTGTAATGACGGAATTATCTTTCAAGACTTGTGCTATGCTAGTGACTCCCTTTTCATGGATGTTATTTCCACCCTGTGAATACAACCATCCCATGGGTTGAGAAATGGATGAAGACCCTTCAATAAAATAAATAAATAAATAACAGACGATTATAAGATATTCGGATGCATCCCATTCTCACCAAGTCTACGGTTGCTATTGTGCGGTTCTGCTTCAAAGCATCTGCAATTCTTTCAGCCCCCTGTTACATTTTAGGTGTTACAAAGTACCTACTAAAATGTTTCGGAAAAATGAATTTTCTCGAAAAGGTGAAAAATACAACCGATGAATATTAATACCTCATCCCCAATGTCATTCATGTAAAGATTCAACCACAGCAAGGATTTACTTTTCTTGATAAACTCAGCAACATGAAAAGCACCTTTTGAACCAATCTCATTGTTGCCAATATCCAAAAGCGTGATTTTTCCTACGAAGCAACTGCTCATGTCAAAAGAAAATTCAATATACAAAAGTACAGAGCACACGAAGTTTGGGCGAAAACTATTCAGCGAAATGGGCCATCGGTATCAAATGGCAAACCTTTATGTGAAGATAAACCTGACATTAAAGCCCGTACACCCTCATTGCCGATATTATTTCCATGCAAATGAAGTTCCTGCATGAAATTTTACCCAAGAATACCTTAGTGAAGGAAGTATTCTCATGTCTATGTTTTGTTGTGAGCACATGCTTGTGCATGCAGGCTATGCAGCTATGTGTTTATCCTGTCTACAATTTTTTTTTAAATGGTAAGATTTTATTAGAACTCAAAACCCACGACCGAGACAGTCATGGGAGAAAGTACAAGGCTAGATGAAACAAGACAACAAAAACAACAGAGCTCATGGGGTAACAAAATCGTCCTGTCTACAAAATTATTTAACATAATGAGCAAAATCTTTACCTACAGCTTGAATGGAGTGCTGCAATCTGTCGTAACAGACATAGATGTTACTCTTGCACGACCTAACCATTTTTTTCTATTTTTGCAGCGATTAATATGATGGGGAAGCTAGTCCAAACATACCATATTGTTTTCGGAAAACATTTCATGTGTGTTCATGTGAGCACGTTGGCCCTTTTGTCTGTATGTGTGTGTATATATATATATGATCTTCTTGATAAGTATAATTTATGAAAGGGGAAAAATTATCGAGGGGCTAAGATTGTCCAAATACATGAATCAAGCCAAATTACAATTTATTTATTTTTTTGAAAGATGAGCCAAATTACAATTTCTCTAACATCCACAACCTCATTTGCTTCACGAAGAGTGCAACTGAAAGATACACCGATAAGAACTGCCAAATCCCTAAGCTCATCAGTAAAGCAAGTTAGCCTACAAGGGCCCAAACATCTATTCAAACTTCAAAGCCCTGTCAATTGCATTTGATTAGTCCCGAGTCTCTACATAAGCAACTTTCCCCCTACTCTCGATGTGAAGAGCCTTAGTCCTACTAGTTATGCATGAGCTTCTGCTTCATTTGAGTATGATAGTGTCTAATGGACCTGAAGAAACAAGCACAGCCTCTCCTCTGTCTACTAGCTATGCATGAGGTTCTGATTCATTTGAGTTTGATAATGTCGAATGGGCAAGAAGAAACAAGCATAGCCTCTCCTCTATTATCTATAAACATTCCTTCAATCCCTGCAAGCCTTGCGTTGCCTATGAAACTCTCATTCAAGTTGAATTTAATAGATCCTACCAGCAGTTCCATCCATCAAAGGATACAAAGTCCTTTCTTAGCTCGCATTCTGACCACTTCCGATTATGGTGAAGGACTTGACAATATATGCCCCAGAACTCACTCTTACTTTAATTGCCAATTCCATTCAAATTGGCATCTTTTTTTTTTCTTTTGGAATGGAAGATTTCAGGGTTCCTCCCATTAAGTTAAAATTTTCAAAACTAGAACTAAGCAAAACACAAATAGATAATTTATTAGACCTAATAGCCCATAAGGGGAAAAAATATGGTTTTTTTTTAAATTATTGCTAACACCACCTCCCCCTTTATATTCCACTAAGATTGGTTTTTCAACCAAATGGCCATTAAGGCCTTCCAGCATTTTTAGGAAAAAATGGTGGTAAACTTAATATAGAACAAGGATAAAAATATAGAACTGGTGGGTTGTCTTGCTAGAGATGGAGTGTCTATGGGCTTTGGCGCTCTTTGACTCGCTTCCACCAAGACCGGCCTGGTTCTTTGTTTAGTTTAGCCTTTTGTATTGCTTTTGCCTTCTTTTGTATTGACCATCTCGGTCTTTCTTACTTTCAATAAAGTGGCTACCATTTTCAAAAAAAATAAAAAAAGATGGAACTGATCAGAACAAACAAAAAGACCAAAATTGACCAGAAGACAGGGTGGACGTTCTAGTACTGGTTCTGTTGCACTATTATTGTTCTAGAAATCTCACCCAGAAAGGAGCACAATTGACCAGTACAATTGACCACTATGATTCTCACTGATGCCCAGTGAATTGCCATGTTCTTGTTCCTTATTGTCGAATGGATGAACTCTCCATGAAATACACTCTAATTCCAAATGGTTCATGCTGTCATGTTCCAAATAAATACTAAAACCTTTTAGGGGCATCCTAATACACCAAAAAAGTTTGAAGAAGTAAAGTCATAATCATTGTGACATTGCACAATGGAAAAAGGGGAGTAATGCATATCATATTCCACTATCTTGTACGTGACCAACATGCTAAAAAGCCCGAATTCCCTGTGATGATGGTGATCAAAGGATCTATTTGTTGTCGTCGAACAAAAGGATTCCACCCGCAAGGTGCCACAGAAGAACATGATGTCTTAAAAAAAGGTGAGAGGAAACCACAGATGTACGATTTTTTTTTATTTTTTATTTTTAAATTTAAAAGATGTAAGAACAATAAAGAAAGATTCAACCAGCACCTTCCCATAATCCAATTATACACTTTGATTGTTAAAAAGAAACAGTTTGAGAAGGTTCAATTGTCCGAAATGAATTTCTAGATTACACTAGACTTTCCTATCTGCCAGTCCAAGAATATATAACTCTTCCACACTCATTCTATCTTCCTTTAGGCTGCTTATGAAGATTAAAAAAAATGACCCGTGGGGCGTTGGAGAAGAATATCTTTCTCAAGAAATTATAGTCTCAAAATTTATCGCAAACATCAAAAGCTAACAAATAAATATATGGGATATTTTTACTTACAAAACAAAATGTTGCAATTTCATAGTGATATTTTGATGAGAAAAAGATTGATCACAGTTTCAAAATCTCATATTTTTATGATATTGTAATACTGTAGCGATTATTTTTTTTTGAATGGTAAAGTGATTTCATTAATAAACACGAGACCGAGAGGGACCCAATATACAATGAGAAAGAATGTAGATAGAATTAGAGAAACATGGTACAAAGAAAAGCAGAAATTAGGGAGGAAGAAAATCAAATAGCTCTAAATTCTACTTAAAGACTCCTTCCCTAGCCAATTTATATGCCTCCCTAGCGATTTTTTTTTTATATTTTGAAACTCTTGAAATAATAACATTTTGTTTATATTGACCAAATTCAAGGGGTGTGTGTTCATGGTTAGGTCTTTCTTCAAACACCTCACTCCTAGGCCGCCATCTTTCCCTTCGAGAAAGGTCTAGCTGACCCCTATTTTGACCAAAATTCAAGCGTTTTGTTGGGCTGTTATGCTTAAAAAGATCACCAGGGTGCATAGGTAGAAGAGGCACATGTTCCAAACGGATAATAGGTGCATTAAGTGCTTGGGAGAGGAAGAATCAGTTCACCACTCCTTCCTTCACTTCAAAGTGGCAACTAAGATTTGGCATCAACTCTTTGGATTTTCTCAGCTTCCATTACGGACTTATTGGAGGGATGGTGCATTAGTCGGTTTGGCTCACTTAGCACGGCTCTTATACCATTCTTCATGATATGGGGGCTATGGGGTGAAAATGTGAAATAAATGGCTGCAGTTGAACCTTTGAGGATAGACACCTTTCCTTCTATTCATTAGCTTGGAAAATTAAAGTTTCCGGGGCTAATTTGAAGAAATAACTTTAGAGGCATTCAATTGATCATATCATTAGCAATTGGCATGATATTTTGATGGAAAGAATGACAAAGATGAATACCAAGGCATAGTGGAATACCCCAATCAACTCTATCGAGTTGAATGTCGATGGGTGCTCTCTCAGCAACCCCGTCCAGAATGGTATTGGTGGGATTTCTATAGATAACAATGGTCATATTCTTCATTCTTTATAGGGTCCAATCGGTCCTGCTGACTAAAGATGGAGATTAGAACTCTTATGGATCGAAGATTTGAGGTGGAAGGCAGCTATTCAAACGTGATTTCTTGGACCCATGAGAGCAGTATAGGTCAATGGAGGTTTGTTAGATGTGTCAATGTGATTGGGGATATGGTGAGGGATCGGGAGATTATGTTCACTCATATTCCGACGAGTGACGATGATTTAGCTGCCAAATTGTCTAAATTGGGTGTCTAGAAAGCATATGTACTCAGGGCCTTTGTTCCCCAATGACGTGAACTTGTAATCCATATTTTTGTACTTATAAAATTTCTTGTTATCTACATAAAAAAATTGTCTTTTTCACATAACATCATGATATGTTGAATATATAGAAGATATTTGTCACATAGAAAAGACCCTACCTCCTACTCTCTCAGGGCAATCCCTAACCACCACTCCTGTATTCTTCCCAAGGCCAGAAAGGCTCGGTATACCTAGAAAAACGCATCATTCCCCAACCAAATAACCTCCCAGAAAATCACTAAATCAGATACACATAAATATGTACGTATGTATCTATACATATGTGTGTGTGTATAGAGAGAGATTATCAACAATCAAATAGAGTTCAGGAAATAAAAGAAGAGACATAATATGAAATGTATTCTCATCACTAGTAACTAATATTCCATATATCCTATGTATATGAGAAGCAGTGACAATCACTGAGACTTGGGGCCAGGCCTCCATGTGCCATCCTGGATTCTTGAACGAATCTGTTTCTCTCATCATTGGGAACTGACATTGATTAATAAGCCACAAGCCAAGATCCATGTAACTCGTTAAATAGAATTTGTATAGAGAATAAAAAATCTGAACAAATTACATGACCCTCACCAAAGATACAAACGACAATATAGGCTAACATAATTTTACTTCATTGTTATTTAAGGTTTTAGTTCCAAATATTGTGAGCTTCATTATATCACCAGGCTTCTATAGACAAAGGAACCAGGGGCTTTATTAAGGTATCCCTTTGCATCAAGTGCAAGGAGAAATAATGAGGAGCTTAGTAGCAGGAAAATCTCCCAAGTCATGTACAAGCATTTCACAGGTCATAAGTGGTGTTTACAACCGTTGATTCCAATTCCCAAACAGTTGCAATGATCTTTACTTGCAGAACAAAATTTAAAGAGTTGAAAATATTCAGTGAGATAAAATTATACCCTCAAAGATTTGTTCCCTTCAATCCCTTTACCTAGAGCAGCTGCCCCAAGAGCACCACCATAATTGCCACTAGAACAAAATAAAATGTCATAAATTCTCAAAAACAAGCAGAGAAGACATTGCAAAGTTCAACCAGAAAAGATTCATATACATATGATATATCATTGAAACTTGCATAGACGAAAATGATATAGGGGAGAACTGTGACTCACTTAAGATGTATTGAGCGAATTGTATTATTCTCAAGAAATGCTCCAGCCAAACTTGTAAACCCCTACCTCCAGTTCCAAAAAACAAACATAAGCAAAAGGTATAACATGTACTTAGCTGTTTTTGCATCAAGCCAAAATCTCATGAAAAAAAAACCTACAAACAAACAATATCGTAATGCAAACAGCATACAGAATAGTCAATCATATTGTTGTTAAGTTCGAGAACACGTAAGCATGAATTTCTTTTCAGCATCTCTGCAATTGCCTTTGCTCCCTGCATAGAAAACTCTGTGATCATACAAACAAATAACCACTGGAGGACAGGACTCTTCCAATAGAAGTCAAAGTTCAGAATAGCAACCAGATTTTGGAGAATAAAGACAAACCTCATCACCCAGACCAGTACTGTTCAGCTGAAGCTTTTGAATACTGCCATTCCGCAACAAGATATCTGACAGACTCTGTAAATAGAGAAAAAAACAAGCATATGTGCTGTATATAAATCTTAAAATGTAAAGACTACTTTGCAGAGATCAAAAGAACCAATGCCTAGATAGCTTTCCAATCTCCAAACTAAACAAACTTGTAACATGTGTAATTTTACCAAAGGAATAATGAAAATCTGAAGATGCATCATTGCAACTAATCAATTTTACAGATTCGTCTATATACAGCTAGTAATTTGATTTGGGTCAATAAAACACATTATCAGCTTCAGGGCCAAAAGGACTTTAACTAATTGGCAAAATGGCCGAGAAACCGGATATTTAAGGCGCAAACCTATAATTTTTACACACTTAATTGGAAAAGTATTATTAATTAAAAACCTTTATTGAATAAAATATTGGAAAAGTATTTATTAATTAAAAAACTTAATTGAATAAAAAAATAGGCAGCTCAGGGAGAAACATCCCACAATTTATAAACATCTATAGTAAAAAAAAATCTTCACAAAATAGTACGGAAATGATCAACAACCTGATTCACCAAGGGCCTTTTGGAATCTGGCAAGCGACACGTCCTGACCTACTAATGCCTTTTCATGAAGAGGTTTTGGAGAAACACCCCATAATTTATAAACATATATATAGTAAAAAATCCTCACAAAAAGAACGTGGAAAATCAACAAACTGATTCACCAAGGGCCTTTTGTAATCTGGCAAGCGACACCTCCTAAACTACTAACGGCTTTTCGTGAAGAGTTTTGATGTATATGTAATCTTCAGTAAAGAGTTAAAGAGTTCGGTTACTTTTTTAGTTTTATTTCCCTATATTTTTATCAATAACCATTTAATTAACTAAGTAAATATTTCTTTTTTCTTTTTTCTATTTTTTTTGTGTACCACAAATGTGTTCTCTTGATACTCCTGGATATTGTGCAGGCCGACACACACGCACGCGTGCGCACACACACAATAACAATAATAATTGGTACAGAAATCTCTTTCTCACCCTTAGGCCACGTCTGGATACCCACAAGATTTAGATCTGGATTTCTCACATTTGCAGTTGAGATTTGGAACTGGATCAGATCCTTAGATTTCCAAATCAGCTACAACAGTGAAAACAAAATTCCGGTTTCCAAATCTGTTCTGCAAGACATTATTTGGAAATCAATATTTGTGGCAATTACCTTCCCTCTCTCTCTCTCTCTCTCTCTCTCTCTCTCTCTCTCTCTCTCTCTCTCTCTCTCTCTCAAATAATGAGCATCAGGATGCTTGATGTATGTTGTATCCAAAACTCAAATCCAAATCCAAATACAAAAACATGAGGTATCCAAACGTGGCCTTAATGTTTAGGCTCCTCAGTCCGGAAAGCAAGTTCACATTTTATAGTTCTATTTTTAGTAGTCATTAACTCACTATACAGAGTAATGCAACAAGAAAAGCATTGAACAACCTTAGCTCCTTCATCGCCTATAGCATTTCCAGAGAGGTTGAGAGTCTTTAATACAACATTTGTTTGAAGAACTCCATCAAAGGCTTTCAGTCCAACTGCAGTTATTCCATTGGCAGAAAAATCTACCTCCTCTGCACTCTGAAACATGATGGAAATATCAAATATTGTTTTTACAACAGAACTATGAAAATAAGCCTCCATAACTGCATTCCTACTAAACAAGGATGAAGACTAAAAAGAAGAAGAAGAAGAAGCTCATAAAAATGAAATTTGAAAGATCGAAAGAGTTAAGATATAACAGAAGCTGCAACCTGATTGTAGCCTAAGCTTTCAGCAAGAAAAAAGAGTCCCTCATCCCCAAAATTGCGACCTATCAAAAAAATGAAATTGATAAATTCCAACCACATATTTGTAGAAGCATGAGAAGTTTAATAATCATAGGAGTAAATGAGTTCCTGCTGCCACATTTAGGACATCCTAGAAGTTATATTTGAGTGGAACTGTGCTTCTGTTAATACAATTAATTGATGCATGGAGCATTTAAAGTAGTCTTAAAGCTGGAACTGGGATATCCCTCACAAAAATGTTAAGTTAAAACAAGGCAAGCAACTCTAAGGCCCTGTTTGTTTAAGATTATTTCAGCCGATTGTGAGTGCCAAACCGATTATTGGACTCAAAATTACGTTTAAATTTGAGTCCAATAATTGGTTTGGTACTCACAATCGGTTGTCGTAATCTTAAACAAACAGCGGCTAACTGGGAAAACCCGAAAGATCTCATTTGACTTGCATGACTAAAAGGAATAACAAACTGGTAATTCACTTCTACATACTACCTCAATATCTAATCAAGATACCTGACATGTCAACATCTCTGTATGACCTAAGTTCTTTGGCAAAGTCATTCAGCTTCTGTCTGGATTCCCTTTCAATTTTGACACCAGTAGCGGATGACAAATTTGTACCCGGTGCAAATGACCATTTCAGTCCTGATGAAGAAGATTTATTCACTCCGGAAGAAGGCCTCACTGGTTTCGACACGAGTAATTTTTCCACCACCTTCCATAAAACTGTCAACTGAAAAACAAATTAGTATACCTATCAAGGAATATTATTACTCTTAGAACATGATGAGGCTTAAACGTGCAACACGAATGCATGATCTAAAATGGGTGAATTAGGTTTGTAAAATGTTGAGCACAGGTAATGGTACAGCCACAAGCCAAAAGTCAAGAATAGAAGAATACTCAGGTAAATACATGCACTTCTTGTTAGAAGCTGCTTGCAAATGTGCCATACCTGACACTTCAATACTTCTGAATTTTTTCTTTAATTATGTTGAATCACTCATTTCGACATATCCAAAGAAGTGCAAATTATATGGCAGACACTTTGGCTGGGAAGATCTAGACTATTAAAGCTTCGCAAGGTCCAAAAGAAGCCCATCTTATAGTTACCAGTTCTTATCTTTTCTTTCGTCTCGGACCATCACATCCTCTTTTTTACGCATATCTCTACTTATTGCAATTTTCAATATTCTTTTACAAATTTGTTCTTTTTCTTACTTTAGTCTTTAATTTTTTTAAAAAAAATCTTTTACAAACTAACTATATATACATTGGGATAAACACCTCATTCGTTTACTGAATGAAATAAAAGTTTTAAATCTTTACTCCCCAATTTGACAATTACAAAAAGAACTACAAATACACTAATAAGGCCTTGGGTAGCTAAATTCCAAAATGCTCTATATCATGAAAGGTAACGCACTAGGATTTCGCTCTAGAGCCACAAACTACAAACTAAAACACCTAGTTAGAAGCATTAATTAGAGTATAAAAACTAAGTTTGAATACAGATGATGGGTTTTAAAATTGATTCAAGCTATAATCATCGTCTGCTACTTATCTTCTCAATTGTATAAAATACCATAGCAAAGCAAGATGAAGGAGCTGCAACTAAACCCATTTGAAAACTCATAATCAGTTGCGTGCCTGAATGGGTCCCACTTAGGGTAGAATAAATTAGTTTATATTTTGTGGAATTTTCTCTCCAGTTACTTGGTATGAATAGGAGTCTTAGAGATAAGTTTTAGATGAAGTGGTTGAGTGTTTGAACCACTTTTTCTTATTTAGATTGTTCTTACTTAAGAGGGCGAGCCTTGGCGCAACGGTAAGGTTGCTCCATTGTGACCTGGTGTGGTCACGGGTTCAAGTCACGGAAACAGCCTCTCTCTGCAAAGCAGGGGTAAGGCTGCGTACATCAAGCCCTCCCCAGACCCCGCAATGGCAGGAGCCTCGTGCACTGGCCCAAGGTTTTCAATTTCAGTGTTGGTGTCGGTTTTGGCCAGCACCGAAACTGAAGAAATTTCGGCCGAAATCATGTAAAAATATGAGTATGATTTCTTTTATTTTTTTTAATTTCAACAAAAATGTCTAAATTTTTTTGTGTCAATTTCAGTGATTTCGGTTGAAATTTCGGCTATTACGGTGGAAATTATAACATTTCGGTGTACATTTTTAAAATTTCAGTGGAAATTTTGTACAAAAGTTCAAAATGAAATTTCAACCGAAATTTCAGTGACATTTTGGTGAAATTTCGGAATTTCGGTAAAATTTCCGCGAAATCTAGTAAAGAAACAACTTCATGTGAATTTCGTTTCAGTTTGTGCCGAAACCGAAAAGTTTCGGCTGAAATTTAAAACCATGCATTGGGCCGCCCTTTTTTATGTTATTTCCATATTGTGGTAGGTTTCCTTAATTTCCTTTTCCTATTTTGCTAATTTATGTTTCCTATTTTACATTCCCCAAATTCTATACAATGTAAATGCCGTATGACTATTCAAGAAGGAATAATCACATTTAGTGTAGTCAGCACATTGAGAACGAGTTTGCTCGAACTAACATATCGTACGCCTGAGTTTCCTCGAATTGACTCACCATTTTCCTTTTTCTCTATCATCTTCTTCTCTATTTTCTGTTTTGATAGAACAATGTTCTATCATTAAGTGGGTTTTCTATAGATAAAATGTAAGTAGTCTTTTTTCAAAGGAACGAAGAATTTCAAACTCAAAAATGTGTTCTTAGACACAAAGGACTGATTCTTCCCTCGAAATGGGCTAAGAGGCTGATCTTCCCTCTAAGGCCCTGTTCGTTTCAGATTATGAGAACCGATTGTCAGCCCTAAACCTATTATTGGACTCAAATTTAAATGTAATTTTGAATTCAATAATAGGTTTAGGACTTACAATCGGGTATAAGAAGATCAATCACATTGCGAAACAATTTGTGCTAGTAACATAATCACTAGTCATTCCAAGAACCCAATACTCAGAAGAAAAAACCATTACCAATCAGAATAAGAACAAACACATGGTGGACATGAAATTAAAAAGCGTGTGAGGGGGAGAAAAGGAAGTTATACCAAACGTAACGGCGAAAAACACACCAGCAGGTGCAACCACTGAGAGAAGTTCCTTTCCAGGAACACGGGGCAATGGTGAGACTCCTTGAGACTGTCTATAGACTCTACGTACTTGGGACCCTCGGTTCGGACCCACACCGGACCCAGACGCAGCTTTGAGGACCAAGCTCTTGTATCTGAAGAAGGGTCTTCCTCTAAAGATGGGTGAGGTGGATTGGGTGAAGAATAGCTTGTGCGCATGATAGCCAGGGGAGGGAGGAATAAAGAGCCCTTTTTGAAATCCAGTCTGAGAAAACATTAAGAAGAAAATGCTGAGAAAAGACAGACAGACAGACAGAGAGAGAGAGAGACGAGAGAGAGGAATTTTACCTTTAGATGATTATGATGAGAGAGGGATACGGTTGAATCCATGGGATTATTGGGATGTGGGGTTGGATTAGCTATGCATGGGGTTCTTATCCTGCGCTTATTGAGAGAGAGAGAGAGAGAGAGAGAGAGAGAGAGATATGGAGACTGGTTTTGAACTGCTTCTGAGAGCTGTGGCTGGGTTGGACAAAACCTCAATTTAATTTCAAGTTGGGTTAGGGTTTAGGCCTTGGGCAACACTGCCCGACCCGAATCCGACCCTGTTAGAGATACTCAGCTAGACCCAGAACCAATTGGGAAAAAACCAAGCTAGATGGGTCAAGTTAGGAGGGTAAAGAGATTAAGATGTTGGTTGGGTTAGGGTTAGGGTTGTACCTCCTCGACCTAAGGCTTGAGTTGGGTCAGGTTGGGGTTGAGGGAATGCAACCTTGGGTTGGGGAAGGATTGGCCTCAACCTGACCCAAGTTTCACCTCTAGTAGTATTTCAACCTTTGCTGATTCTCCCAATCCCTTGTTTTGGTTTCCTCCACTCTCTCTGTTATAATTAGTTTTCTTTCTTTAGATTTCTTTCCTTATTTACTTTTTTCCATATTACATCTAGTTTTCCTTATTTTCTGTTTCTTATTCTGCAGAGTCTTGTTTCCAATTTTGCTTTCCCTCTTTGAGAACTCTCTCTCTCTCTCTCTCTCTCTCTCACTTGTAGAAATCTGCCTTCTCTCGTGAATCTTGACATAAACAATTGTCAAATGGAAAGAAACTGTTAATTTCTTTCTCTCAACCGTTCACGGAGGGGTGCGCCCATTCTCAAATGGACCATCTGCCAATTGTTGGTTGATCAAGTGGAAACCCCAATAAGAAGGCTTTCCTATTAAGACAATCCTCATTATTTTCTTATGATAGTAAAACAGAATGCGGAAATGCGTGCACGCGCAAAATCTAACCTCCTAATCGAATGACACATGGTGCTCAGGTGTTCGGAGGCGCAAGAACCACAAAAACAACAATGGGGCAAGAAGGACATTCCACACCTCTTCCACAAATGCTAATCTTAGTGGCAATCTTTTGTGGTAGCAAAGATAAATGTGGGACTTGGCTTGTCAGAGGAATCGGCTAATTAGAAAGACTCCAAGAACGGCAAGTTTCTCAAATTGCCGAGGACTCTAAGTTTATATAAAGGGACCAAACTCTAAGGTACGCGATCTCTCATAACTACTTATAAGCTCTGCTTCTCTCGCTTTTGCTCTGATTTATACTATTGAATAGTGTTCTGACTTTAGCGTCGGAGGGATTCGAGTCTCCCTTATGACTTTCTTTCTCGGAAATGGTCGTCTTCGAGCACCGGCCATAGCACTAGCCGTCCCTCCAAGCTCTAGTTCGGATTTCAACATCAACAATATGATTATCATTTTATTTTTCATAACAATCATTGATGTACATTGTTATTTTCTTATAAATTATATATTAGGACACGGTTCTAAACACCATTTTGGTACCTTTTTTTTAATTTTAGAAATCATTTAAATACTGAAAAATAACATTTTAAAAATATATTTCTGCCAATATCTAACTAAAATTCTGAACAATCTAATAAGCGCTCCGATAAATGCATACATTTTAGCATGTATGTCTCATCTGGTCATTCTATAAATTTAAAAGATATCTCCCCACTATATTTTGTAAGTGACAAAATTTTAAATCTATTAATTGCATTTTTTGTGTTTCCGTTTATTTGGCATTTTTTTTGCTATGTTTTTGTGAACAAATACAGTACTAAACCCAAAATTTTCTATTCCTGTTTTTTTGCTTAATCACATTTACCTAACCACGCTCAAGGCCAAACTCGTTCAACCCAAATGATTTTGGGAGAACTGAGTGTGCAGTTGGGTTACCCTAATTTGATGTTAATTGCATTTTGCCGTTCTAAAAACATGTATGTGAGCCCTAGAATCCATGTTCCCATCATTTGTTTCTCCACACGCTTTCCTTGATTCAATTATCCATTCTTTGGCCGTGAGTTATACTGCTCCTTAGGCATGATTTGTGTTAGACCGAAAATCAGTAACAGGTACGACAGTGACGTAAGAGCTGAGCTGGATGACCAGAGGAGCTGAGTCCTGAGGGACCGGAGTGAAGGAGAGCGAAGTGGTTGAGTCCTGCTATGAGGGCTGAGTCCTGCACAAGGCAAGCGAGGTCAGAAGACCAACCCGGGTTTTACTCCGGACAGGCCCTTCGACACTCAAGTCAGTATGAGCAGGAGTGCAGAGCTAGTCTTAAGAGTTTTGGGTGGAGAGGGTTTTTCACATTACCCATTGGTTTGAGCTTTGAACCCCTATTTATAGGGGAAAACCTGGTGAGGTGTCCAGGACAGGTGGCGGCCTGTGAGAGGCTGGAGTTCACCTACTCCTGGACAGGTGGCGGCCTGTGAGAGGCAGGAGCTCACCTACTCTGGGACAGGTGGCGGCATGTGAGAGGCTGGAGCTCACCTACTCTGGGACAGGTGGCGGCCTGTGAGAGGCTGGAGCTCACCTACTCTGGGACAGGTGGCGACCTGTGAGAGGATGGAGTTTACCTACTCCAGGACAGGTGGTGGCCTGTGAGAGCCTGGAGCTTTACACCCCATCAGTTGCCCCCCAGTTTACCAAGTCATTGAGTGACTTGGGAAAGTGTGGTTGAACGATTATCTGGACGAGCAGGCGCCGTATGGAAGTGAATCAGAGAATTCAGTCCGGAGGTCCAGTCCGGAGTCCGGCTGGATTTGAGTCCGGAGGTCCAGTCCGGAGTCCGGCTGGATTTGAGTTCGAAAATCCAGTCCGGAGTCCGGCTAGAGATGAGTCCGGAGTTCGTCAGTCCGGAGTCCGGCGGAGATGAGTGCGGAAATCCAGTCCGGAGTTGAGTCAGTCCGGCTG
This sequence comes from Tasmannia lanceolata, assembly GCF_043159265.1. Taxonomy (NCBI): domain Eukaryota; kingdom Viridiplantae; phylum Streptophyta; class Magnoliopsida; order Canellales; family Winteraceae; genus Tasmannia; species Tasmannia lanceolata. The sequence continues at coordinate 3,339,778 of NW_027518700.1, forward strand.
GAGATGAGTGCGGAAATCCAGTCCGGAGTTGAGTCAGTCCGACTGGAGATGAGTCCGGAGTTCGCCAGTCCGGTCTAGGCCGGACTGGCTTTTGTCGTTTAGCGAACGCGTCATATCCAGTCCGGCTTGGGCCGGACTGGTTTTTGTCGTTTTGTAGAAACGCGTTATATCCAGTCCGGAGTACGGAGATCCAGTCCGGAGTGCGGACATCCAGTCCGGTTGTCCTTTGGAGATAGGCGTACATACGCGCGTATCCATACGCGCGTGCTCAATCACATCTTTGTCTGGGAGAATGTGTCCATCATTAATAAGGGACACGTGGCATCTTTTGAAGGCCCTCGAGATGCGTGCATCGCATTTAATGCCCCACCGCCTTCGAAAAGTTATAAAAGGAGATTTTTTACCTCTCATTCTTCACTTTTCACTTTTTATCTTCTCTCCTTCTCCTCCTCTTCTCTTGCTCTGTGAGTTCGGCTTCGCAGTTTGACTTCGCAGTTCGTGGTTGGAGTTGCGCGTGGATCTAGAAGCTCTCTACTCACCGGTATTCTTCTCAGTCCCTCTTTTTTCTACATGTATGATAGTAGTTCAAGTTCCGAGTCCAGTTCTGAGTCTTCCACCAGTAGTAGCTCAGAGCTTAGGCAGCTTTAGAAGCCTGTAATGGCTAGTCCGGCCGCTAGGGTAGATATTATAGACAGCGACGACGGAGGGGACAAGGGCGAAGTGATATTAGATCTGAACGCCACCCCACTCCCGACTGATAGTCTCCACCGAGTGGGGGGTAGTGACGTTGCTGAGGCGTCGACAACGTTCCTTCCTGGCCGGGCCATGGAGGTCATCGCTAGAGCACGGATGGAGGCCAACCCTAAGTACAACATGCGGGCTCTAGTTGAGGAAAATTACCTCACCGAGTCCATGCTGAGGGACATTAGAGATAAATATTGTGTGCCCCCATCGTTCGAGCTGAGAGCGGCAATAGAGGGAGATAGGGCGTGTAACAAAAGCTCGGATCTCTGTATTTATGAAGAGTCGTTGAGAGCAGGGCTTCGCTTTCCTTTGCACCCCTTTTATGTCGCGGTGCTCCGATATTATGGACTGGCCCCTGCCCAGGTGGCTCCGAACTCATGGAGGTTACTGACTGGGTTTTTGTACCTTGTTCATGGCCGGCTGGAGAGGGGCGTGTCCGTGCCTCTATTCCGTGCTTGTGCACACCTGAAGAGGCACAAGGAAGGGGGCTGGATTTATATTAGCCAGCGCCCTGATTTGAAAATCATTACTGGTATCCCTTCGTTGATACACTCGTGGAAGAATAGGTTCTTCTATGTCAAGGACACGGAGTCCAGCGAAGCCTGGCCAGTTCCTCTAGTGTGGGATACTCCGAATACCACCGGACTGAGCCGCAAGCCGCTTCTTGAGGGCGACGATAAGAGGACACTCGCCTTGATGCGGGAGGAGGTGGAGCGAACAGGTCTTATTCACTGTTCGGACTTTTCAAGAGAAGATATTCTGGTCGGACTTGGTATAAGTACCGCGACTTCGGCACGTATGTAGCTAGACTCTTAAAACTGCTGTTTTTCCTTTTATCTGCTTCTGACTGCTTGCTTACTTGCAGAAATGAAGAAACAATCAACAGTCGAGAAGATAAGGCAAGGAGCCCAGCCAAGGGCGCAGGAAGGGGCTCAACAGGCACTCCAAGAGCGCCAAAAGAGAAAGGCGGCTGAGCTAGCGAGTCCGGCCCCGTCACGGGACACTGCGCCACCCCCGGCTCAGAAGGCAAAAACCACAGTGAGGCTAGTAGGCCCCTTTGCTCAGGGAGGTGGTTCTTCTAAATCTGGTGGTACATCCACTGGAACTGGAGTTGAAGCCCGTCCTCCCGTGAGGTTGAGTGACAATGTTTTTCGGCCCAATTGGGCAGTTCAGAAGGACGACACTGCCCTGGGCGAGAGCCGAGTAGCGGCAGAGATCGTGAGCAAGTGTCTCCTTCTGAAGGACAAGCAACAGGTCGTTCACGAGCCGCCGGCTACTGGCGAAGAGGCGGTGTTCTCTTCACTTTATCAGGTAATGAATTTGCTTACTTTATGTCCGTCTTTTGCTTTCTTCCTATACTGATGCTTGTTTCTGTCTGTAAATTGGAATATACTACAACGATCTCAAGGAGAAGAGCAAGAAATTCTCCGAAGCCATCACCAAATCTGAAGAGGTGAACGGGAAACTGGCCGCTGAGGTCAAGGAGCTCCAAACGAGCATCGGACGGGTGGAGGCTGAAAAGAAGCTGCTGGAGGAGGATTTGACCCTCGAAAGGCAGAAGCTAGATAAGGCTGCCGAGCCATGAACGCCCAGAGGGAGAGAGCCAAAGAGAGGCAAAGGATCGCGGTGAAGCAGGCTGCAGAGGACAAAGAGGCCGAACTCTTCAGTCTGTCCAGCGAGGCCTATAGTCTTAGGTACTATGATTGCCTTGACCAACTCAAAGCATGCAACCCAAACTTGGTGATGACATATAAGACTCCTCCTGCTAGGTCGACAATTGTCGAGGAGGATCTGGAGGCCCCGCTGATACTACTGTTGATGCCGCTGTCGACACTGCCTCTGTCCCGGATATCTCTTAGTTTTTTCTGTTTCTTTTTGTAATGGTCCTTGAGACCCCAGAATCTCCTTTTTTTTTACAGCCTTTTAAGGCTAATTCTCTAATGGCCCTCGAGGCCCCCACATTTTGATCAATGAAATTATACTTGTCCATATCTGTGCTCCTCTGTCCTCCTCCGTCTCTGATAAACTCTAGCTGAGTGACTTGCCCGGCTTGCCCCCTAGTTTTAATAACCTGGGGTTGTAGACGATTGATAGCACCCAAGTTTTATGAACTGGGTTTCCAGAGAGTACCCGAGTTTTATGAACTGGGTTTCCATAGAGTACCCAAGTTTTAATGAACCAGGGTTTCTCAGCAACGAGTACCCAGTTTTAGCGAACCGGGTTTCCAGGCGGCTTTGGTTTTTGCTGTCCGGCTTGTTCCTAACCAGGAGTGGGCTCCTGGTTTTTGTGGAGACGAGCCGCAGCGAACCAAGCGGCAAGTACCCTAGTTTTAATGAACCAGGGTTTCTGAAGAGTACCCAAGTTTTATGAACTGGGTTTCCGAAGAGTACCCAAGTTTTATGAACTGGGTTTCCAGACGGCTTTGGTTTTTGCTGTCCGGCTTGTTCCTAACCAGGAGTGGGCTCCTGGTTTTTGTAGAGACGAGCCGCAACGAACCAAGCGGCAAGTACCCTAGTTTTAATGAACCAGGGTTTCTCAGCAACGAGTACCCAGTTTTAGCGAACCGGGTTTCCAGGCGGCTTTGGTTTTTGCTGTCCGGCTTGTTCCTAACCAGGAGTGGACTCCTGGTTTTTGTGGAGACGAGTCGCAGCGAACCAGGCGGCAAGTACCCTAGTTTTAATGAACAAGGGTTTCTCAGCAACGAGTACTCAGTTTTAGCGTACCGGGTTTCCAATTATAAGAGGAAAATTTGAATCTGCAAAAAAGAATTATTTATTCATACTATCATAAACATAATTTACAAAGTCACCTCTCACACCGGACGATGTGCCTACTTATAATATTTCCTGAGGTTTTTGGAGTTCCATGCGTGGGGTAATAGACGCTCCTCCAGTGTCTCTAGCTTGTAGCTACCTGGACGGATAACTTCTTTCACTCGATATGGCCCCTCCCAAGTCGGGGAGAGTTTCCCGATTTTCAATGGTTGGGAGACGGCTGCTCTCCTCAGGACTAAATCTCATGTCCGGAATTCTCTGGGACGTATCTTGGAGTCATGATAGTTGGATACCCTCTGCTTGTAGGCGGCGACTCGGATTCGAGATTCTTCCCGGATCTCCTCTAGTAAGTCAAGATTGGCGCGGAGCCCGTCACTGTTAAGCTGCTCGTTGAAGCTGGCGACCCTGGGAGACGGAGTGCCTATATCGACCGGTATCACAGCCTCTGTTCCAATGGAGAGGTTGAATGGCGATTCACCAGTTGGCGTGCGAGGAGTAGTGCGGTATGCCCATAGAACGTGATAAAGCTCGTCTGCCCAGTGGCCAGCTTTTTCATCCAGCCTTTTCTTTATCCCCTGAAGCAGGATCCTATTAGTCACTTCTGTTTGCCCGTTGGTCTGGGGGTGAGCTACTGAAGTGAACCTCTGTTCAATCTTTAGATCAGAGCAGAACTTCCGAAAGTTCCGGCAATCGAACTGTTTGCCGTTGTCCGTTATCAAGGCACGAGGAATCCCAAATCTGCAAACTACTAATTTCCAGAAGAAGTTCTGCACATTTTGCTCTGTGATCTGCGCTAGAGGTTCCGCCTCCACCCACTTAGTAAAATAGTCGATCGCTACTACCACGAACATGCGCTTTTCGGAGGCCGATGGGAAGGGGCCTAGGATGTCCATCCCCCATACTGCGAAGGGGAGTGGACTAATAATTGGAGCCATTGCCACGGCGGGCTGGTGGATAGTTGGAGAGAATTTCTAACACCTCTCACACCTTTTAACCAGACTCAGCGCATCCTGCCTTATGGTGGGCCAATACAGACCTCTGAGCAGTACTTTTATTGCCAGGGCTTTGCCCCCCAGATGTTCTCCACAAATTCCTTCGTGCGTCTCCTGGAGTATATATGCGGCGTCGCCCGGCCTAAGGCACTTCAGGTATGGGAGAGTATAGGATCTCTTATACAAGATGTCACTGCTGAGGGAGAATCGGGCAGCTCTCTGTATCACCTTGCGGGCTTCCTTTTTAACCTCGGGGAGTTTACCATCGCGCAGATAACTGATGATCTCGTCCATCCAGCATGGCTCATTCTCTACCTGCATTGTTTCCGCGGCTTTACTTTCGATGCTGGATCTTTGTAGGAACTCCATGCATATGCTCCTAAGGGTGGTATATCCGGAGGCAGCCAGTTTTGACAGCACATCTGCCTTGGTATTTTCTGTTCTGGGGACTCTGATGACCTCAAAACTTTCGAACTTGCTGGCGAGTTGGTGGACCTTAGCAAGGTACTTGATCATACGCTCATCTCGAGCTTCGTAGACCCCCTGAATCTGGTTTGTAACCAGCTGAGAGTCACAGTATGCTTTTAAGTTCCGGGCGCCGGTTTGGATTGCGAGGCTCATTCCGACGAGGAGAGCTTCATATTCTGCCTCGTTGTTGGATGCGCGGAATCCAAACCTCAGGGCATAATCTGCAGTGAAGTCATCAGGTCCGGTGAGGACGAGGCCGGCTCCACAACCACTCTTATTCGAAGACCCGTCGACATGTACTTCCCAGATTAGTGAGCTGGTTATGGAGTCCTGCTTGGCTGGCAGATGAACGATTTCTGTTTCAGCTCTCTCTGCTATACATTCTTTAGGAGCTGCTTTCTCCGCACCTGGGAGCTGCACAGCTTCAGAATCGAAGAACTGCTGGGGGATGGTGCACTCAGCCACGAAGTCGGCCAGTACTTGAGCCTTGATGGCTGGCCTAGGTGCGTACTGGATATCGAACTCGCTTAGCTCCACGGCCCATTTCACAAGTCGCCCGGAGATATCTGGTCGATGGAGTACTTGCCGGAGTTGCTGATCAGTCAAGACTTTTATGGTGTGTGCTTGAAAGTACGGCCTTAACTTCCTGGCCGTCATTACCAGCACGTAAGCCAATTTCTCGACCCGCTGGTACCTTATTTCTGCGTCATGAAGAACCTTGCTGACATAATAGATAGGTTTTTGCTGGCGGTGCTCTTCGCGGACGAGGACAGCTGCCAGAGTCGTGGAGTTAATGGAGAGATATAGAAATAGCTCCTCGCCCGGCTCCGGCTTTGTTAATAGTGGTGGGGAGGACAGGTTTTTCTTCAATTCCTTGAATGCGGTCTGGCATTCCTCCGTCCAGGGCGCAGTTTTGAGTCCTTTGACCGCGCTAAAGAAAGGCAGGCACCTCTTCGCTGACTTCGAGATGAAGCGCCCCAGTGCGGCTATCATTCCCGTGAGCCGCTGAACTTCTCTAATAGTTTTTGGAGCGGTGAGCTCCATCACGGCTTTAATCTTCTCCGGATTTGCTTCTATCCCGCGTTGGCTTACCATGAACCCTAAAAATTTCCCTGAACTGACACCAAAGGTACACTTGGTGGGGTTAAGCTTCATGCTGTGCTTTTTCAGGACCTGGAATGTTTCTCTGAGATCAGACACATGATCCTGCGCACTCTGGCTCTTGACCAGCATATCGTCCACGTATACTTCCATGTTGCGGCCGATCTGGTTCTGGAAAAGTCGGTTCACTAGCCTTTGGTAAGTAGCTCCGGCGTTTTTGAGGTCGAAGGACATAACACGGTAGCAATAAGTCCCTTGATCTGTGACGAAGGAGGTCTTTGGTATGTCTGATTCGTACATCCTGATCTGGTTGTATCCGGAGAAGGCGTCCATGAAGCTCAACACTTCGTGACCCGCAGTGGCGTCGATAAGTTGATCGATCTTTGGGAGCGGATAGCTATCCTTAGGGCAGGCCTTATTTAGATCGGTGAAGTCGACGCAGGTCCTCCATTTTCTGTTTGTCTTCTTGACTAGGACTACATTTGCCAGCCAGTCCAGATATCGAATCTCGCGAATGAAGTCAGCCTTCAGAAGCCTCTCCACTTCTTCTTTTATTACCTATCGCCTTTCAAAAGCGAAATGCATCCTCTTCTGCTTAACTGGTCTACAGGTTGAATCAACACCAAGCCTGTGCGTACTGATCTCTGGATCAATGCCGGGCATATCAGCAGGAACCCATGCAAAGACATCTGCATTGTCTTGGAGAAACTCAGTGAACTGGTGCTGAATGCTGCTGCTGAGAGAGGAACCGATCAGAGTGACTTTCTCACTATCTTCTGGGCATAGTGGGATGGAGATGAGGTCTTCAGCGGGTTGAGTCCCCCTGAGTTCATCCCATACATCGAGTAGTTCGATTGGCAGTGATTCCACTGCATTTTTGCCTTTGAGTGCCATTGCATAGCACTCCCTGGACTGAGGTTGGTCTCCTCGAACTTCTCCCACGCCGTTTGGCGTTATGAACTTCATTTTCTGGTGATACGCTGAAGCGACCGCACGGATCAGGTTCTGGCCAGGCCGCCCTAAGATAGCATTATAGACCGAAGTGGCCCTTACTACCAGGAAATTGACCATGGCGAACGCTTGGCAAGGTGGCTCTCCGACAAGGACTGGGAGCTCAATCTGCCCCTCTACTTTCACAACCTCTTCGGAGAAGCCAAACAGGTCTGAGCTTGCCGGCTTCAGGCGGTCGTCACCTATCATCATCTTCTGAAAGGCGTGATAGTATAAGATATCCGCCGAACTCCCATTGTCTACGAGGATTTTCTTTACTTCCTAGTTGGCGACGAGCATGGTTACCACCAGTGCATCATCGTGAGGCAGTATGAGGTTGTCCAAATCTGCATCTGAGAAGGAGATCTCATTCTCCGTTCTTGTCTTCTTGCTGGTCGTGTGCACGGCGTTGATCCGTCGTGCATACGCTTTGCGAGCAGCGGAGGAAGTGCCCCCAGCGGCAGGTCCACCCATGATTGTACCAATGACCCCCCTTGGCTGAGATCGTGGTGCCTCTGGCTGCGTACTGGCCGGCTGAGAGGATTTGTTCCGAGCAGGGGGCGGCTGTGATCTTCGAGGGCTGCGGCCTTGGGGGCTCTTTTCCCTGCGCTCTTGCTTGCGGCTGTCAGTTCGAATATACTTTTTCAAATAACCCCGGCCGATCAGCTGTTCAATTTCCTCTTTGAGCTGCCAACACTCATCTGTGTCGTGACCGTGGTCCTTATAGAACCGACAGTATTTTGATGGATCTTTCCTGTTTCCTTTGGAGATCATTCTAGCAGGCCACTTCACGAATTCCTCTTCGCCGATCGCAGCCAATATATGTTTTCTGGAGGTGTTGAGAGATGTGAAGTTCTCTTCTCTTCTTTGCGGAAGTGGGGACTTCTCTCTTCTTCGAGGTTTATCCTCCCTGCGCTGCTTGGGAGGATTTTTCTCTTCAAAGGTTATCCTCCGATTTGAATTAAGAGCTGCCAGTGTTTCTTCCACCGTTATATACTCCTCTGCCCCGGCCATGAGGTCTGTCAATGAGAGCGGATTTTGTTGAGCTATAGCCCGACGGAAATCATTAGACCTGGCACCCGCGAGGAGCGCATTCATAGCTGCTGAGGGATCTAGATTTGGCACCTGAAGTGCCTCCCTGTTGAAGCGGCGGACGAATACTTTCAGGGGCTCATTGTCGTCCTGCCGCAAGGCCATCAGGGATGCTGTTGTTTTCCTCGGCCTGCGGCTACTCATGAAGTGACGGACCAGATCTTCTCCGAAATCATCGAAGTTACTGACAGAGTTCGGTTTGATTCTGGAGTACCAGTCTCTTGCCGCACCAGTTAGCGTCGTTGGAAAAGCTCTGCAAATGAAGCCGTCGGAGGCGCCGTGGAGGAGCATCATTGTTCTGAATGTCTCCAAATGGTCCACGGGGTCAGTAGTCCCGTCGTACTGCGGGACGGCGGGCATTTTAAACCTCTGGGTGCTGAGGCACCCAGGACATCATCAGTAAACGGCGTTCTGCTTGAAAACGCCCTGGAGGCGGGCCGGCTCTGGTCCCTTGCCAGTTCCTCTATTCGGTGGTCCATCTCCTCCATTCTCTGTAGCATCGGATCAGCTCTATGGTCCAAGGACCTTATTCTTCCCACAGATTGGCTCGCCGCGAAGCCGGACTGACTCTCCGGACTCCCACGACGAGGCCGGGACTTCACTGGTGGTGCACGATCTTCATGAGCTAGGCGCCTTTGTGCGGAGCGGGACCGCAACCTTTGACGGCGGTGAGTCTCTGTTCGGGCATGCCTCGCTGTGGGGTGATGGACTTGTCTGGTGGAGTGGTGAGTTCGATCCTCCTCATGGCGCGATGACTCTCCCCTGTGGATGTCTGGCCTTTCTTGGACAGATCGCGGAGCTTCTGGAGGAGGTTGCGGAGGTATCTGAAGCAGTTGCTGGTACTGCCCAACGAGAGCTGTCATTTGTTGAAATAGAGCTTGACCTTGCTCCGGAGTGGGCAGGGGATTCAGGTGTTCTGAGCGAGCAGAGCTCTGCTCGGCTGTAGTAGAAGTTGCTACTACCAGCGAGGCGATTCGCTCGCTCCGGGTCCTGCGGGGCAGCACGGTTTGGGTAGTCCGTGCAGTAGGTATCCGCGCACTCTTGCGCCCTGCCATTTTTGTGAGATGTCTGAGAACGGCTTTTAGTTCTGAGGTCCCACGGATGGCGCCAATCTGTTAGACCGAAAATCGGTAACAGGTAAGACAGTGACGTAAGAGCTGAGCTGGATGACCAGAGGAGCTGAGTCCTGAGGGACCGGAGTGAAGGAGAGCGAAGTGGCTGAGTCCTGCTATGAGGGCTGAGTCCTGCACAAGGCAAGCGAGGTCAGAAAACCAACCCGGGTTTTACTCCGGACAGGCCCTTCGACACTCAAGTCAGTATGAGCAGGAGTGCAGAGCTAGTCTTAAGAGTTTTGGGTGGAGAGGGTTTTTCATATTACCCATTGGTTTGAGCTTTGAACCCCTATTTATAGGGAAAAACCTGGTGAGGTGTCCAGGACAGGTGTCCTGGACAGGTGGCGGCCTGTGAGAGGCTGGAGTTCACCTACTCCTGGACAGGTGGCGGCCTGTGAGAGGCAGGAGCTCACCTACTCTGGGACAGGTGACGGCCTGTGAGAGGCTGGAGCTCACCTACTCTGGGACAGGTGACGGCCTGTGAGAGGCTGGAGCTCACCTACTCTGGGACAGGTGGCGACCTGTGAGAGGCTGGAGCTTTACACCCCATCAATTTGTTTTTGGATTCTTCAATTTTGAGTACAAAACTGATCACTGGACTCAAAATTACATGATTGTTTTGGCTCTGACTTTGAGAATTGATTGTGAGTCTAAGACTGATTGTTGGACTCAAAATTAAACATAAATTTGAGTCCAAATCAGTTTTGGACTCACAATTGGTTCTCAAAATCTGAAACAAACAAGGCTTTTGGATTTTAAGAATCCATTCGAGTCCAAAACTGATTGTTCGACTCAAAATTTTGTAGCTTTGAGTCCAATAACTAATCTTGGACTCAGAATATTCTCAAAATCCAAAACAAACAAACATGATTTTTTTTTTTGTAGTGCATGGGCTCACCATTACCCAAATTGTCTTTGGTCATTGTCTTCACCATCTTGATTCAATACAG